>NC_090232.1:11022606-12222606 GCF_024489055.1 Chanodichthys erythropterus | reverse complement strand
AGCAGCATAAAAAGATGTAAACAAAGAATTTGTTGTATAAGAATAGTAATCTTTCCACACCTGTACTGTAATGCTGCTGTAGATCTCCAGTCTTTCCACATTACCTGAAATAATAAAGAAATAAAAATTAGTTGGCTATTACATTCATTCAAACATGCCAGCATATGTTTTACTGAGACAATGCAAAACCTCAACCTTCTTTGATCTGAAATTTTTATATCCAACTATCCAATGTATCTTATGATTCAGTAATGACAATTTACTCAGGTCATGTAAGATTTTTTTATTATTATACTTTATTATTACACTAATATATGCATACTATTCGCGTTTGCAAGCAGATGCACTCATAATATTTATTATGTTGTTCATATTGTACTCTTATCTGCTTTACTGTATAGGCCTATAGTATGAGTATACAGGCTGCAGAGTTTATAAAAAGAGATTTAAATAATGGCGGTACTACCACATCTGAACGAAGACATAAACACTGAATGGACTTTATTAATAACTAACGTTAATCTTTCTTGGTTTAAAACAGATGGAAAATTGACAGATAAGTTACCTGCTGCAGTTGTTTTGCTTTCAACGGCAGTTACCTTACGTCATTTGTGTGAACACCGTTTAGAAATACTTATATTAGCTTCGAAACTATAAACAATACAAAGGTGTAGCCACACTACATAAAATATCACACACGTAACGTTAGAATGAAACTCTTACCTCAGCCAGTGATCGGTTGGTATGATGTTCGCTGTGGTCTTCTCGCTGAAAGGACGTGATAGTTTTTCCTCACACTGTTCCCGAAGAATGGATTGACGGATGTGTTCAAATAAATACTCCTGCTCACGACTGCTCTTTAGGATTGCTTTACACTACTGTTTAATCTCACGACACACAAGCGTAGCCTGAAATAAATTCAAATAACGCGCTCGCCCTTCCATCACTGCATCACTTCACTACTCCAGGAACTGTTGTAGGCGGGACTAACGGAAAAGTTATCGGCGGCAAATTTGAATCTGCGTCGCGCGTGCTCGCAGACGCCCCCCCGCGCGCGCGCACGCACGTACGTACACACACACACACACACACACACAAAGCTGCGCATTTGCAACTCGATTTGGAAAAACATAAAATGTACATATCAATAATAGATGTGTTCAGAAAATTTAGGGGAGAATAAGTCAAGGCCAATCAGAAGTTTCAAAATAAGCATATTTGCAAGATGAGGTTAAAATTTTAGTAAATACAATGCATAATATATAGAAGGCCTACACACCTACTGTATGTACCAATACTATAACTGAACCTTAAAAAACTAACTTTAACCAACACATTAGCTACTCTTAAATGAAAGAAGAAAAAAACATGTTGAATGACTGCATATTTCTGTAGTTATACATTCATTCCCTTTTTTCTATTTTTACAGAAAAAATCTGTAAAATATTAATCAACATTTTATGTAAAATTACACATTTTTCTGTAAAAAATACAGAACATTTCTTTTAAAAAACAGAAATTTAATGTAATGCTAAAATACATGCAATTCCCTGTAAATTTAATAGCTGAAAATTAAATTACAGCAAATATCTGTAAAACAACAGGTATTTCAATGTATAATGGGAAAACAGAAAAAATCTGTAAAAAAATACAGACCAATACCTGTAAATATACATTTATTTTTAACAGTGTATGGGTGCAGCTTAAACAAACCGTTCAGCTGTGCTGCCATGAATAAAGAGGTAGTTCAGCACTCTTATGGAAGTTCAACACTCTTATTTTCTAAATCTTTGCTTATTATTTTTGCATATTAGTATGGTTGAATTAGATCATTGAAGGTCACATTTAGTCTACAATAACTGTCATGTTCACACAGCACACACAACACCTCTGCACTTCTCTCAACATGGGGACAGGAGAGCTGTCAGTCAATAAATGTGAAAAAGTAACTTGCATTACTTTTTTGAATGAGTAACTTAGATATTTTTGTTGTAAATTGAAAAAGTAATGCGTTACTTTACTAGTTGCTTGAAAAAGTATTTGATTATGTAAATCTGATTACGTAACTCAAGTTACTTGTAATGCATTACCAACACTGTATATCTTTTTTATCGCCCCACCTGCATTTCATCATTGCGTTGTCTCTGAAAACAACATGAGGAGTCTTGTAACTGGCCTGACAGTTTTTTGCAGTGCCTTAAATAGTCTTAACAACCTTTGACTCTGTGAAAGCTGTGAAAGGCTCTTCAAAGTCAAGTCAAGTCAAGTCATCTTCATTTATATAGTGCTTTTAACGATACACATTGTCTTAAAGCAGCTTCACAGTGACAATAGGAAAATTCTTATCGAGCTAAAGTTGTTTTTTGATTTAATCAAAAAATTGTTAATTTGTTTAATTTAATTTTAATTGTTTAATTTAATTTTAAAAATTGTTAATCATTACTTTAGGGGCCGCTTAAATGACACCTTTCCTACTGAAAAACTGAATACCTTGAATGCATTCTTGCCGTTCATTTACATGTTTAGTCTATAGGTTTGCATGTTTGATAAACAAACAGCACGGAAAACTTCTCAACAAAGCTTACTCGCAGACAAAATAGCCAAACCACCACTGCAAGAGTCTTCACACAGCAAAGAGTAGGCATAGACGACTGATTTAACTACTCTATTGCAACATCTGCAGGAATTAAGCATGTCAGATAAAGAAAAAAGACGAACGAAAGAACCCAGAAAAAAAATGGATGTAAAGGACCCAGGGGATATGGTATGATGGAAAGAGAAGTACAAATTGATTTATTGGAATATAAAAGTCATCATGTTCTTTTTAGAATAATCTCCTATTTCTACAAAAACGAGACCTTCTGCTTTTTGTTGCTGCACCCAGTTTGACTTGAGCACATTGAACAAAGTAATGTATTTTTCAGCAGGTGCTTTTTTCCTCTGTGTTTGAAGATGAGCTCTTTTCTCTTTAATAAGAAACGTTCTCCAGTATTAATATGGAAATGAAGTGATGTTAATAATATAAAAAGTTTGTCTCCAGTCAAGTCTGAGCCAATAATTAAGTCCCCAGTGTAGGCAGACAGAAATCTGATGTGTGTGTATGTGTGTGTGGGCGCAAATGCGGGTGTGTAACGCCTTCGTCATTTACTTGTCCCTGTTTTTGTCTGTGTGATGTGTTGAAATGTATTCGGGTAGTTTAGACAAGGCTTCCTCCTAACAGGATATTTAGATAAAACATAAAAGAAAAAAGTACTCATGGTTGGGGTCTTGTGGGGAAAAAATTGATGGATATGAGGCATGTTTCAGGACTCAGGCTCGGTAGGAAGCCTTGAGACACTGACAGCAGCGTAATGAGTAGTGAGAGGAGAGGACATTCCGATCCATACGTAGGGCACGTTTTCGTGCACAGACTCTGTTCTCCTTGAGAATACAGGTAGTGGACAGAAGCCAGACTCTGTGCAATGGCAAAACAGACTGTCAGACTTTGCTTGGAATATCATGTTAGGGCTAAATTAAATTAACCCTGTGAAGCCTATATGGTATTATGTTTGATACCCAAAATTCTAAGCCTTCTAAATTATCAACCTGATCAAAACTTTGCTGAAAAAAACTCTCGGACACAATCTACGACACATCTTCTGCCATCCCATCTGACTGATATTTTTTATGTCATATCTTTGCTAATTTTTATAAAGTAAATGTAAGAATAAATGTTACATTGTTAGTAAATTTTGAAGATGAACACGTACTGAACTGAATCAACTTAGGTTTACTTAATTATCCATACCTTTTTTCTTTTTTTTTTTTAGAAGAAAAAAAAAATATTAAAGGGATAATTCACCCAAAAATGAAAATTATCCCATCATTTAGTCACCCTCAAGCCCATCCTAGGTGTATTTGCATACATCCATAATAAAAGTAATCTATACGACTCCAGGGAGTTAATAAAGGCCCTCTGAAGTTGTATGGATTACTTTTTTATGGATTGAAAAAGTAGTCGGTAACACTTTACATCATTAGTTAACATTAATTACTTTAGTTAACATGAACTAATAATGAACTGCACTTTTACAGCATTTATTAATCTTTGTTAATGTTAATTTCAACATTTACTAATACATTATTAAAATCAAGAGTTGTATTTGTTAACATTAGTTAATGCACTGTGAACTTACATGTATTTGTATTAGCTAACATTAACAAAGATTAACAAATACAGTAACAAATGCATTGTTCATGGTTAGTTCATGTTGGTTAATACATTAAATTAACCTTATTGTAAAGTGTTACCAAGTAGTCTGCTATACCATTATAAATAACCTATTGATTTACATTACAACCTTCTGTATCAGAATTTCATCATCATCTTCATTAAAGAAACTGCACCAAAATGCATATTTTTGCTTAGTTTGGGTATCTAAACAAAATGTATATTTTTCCTCCTCGAGTATGAGCTCCATGTTCCCCTATATCATAGTGTACGAGCCAAAAAATCCTGACACATCAAATATATGATACTCAACATAAAACTGTTCAATTTAAAGCAGATTCATTTTTCTGACTTTTATTTGACAGTCTTTACAGGGTTCAAAATACAAAATAAACATTCTGAGATGTTAACTGGATGCCACTCACTAATCTGCACATGCAACACAGTGGCAGTACTGTAGCATAATACTATTTAAAGCATTTATCATTATATATACAGTACATAATTTCCCATTGGAATTTTTTTAAGTAGGCAGTACACAGTATGTACTGCACACTATGCAGTATCCTCTAGTATTCCATTATGAACATAGCCTGTTGCTCTACTGTTGCCATTGTTGATCCCTCATTCAGATATGTTTAAACATCCGTCAAAGTAATGATGTATGGCTCAGTGCTACGTGACGTTTGGGAAAGTGAAGTCCCACTGTGCCTCTGTGCTTGGCAGACCTTTTCTTTATGTGTTTATTTGTGTTTATGTGTTTGTGTTTACTCTTTTCTGAGGCAGATTGGCTTCCCAGGGACCTGCCTGCAGTTTAGTGCTAACAGCCAATTAGGAGCATAGAGCCTGAATACACTAATACGCACAACAACTGTGCCCAATACAGACAGGAAAAAAAGAAAGATTTGGTGAAAAACAGAATGAGGCACCTCCGCTGGCATTGCTTCAGTCCCTACCCTGTTACCATCCTTGTATTTCCTCTTAGAAAACCTATTTTCCCAGAATGGCTGAGAGAATGACACTGAAGCCCTTTTCCAAAACTTAAAAATCTGCCTGCACTAGATGAATTGTAGGGTCGAATGCAACATAAAGGCTTTTCCAAAAAGTAATGTGCCTAATATATCTTCTTTTCAATGAGTGAACCCACTGTACTGTAAATAAGTTTATTGTCAATTACTTCAATTACAGAAAATTACAAATGTTACAAACAAAGCCTCATTTGTTACTGCTTGATCATGGGGCTGAAATCTGAAAAGTGTTTATTGTCAATTACTTTGAGAATATCACAAATGTTACAAACAAAGCCCTAGTTCTTTTGGATCTCTTGGCAACATTTGATTCTTTTGAACCAGTTAACCAGTTGGTTTTTACATGGTTGCATCTTATCTAGAGCAAATACTCTTGTACAGTGAAGTGTGGTAATTATTTTTCTTAACCAGCACATTTCACCAGTGTTGTCCCTCAAGGGTCCATTTGGGCCCTGTCTTGGTTTTATATATATATATATATATATATATATATATATATATATATATATATATATATATATATATATATATATATATATATATATATATATATATGCTCCCCTTTGAGAAAGATTTTTTTTAAAATATGGTATTTATTACCATTTATATGCGGATGACACGCAGATCTATTTGCCTTTAAGACCTAATTGTAATGTTTCCTGTGGGTGTCTGGATGAATGAAGTGAAAGACTGGATGGCTGATAGTCTTAAGCTAAATGAACGTAAAAGACAAACTATGTTTTTTGGTCGTTCAGTTTTTAATAAGGCTGAAAGTAACATCTTAGGCCTTTGGATTTGCTACCTACAGGGCAGAGTAAAGAACTTGGGAGTCATTTTCAATTCCTCACTGAAATTTGAAAAAAAAAAAAAAAAAAAAAAATGTAGTTTGGAATTGTTTCTTTTATCTAAGGGCAATATCCAAATTAAAATCATTTTTGTCCACTAGTGACTTTAGTGCTTTAATCTTTTCCCGTTTAAATTATTGTAATGTTATTAATTCTGGGACCTGCCAGACTCATGTTGCACGTCTCCAGCTAGTACAAAATGCCACTGCTAGAATGCTTATGAAGGCTAAGAAGACTGATCATGTTACCCCACTGTTATATTAGGCTGGCTACCAGTGCATTACAGTATCCAATACAAGGTCTTGGCATATGTTTTTAAAGCATTGCATGTAATGGCATCAGAATATTTCGTTGAGCCATATAATTCAAATCTAATGCTGATATCCTCAAATAAATTATTATTAACAATCCCAAAAGTATGACTTAAATATAAGGGTGACCACGCTTTTGCTGTCGCTGGCCCAAGATTAGGGAACAATCTGCCTTTCATGGTTAGATCATCCCTTACGCTAAGTACCTGCAAGAGCCAAAGTGTCTTAACCTTATTTGTTATTGTTTCTATTGTTTTTATTTTTGTTTTGTTATTGCTTTATTTACTTATAATGTACAGCACTTTTAAGTTACTGTGTAGCCTGAAAAGTTCTCTATAAATAAATAAATACAATAAAATACAATACAAATTAAATTAAATACAAATTAAACATTCTGATATATCCTGTTCAGTCATGAAACTGGCCGATTGGCCTTTGCTGATCCTGCAGCCAATGAAATTGCTCAACATTTGCTGGTTCAGTGTTTGCAGAAAGCTGGTCTTGTAGTGCTCTATCCGTGTTCCTCTGAAACCCTCCACCTCCCCCAGCTCCACCTGCCTAGATCTGCTATGGGATTTATGCATGTCTGTTCTCCCAGTAGCAGCATATCTTACATGCTCTTCTGCAGCAGCAACATGCGTAGCAGATTGATTCCACCAACACCAAACATGCTCCGATCAGGATTTTGGCAGCCGATACCGAGTACCGATTTCTTGTCATGGTGATCAGCCGATACCGAGTACCGATTTCAATGCTTCACTGATTTGTAAGCTCTTTGATCACCTTTTCTCCAGATAAAAAAATACTATAGATGTTGCCTTTATTTTATTTTTGTTCCATTTTTATGGTAATGTATGTAATGCAACTATAGGTTTAACAGGGCACTAAATCACAACAATTATTCATTATACAGTGAATATTTTAATATGCCTTTAAAATGGTGTTCCTGCACAGAAAAAAACAAACAAACAAAATGAAGCAGTCTTATGCAGCCCACAAGGTTTATTTAAAAATTGTACAATAGTAAAATGTTGATGACAAAATAAACATTTAATCTCCTAAAATGGAGAAGTCTGAATTAACTTAAACATTGTCCAATACCAGTCCTAGCAGGACAACATAACCAAGAAAAATACATTTAAAGTCCTAAAACAACAAATCGGATAAGTGTGATGCATCTCATTAGGTTTACTTAAAAACTGTCCCATAGTAAAATGTTGAGGACAAAATAAACATTTAATCTCCTAAAATGGAGTAGTCTGAATTAACTTAAAAACTTTTCAGAATGTCTGTAATGGATGGCTGAGTGAGAGTCGTATTACTAGTTGTTACCGTTGCCTTTTTTGCAGTTGCCAGTTTTTCATATTCAGCAAGTCTCGCGGTGGCTTGTTCTCAGGTGCCGAATCAGGTTCGTCGTATTGAACGTTTTGGACAATACTTTTCCACAAGAGATTTCTTCAGAACATACACGGCAAATCGCGAATTTTTCATTGTTTCTCGCAACGTCATAGAAATTCCACACAGGTGACGACATGTCTGCAGCGCTATGTTCCCGCGGGTCCTCACACTCACGCGCTGACGTCATCAAATTGCGATCGGTTCGTGAGATCGGCCAAGTTAGTGAGTACCGATCGAGTCATAAAATATGATTATCGGCCGATACCTACCAAACACATTAACACCGTCATATCCATTAACAATCAAAAACTATTCTAGAGTAGTGTCATGATTGAAATATTTTTATAACTTCATTGGATTACACTGCATGGTTGGTTTTAATAAATAGCATTTTATTAAAGAATCTGTCGTGGAAATTCTCAATACAAATCTGATTTCACCACTGACAATTTAAACAACTCCTAGTTGTTAATATTATACAGTATCTCGATGTAATTCCCTGAATTCCTGAATACTTACACTACAATCCAATTGTTCCCTGAAGTATGGTGACGGCGTCCTGTCGAGAAGCTACTATCACTACCTCAATCACACTTTAGCTGTTACTTTTGTTGTCTTTTGAGCATAGGATCTTCTATTTCTTAGCTGCGCAGCATATACCTGACACGACCTCCAAGTTACTCTTAGTAGAAATGAAGTTTTATTTACAGCCGGGAGATCACTGGTCAGAACATCCGAGTGAGTCTCAATGAATAGAAAGATACATGCACATTTAAGTCTTTCAGTTTAGTAAAAACCAATGTCTTCACCACTGTGATCTATTCTGGTTTGTAATGATCTAAGCTAATCATGTGACTGGTCTTTGACCTGAGCATCCTTAGTCTGCATTTTCTGTACATTTCATGTTGAAATAAAATATTTCTATCACACATCCTAAAACTTTTTCAGCTGAGAGATTTTAGTTTTAATATTGTAACTGTAAATACAAACATATTCAGTTGGTTACAAACTAGATTCAAGTTCAGAATGTCTGTTTTAATGAACTCAGTCATGGCTGCAACAGACTCAACTCAGACACATAATGCCGTAAACAATCTTATTAATAAAACTTCATTTAAAAAGAAAAAAAGAAAAAGAAACAATAAAAATCTCTGATATGTGCTTGCAACTTGCCACCCAGAACCCATCATTGTGATTCGTATAATAAAGCAGAGCTGTATAACAATAGTGACACACAGACTTAAGCATTGGTACTTGTTCATATATATATTTTATATATTATCAATTATATATTTTTTTCTTTTTCACTAATTTTACAGAATTATTGGGGCATATTCTTTGTTTACAAAAATTGTACACCCTTTCAGTTTCATCTGTAAAAACCAAATTAGGGAGACAAGTGTTACGGATGCTGGTGTAGAGATGAGGCTGATACGGATTTCCACAATCAAACAATACTTTAATGAACACAAAGGCAGAGTACATCCAACATACGGTAACATAAACAGCATTCAGAACGGACAAGGAGTGTAGGGAGTGAGTGTCATATAAAGGGAGTGCTAACAATAGAGTCCAGGTGCAGGTGATCCGTGATGATGGGGAGATGACGAGGGAAGTGAGTGCAGGTGTGGAGAACAGGAGGATCTTGGGAAATGGAGTCTAGGAGAACAAGGGATCTGTAACAACAAGCTTTTCAATGTACTGCATAATATTTTACAAAATAAATTGAAGTTTGCAAATAAAAAAGCTTAGTGTCAATGAGTTATTTTATATATTTGATCTTATCTGTGAACTAGAAATAGAATAATTTCGCAAATCTTTTAAGCATGTATCTATATCTTTGTTGATGTAAAGTAACATTATGGGAACATCTTCAGCTGTTTTCCTTGGCCAGGTCACATCTATAAATGATTTAATCTCAGTGAGTTTTATTCCTGGTTAAATAAAGGACAATGACTATGAGATGACAAAAAAGAACCATTGAATATGTTTTTTGTTGTTGTTGTTGTTTTTGTTGTTGTTGTTTTAAAATAAATAAATAAAGAACATCCCATCGTAAAGAGCATGGGGGATACTACCTAGCAGTGTGTGATATTATACAAGGTGAGAGGCAAACATACACACTTCTGCGATACTTGACTATTTGTGATTCACACAAATATTAACAGATTCTCATAAGAAAGCTTGCAAACAAATGTGAAGTTTCAGGAAAAATTAGACAAATTAGAGAAGGAAGAAAGGTGCAATAGAGTAAAGGAGAAGGAAGGGAAAATAGCAACATTGCTCTGTTTGAGGTGATGTTACATGGCAGCAATAGAGTGTGGCTACAGAGCTTAGCAGGACACCTCTAATTGCACATCCTACTGTGTGTGTGTGTGTGTTTGTGTGTGTGAGAGAGAGAGAGAGAGAGACAGAGAGAGAGACAGAGAAAGCATGAACGTGTGATGAGGTGCAGTGAAGTAGAGACAGCACTAATTACAGTTCACATTGTTTCTGTTCAAGAGTACTGTGCATGCGTTTTTTTGGGGGGGGCTGGGTGCTTTCAAGTGATGTCTTTTATATAACTTTCCTCTTTGTGTGTGTAAGAGCGTGTGTGAGTGTATCTGACTTCAGCCAAGTCTGAGGTTTAAGTTGAAGTTGAAGTTGAAGTCGAGTCGTGTTATGTCAAGCCCTGAACTGTGGCTTGCAAGTCTTTAAGACTTCCAATAAAGAAATAAAAATAGGGATAAAAATGCTTATTGTTTGGATTTTCCTTATCAAAATAACAACATTGTTGGTGGTTACATAGTAGACCTACAGTCATATGGGATCACCACCTTTGTGGTAAAACCATGGCATTTGATATACAATGGCAAAGAATTAATGGATAAGATATTTTAAAATATTTTAATTTATATTTTAAATTTAAAACCTAGATAACACCATGATACTTTTTGTTAGTATCATCACCAAAAAAGTAATTTAATTATTCCAATTAAAAAAATACCACATAATATTTTAACATTATTGTCTTTATTGTAATACCATTATAAAAGCCAATTCTTTAATTTTAGAAAAAAATCTTTAATTTGTTGTCTTTAATGGCACACTTCATATTTTTCTCATACAATATAATTAGTCTTTATAAATGAAAATATTTAGCTGATTTTAAATTTTGGAAAGAAAAAAACGTCATCATATTTAGGGATCCTTGGCATCAAAATGTTTGAACAATCCTTATAGTGACATGTAGCTGTTCTATTAAAACAGTTTCAGCCTTGCATGTTGAGAAAGATGTGATTGAACACATAGCAACATGTTTTGTTATAGGAAAGGAATGGAGACCAAATGTCTTGCGTCTATTCTTAGCTTTATTAGGAGTAGAGGACGCTCTAACCATCAATATTGCAAGCAAATACACAGTACAGACACAGATATTTATGCAGTTTGAAAATATAATATTCTACAACACTGCAGGGCATATTGTACCATGAAACAAAAGCTACTAAATGGAATTGTACTAATGTCCCTCCTCAGGCTTGGTCAGATTCACAGAGGGTGTCATCGGCTAGTCTGAGTCCAGGTTAAATGTGGCTTCGGACTGGAATTGTGGGCGGACCAGGCTTGTATGTGTCACTGATCCACTGAAACCCAGCCAAAAACTAGTTGTTCCAAGGCCAACAGAAATGTCAGGGCAGCACAAATGAGTCACTTGGATGATGCTGAAGAGACAAAGTTACATACAATCAGACAGATGGAAGAAAGAATGACTTGGCTGAAGTAAATTATTTGAAGAATTTAATAATCTAGTGTTCATGTATCTTGGATCTACATCTAAAGTGTTCTCTGTATTTGTGTGTAGGAGTCTTGATTTGATCTTGAGTTTTTGATCTTGATTTATTCCATTATCCTGTGTGTGTATACAGGTATATATTAGAGCTGCATGATTCTGGATAAAATAAGAATCACGATTATTATTATTTTATTATTATTATTATTATTTATTTATTTTCAAATAGAGATTCTCCCATGATTCTGAATATACAACTAAACAAAATGTAATTTACTAGAGGTTCTGACAAAATAGTAATTGCTGATCTGTAATTGCTAGAATTTTTTTTAATTAATTTTAATGAATTATTTTAAAAAATGTTTTTTAATTAATTCAATTACTCATTTATAAATACTTGTTTCATTACTGGAATCAGTGTTTTTGAACAAATCTTTTGAATTAATGTTTCAATGACAAATAAAATTTTTTTACAGTCACTTGTCGCAACCAACCATTATTTGAAGCGCCAAGTTAGTTTCAAAAGGTGGCTTGCAGTATTTTTGCTATTGAAGACATCAGTGTTTATATCCTAACTTTAAACTTTCATCTCAGTACTTCTGTGATAATTTGAATATTTATAACATAGAAATAACTAACGTGGTTCAAAACCGCTCTCGCTGGTTCAGCGAGGCAGCATGAACACACAAACCCTTTGTCAAAGGTTAAACAGACTGTGCAAATCGTTATCAATAATAAATAAGATTATGTGGGTGTTAGAATCGAAATTGCGATCTTTTTATGATTAATCATGCAGCTCTAGTATATATATATATTTCTATATATATATATATATATATATATATATATATATATATATATTTGGCCAAATGCCAAATGCGAGTAAAAATCGGTGTCGGCGAGTATATAAAACTATGTCAGCCACCAGATGGCCCCATTTTTATGAATTCTTACAATGCAATGTTATGAGAACATGAAAGTGAACAAATGTGAACAATGCTTTGTACATTTGACATGTCAGTGCTGCATCATCACGAAAATTTAAGCCTTTCTAATGTAAATAATCAAGTGCTAGAACACGTGAAAAGAGCTATATGGGATATTTAAATGTAATGTTTTGAACAGGTTTCTGTGAGTGAAACAAACGTTGGTGTGTGTTTAAAAAAAACTGTATGAGGATGTATCTAAGTCTCTTTCCATTCTCTCCCTTGCATTCTTGATACATAGTCCGACATTGACCACTATAAAGCATAGAATCTTGGTGTGATTCTGTGTTCAATAGCAGTTGGTGTCAGCTTTGAGATATAGTTTAACGTTAACATGGGGTGGATGGGTCAAAAGGTTGTGATCAATAGCTAGTGAAGCTTTCCCCTCAAAACAATGCTTCGACAGGAAAATCAAGAATATAGCATAGGCTGCATCAGCCCTCCTGAAAATAAATACTCTCATTCATTCCATAAAAAAACATTTCTCACAGCCTGCTGGCATGGATCTTCTGTAGCCCTGCTGAAAAACAGTGTTTTGGATTCTATAGCCTCCATCGTGATATGCTGGGGTGATGCTTAACTAGCCTGACCAGTAAGAAGACAAGGTCAGCTAGACTGACCAGCTACATGTTGCTAGTGAACAGCATGGCTCAGTCAGTCCATCAGCCAAATTAGCACCAAAGTAGCAAACCTTCGAGCTGGTTTGAGCTGTTGTTTCCAGCAGGGAAGGCTATATTTTGTTACATTGCATGCCAAGTTTGCTGTTTGTAAAATTGTTTTCCATTTGAATTTTTTGTGTGTGAATCATGCAGTGTAAAGTAGTGACTGCTGCTATTAATGAGCTCAACTGAGACCCTCTGGTGAAGTATTAAGTTTAGTAATAATATTAGTATTGAATGATTTTTGCTGTCTTTTTTGGAGAAATCAAGCAAAAGACTCAACTCAAACTTTAAATTCCCACTTTGGAATTTGGACTGTTGAGGATTACTAAGTTAATAGATAATAGAAGTACATAGATATAGATTTGGGGGGTGGTGGTTGGATGGAGGAAGAATTGTCACAGTGGTAGGGTGGCCATTTCTACACCAAAAAGCAGGGCACTTTTCAGGATTTAGTGAAGCTGGGATAACAACTGGAAAATAATCTAAATTTCAAACCTATTAGCAGTGACAGAAATAAACTTTTCCATTAAGGGGCGATATTTGGGGATATAAGGGGATATTTGGGGATATTGCCTGCTTAAATTGATTTTTTTTTTTTTTAAGTATGCATCCCCATTCATGTAAATTCTTAAATGTATTCAATAAATGCAATCAGAATTATGATACACTACAGAGCTATTACCAGTAAAAATTAAATCAAGATCAAGGTACAGTCGCTGCATTTAGAGGTATTTATACAGACTGTTTATTCCAACAAAGAGATGCCATGAATGCATTTACACTGCAGTTACAATTGCACAAATAATGTTATGAGATTAGTGTTTTAAATATAATATGAATATAGAAATATGAAATGTTCTGCTGTGACTATTCGAAATAGCGCAAAAACAGTCGATATTGACAACATTGTGTCTTAAATGTACGTCACTTAATTTAAACATAACTTGTTTTATTTATTTATTTAGTGTAAAATAGTATGATCTTAAAATGAGAACAAATAAATGTCCAACTCAAGGCTGCACCGGTAGGCAGAATATGGAATTTCAAAACCGGTTCAATCTAAAACAAAACAAAAAATGCGTGTGTACTGTAAATGTATTCTTTCATTGTGTTTGACTGGATTAGATGAACATGCTCCGCCCATCTCATTCAGAACACCACATAGGCTCTGTTCGAAGTCCATACTCTCGAGTTGGTACTTATTTTGAATAAGTAATTACTTCACGACCGCTAAAACACTGTTCTATGTAATCTAGACATAATACATTTGCCATGTTGCCCTTATCATGTGACCTACCAGCATCAGTTGTGTCGCTTTCACAAATCCTCTCCCGTGGCCTCATGCGATAGTAAAGTTCCCATCGTATGTACACTTCAGAATCTCGCCAGAAGAAGTAGGTCATCCGGGTACTTTTTGCCTACTCTTTTATGAATAATGTGAATTCAGACATACTTCTTTTGTCACATACTGTTTTTCACCTAATATAATAGTAGAGAAGTATGTGATTTCGGATGCAGCCATAGTCAACAATGTAGGCTTGAGAAGCAACTATATCTGATTCATCAACAAATCATTTGTCTTAGTTCTTTTCAGTGAATCATTTGCTCCTGTTTATAAAATCAGTGTGAATGAATCAAATCAGACTGATTCTTTTAACTCACTGGCTCAAAGATCTGCTGGCAGTGGAGGTCACTGGAGTGGTAGATTAAAATGGATTTAGAAATCATATGACTACTTTTAGGAAACTTAATGTGTGTTTGTGTCCGTTTGAAGCTCGAAAGCAGTTTTAGAATGGAATATCAGAATGCAGACTTAGTATTAATTACCTTGGAATTCCATGACATTACACGAATATATTAGTTAATGTGAGTCTCGGAGTCAGAGACTAGGCTTATTTTTGGTTTACAGAGTTTTACTCGAACTCTGTTGTGGGTGTAGCTTGTTTGTGTTGTTCTGCGTTTATGTATGTGGCCCATGTTCCAGTCAAGTTATTAAACACCACAACCCCAGTGGGACGCTCCCTCACCACGCTCCCGGTGGGAAACCAACACGCTGTGAACCCAGCACGCTCCGACACCTTCAGGGCCATGCAAACACACTCCAGAGGTCTACCAGACACACGTACACACACGCTCACAATTCACCCGTGACCAGCACGTGGAGGGCAGGCGCTGGTGTGTGTCCTTGTCTCAGTCTTTGGCAAGGCCTCCTTCCACTCCCACTGGGGCCGCTGAGGGTGTGTAACTGTTTGTGTGTGTACAGTCCTGCTTCTTACTGTGCTTGTGAGTTGGGCATCTCTGCGTGTGTGAATGTGGGTGTATGACCGTCATGCCTCTCGTTGAGTTAAATCTGTTCCTCCTCACTGCTCCATACGCTATGTGATGGATGGACTGTTTTAGAAAAGAGCTTCTCTCTCCTCTTTCTGGATCTCCTCTTTCTTTCTCTCATATTCCCTTGTCTCATCTGTCTCCCCCAATACTCCTCACTTCTGTTTCACATTTCAGCACTAGAGAATACATTTCAAATTTCAGTCATAAAAATGTGTTTGTTTATTAGTGGTGTTTGTTAAGGCAATTCTTTAGGATTTTGTTGAAGGTTTGAACCTCTATAAAGCAAGGAGGATGTTGTGCTGGATGTTAAAGTGAATGGCGACTAGGGCCCAGTGTTGTCATTGTTAAATAGATTAGTTCACTTCAGAATTAATATTTCCTGATCATTTACTCACCCCAATGTGATCCAAGATGTTTTTGTCTTTCTTTCTTAAGTCGAAAAGAAATTAAGGTTTTTGAGAAAAACATTCCAGGATTTTTCTCCATATAGTGGACTTAACCGGGCTACAGGGTTGAAGGTCCAAACTGTAGTTTCATTGCAGCTTCAAAGGGCTCTACACGATCCCAGCCGAGGAATAAGAGTCTTGTCTATAAAATGTATATATTTTTAACCACAAATGCTTGTCTTGCACTGCTCTGTGATGCACCATGCATGACGTAATCATGTTGGGAAGGTCACATGTGACGTAGGCAGAAGTACCGATTCAGTGTCTACAAAGTGAACATGCAAAGACTACGTCAAACGGCCTTTACAAAAAAAAAAAAAAGGTAAAACAGTGATGTCAGATGAGTTTTTAGCCCTACTGCAGTACTGCATCATGCATGACCTTTCCAACGTGATTACATAAAGCATGGCGCTTCACAGAACTAGTGCAAGATGAGCGTTTGTGGTTAAAAAGTATATACATTTTAATTTTTTTTAGAAATTGACAGATTGTATCGCTAGATAAGACCCTTATTCCTCAGCTGAGATCAGGTAGTGCCTTTTGAAGCTGCATTGAAGCTGCTATTTGGACCTTCAACCCACTGTACCCCAGTGGAGTCCACTATATCGACAAGAATCCTGGAACGTTTTCCTCAAAAACTTTCTTTTCAACTGATGAAAGAAAGACTTAAACATTTTGGATGACATGGGGATGAGTAAATTATCAAAACAAACTCATAACAAAATTACTACACCTTAAAGTAAAAAAAATAAGATCTAATTCAAGATATTAATAAATACTAAAACATATACATAAATAATACAAAAACAACACTTCCAGGCTGTCACGCTCCAAAAAATGTGATAACAGTAATACAAATTTAATGAGTGTATAGATTTTGTAAGGGAAATGGGAAGATAGAAGACCAAAAAGAACACATTTTTGATAGCAGATGTGACCAGGAAAGGCCATGATTAGTATACTTTGTTGCATTTCGAGGACATTCATTTTAGTCCCTCAGGTTTGGTTTTAATATATACTGACATTTCTGAGTCTCAGTCCACATGTAAATTCATGAGAATTCCCGAATTATTTAATTAGAATATCAGATCACAGTGTAGTGCGCAAGAATCACCTTCAGCTCAGTGGGTCTTGAGAATCAATTTTTTTATTAAGAAATAAAGTATATGAAAAGTCATGGGTCAAATTAAACTGTGTTTTTCGAAGCTGCAATAATTTCTGTGCCAAATGCATAAATAATGACCTAAAAAAAAAAATGAGTATCCATGTAGGTTGATTTCCCAGAAAAGTGGAAACACTGTGGCTCTGTGGTGCAATAGCAAGACATTGCTTTGCATCATTACATCCGAATTATTGTCTTAACCAATAACACTTTTGGCATGAACAGAATGTTTGAAAATGGGAAACCTGTTTGAAAACAGTAATGACAGTTCTGTCTGATGACACAGTTATTCACTTCAGCTTTTACACCCTGTGGTGGCAAATGAAAATGGTAAACAAAAACTTCTTGAACTGTTTTGAATGTTGCATTTGGGATGCATGAACAAAGAAAGGATTTGATATGGATGTGTTTGAGAATAAAGAGCATGCAAGTCAGCAGTAGCAGTAGTGGTCCATCTTGCTCTTTTCTTACTCTCTACATCCCTTTGAAAACAAACCCCATGAGCCTTCACCAGCTAAGGAACATTGCAGAATGACATTTGCTTTGATGATCTCAACATTTTCAATATAAACACGTTTTTATATGAAAGAGGAGAGAAATAGTTCCTTGGTGAACTACAAGAGATGTGAATGTGCATTAAATTGCCATTTCTAGATGAGCACACACAATATTAGCCTTTAGGCTGGCACTGAGAGATATAAACAGCTGCAGAACTGTTTTTCAAGACCTCTGCAATAGCCAAAGCACTATAAACACATTTCACACATGGCCTTTGAGAAATCCTGAAAGATCATGTTGCACAAATCCAGTACAATACAAATCATGAATGATGCCTGAAAACATACAGTGACAGTGACGTAAGTAAATATCAAAAGGTGACTTCCACAACACAGAAGTCTTGTCAATGTTATTTAATAAATGAATCTAACCGACATGAGTTCATTTGTCAAACCTTAATTGACCGAAAGTGGCTTTGAATGTTTTTTGATTTATTGAGTGTGCAGCACAGCATTTGGGTCAAAACTGATGAGAGCGTCTCCGATGGAAAGACGATGACTGAATCTAAAACATTCAGACGACACACAGCTCACATCTCCATGTGAGTTACTGAAATCCCACATGGAAAAACGCAATAACCATGAGAAAAGCATGGTGAATGTTGCCACTGTTTCTTATGACCTTGACAGGATGTAGTTTAGTGGGAGTCTGACTCAGATTTTCTGTGGATCTGACAAGAAAGACAGTCAGAGGTAAAAAGGGAATGAGAGAGAATTTTGTTATGTGACATATGCTAAAAAGACCATGCCACATGCCCTCATTTTAACTCCTCTCTTTCTCTCTCTCTCATTTTCGTCTCAGTTTCTCTTGTCAAATTGAACCATGGGGAAATCATGCAGGCCAGACAATTGTAGTGTTTTCAAAAAAGTGGACTACATTCACAAGTAGTTCTCGCTGTCAATTAGAGCACTCTTTCTGGCCACAAAAACACCATTGTTTTTTTGTTTGTTTTTTTTTGTTTTGTTTTTTACAAATGAGACAAATTAACTGTGTATTTCTAACACCATCAAAGTCAGTCTGTTTTGGCAGTAAAAATATTTAAGAGTCCTTGAAACAAGATAAACAAGATGAAAACTGCTAAGATTTGTTATATTTGCATGTTGTCAAATTGCAGATTAAATGCAAAGTTCTGTTATGAAAGTCTAGAGGGCACAGGCTGAGCCATCCTTAAAGATGCCCAGGAACTTATTTTTAAAAGATGTAATATAAGTCTAAGGTGTCCCCTGAATGTGTCTGTGAAGTTTCAGCTCAAAATACCCCATAGTTTTTTTTTTTTAATTCATTTTTTTAACTGCCTATTTTGGGGCATCATTAACTATGCACCGATATATAGGTTGCGGCCCCTTTAATTCTCGTGCTCCCCCTCCCCCGGAGCTCGCGCTTGCCTTGAACAGCATAAACACAGTTCACACAGCTAAAATGACCCTCAAAATGGATCTTTACAAGATGTTCGTCATGCATGCTGCTTGCATACATCGGATCATGTAAGTATAGTATTTATTTGGATGTTTACATTTGATTCTGAATGAGTTTGAGGCTATGCTGCGTGGCTAAAGTTAACATTACACACTGTTGGAGAGATTTATAAAGAATGAAGTTGTGTTTATGCATTATACAGACTGCAAGTGTTTAAAAATGAAAATAGAGACGGCTCTTGTCTCCGTGGATACAGTAATATACGATGGTAAATTTAACCACATTTAACAGTACATTAGCAACATGCTAATGAAACATTAAGAAAGAAAATTCACAAATATCACTAAAAAATATCATGATATCATGAATAATGTCAGTTATTATTGCTCCATCTGCCATTTTTCGCTATTGTTCTTGCTTGCTTACCTAGTCTGATGATTCAGCTGTGCACATCCAGACGTTCTGTTACATAACAGTCAGTGTTATGTTGAGATTCGCCTGTTCTTCGGAGGTCTTTTCAACAAATGAGATTTATATAAGAAGGAGGAAACAATGGAGTTTGAAACTCAGTGTATGTCTTTTCCATGTACTGAACTCTTGTTATTCAACTATACCAATATAAATTCAATATTTAATTCTAGGGCACCTTTAACTAGTCTGCTTGCAGTCACATCATTCTCTAACAGGGCACAGCTGCTTGGTTTCAGCTATATCAATAGCCAATGAGCTTGCTGTTTAACCTTCAAATACTTGGTCAGCATTTGCTGTAGCAGTTTGCAACGCACTTTCAGAAACCCTCCATCTTTCCCATCTCCACCAGATCTGCTACGGGCAATTCATGTATGCTATATTGTACAGCAGCAGCATGTCTTACTTGCTCACAGCAGCGTGTCATGTATGTTTTGGTAGTGGCAAATCCCTTACTTGCAGCAACGTAGCAAATCTATTCCACCAAGACCAAACATATCAACATTGTCATCCATTAACATGCCAAACACTCCAAAAGGTGTCATGACAGAAATATTTTACTATTTTGTTTTATTGCCCTATTATTGCCTTATTATTTTTGTCATATTACTGCACTTTGCAAATGGGCTACTGAATTTGAGATGTATAACAATCTTTTAAAGTGTTTCTCTCTAGATACCAAGAAACCATAATTGCCTGACATAGATAAGTCAGACAGTTAGTCCAGTGGTGGTCAGCCAGCTCAGAGGATGGTCACGCACACACACACACACACACAGAAATACACACAGTGTGGGATCGCTATCTATTTGGACAGGCTGTCACAATTCTGAGCATAGTAGGGCAGCTGTCTATGGCTGACTGGACAAGGAGCAGAGAGATCACAGCTGGATGGCACACACATTCACAGACTTTCAGCCCTTGGAACCCCAGAGACTTTGCCAAGTTTGGCTGTCTGACTGTCTGCGACCCCGTCTGACTGGAGGAGGTGTGTGTGTGTGTGTGTGTGTGTGTGTGTGTGTGTGTGTGCATGCATTAAATACACTACTTCTATTCACATTTTGTAAATTTCCTATCTCTCTCTTAATCCTTCCATTAATGTACCTATTCCCCACTTAGACCTTATTCTCTCGGTCCATGTGAGCTACAAAGAGTGAGAGTTTACACCTAGACATCTGGGACTCTTTAAAAATCTACACGAATGTCAGACAAAAATGTTGGGGAGGTTTGCAGATGTTTTGTACAGGTTCTTTTTTATCCCGGTGGCATACCACCTGTTTTAAGGACCATGTCCTACATGTTAATAGTAGTGGGTTTTTTTTCCTTAAGAGCATTTATAATGTTTGTCAAGGTTTTTTTGCAGCACATTGTAATTAGATTTACGTGACTATTTTCTAACTTTATATTTAATCTGGCTGTTTTAATAATGTAGCTTTCAGACTTTTTTTGTGTAAATTACCTCTGTTATGATTGGTTGACCTCTTTTCATGTACAATTGACAACACTTACTTAGGAATTGTGGCTTTGCTGTCAGGCCCAATATAATTGATGTTGCCCCATATTTCATAATACCTACTGTATAATACAGTACCATTCAAAAGTTTGGGCTCAGAAGCTTTTTTCCCCCCCAAAAGTTAATACTTTTTATTCTGAAAGGATGCATTAAATTGATCAAAAGTGACTGTAATTTGAAATAAATGTGGCACTTGTCGCATTTATCATCAATGAATCATGAAAAAAAAAAATTGTATCATAGTTTCCACAAAATGATTAAGCAGCACAGCTGTTTCCATCATTGATAAAAAGAAGAAATGTTTCTTGAGCACCAAATCAGCATTTCTGAAGGATCATGTGATTGTGATCATGTGAAAAATGTACATTTTAAAAATATATTAAGATAGAAAACCGTTATTTTAACAGTTGATCACATTTTTGATCAAGTAAATGCAGGATTGGTGAGCATGAGACAAACATTTGAGCGGTAGTGTATATCTGTCACGGATCAGTGGCTGTAGTGAAGCACATGACTCAGAGAGACACAAATTAGTCTTTTAATTGAAGATTAGGAAACGCATAGTATTTAACTTGGAGAAAACAGAACACACAACCACATTACCTTGATACAACATCAACGCAAAACCAAGAACAGTCTGAAACTAAAGGTTTATATTCACAGCAAACAGAAAAGCTACAGAGACTAATTAACAAGATAAACCTGAACTAAGGACCCTAAACAAATCTGGAGCCAAGGAGACAAACAAGCAGGAGACCTATAAACCTAGACATGAACTGAACAGAGAAATAATTTGAAGATCAAAAAACAAACTCTAAACACGTACAAATAAACAAAACATGTGACAATATCACTGTATCACAATTCTTTTTCTCATTATTGTGTCAATACTTTAGGCCTGCTAAAAATATTCTTATTAATTTATGTGTCTTTCACATCATTTCCTACGGTTCAACATTGAAGAAGCAGGTCATATCACAGTAATAAACAAAAGTGGAGTGATCTTTCTCTATTTATGCAACATTTTGCTTAGTAGCCCCACCCAAAGTTGCATCTCATTGGTCCAAATTCCTACTCCACATGAATATTAAACCATTTAAATAAGTTCTGGCTGGCTTTGATTGTGTTGCGTCTCACAGAATGTTTGCTTTCAAGTAGCGTTTCAGTGTGTGGGTGGACTGTGGAGCCAGTTTTGCATCACCATGAAATCAAAATTCACAATTCTTATTTTTTTAATTGAATATTGCAGTATTTATTGTAAATTATGTATCTATGCACATTATTATTTTTTTAAATTCATGTGCCCTTGTAGACGTTGATCAAAATAGCGCCCTCTCCTTGCAGCGAAATCTCTTCTCTGATGATGTGTTTATTGGCGTGAGGGCGGAACATCCTGTCACTCGCATGACATCACAGCAATAGAAAACCACAATGATCCTATCAGTTCCCGATGGACAAAATCATGTCCCGTCCAACATGTTTTCTTGTTTGAAAAGCCACATAAAGCACAATAGGGAAGAAAAGACTATACTTCCGTTTCATGCCAACTTTAGAGCATGTTTACACAGCACATCAAACTCTTTTACATCAATGTTTTTGTTTTTAAAAGTCTGAATGAACAGTAAGTTTTCTATTTCATGGGTTTTGCATGACTCTCCCAATGTGTGTGCATGAGAATCTGGGTGTCTGAGTAGTGTGTGTGTGAGAGAGATACTGACAGAGGGGCCGTCACACATCAGCGCATCTCCCTCTGTCTCTCCACATGAGTTCATCCCACCTTCCATGTTTCAACTACTTTCTTTCGTTCTTTCTCTCTCCCTCATGCTCTCATGTAATTATTCCTTTCCTCTGTCATCCTCTGTGCGTCACTCTTAATTGTCTCCCCAGCACCGCAACCCAAATTGAATTCAGCACAAAGTTCCCCCTCCATCTCCCCCGTCACTCAGCGATCCCAGCACTGTCGTGCTCTTTACGCGCACAAACACACACATACCGACCTTTTCTCTTTGTAATTAATTACTTGCGATATATACACTGGGCCTTTGCTGTCTGATGTGAAATTGCTTGTGTTTGGTGTTTTTTCCAGCCTTTTCTCCAAAGTCATTTATATATTTACTCTCCGACTCTGACCTGGTAATGGCTGCGTTTGTTTACCCATTAGATGTGGTCTCCCGTGGCGACAAGATGAACCATAAGCATGTTGCGTCTGTGGGAGGTGTTGGCATGTTAGCCCTAAGCCAGTCGTTGGCTGTGTCATTACACTCTGAGCCGTACACACACAAAATTCATCCACGCAGGGTGTCACTGTCAATCCATAAATCTGAACAAAGCCCAGGCCCATGTTGCTCTGTCACTCTGTCGCTTGGTCATTAGACAGTTACGCCGATATAAACGCCCCGTCTCGCTCTCTCACAGTGATGGACTCATCTAGAACTGACAATGAAAGACACCAAATTCTGTTTCTGTTCGACTTCAAGACTGGCAAGCTCAGTGTCTCCATCACACAAATATTCATGAACATGTTAAGGGATAGTTCACCTAAAAAGGAAAATTCTGTCAATAAGTACACACCCAAATGTCATTCCAAACTCGTATGTTTTTCTGTCTCCTGCGGAACACAAAAGAAGATATTTTGAAGAATATTTCAGATTTTTTGACTATACAATCAAAGTCAAAGCAGTTCAAAAGTTCCAAAAAGGTCATAAAAGTACGCCTTTAAAGTCAGATTTAAATGAAAGTTGCGATAGTCTTTTCTTCCCTATTGTGACTTGTATCCTTAGTGGTCTCTGTATATTTAACAACTTACAATCATATATTTAAAGTGGTATAATTTTAAATAACAAAAATGTAACACAAAACTCTATATACATGAACATTACTGATGACAAAAAAAGAGAACAAACAAAATATATAATATGTAATGTGTTACACATTCCCTGTTTTTTTTTTTTTTTTTTTTTGGGGGGGGGGGGGGGTATTAGTGGCAAATTTAATGTATTTATTTAATGATTTAATATATATTAAATGTTCTTTGAAAAGAAGTCCTTATTAATTTGTTCAGGTATAATTGTATCTTATTTTAAGGATGTTTATTTCTTTTTTGGAAATAAAGACATTAAGAGTGTTTTTTTCAGTGCATGCTTTTTAGAGACGAGGTTTGATATGTTTAATTTTAACACTACATCACTGAGCATTGTGTTTTAATTATGATTTAATGTTTTTACTATGATTTATTAAAAATGGTCAATTAGACAAGATGATACCTAAAAAAGATGTTTGAGGAGGAGTATCACAAGTTTCAAGGTGTGTGTTTGTGTGTGTGTGTGTGTGTGTGTGTGTGTGTGTGTGTGTGTGTGTGTGTGTGTGTGTGTGTGTGTGTGTGTCTATACGAGTAAGGTGCTCATATTTAAACCCCTGTGCTTCATTATATCTTGATGATTTTGCTTCAGTGTAATTAAGTACATCTCAGACCTTGGCACACATACACACTCACACATAGGTATACACTTAAAAATATGAAAGAAAGAGTCACAGTGCCATCTATTGATCACTAAGCTTTTGCTCGCTCTCTCTCTCTCTCTCTCTCGCTCTCTCTCTCTCTCTCTCTTTCTTTCTCTGGTAGGGGCAAAGACAGCCTCCTCCATCATGTGCCCCTCGTATCAATAACACGTAGACACAGCAGTGCTGCACTGCAACGGGAGCTTGTTTGTGTTATTGTGAAGCTGTGAATGTGTGGGGAGGGGAAAGAGACAGTGAAAGTGAAAAAAAAAAAGTAAATGTTTCTTTGAGCACACCAGGCTCTTCATATAACTCAAATATGCAGTTATATTATGACATAAAATGAAGAAGACATGTTTAAGTTTGCACTATATATATATATATATATATATATATATATATATATATATATATATATATATATATATATATATATATATATATATATATATATTATAAATTAAGCTGTACTTAATTACACTGAAGCAAAATCATAATATATAATATATATACATGTTTACTTGTGGTCTAAAACCTTTCTTTCTCTTCCTCTCTCGGCCTTACAATATGTCTACATTAGAATCTGGTTTACATTTATTCATATTTTTGAATTAGCTTTTATTTTTATATTTTCTCTTTTCATTTTAAATTTAGTAATTTTGATATGTGCCTTTAAATATTTTTATTTAGTGTTTATTACTTTTATTATTTCAGTTTCAGTAATTTTAGTGCTTAATTTTAGTAATGTACATTTCTTATTATTTTTGAAGTTTGTTTTTCATCTAAAGTGTATATTTTATTTTATTTTATTTCAGCTTTATTTCAATTGGCAAATTAGTTTTAGTTAACAATAACAACACTGATTTACAGGCCTAACATTATGACCACTGACAGGTGAAGTGAATTACACTGATTATTTCTTCATCATGGCACCTGTTAGTTAGTGGGATAAATTAGGCAGCAAGTGAACATTTTGTCCTCAAAGTTGATGTGTTAGCGAGTTTGACAAGGACCAAATTGTGATGGCTAGACAAAAGTGGCCCCAGGAAGAAGCAGTGGTGAACCGACGACAGGGTCATGGACGGCCAAGGCTCATTGATGCACATGGAGAGCAAAGGCTGGCCTGTGTGGTCCGATCCAACAGACGAGCTGCTGTAGTTTAAATTGCTCAAGAAGTTGATGCTGGTTCTGATAGAAAGGTGTCAGAATACACAGTGCATCGCAGTTTGTTGTATATGGGGCTGCATAGCCGCTGACTCCTGTCCACTGCCGAAAGTGTCAACAGTGGGCAATGCAATGGAAGAAGGTGGCCTGTTCTGATGAATCACATTTTCCTTTACATCACGTGGATGGGTGCATGTACTACCTACCTAAGCATTGTTGCAGACCACACTCTAAAAAATGCTGGGTTGTTTCAACCCAAGTTTGGGTCAAAAATGGACAAACCCAACCATTGGGTTAAATTTTTAAATGCATTTTTTAACCCAACGGTTGGGTTTGTCCATATTTGACCCAAATTTGGGTTGAAACAACCCAGCATTTTTTAGAGTGCATGTACACCCTTTCCCTGGTGGCTGTGGCCTCTTTCAGCAGGATAATGATCCCTGCCATAAAACAAAAATGGTTCAGGAATGGTTTGAGGAGCACAACAATGAGTTTCAGGTGTTTAGTTGGCCTACAAATTCCCCAGATCTCAATCCAACTTACAGGATCTGCTGCTAACATCTTGGTGCCAGATACCACAGCACACCTTCAGGGGTCTAGTGGAGTCCATGCCTTGATGGGTCAGAGCTATTTTGGCAGCAAAAGGGGGACCAACACAATATTAGGAAGTTGGTCATAATGTTATGTCTGATCGGTGTATATTCATGCTTTTCAGTGCTGAATGAAATATAAATGTATGTATAATCCCTATTAGCCATATTGCCATTAGATCAATGCATTGTGTGATTGCATCCTTTTCAAAGTATACATTTGGTTGCCTTAAAATGCTGTTTATGCAGGCAGCTCACCAGATTTTGGAACATCCACAATAATGATGATAACCCGTATGTGTGGGAGGATTGACACCATTTTAAATAAAAATAATATGTGCTCAA
This sequence comes from Chanodichthys erythropterus, assembly GCF_024489055.1. NCBI lineage: Eukaryota > Metazoa > Chordata > Actinopteri > Cypriniformes > Xenocyprididae > Chanodichthys > Chanodichthys erythropterus. The sequence continues at coordinate 12,195,906 of NC_090232.1, read as the reverse complement.
GGAACCACAGACAGCCGTACTAGCTGCTGTCAGGACTTCAGAGCGATAGGGGAAGGAAGATCAGGTGGGATCAGCTAAAAGACACACTCAACATTCTTATTCACGTCTTCCGTAACAGGATGTGACAAGTACTAAAAAGACTCCAAAACTCACAAAATCATTCTGTACAAAAACAGACAAGTTTCCTCGCTGGACCATTTTTTCCACCTTTAAACTTACACGTACGCACATTCAAGCACTATTATATTCCCAAGGCAAACATAGATGGCAGAGTCAAGGTCAGGACCCCATGTCCATTTTGGTTACCAAGAGACCATCAGAACCGTGAGTGGATCCATTTAGCCCTTTGCATAGCTACACTCCCTCCCAAGAGAGAGATGGATAGAGAGACAGATAGGCAGAGATAGAGAGAAAGAGGGATGACCATTTACCACAGCCAGAGGGTCCTCTTTAAGGTCTTACATCATCTCATACACAATACGCCAGCTAATGGCATGTAATAATCCCCCCTAAAGACTTAATGTGCTTAATGTGTGGGGTCAGCAGAACACTTCTACAAATGGTTTCATATGGCAGCACACGCAAAAAAAGTCCAATCAGACTTTTATATTGGAATTTATATTACTTCTGAATCCTGCAGTTATTAAAGGAATAGTTCAATGGAAAATTAAAATTCGGACATTATTTACTCATCGTAATGTTGTTCGAAAACCCATTGGAGTTTCTTTCTTACAGGGAACTCAAAAGGAGAAAATTGGCAGAATGTTCATGCAGCTCTTACAATAATACACTTCAAGTGTGAACTAAATGTAATGTATTTGGACATTTAATAGCACGCTAATTGCAATTAAAAGAAAATGTATTATAGTTTAAATTTGTTTAATGCATTTAGCTGAACATTAGAGTGATTTTTTTACCCACTTTAGTAGTAGTAGCCGAATACTTTAATATAATTTCTATTCAAACTTATAGAGTCTAAAATGGCATGATGATGGAAAAAATATGAGATGGGAGGAATGCTTTTGGCATACCTCCAATAAACTTTGCTCACAAAAACTTCACTTTCCCATAACATTTGTGTGCGCTCGCAAAGAACTGTTTGTGAGCGGACACAAAGTTTATCAGGGGAACGCAAACATTTTGCGAGTGAACGCAACGTTTCTCAGGGAGACGCAATCATTTTACAAGCAAAAGTTTCTTCTGGGATCACAAACGTTTGCGAGAGAATGCAAAAGCATTGACATGATTTTTACTCCCATCTTACATTTTTGTCCATCACCATGTCCCTTTAGGGGCTTCGTAGAAACTTGTATGTCATGATATAAATATATGTGTCATAATTAAATATATGTAGTTAGACATTTGCAATGATTAAGTTGCAATTTAGTGCATTTTAACTTTCATTTTCAAAATGGTTCACTTGGGATCTATATAAAACCCTAGGGTTTAATTCATAAAATGTGATTAAAATTAAAAATGAATTAAAATAAAATGAAATAATTAACAAAATACATAAAATTATCCCATGATGAGAACCCTTAAAAGGTTCTATATATGAAATGCCTTCTAAGAGTGTATATTAAATTTACATGTAATATAGAATAACATTACAGTTAAAAATATAATCAAATACTTTATATGTGCTGTAGTAAGTCAACACATCAAAATAACTACTACTTTAACAAAGGACTATTAAAACAACGCTTTAAAATGTAATTTCAAGTAAAAAGTGCTCTTTTTAAAAGCATTTTAAGAAATATAGTCATGAAAGTGTACTCTTTAAATACACTTAAGTGACCTTTTATTTCAATAGTATTATATTATGCGCAAGTACAGTTTTGTAAAATATACTTTAAAGATTTGAATTACACTACAAATAAACTGCCAATACAATTATGCAAACATGGTTTTCACAATGTCATTGTTTTTGTTGTTGTTGTTGTTGTTTTTTTCACTTTCTGAAAAATGTGTTAATGATGATAGAACTTTCACTTTTGGGTGAACTTTCCCTTCAAGTTTTGCCCAACTCAATCAGGTGAGTGCGAACAGACAGTAAGCTTAGAAAAATGTTCAGTCCTGAGAGGAAAGTTTGAAGAACTATTTTACCATGTTCAAAGGACAGATTTAGTGGTGAAATCTAACAGATGTCTGGAGTATGCGCAGTGACTGTTTAACAGATGGAGATGATCTCCTCAATGTATTCCAAACAGGAACTCCAGTAGATTGTTTCTTTGTAAATGGCTGTGTGCTTACAATGGTTTTCTGCTCTCTTTACAGTCTCTCTTAGAAAAAGGCTCTAACAAAAGTGTACTACAGTAATACTATGGTATAATAATGGAAATACTATGGTGCTTTCATATATACCATGGTACTGAATGATTACCATATTTATATTCTATGGTAATTACATATTATTTTAAGGATCTTAAAAGAATACTACAATATTACCCTTACTAAATGTAATGTGGCGGTATCATGGTAAAGTGATAGAATCGGATGGCAATGCTGTGGTATTTTAAAATATACCTGGGTACAGAAATGTATGTTCCATCATGGCATTTTCATGGTAGTTCCAAACATTGCTGGCACTGGAGACCAAGGTGGAGCCGCAGTGATGAGCATCCTAGGTTGAACAAGGGAACCTGAAGACTGAAGTGGAGCTGGTGGGACTGAGGATGAAGGCTGAGCAGGGTGGAGCTAGACAGAGCCGAAGATGCAGGAAGGACGATGTCTGATCAATTCGGAGCCTGTGGGATGAGTAAGCCCGGTGGAGTCGTAAGGCTGAGGGTTTTCAATAGAGCCGAGGGAGGGAGAAGCCAAGGTGGAGCCGACAGGCCGCGGTGGAGTAATGGGTACTGGGGCTGGGCTAGGCGGAGCTGGCGTCCTGAAGCACTGAAGTAGATCCACACAGTTCAGTCCAGGAGATGAAGAGGGGCTGAAGGGTACCAGAGGAGGCAGGGCTAAGGAACTGACTGTTAGAGGAGGTGGGAGAGGGAGGTGAGAGTTTCAGGGCCGGATGGAACCAGTGGAGACACAGCAGGGATACAGGAGATTCAGGGCTGGGCGGAACCAACATGGAAACAGGCAGTTCAGGGCTGGGCAGAATCAGCAGGGACTGGAAAAAACGGGATTTATGTCCACAAATTCCTCCAATAATCCAAAAAATGTTCCAGCAACAATTGAAGTTAAGTGAAGTGACATGTGGCCAAGTATGGTGACCCATACCCATATTTGTAAATTCACTCCCCTCACCAACAATCCCTGCCGGACCTGAGACTCGAACCCATGACCTTTGGATTACAAGTCCGACTCTCTATCCATTAGGCCACGACAGCCCCCAAATTGCAAACACATCCACCACAGGGGGTTGTGGGCGGGTCTTTCCTCCCAAACCTTTAAACTCCAATAACGCTCCCTTGGCAGCACATGATGTTGCAGGCTCACGCACCTGGTCTGACACTTTTAGCCAGTTACAGAGAAACTGGTAGCCAGGCAACAGACAAGTGACCAATCCTGAGAGGTGACGTCACTACAAGCATTCTACAAGCACGATTCAGCATGGTTAGACAACCATGCCGAGAATTCAGGGCCGTGAACGGTTTGTAATCATGCCGTGCTGCACCAGGCAACACAACTGGAACCGTTCCTTCCATTCTAAGAATCGTTCGGCCCGACAGTGGAAAAGCGGCTTATATTTCATGGCTGATAAAGAATATTTATGGCTGGTAAATTTTCTTAAAGGGATAGTTCACCCAAAAATGAAAATTTTGTCATCATTTACTCACCCTCATGTTGTTCCAAATCTGTATGAGTTTCTTTCTTCTGTTGAACACAAAATACTATATTTTATAGAATGTTGGTAACCAGACAGTTGACTGTAGCCATTGATTTCGGTAGTATTTTTACTATGGAAGTCAATGGCTACTGTGAACTCTTTGATTACCAACATTCTTTAAAATACTTCTTTTGTTTACTTCTTTTGGCAGGTGTGGCAAAAAGTTAGTTTGTCAAATGCCAAAATTTTTCAGTGATGAGTAGGTTTAGGAGTAGAGTTAGTGTAAGGGGATAGAATATAGTTTATAAAATCCATTACACCTATGAAGAGTCCCCGCAAACCTGTGCTTTGACTTTTTTGTGTAAAAGTCAAAGCACAGAATAGAAAGACGGAGGCAGAGTTGATGTGTGACTTCCTTAAATGGGTGAATGAAGGTCACGTCTATGGTCAGCCTGATATAAAATCACTGAGCTATCACTGCAGCAGTGGTTCTGTCACTGTGGAGATGAAACAGTTGCTAAGGGATGCTGCTGCTGTCCGTTTGGTGGCCAGTAATGCTCAGTGTGTGGTCATCCTTACTGCTGTCGGGTTTTTAATGTCATTTTTTTTCTCAAACCCCAAGTGCTCGCTCCATTCTTCCCTTCTTATCTACTGATGACAGAAGTCTAGTCCGCACCTCAGAGAGAACCCTTCACCCTGACATATCCACACGCACACAAGGGATCGCACATATCTGACGACCTCTGTGGATTTGTCAGTCTATTCTGTCTTCAGTTCCTATAATGTTTTTCAAAGAAGTCTCTCATGCTCACCAAGGCTGCATTTATTTGAACAAAAATACAGTAAAAACAGTGTTGTAAAATATGTTTTCTATTTAAATATATTTTAAAATGTCATTTATTCCTTTGATGGCAAATGAATTTTCAGCATCATTACTCACAGTCTTCAGTGTCACATGATCCTTCAGAAATCATGTTGCTGTTGGTGCTCAAGTAACATTTCATATTATTGTCACTGTTGAAAATAGTTTTTGCAGTTTAATATGTTTGTGGAAACCGTGATACACTGCAATTCAAAAGTTTTAGAAGGTATTTTCAGCAAGGACACATTATCAAAAGTGACAGTAAAGACATTTAATGTTACAAAAGATTTCTATTTCAAATAAATACTGTTCTTGTGAATTTTCAGTTCATCAAGAATGCTGAAAAAAATGGTCAGTTTCCACAAAAATATTAAGCAGCAAAAACTGTCAACTGTTTCAACATTGATAATAAGAAGGACCATTATTAATAATTTACTACCAATCATAATTGATAATTGTCAATTTGACCGTTCGCAAAGACCCGCCCCCTTTAGTTACTGTTGCTGTGTCCAACAAGCCGCTCTCACGACACACATCATGTTCTCATGCAGTGAAAATGATGGATGAATGAATGAACATCAGAAGGAATGTTGTTTCAACTGCAGAAAGACGTCAATACACACCATTTTACAAATTCAAGTCCATCAACGTAATCTACTAACTTCCCTGACTGCTTTATCGGACATAACGGCGGATTCAGCGTTATGATTGGTTAGATCGCCTGTTAATTAAACCTCCATGAAGGGTCAGTTGAGTATTAAATTATTTCTGAAGGATCATGTGACACTGAAGACTGGAATAATGACTACTGAAAATTCAGCTTTGCTATGATAACATTTTGAAATACATTCAAATAGAAAATAGTTATTTTAAATTGTAATAATATTTCACAATATTGCTGCTTTTTCTTTTTTAGACTTCTCTCTCTCTCTCTCTCTCTCTCTCTATATATATATATATATATATATATATATATATATATATATATATATCTTTTAGTCACACCGTTATAGATTTGTATAAGAATTCATCCCTCTGGGACTCTTTTCCAACCCTTCTTTGCCTATGAATTCCAATTCCTATTGAGATCCAAAAGCATTTTAAATTCTAGTTGAAGTCCTGATGATGCCAAATGGAGGGCCCTTGATTCTAAATGACACATTAGATGAATCTTGATGGTGAAGTCCCTCTGATCTTGGCACGCTTGTCTTTATTTTTAGTGCAATTTCTCTGAGACGTGTGAGCACTTGGAGTCCTGATTAGCTGGTTGCACTCAGCACTGAGTAAAATTAATTGTAATTAATTCAGAATGGCATCAGATGCATGCAGATGTCTTATGGCAGCTGGGATATGTCAAATAAATGCCCTAAAGCAATCATAAGTTGATGGTCTTGCTGAAAGATTTGTGCTTATCAAGGCTGCATTTTTAATTCCTATCAAAATTGGTAAACATTTCATTTTGAATTCGATGTAGTTGTAATGGCTGCATGTAATCTAATATGTGTATTTTGTTGTCAAGATGTCATATTTGATAATTGCAAGTGTTAACTCTAGTGGGAATCTTCTGGTGCAACTGATCTCAATGACAGCCATGTGTTGAATTTTTCAAAAAGTGACATGACATTTTGTCAATGTTCTTTCTTGTTTTAGTCTTTTAAAATAACTGCTTGTTTTTATAACTATACAAACATGGCAGTATTAGATGTTGCCCCATTCTAGCACATTACCTGTCATTCATTAGCACTGTAAACAGTGAACATTTTCCATTGTCACTTTTGAGGTCTGACATGTGGTGCTGTCAGATTGCAGTTTGTGTTGTGTAGCTTGATTTGTGTCACATTTATTTGCACATATTGGTTCCGTATGTCTCTCTGGTTGCCTGTAATTACCCTTACAAAGAATAACTATGGTAACCAAGTTCTGCCAAAGTACCAAAGTTACTCCAGTTATTTTTGTTGCCTCAACCAAGCCGCATTAACTTTGTATTTGTTACCACATTCATTAAAGGTACAAAAAAATGTACATAGTAGGCTTTAAATAAATTAACAAATATTCTGAAAGCTTACATTGTCTGAAGGAAATCTCATTTTAAATTATAATTTTTTTTAATATAGCAACAATACTATGGTATTTGGGCATGAGCTGCAGTAGAAAGTGTTACGGACATGCAGCTGTTTCATAGTTGGGCAACTCGCATTTAAAGTCAAGAAACTTGGGAAGCTAGATGAGTGTTATAAATAAACAAGTAAATAAATATAAAATAAATAAATAAATGAGAAACAGTCAGAATTATGTTGTAGGAGGAAATATTTCCCTCAGGCGGATAAAGCGGAGGATGAGAGAAGAGAGAAAATCGGGGCTGGAGAGTAAGAGAGAGAAAAAAGAGAAGTCAGATAAATATGAAAACAAGATTTTCCACTGGATATGATAACAGTAGAGTCATCAAAGGACATCACTCATCCCATTTGAGCTGTGATTCTTGCTTTTTATGAGCTAGTACTTTGTGTACAAAACAGGGCCTGAAATACTTTTTTTCAACAAATGGTCAATGAAAGTGCTGTTGATCATCAACCTGAGGAGATCAAACTAAATATTATGAGTTGTTTTATTTTATTTTATTTTATTTTAACATACTGCTAGCAGGTTTTTGTTGTTTTGTTCATTTGTTTGTTTGTTTGTTTTTTGCTAGCTTAAAAAAGTTGATTTGTGAGATTTAGTATTTTCTATCAATAAATATTTAATGTACTTCAAAATAAAATAAAAAAAAATGAAATTCATTAAAAAACAGACAGGTTGAAAATGTAGTCTAAATTAAGCTGTCAATCAGTTGAGCGTGACAAATGCAGTCAACACTACAATTTGTATTCATAATTAGCATTTAAATTTATAAATTAAAAAATAGATTTTTTAACAAACTGAATAGCAGTTCAGTAGATTTGGTCAAAATTATGGCTTCAAGAGTGAGTGTTGCACCTTCTTCCAATTTACATGAATTTTTGATTTCTGGTTACACCTCTTCTTTTGTTGGAGCATCTCTTTTTAACATTAATTATTTGATACAAGCAATTTTTAGGGGATGAGGGGTATAGACTTTTGATGGATTCAAAACTATTTACTTTTAATCCTAGTTACTTTCATTTTTTTAACAGTTTATCTTGCAATCTAATAGTTTCCACAACTAAAATCAAGGGATTTGTGGCTGTAATGCTTAAAAAAAATAAAACAAAAACAGTATACCCTATTTGTGGAAAGTGCCAGCAGTGCATGGACATTTCCCATCATTTGTACTGTGTAAATGGACATTTCTTTTACCTGTAATGGTCCATTACTTCCTGTACTCTGGGTGTTGTGTATATAACACAGAATAATTTCAGCATAAAAAAACGAATTTGTTTTGATTCACAGAGCTGAATTGCACTCCTTTGTCCAGCTTTGCTTTATTGTCATTTGTCTTTTTTATTTCTTCTCTTCACCTAAGATCATAGTGTGCTCCTAAGACAGTAGTATCAGACATTGATTTTGTCAAGGTATAGCAACCTGAGCGGTACATGCCTTACCTCTTAGATAATTGGATAATGCTAAAAAACTCATGCCGTGAGACAGATGGTACAGTGTCAAAATGCAAAGTGACAAAAAGAAAAGAGGACTAAAAGTGAGCAGATATGTCTGAGCTTTTCTGACTTTAATCTGAGTGCAAGAGATGATCCTATTGGACATGCAGATGAACATTTCTGTTGGCAGAAAGTGAAACAGAGTTAACTGAAGTGAGACGTTTCAGTTTTATCTTTTGCCTCTACTCTGTGGCATTCTGATATCATCACAGTCAGAAGATAAAGAAGCAAATGACTAAGGAAAAGCAATAATAAAATTCTCCCTCTCTCTCTCTCTCTCTCTCTCTCTCTCTATAGTCACCCGCATTATGATGCCTTATGAAATATGATAGTATTTGACAAGCAAATAATGCCCTCTTGTTTTGTGCTTGTGTGGACTTTTTAATTGAGAAAAGGACAAGATGTCCCAGACATTTTCTGTTAATTAAGCAAAGAGACTTAGCTAATTGATGATTTTCCATTGACTACGTTGATGTTTTTCAAAATGGTTATTTAATGTTTTGTGGGGTAATTAACACATAGCACAGTCCATTAAGCCTTATTCAACAATTAATTTGAAATCCTTCTGAATGGCTATAGTCATCTGCAGAACCAGAGATATTCCTGCAGTAATATATGAAAACCATCTGATATTACTTTTATACCTCAATTAACAATTAGATTTAGTAACTTACATTGCCAATTACCATGTCTTTTTATGCTCTGCCTACAAAAATAGCCACAGCAGAATCAGGACATGTGTGTCTCCAGTGTTCCTGAATGAACCCAGTGTTTTTGAACTATTCGGTTGAGTGAATAATTCAATGACTCACTTATGCTTGTTTCGTTCCTGAATGAAGTGGGGCTGTATGTGAAATCAACCCTATTTCCTTGTTTATTATTCCCTTCATTACTCCACTAATGCTGTTGACTGAATTAGTGAACGAAAACAAGTGAGTGGATTAGTGTGCCTGACACTATCTTCTTGCAACATGCATGAAATCATTCATCGACTCACTCACAGTGCATTTATTCTCTAGTGGCTAGCTGTTGAGTGTACATCGGTTGTGCACTCTTTATTTAGGAGGATTATGGGATTGAATAAATGCACTCGATAATGTCCACTGTAGTTTCCGACACCACTACAAATGGCTGTCACCTCAAATAAATGCTTTTAACACTTGAAATAGTTAACCCTGGGCCACTCTAAACCCTGGGTTATCTTGCTTCACATTTCACACTGCTCATATTTTACCCGGGGTTAACAATTAATTCTGGGTATTCATAAGTTGAAGTTTCACATTGCACATTCCTAAACCCTGGGTTACCATATTTGCATATTTGTGGTGCCAGTGTCATTGATTGGATGTTTACATAAAAGCTCTAGCATTGCTCATCCTCGTATTGCTGACTGTACTATCGAGTTTATACCGAATGGACATTTCAGACTATAAAGGTTTCAGTGACTGTCCAAAGCAGGCAAATACGAGTATGCAATTGGTTGGTTGTTGCTAAGCATCTCGCTGTAACATTCTAACACCGCATTGTTTCACACTGTACAAGTTTGGCACCACAATGTGGTGTTGGCACCACAAAAGCCGGGTTTCATAGCCCCAGGTAAAACGCAGTGCTAACCACACTTCTAAATTACAAGTGTGAAACATTCCTTTACGGTGTTTAGAAAGACGATAAGCGCAGCTTAAGACGTTTAAAAACCCAACAGTGCACTATGTATTTCTAACATAAGAATGCTGTTGCCATTTGTAAATTGAATGTGTGAGGTTTCTGGTGTCATCCACATCCATTTAGCTGTACAAAACAGCTTGTTATGGTGCTTGATATTTCTTATCATAACATTTTAATATAGTGTCGTATTCATAAACACACATTGATTTGTAGCGCAAAAGGTTTTACCATTATTCTTCTAGTAATTTTTCTAGAGTGGCTAATAAATCAGAAGTCTCGCACACTCTTAGAAAATATCTTAATTCCATGTGGATGGGGGCGATTTTGGACACAGCCTAAGAGTTTTAAAAGCATCGGTTGAATCGAATGATTCAATGACTCATTTGTCACCCGATGCGAAATCACAGATACTTATCTCATCCTTGCAGGCTTTTCATTTCCCATCAGAGTGTAACCGTTGTTTAGCTAGTTCGTTCTGTCAGTGATATTAATCAATACAATTCCGTGCACATCAGGACGAAAATGTTGTTTTGGCTGTCTAACTGCAGCATTTGTCTTCAGCTCAGCCATCTGTGGCTCTCAGACAAATGGGAGCTGATATTCCATCAAACTGACCCTCGTGCACAAACGAAACATCTCGCCGTGAGTTAACCACTTTATGAACAACTCCACGGTTACCACGTTCACTGTAGAGCATGACCTCTAAATGTCTTGTGGAAAGACTCTTGGCTCCATCTCTTGCTTCTCCCCCGCCTCTTTCTCTTTCTTCATGGATTTAGTATTGACAGAGAAGCTGAGAGTATCCAGATAACATTTTCAACCCCGTCTCTCCAAATGCTCTCCCATTTCTGGCCACATAAAGTTCAATTCTGTTATTTCGTGATTTAGTGTCTCTGCTGGCCCGCGTGCCGTGCCCTCAGTGGACCGGCTCATCTTGTTCTCATCCAGTCATTCGTTTTCCTGTGCACCGTGATTGGGTTATATCGAAATATTCATTCATCACACGGAACGACCTTTATTCCACTATCAATCAGAGGGTGTCGTGCGGGTAAAGGCTCTCCTCAGCGGCCCTCCCCCCTCCAGCACTTCCACACAGCACAAACAGCCTGATAATGTTGTGTTGCCTGCCATCCTCTCTTATTACTGCCTCCCAACTCAGATTTATCATCTTCCCCTCCCCTTAAAATCTGTAAAAATAACCTCCACTTTGCGAGCGTGGTTCTTTATCATCCTTTACTTTTAAGCCTCCTTCTTTTATAGTGGCCTTTAATGGGCTTCGCTGATGTGCGTGCGTGAGAGAGAGTGTATTGTACTAATGTTTATGATTATGACAGAGTTATAAAGGAAAATATTCTCCCTGACAGCCCCTTTTATCCAGAAAAGCTTTTGTTGCCATGGAAACACATTTTCGGTGCTCGGAGCACAATGATTGATATATTTTAGTGATGAACAAAACAAAAATATATATCAAAATTATCTCTGATATAAAAAAAAAAGTCCCACTAGACACTGTCGCAGGTCTCTGTGTTCAAAATATTTGTTTGTTAATGTGTTTTCGAATAGATGGGAATCAATATTTTAGTGCAGATATTACCTGCTTGTGACAAATGGATGAAAGGGGCAAAAGCGACAGGTAAACAGGTCCATTATGGATATAATGGAATCAAATAACAAACATGATTCATTCTTATGTTAAAAAAAAGGAGTGACAATATTCTCCCTCCCTTCGGCATTCAGGGTTGTATCTAATGTGTATTCGATGAAATCAATTCCACTTCTGTGCGGCTAACGGTGTTCAACTTGCAGAAATACCGCTGAAAACATGCCAGTGCCCAATCTACCCATTCAGTTTTGAACAGGCCTCCTATCAATTATAAAATGTCAGCGCATAAATTCTCCCTGATTTAAAAAACATGAGTGGAAGGCCATCTGATTGACTTAGCTCCGCTCCTAACAAGAAGCAATTTGTACTCTGCTATTTCCCCCAGTGAATAGATTGCATGTGGAGAGAACAAATGCGATTACTCCGAGTCTGTGTGTGTAATTTGAGTTCTGCCCTGGATGTGATTCTTTCTATTGGTTTCTATTTTCCTTTGTTTATTTAGGCTAAATACATGGGTAATGTGTGCTGTAATGCCTCTCTGCATTCCCAACAGATGTTTATGTTACACATATTTTATATAAATAATTAATACTACTATTAATTCACACGTTAATATAATGTACATCATATAAGCCTAATTAATTATAAGTAAGGTTTACTTTAATATAATACGCATGCTACCACAATTCAACTAACAAAGCTTCCATTTACAAAGAAGCTCCCGAAATGAATTATCCTACATATTAACAGATTAGCCTACATGATGTTTATTTGTATGACTTTAAGTAATTATAGTGTAACACGAACACTTTAAATTTATCATATCAAAAATATTTTTTGTATAAAATAAAATAAAACCCATTTCAAAATCTTTTTAATAGAGGCCTTCTTTCGTTAGCAGTTAGCCGTGACCTTCGCTCCCCAGGTACAGAGCGCGCATTCAGCTCACGCCCGCAGTGCGCGCTCCAGTCAAGAGTTCGGCAGCGGCTCGGTAATTAGTCACTGTTAATATTCATTTAACAGACAGCGGCTGTAATTATAAACCCGTGTTCCGTCTTATTAGCCGCTAATTTGTAGTTTACGCAGCGCCTATTGATTATACGCATGGGTTTGTTGAGAGAGTTAAAGCTCGGCTGTTTTTAGAAAATGTTTTATAGGTCTACCTAGATTATCATTGCAATCCAGCAACTGTCAGATAGCCTACTCAAGGTTGCAAGAAACCTATTTTAATATAGCAACGGACCTAATAAAACAAATGGATCATCTTAAGTGCATGTTAAAGGGATGGTGTCAGCCTAGTCATTTCTCTATGCAAAATGTAAGGAGAATTTCTGAATAATCTTCACAAAACTCATATTTCATATAGCTCTATATGCAACAAGTTGTTTCCAAGTTCCAAAACGGGACAAAAAAAACAAACAAAAAAAACGTTGAATGTTATCATTTGTTTATTTAATGTTCTATTTCCACATTTACAATCTCCATTTTTAAATAGTTAATTTCATTTCAGCATAAAAAAAAAAATCCCATTTGCTATACATATTGCATAGATATTTGGTGCTGGATGGAATACTTAACTGCTGAGATTAGTGCCGCATTACTGATAGAAGATTTATTAAATTGTGATAATAAAAGCCATTATATTGCCATTACACCCACATTAAAACAAGCCACATCATTAACTTTGATTAGACTGCAGTGGAGTTTGTGCTCTAACATAGCCATGGAAGCAAATTACAAGTAATTGCTGCATTAAAAAGCTGGTTATGAGACAGGCTTGACTTCGTTTGTGATTTTCAGCTGGTCATTTGCTTGCTAAATTCCACAGGTCAGATTCTGGCTGAACCCAGTCTTCTCCCATGATGCTTTGCAGAGTGAAGTCTTGAAAATACTCAAGTCGATGACTGTTCGGATGAGAGAAGAAATGTTAAGATCATGGTGATGTTAATATCCAATAAAATGAAACCGAAATAGTATTAATATATCTAAACTTACAAGTCTGGTCCCTGTCCTTCTTGCAGGTCTTCTCTAGGAACAGGATACAGAGCCTCGTAGGTCCTTCCTGCACCAGAGCCATGGATGGCGTAGGAGTTCATCTTATTAATGCCCTGAGGGAAATACCTCCAAGGCAGAAGTGCTTCTCCCTTCCATGTGTTGTCCTCTATATTGGCTTTGAATGATAGAGGGAGTTGTTGCTGTGACAGGTAATAGCAAAAAAAACACACAAAAAAAAACAAGCCAATGGTTAGGAATGGCATCAGGACATTTCTTAATACTCTATATTTTTCATTTTTATTATATTAAGCATTTCTACAAGTTTTAATATTAAGATATTTACTGTTATAAACTTTTTAAATTATTATTATTATTATTATTATTTAAATTGTGTTTATGTATATATAAGTCTTTGGGGTGTGCATTTGTCAATACAAGATCTTGACAAAAAATGATGCACCTCTTGATGGAAATAAATGTTGTGGTGATGTTTTTTTCCATCAAGAGGTGCATCAATTTTTGGCTAAGATCTTGTATTGACAATGCAAGAGGTGAGCACTCTGTAAAGTCTCCTCCAGCACTGTAATGAAGATTCAGCAGAGTGAGGATCCATTTGCAGTTTATTTGAGTAGTAAACACAACAATGGCAAGGACGAGGCAGAGGCGGTGACAGGGACAGGCAAGGTCCAAAGAAAGGCAGAGATCAGGGCAGGCAGCAAACGTACAAAGTCCAGGAACAGGCAAAGGTCAGGGAAGGCAGCAGAGAATCAAACAATCAGACACAACAATCCACAATAAACGCTCAGAAATTATCACCGGGGCAAATCAAGACTTTGCAGCATAAGTGTGTGTTTGTGTGTGTGTGTGTGTGTGTGTGTGTGTGTGTGTGTGTGTGTGTGTGTGTGTGTGTGTGTGTGTGTGTGTGTGAGAGAGTGTGTCATGTGGTGCAGGTGCATGCAATCAGTCCCAGGAATGAGGGCCTATGGGAAATGCAGTCCGAATTGAAAACAGTCAATTTTCAGGTGATGGCTCCCTCCGGTGGTGTGAGGAAGGAGGTGCAGGAGCCTCACTTGTCATGAGCACATCCCAAAGACTTTCAATGAATATAAGGTCTGGACTCAGAGGTGCCAATTCATGTGTGAAATGATTCTTCATGCTCCCTCCCAAACAATTTTTTTTTTTATTTTTGAGCCTGATGGATACTGACATTGTCATCCTGGAATCTGGCTATGATGTGTCTTCCTACATGCTTGTTTAAGTTTCTTTGTTTATTACGTTTTTTACGCCATGTTAGCATCATGGCTATTTACATGGCAAACACAAAGGTCCATGGTTGTTTATGAAATGAAAAGCTACACACTCAATCTTTCAGAGTTAAAAGAACCGTCACCAAACATATAACATGCTAGAAACATAATAATCACTCTAATAATAAACCATCACTTCTTTAATTAAAACTTTTTTCTGAGCCCAAACCTTTGAATGTTTGTGAATGTGATATGTTAAATACGTGCTAAACTGCTCAAAGGTGAAAGTAAAGACAGTTATAAATATATCATTGGTTTCCACAAAAATATGAAGCAGCAAAACTGTTAAATTGTCATAATATCACAATACTGTACTGTATTTTTGATTAAATACAGCCTTGGTGAGAAATTAGAGACTTCTTTCAAAAACATTAAAAACCTTACAGACCCCAAACTTTTAAACAGGAGTGTAAATGTTTGTTAAAAACTGAAAACATTAAAGGTGCCCAAGAACGCTTTTTCACAAGATGTAATATAAGTCTAAGGTGTCTCCTGAATGTGTCTGTGAAGTTTCAGCTCAAAATACCCCATAGATTTTTTTTAATTAATTTTTTTAACTGCCTATTTTGGGGCATCATTAACTATACACTGATTTTGGCAGCGCCGCCCCTTTAATTCTCGTGCTCCCTGCCACATGTAGAGGTGGAAGTCTGCCCGTAAGACTTCCACCTCTCGACTATATTATAGTGCATTTACAAAGTTCACACAGCTAATATAACCCTCAAATGGATCTTTACAAGATGTTCGTCATGCATGCTGTATGCATGCTTCGAATTATGTGAGTAAAGTATTTATTTTGATGTTTACGTTTGATTCTGTATGAGTTTGAGGCTATGCTCTGTGGCTAACGGCTAATTCTACACTGTTGGAGAGATTTATAAAGAATGAAGTTGTGTTTATGAATTATACAGACTGCACATGTTTAAAAATGAAAATAGCGACGGCTCTCTTGTCTCCGTGAATACAGTAAGAAACGATGGTAACTTTAACCACATTTAACAGTACATTAGCAACATGCTAACGAAACATTTAGAAAGACAATTTACAAATATCACTAAAAATATCATGTTATCATGGATCATGTCAGTTATTGTTGCTCCATCTGCCATTTTTCGCTGTTGTTCTTGCTGGCTTACCTTGTCTGTGCACAGATCCAGACATTAATACTGCCTTTCCTTGTCTAATGCCTTGAACATGGGCTGGCATTATGCAAATATTGGGGTCATACATATTAATGATCCCGATTGTAACGTAACAGTCGGTGTTATGTTGAGATCCGCGTGTTTTCCGGAAGTCTTTTAAACAAATGAGATTTATATAAGGAGGAGGAAGCAATGGGGTTTGAAACTCAATGTATGTCTTTTCCATGTACTGAACTGTTGTTATTTAACTATGCCAATATAAATTCAATTTTTGATTCTAGGGCACCTTTAATAAACTGATGTACAGTGTGTATTTGCTTACCATAAAAGCATTATGTTTTCCATTCAGCAGCAAAATAAGGTGTTGTCCATGTCTGTAATATCAAAATATTATTTCAGTTACATATTAGCAATGAAAAAACTGCCTAAAATACAGAGTAGGCTTAACTTACGGGCAGACTTCCACCTCTAGATATTGCTCAGTGTTGCTGTTCAAGAAGAAGGATTCGACCACTGAAAAATAAGTATGGAAGTAAGATAATGCCAAATGTTTTTGAAATAAAAAGCTTGTTGAATTGCACTATTTGAAAAAAATATGCATTACATTAGCTGTGCTTGCATTTAGATGCACTGTATTTTTAAGGCTTGCATGTTTATGGGATGAAATTCAACACAATCGTATATTTAAGCTGTGAATATTTCAATTAAAAATATTTCACACACATTTTCATTATTAAAAATTCAATAATTCATATTCACCTTTCAAATTTCACTTCCAAAATATTCATTCTGTTTAAAAATACAACCTATAAAATTCGACTAGCAATTTTCAGTCCATTTTATTTCGCTTTACAAATTCGCTCCCACAAATTCAGTGGTTCAAATTCGGCAGAAAATTCAACATTTCACATCCGGGAACTGCAGGAAGAGCAGTAGAGTGCCGATGCATCATCTCTATCTGCTGTTAGTCTTCTTCACCAGCAGGTGCCGCTAGCGGCTGTTTACAAAGACGAGCAACGGCTAGTAAGTCATCATTCATTCATAAAAACGGATTTACAGAATTAGAGCAAGCATAAGTGAATATGTGATGATTATCAGGGCCAGTATAAATGCAGAAAAGCTGATAAAGACACAAAAACTGCATTTATGTTTAATTCAGTGTATTTACGCTTACTTTCCCAGTGTAGCTACAGCTTTCTGTACAGTGAACAAGATAACGTTATTGCCCGATGCTGGTGTACAGATCAAACGTTAAATCTGAGATAGACATATATTTCTCTCTGTTGTTTAGTTTCCTTAACTTTATATCGCGGCGCTGTGTTGTAATACTAGGGCTTCCCTCATCCGTCATAGCTGCCATCAGGACATATAAAACTCTTAACACAGCTTAATGGACTCGTACAGTGATATAAAAGACCAAACTCGCACCTCATTTGTGATGTAGGTTAGACTATATAGGCTCCAAGAAAGCAGATACTGGCATAAAGTTGATTTGACGCTGAACGTTTGATTATGATACTCGCAAATTTAGGGACCGTCTCTAAAGTTACGACATTCTGTATTCACGTTTCTACCTTCAATAGCATTTAAAGAGAATGACTTAGTCACAAAACCAACTGTAAATTGTTCATCTAGCTGTCAGGTATAATGCAAACCTTTTAGATTTTTGATGTTTATTATAATAAAAGGTAACACTTTATATTAAATAGTTGATATGAACGAACAATGAACTGCACTTCTACAGCACTTACTAATCTTTGTTAATGTTAATTCCAGCATTTACTAATACATTACTAAAATCAAGAGTTGTATTTGTCAACTTTAGTTAATGCACAGTGAAGTAACATGAACAATGAACTGCTGTATTTTTATTAACGTTAACAAAGATTAACAAATACAACAACAAATGTGTTGCTCATGGATAGTTCACATTAGTTAATACATTATGAACCTTACTGTAAAGTGGTTCCAAATAAAGTGTCAAGTAATATGTAAAGATTGCTATGTATTTCACTACTGTATTGGATTATACAAAAAAATGCCATAACTTAAAGCTCAATAGCATATGATGAGAATGATTTAGTCACCAAAACTACCTGTGAAGTGTTCATCTATAGGTGCCAGGTCAAAGAGTGATGCACCCTTCTCTCTCTCTCTCTCTCTCTCTCTCTCTCTCACACACACACACACACACACACACACACATATTCAAGCACACTCAACTCAAAGTACATGCACATATACTTTTTCTTTTTTTTACACATTCATCACACAATTAGTTCTACTTAGTTAATTTTATTTCTAAATTTTATATATTAAAGTTTGTATAAGCAGGATAATCTATGATCAGGTAAAATAAAAAATGAACAAAGTAAAAAAAATAGTGTGATGAACGTGTAAAAAAAATAAATAAATAAATAGTATAAATATATGCATGTACTTTGAGTGAGGTGTGTTTGAATATGTATATGTGCATGTGTGTCTACAAGAGTTTGGTAGAAGGTAGAAACGTGAATACCAAATGTCGTAACTTTAGAGACGGTCCCTAAATTTGCGAGTATCATAATCAAACGTTCAGCGTCAAATCAACTTTATGCCAGTATCTGCTTTCTTGGAGCCTATATAGTCTAACTTACATCACAAATGAGGTGCGAGTTTGGTCTTTTATATCACTGTACGAGTCCATTAAGCTGTGTTAAGAGTTTTATATGTCCTGATGGCAGCTATGACGGATGAGGGAAGCCCTAGTATTACAACACAGCGCCGCGATATAAAGTTAAGGAAACTAAACAACAGAGAGAAATATATGTCTATCTCAGATTTAACGTTTGATCTGTACACCAGCATCGGGCAATAACGTTATCTTGTTCACTGTACAGAAAGCTGTAGCTACACTGGGAAAGTAAGCGTAAATACACTGAATTAAACATAAATGCAGTTTTTGTGTCTTTATCAGCTTTTCTGCATTTATACTGGCCCTGCTAATCATCACATATTCACTTATGCTTGCTCTAATTCTGTAAATCCGTTTTTATGAATGAATGATGATTTACTAGCGTTGCTTTGGTCTTCCTAAACAGCCGCTAGCGGCACCTGCTGGTGAAGCAGACTAACAGCAGATAGAGATGATGCATCGGCACTCTACTGCTCTTCCTGCAGTTCCCGGATGTGAAATGTTGAATTTTCTGCCGAATTTGAACCACTGAATTTGTGGAAGCGAATTTGTAAAGCGAAATAAAATGGACTGAAAATTGCTAGTTGAATTTTATGGGTTGTATTTTTAAACAGAATAAATATCTTGGAAGTGAAATTTGAAATGTGAATATGAATTATTGAATTTTTAATAATGAAAATGTGTGTGAAATATTTTTAATTGAAATATTCACAGCTTAAATATACGACCATGTTGAATTTCATCCCATAAAAATGCAAGCCTTAAAAATACAGTGCATCTAAATGCAAGTACAGCTAATGTAATGCATATTTGTTTTCAGTTAGAGCAATTCAACAAGCTTTTTATTTCAAAAACATTTGGCATTAATTTACTTCCATAAATAAGTCAGTAGCACAAACTGTAAATACTGCGTAAAAGAAAAAGTGAAAGATAAACAACTTAACTTAGTGTTTCATAAACCTTTTCGTCTAATTCATATTCAAGTTCTCAACAAAGTTAAATCAGACTTTTATTTATCTGGTAATTAGACAGTCCAAGGATCAAAGGTCATGTGTGTATGCAACAAGATCAGTTGATTCCAACAATTTGGTTTAAAATTATATGAAAGAAACTGAATCTGTAAACAATATTTGAGCCTTTATTAACAGTATATAAGAATGAACATACCCTCATAGTCCCAGAGACCAGGGAACGGCTCTCCAGGTGGTCCGGCTGGTGCAGGGGGGTCGTTAAAGAAAGGAGCAGTCACCTGCATTAACAAACCTTCCTCGCCAGGTGAGAAGCGAATCTTTACCGGCTTATGATCCACAGGTAAGCTGTCCCAGGTGTGTCTGATATAGAACTCCATGGCAGTCAGGAGGATACAACCACTGCAGACACTGTTAAGCATGGCAAAATCTTATTTTCTTATATAGCTAGACCTGAAATATTAATAAATGACTATCTAGATCAGTTCTCAATGTATGTAAATGTGTAAGTATCAATATATGATTTATCCACAGTTCTGTGCTGTATTACGGCTTAAGCAGCTCAGGACACAGGACTGTCTGATATGCAATAAGGTTCAACAGTCATTGATAAGCAATGCATCTGATATCATAAACATGTCACCTGATCAACATGTTCATTCATTTGGCCAGAGGAGAACTGGCCCCCCAACTGAGCCTATTTTCTTCCAAGGTTTTTTCTTTCTCCATTTCTGTCACTGATGGTGTTTAGGTTGGGTGGACCACTTAAAGGTGCTAAAGAGGATCTTTTCGTCGACTGAGAAACCAAAGACTGTTACTAAGTTTTTGAAATGAGCGCATGCGTAAGAACAACCCCCCTCCTTCACAGCTCATTTCGAGGGAACGCCTCCCAAAACTCGTGCACGAGTATTGGAACACCAGTGTTTACCACCGGCATTCGCTGTGTCGTGTTTTTTGGATTCATTATGTTGGACTCACCGCAGGTAACTCATAATCTGCAGTTGTTACTCCTGTCTCCTGACAAAAACATTGCATGCGGCGCCTGTGGAGTGTGGAAAGTTACTGGAGCGTGCAGACAAGCTCGTCTCTCACAAGGAACTTCACGGCAATGATTGACAAGCCAGAGGGCCAATCATTTACGCGATGATCGCGATAAGGTCCTACCTCGTGCACAGATGATGTATATTAATATTATTCCTTTCAGTGCACCTAATAAATAGTATTTTATCATTTAGTAAAGACAGTTTCAAGTAATATTGCAAAAATGTATAAAACAAAACATCGTCTTTAGCACGTTTAATATTCAGTAATATTACTGATTTGACTGCAAATCTTGAACTGAATTGAGCTGTATGATAACACCACTGTCTTCTGCAGTGCTGCTTTTAATCGGCCTCATTTCAGAATTGACGAATTTTGCAACGTCGACATTGTCACAGCTACTTAAGTCAATAAACAGTGAACAGACTTGAGCTGAATAATGACTCTGTTAGCTGCTTCACAGCTGAATTAAAGTCTGTTTGGATCATTGATCATTATTTTCCTGTTTATCGCTGTAAAGCTGATTTGAAACCATTTGTGTTGTATAAAGCGCTATATAAGTAAAGATGACTTGATGTCATGGGAAAAACACTTCCTGATTTCTGGCATAGATCAACAATGCATCCCACAGACGTTTCAGTAGTCAGGCACATAGTCGGTAGTAAATAAGAGAGATTTTATTGAACAAAATGATGAAGTAAAGTATTACCCTATTCGATCACATCGAAGGGCCCCGTTTTGTTAGTTCCTCAATTCAAGATAAGAACCATGGGGGAAAAAGAGGAACTCCATAAACCACACGGAACCTAAGCGAGTTGGAGTTTCCCTGGAACATTTAAAAGAGTTGCACCGCGTCCCTGAGGATGAATCTGGTTGGCTCTGAGGGTGAATCTGAGCGTCCGTGAAGATGAATCTGATTGGCTTGTAGGCTCTTTAAACTGCAAGGCGGAAGGATTTGGAGGTACTTACAATAACCTCGAGGTCTTCTAATCTTATATTTATTTACAGTTTTCTGCTATTTCATAATTTGTCATATTACGCGATGAAAAAATAAATATTTATACTTTCCTTAAGGTTTCATGACAGAGTATCCAGGCCATTTATTATGAATTTTGACATGTGTAGCCGTTAGCCTGCTAGTTAGCCAGTGTAAATCTCCACCTGGATACCAATGATGCTCAATACTGTTGCTGGGATTACACTCCAGATTCGCTTCTTTCCACCCGCTTAATCTATTGAAGAACATGTAATAATCTAGTTTAATATTGATATAGTAACGTTACGTTGACTCGATTAAACCAAAGTGATAAATGCTAAGGTTCTATAGAGTCAGTTAATTCAATGGTGGTAAACCAATATTCCTACACAAAGACAGTCTCTAGGGATCATTTATGCTGGCTGTGTTCCAAATTGTTCCCCGTTGCATGCTGCCTACCTACCGACCCACGTAATGTTATTATAGTTCTTGATGATACATATTTACAAGACATATGCTTTGACCTAACAGAGTTTATTGCTGTTGCAGAAACAAAAAATGACAACAGAAGTCGAGTTTCTTCGAGATCAAGGTGAAACGCTCGATCACAGAAAGAACAGTGTGCAGATACACGTTCGGTTTTACAGTCATACATATTCATCAGTATTTGAACTTTGTTTTGTGTCTTATCAGTGAATCGTTTAAACTCCGTCCTTGGTCGATATCAGGATGAATTTCCTCCTCCCTCCTCAGTGTCACAGGTTAGTTTAATGATGATTAGATGGCAGTTTTATTGCTTTGTTTGTTGAAACTATAGATAATTTATAGAATTAATAACATAATGCTCTTATGGTGCACAGTGAATGATTTCTTAAGTATTAAAAGAAGTGTTCACAGCTCAATTAAATAAATGAAAAAATCTGTTGTCATCCTCAACCTCATGTTCTTCCAAATCTTCCAATTCTGTATAACTCAAAAAGGAGATGTTTGGTATGTGAAGACTAACAGCTCTAGTCACCATTCACTGTTATTGCTGTCTCTTTCATATAATGGAAGTGAATGGCTTCCAAACAGTTTGGAACAACATGAGAGTAAATTATGACAGAACTTTCATTGTGACAGAGCTAAGTCTGTGGGAAAAACAGAACAATTCCTAATAATAATAAAGGATTGAAGCACTTGTATATAGATAGACACTTAAAAATATTCTTTCACATTTTTTAGGCAGATGACGTGGTCATGGAATCTGCAGCTCCCTGGCTCTCAGACAGAGGGTAAGTTCCTACGGCCAGTTACAAACCTTAATTAGACCACATGTCATAATAAAGAAAAAACAAAAATCTTTGAGGAATCTGTCCAAAACCTGTTTAAAATTAAAAATGTTATTGTAATTTTTAGACTTTAACAGTCTCTGGCTCAGGTCATCTACTGTTTAACCGTGCAACCACTATTTGTTCACAAAAAATAAAATCAGGAGTTTTCATGAGCGCCATACTATTGTAAATAATCTCAAAATAAAAGTTTGGCTGAAATTTTTTCTACTGAATTTAAAAAGGTTTGCTAAGGCATAACATTTTCTTTCTATATATATGTATAATATATATATACACACTACCCAGCTCTGGATATATAACGAATTACATGTAATCTGGATTACATAATCAGATTCCAAAAATCAAGTACTTGTAATTAGAGTAAACTACTTTTTAAAATACTTATAATCAGACTACAGTTACTATTTTTATTATTTACACAATGGCAGTAAGTTGTTCACAATACACAGATTCTCCTAATTTTTCATTTTTTTAACGTGTATATTTTTTTTCATAATAAACCTGCCGCTTAAATATACGTTCATGATTCTTCTAATTTTTCCGGCGGTGAGGGGGAAATATAGATGAAATATATATATATATATATATATATATATATATATATATATATATATATATATATATATATACACAGTACAGTCCAAAAGTTTGGAACCACTAAGATTTTTAATGTTTTTAAAAGAAGTTTCGTCTGCTCACCAAGGCTAAATTTATTTAATTAAAAATACAGTAAAAACAGTAATATTGTGAAATATTACTACAATTTAAAATAACTGTTTACTTTGTCAAATATATTCAAATAGAAATTTATTCCTGTGATGGCAAAGCTGAATTTTCAGCATCATTACTCCAGTCTTCAGTGTCACATGATCCTTCAGAAATCATTCTAATATGCTGATCTGCTGCTCAAGAAACATTTATGATTATTTTCAATGTTGAAAACAGTTGTGTACTTCTTTTTTTCAGGATTCCTTGATGAATAGAAAGTTCAAAAGAACAGCATTTATCTGAAATACAAAGATTCTGTAGCATTATACACATCACAATATTACTGTATATTTACAGTAAATTTACACAAATTTACTGGATTTTTTAATTAAATAAATGTAGCCTTGGTGAGCAGACGAAACTTCTTTTAAAAACATTAAAAATCTTAGTGGTTCCAAACTTTTGGACTGTACTATATATATATATATATATATATATATATATATATATATATATATATGAAATAATAATACTATATGAAATATTGATTAAATATTTGATGTAGCAGTGATATTGCTGTGAATTTGTAATGTTGCTAATTTTTAAATGTACTTAATTGTAAGTTGATGTGTTTTAAAATCATAAGATGTGATTTTGTTTTCAGTGTTACTATCAGCAAACACTAACAGGTACATTAGTGTTAGTATTTTGAAGTATTAACTGTCCATACGTTGCAGTTTAAAAAGAATCTGTTGAGGCTCTTGTTGGTGAATAGAATATATTTTTTCTTTGTATCTGTCAAAATAGTACAAGATTATCCTACAATATATGTGACAAATAAGGGTTAGCACAAAAGTAGTCAGATTACGTTACCAAAAATGTGTAATCTAAGAGATTATTACTGATTACAAATTTTGTCATGTAATTTGTAATCAGTAACTGATTTACAATTCATAAGTAATCTACCCAGTTCTGTATATATATATTTTTTCTAAATTTACTATATATATAATATGACGATTTAGTTGTCAGTTTGATATTTGCCTAATAAATGAATTTTTAGAAAGTTTTAAACAAGTTAAGATTCCTAAAATATTTGTTTATATTTATTTCATATTTATTTATTTTCTCTTCATTATGACATGTGGTCTAATCATTTTAAGCACTCTCTCTCTCTATATCTATATATATACACACACACCTATAGTTCCTATAGTCAAGCTTTATATTTTTGTAATTTTAAATATAAAATTATTATATATAGTAGTATACTGTAATTACAGTAATGTTAGTTTAATTGTACTGTTATGTAATGCATGTAATCCAGTACCATGGAACTCTAAATATTAATAGCCTATAATCTTGTTAAACATAATGATGTTGTTTATGACCTGAGTGTGTGTTTTCAGTCTAATGGCTCCTCTAATTGAAGAATATGACAGACACATACAACAGATGGAGATGCAGCTCAAGTTCTATCAGGTACTCATGAAGGCTTACGCTATACTACTCTACACAAACACTCACACCACATGACTGCTTGCATTAGAGTGAGGTTTTACAACTGTCACGGTTTGATGGGTCTGATTTCATGCTGTCAGCTATAAATTGCAGTTTAATCCCAAATCAAGTGAATTTGTCTTATAATAAGTTTGCTATTCAAGAGTGCACTTTCTCTATCTCTCTCCATCACCCTCCTCCCACCACTCACTCACACACTTGTTTCTCCCTGTCAAACACTCAGAGGCAGATGACGGACGTCAAAGCAAGCCTGGAGCAGGTGGTTAAAGAAAATGAGCGGTAAGAGCTTTCAAATGGATCTCCTGCTGATTTCTCCACCTAGACACTGGTTTATTATCGCAGTCAGTCAGTGCTAACAGCTTCTGCAGTGCAAGATGAGGCGCTTCTGGTAATCACAGGACATCCTTTACGTAAATTCACTTTATTATTGGGAGAAAGTTTTGTTGTAATTCTGTGATTGTCTATTTTTGTTCACATCTCAATCTGGAAAACTTTGCACCTACCAACAACGATGTACTAAAAATGGAAAAGTTTTTCTTTTGCATTTTTTTTGAAAAGTTTCACATACAGATGACAACATTCTTAAAACGATCTGTTCACACAGATTCACGAAAAAAACGACTAAAAACGCTGTATTATACATGCCAGGCCAGTAGATGACGGTCACTTTTCCTGTAAATTGTCATGTAAATGAACGGCCAAATCATATTTTTAGTTGAACACCCCCTAATAGTCAGTATAAAGGACAAAAAAAAATCTGAATTTAAGTAATGAAAAATAACAGCGGCAACAATATTTGCATGTAAAAAAAAAAATAAACCTAAAGAAAAAACTATACTATAGGATATTGTTTCATGATAGATTCATGATAGACACTACTATATTGCCAAAAGTTTTGGGACGTCTACCTTTATGTGCACATGAACTTCAATGAGTTCAGGGTCAGGTGTTCTATCGGGTTGAAGTCAGGACTCTGCAGGCCAGTCAAGTTCCTCCACACCAAACTCGCTCATCCATGTCTTTATGGACCTTGCTTTGTGCACTGGTGTGCAGTCATGTTGGAACAGGAAGGGGCCATCCCCAAACTGTTTCCACAAAGTTGGGAGTATGAAATTGTCCAAAATGTCTTGGTATGCTGAAGCATTAAGAGTTCCTTTCACTGGAACTAAGGGTCCAAGCCCAACCCCTGAAATACAACCCCACACCATAATCCCCCTCCACCAAACATTACACTTGGCACAATGCAGTCAGGCAAGTACCGTTCTCCTGCTCTGACCCCGCTCTGTAATTTTACGTGACCTACCACTTTGTGGCTGAGTTGCTGTTGTTCCCAAGTGCTTCCACTTTATGATACCACTTAGTGTTGTCAAAAGTACCGGTACTTCGGTACCAAGTCGGTACTGAAATTTTGAAAATGTGACGATACCAGCATTTCTGTAGTACCGGTAGTACCGAGAATTCGGGTATATTCGGTACCCACTGATAGGGCTGTGCCAGTATTTACTTGAATATGACACGAGTGAAGCACAAAGCTTTGTTTACAAAAAAGAAATAATAGGTTAGCAATTAAATGTGCAGCCATTGAAACATTTTGGTTTCATGCCGAGACGCGAGTCCATAAATTTAAGCTTTGTATTCTATTTAGCGAATCGCGATCCGGTCACCTGATTAGCAGAGAATTTAACAATATTTCATTAGTTATTCCACTGAACATGGAATCTGTTTCTTTTCCCAAATCTTCACTCACGCAGGGGATTATAAACATTTCTTTCATTCACATTTAGGCCTATTACAGGCTATACGCATTCTTTACTGTGGTAAAGTAGAAAAAACACCGTAGGACAAACATTTTTGCTTGCACGTCAATTTCTATTTAACACGGTTTATGATTGTTATTAGACTTTATAAGGCGCGTCAAGTTTATTTGTATATCGCGTTTCACACATGCTGGTAATTTTTACGTTTGCTTTCTCTGACAGCGCAAAATCAAACATAGCCTGAATGTCTTGCCCCTGTGGAGGATAAAACTCGCTCTTCAGACATTTTACAACAAGTGTCAGTTGGTTGCAACATTAGGAGATAACGAAGATATTATTAAAGAGAAATGGGGCCCTATTTTAACGATCTAAACGCAAAGTGTAAAGCGCACGACGCAGGTGCACTCAGGGTGTGTCCAAATCCACTTTTGCTATTTTGAAATGGGTTGTCCCTATTCTCTTAATGAGTAATGGGTGTAACGTTCAATAAACCAATCAGAGTGTCATCTCCCATTCCCTTTAAGAGCGAGATGCGCTCGCTCCATGGCGGATTGCTATTTACATGGTG
Organism: Chanodichthys erythropterus; assembly: GCF_024489055.1. Taxonomy (NCBI): domain Eukaryota; kingdom Metazoa; phylum Chordata; class Actinopteri; order Cypriniformes; family Xenocyprididae; genus Chanodichthys; species Chanodichthys erythropterus. The sequence goes on along the minus strand of NC_090232.1, from coordinate 12,168,399 downwards.
GAATTTGTTGGCGGAATAGCTGAACGCTTTTCAAGCGAAGAAACCGATCTGCTCGTGCGCGAAGTTAAACGTTTAGTTAGAAGGTAAACGAAGTTACATTTTTATATTTATGTAGCCTACACAATAATATTCTTTTACACTGTAATCCTTTTGTTTTTAATATTTGGCATGTTTGTGTGATGCGCATCCCTGTGTGTAATAAGCAAAGTCGACGCGCCAAGAGGCGCAGTTTCTACCAACGCGCTCTAACAAAAAAATATTGCGCCATTGACTTTAGACTTTAGACCAGGTTTGAGTTGGTCTATGGCGCAGTCTATTTTCAGCTCCTTAAAAAAGCAATTCGCCGGCAATGCGGCTGAACACACCTCTTTTTTAGACCAGCACGCCCATGGGCGCACTAACTGGCGCAAATGCATTTACTAATTTAAGGACGTGGCGCTGAACGGGAAAACGCGAACGGCGCCGGACGCAAACTAGCAAACACACTTGCGCTGCGCCTTGCATCGCATTGCGCCAGGTGTATTATAGGGTCCATGGCCTCTTTCCTGTTCGTGTCCTGTATCCATAGGCGTAATTTGCGGGTGGGACGGGTGGGACATGTCCCCACCACTTTTTGAAATGGTCGATATTGTCCCCACCACTTTTTGAAACATATCGTGGCATCTCGCGGATATCTGATACAAAAGAAACAGCTCTAGTTGATTATCAATTTGTGTTAATAATAGGCGATCTGGTGCTGGGATGTGTTGTTTTTGAAATCATGTTGAGTGCTCGTTGTCGCTGTTATCAGAGGCGCAACAGTGTTCTCTTCTTGGCGCTCGTGCCAGTGGCGTAGCCAGAATTTTATTTTTGGGGGGGCCCATCTAAAAATGAGGGGGCCGCTATATTATATTATATTATATTACATTATATATATATATATATATATGACACTAATAATGACTACAATGACACTAATAATTCTTAATTTCTAAAAGAAATGCAAAATCAATCGGTAGTTATTAATAGAATAACGAGACACAAACCTTTACATTCAATCGCGTTTGGTCCCATTTATTTTTGATCACAGTGCATACTACATATACAAACTTTTACTCTCAAAGTGCGCACATTTGTAGAAATACACGTTTACCTCAGGTTTCATTAGACAGAATTTATAGAACATGTACGCTGGGTTTCATAATTACCGAGGTTATAAAATGTTGTTTCCTAGGGGGGTACGGGGGCATGGTCCCCCGAAAAAATTTAGATTTCCCTGGTGTACATATGTGCATTTTTAAGACATTAAGACCAACAAATTGGTTAACAATAGCTTTAAAACCATGTCGACAAATACATGCATGCACAGTTTTGAGGCAGCTTTAATCGCATGTTTGGCAATTTCATTTTCAAACGACGGTCATTACTCGTAGTTTCTATTGCGCTTTATTTTAGCAATAATAAAGTAATTATGCAGCGCGCGCCGGCGCATTTGCGCATGCAATTCTTGAGTGCACGCCACGAGCACAGTATAATGACAGATTGGACAGTCGTGTTATTTTTTCTGAGTTTTACCGACATAGCCTGACAACATCTCATCTGTACACTGTTGTTCAACTGAAGCTCCCTCGCCATCACCTGCACCTTTTCCGCGCTCGTTTGACTTGCGCCTGGATATTTAATGTTTTTAAAATGGGCTATATAAAATAGTTAAATAGTTCCAACAGATTTTGCTGTGGTACTGAAATTTGTACAGAGAACCGTAAAGTTTTCATGGTATTGGTACTGACTACTGGAAACAGTTGTCCGTGGTATATTTAGTAGTGAGGAAATGTCACGAATGGACTTATCGCACAGGTGGCAGCCTATCACGGTACCACGCTTGAATTCACTAAGCTCCTGAGAGCGACCCATTCTTTCACAAATGTTTGTAGAAGCAGTCTGCATGCCTAGGTGCTTGATTTTATACACCTGTGGCCAGAGAAGTGATTGGAACACATGAATTCAATGATTTGGAGGGGTGGCCCAATACCTTTGGCAATATAGTGTAGATTGGTTTAATTGGATTATATGTACCAATCAATTACTAGGACTTCAAAGTCATATTATTTTAGAACAAATTAAAGTAAGTTTGCAGATAATTCTTGAAGGTTTATGAAGGTTGACCTTTTGCATTAACTGTTTTATTATTATTATTCTCAGGCTTCATGCAGAGCAGAGAATATCCATTGAAAAGCAGCTGCAGTCTCTGTCCGCTGGAACAGAAGGAGACACGGCAGCGGATGCAATCGCCATCAGCAATCTGGAGGAGCAGGTCAAGTGTGCCGTGGAGGTAAATATCCAGACCTGGTGCATAACAACCTCTAAACTCCCATGAGTCTGTCTGTGCAACAACAAACCCACTGGCACTTTCCTGGCCCTGTATTCCGGCTGTCCTCTGACATGTGCAAGGGGTGATCTGGGGTTATTCTGCCTTTAAAGCTTCATTCTTTAGTTAATATGTGATGCGGCGGCGCAGGTCGTGTTTTGCTGAGGGAATCGTTTTTAATCAGCGTGGAGTACGCTTCAGGTGCTCCCGAGGATTACATATCAACACTTGACATTACGGAGTAATGAGATATTAGTGCGTCACTCATCAAGCGTCCCACTTTCAGCCAGACATTGCACATCTTTGCCCTCCTTTAGGGAGAAGTTCACCAGAATGTCATGCTGCAAATCACATCTAAACCTCTCTAGAGAGTGTGTCAGTTCAAGTCAACCCTCAAGTGACTTATTTTTGAGTTTTTGGACTTTCCACTTTTTCCAATTCATATTCAGTTATAATTTCTTAATTAACTGAGAATTAAATAATTAGCCATAAATTAAACACCCAGTGAGACATTTTTCTATCTCTTTCTCATCGTAGAGGTGGTAATATACTGATACAGCACAGTTAAGAGGAGTAACTGAATAAAAATATTATTATATTATATATTATATTATATTATATTATATTATATTATATTATATTGTGTATTTTGCAAAATATTGTTTAAAATTTTCACATTGATTTTGCCAGTTGAATACAAAGTGAAGCAATATCGTGAAAATCGCATGATTCTGTACTAGTTGTCCACTCCTTGTCTTGCAAAAAGAAGAATAAAATATTTCAATATCATCTCTGGTTTAAATCTCATTAGCAATAAAAGGTGATAGATCTGGGAATATGATTATTCATGCACATCAGTTTTGCAAACTGCCCATTTTAATGAATCAGTGTGAAGCCAGCAATTCATTTGCATTAATACTCAGGAGCATTCATAGACATTTTACATTAAAAAAAAAAATAAAAAATTTAAAAACAAGCCAATTTGTGTCAAAATGTAATAGCCAAAACTTTTAAAAACTATCATTTCTATAGTTATAAACAAATCTCTTGCATTCAGCACAAGTAAATATCATAGTTACTACAGTTACTATGATTAAATCATGTTTATGAGAGCTATGTTTTTTTTTTTTTTTTTTGTTCTGCACACTGTTACACCTTTATTCTTCTGGCAGACACTTTTCAAAATGAATAAAATGCAAGGAAAATGTGTGTGCCCTGCCAATAAATCACATGACTTTGGCATTGTTAGCGTCATGCTTTATAAGTCCAGGGGTGATAGCGTTCCGGCACCACGCCCAGGGGCGTAAATTTCATCGGACAGTAGGGGGGGACAATAAACATAACATTTCTCAAGAGCAATTTTTGAAGGGGACACAAATAATACAGCCAAAATTTTACTTATAAAGGATATATGCAGGGGTTAAATTGGGCCGGGGCCGTCCGGGGCTCGACATTAACGCTTAATTTCTTGAAGGGGCAAGAGAAAGAGAGCTTTACTTGTCCTGATTAAAACAACAATAACAAAAATAGTTAGGGAGTCATCAAAACGCAAGCATGATTCTATTACATTTAGTGTAAGTGGCGATTGATAATGGATAATATAAATATTTAATAATAAATATTTTATTAATGAATGATTCAGCGTTTTGAACGAATCGGTTGAGTCAAGAATCAGTAATAGCCTATTCCAAAACACCTGCCTCATTCTTGAATGAATCAGTCGTTTGAATGAATGACTAGGACAGTCACTTGCCACCACCTACTGCCAGTTCAGTTTCATGTTTAAATTTTCCCAACATTTCTTATTTGTATATTCAAAAATATTTAAAGAATATCATAACATTATTTAATGCAGTTGTAATTTTTCAGTGTAAATTATTTAATTTGATTCATAACAGTCCTGCTTTATTTTTCTTATTGAATTTATTGATCAAATGTAAAAAAAAAAATGAAATAAAAGATGAAGCATGTAATAAGATTAGGGGAAAAAATGCCCTTGGGGTAAATATCACAAATATGCAGATATAAATATGCAAAAGCTGACGGAACACTGTTGAGAATATAGCTTCAGAATAAATTATATTTACACCAAAAAAACATCAAATTTTTTCCAGACAACTTTTTTGGTCGGACAAGTGACCAATTTACTTGTCCAAAGGACAATACCCTGTATTTTGTATTGATATGCTCTCCTTTAGGCCTACAGAAAGACTTTATCAGATGTAAGTTAGCTTTGCACACTGCCAGCATCTAGAATGATTTTGATCTGCATTTTAGTGTTCATAGCAGAGGGCTCTGTCGACTTATTTTTAGTTTGTCAATTGATAAGATTTTGTAGGCTTTGCATACACATGTGCACTCCTCGAAAGCCTGAAACCAAATAGCGGACTCACGGAAAAAAAAAATCATGTTATCATCTTGCTTTTTTTTTGTTATGACTAATTACTCAGCGTCGTCAGCATTAAAGCAAAAATAACCACTTCATCCGATGTGTTTGAATAAAATAGCCTAAACAGCCTACTTACTAGAGCTCCTCTCAACTACCGTCTGTCTTCTCTCCCGCCGGCGCCGCCGGATTTCTACACGCACGAGTGTGACGTGCGCGGTGGACCAAACCACTGTGAGGCAAGGGAGGGGTGACTCAAAATGTTTCTAAACTTAAAACGCCTGTTTGCGTTTGTATTGCTTTGCTTCTTACACAATTATTTTAAGGATATATCATTTATTTACAATACTTAGAGTGTTTTTTAATTATATTTTTTGGGGGGGACAGCACTCAGATAGGGGGGGTCATGTCCCCCCCGTCCCCCCCGCGATTTACGCCCCTGACCACGCCGGATTTCCGGCGTAGGCTACTGTGGCTGCGGGAAAAAAAAAAAAAAAAAAAGATCTGGTTATATTGGTCTACTGCGGCGTTTTAGTGCCATGTTAAAAAAATAATAAAAATAATAAAAATAATAATAATAATAATAATAAAAAAGATTGTCTAATGTTTATTTGATGTCTGTTTTTAAAAGCACGGAAGAGAATATGTGCTGTTCTGTTAGACATCGTTTCAGCTATTAAAATAGTTCCGTTTTGTATGTATGGCAGTGATTTCGTTTCTGTTTTTATTAATTAAGTTGTAATGGGAAGATTTTTTATTCGTCAGATATAAATAAGGTATAGGCGCATATCCATTGGTTTGTGCGGAGAGTGGAAGCTTGCACAATGCAATACAGAGGCGCCAGAGCCGTCACTTGCACTTTTTTTTTATCCAGTGGAAACGAATTATCCTCAAAACAATACATGCCTTACCGACATCAAATAGATGGAGAGATTTAAATTATTGCTTAACGAAATAAAACAAATCAAACCAAAAACTCTTTCATTATATCTGTAAAGATGCATTTCTCGCGTCAAAGTGGAGATTTCTATTAAGGATCTTGCGTCACTGATTTAGAATACACTAGTTTATTCATAAATAATTCAAATATCCCCTTACCCTCCGACACATTCATTGTTATGTACAAGGAATACAAGTTGATGTAGACTAATATAAATTTAAAATACATCGTTTTAATAAATACAAATCAGCAAAACTGTTTCAAGTGATAGGCATTATTCAATTAAAAGTATCAATGAATAAAACATTATGTTGACCAGGTGGATTATTCATTGAAATCATGGAGAATGACATTTAGTTTTATTTTCATCATGAATGACAGCGCACCGTGTATTTACAGACAAACGAAATCTGCAGAAGTCTCTTTACTGCGGAACTGAACTTAATAAAACAGAAACGAAATCAATGTGTCATACATACAAAACGGAACTGTTTTAATAGCTGAAACGATATCTAAACGTTTTGCTATGTTCTGTCTATGCAAACAGAACAGCAGTATAGGCTACATAGGCTAATAAATCAAGCGCGTCATCGTCACAACCATAGCCTTGTTTCCGCACGGAATAAAGTATTTTATTCTCGGAACATTTCGACTTTATTCTCCGACTTTATTTTTATTATTAATATTATTATTATTTTTTGCAGAGGTTAGATATTTCGACTTTATTCTCTGAATATTCCGACTTTAATCTCGGAGTTTCGACTTTAATCTCGGAAACTTAGATTTTTTTTATTAAATATTTTTTTTTATGTCGTCGTATTGATCTTTCATTTAGATCTGAGATGCGCAGGTCAGAGAGCAGCTTTAACGCTCAACGACTCATGAGCCAATCAGAAGTAGTTAAGGGGCGGGCCTCGTGTCTTTGTCAAATAGATTGATACAGGTTAAGGCAATGCTCCATGCGCGAAGGTGTTTACAATTGTGTCTCATATTTCTCAACTCAAAACGTAAGTCATGGCTATGTTTATGAAGCCAGGGGAAGACATTAAAGACATTGATAAAAGCATAAAGAATAAATGGCGCTGGGCTTGGATTGAGGATAGCGACGGAAAGCCCTATTATTGCCATTTACCTGTCTTGGTATGACTGTAGCATCTGCAGCATTTACTTACAGTGATTGTACTAAGATGGGCAAATAAGGTCAATGTAGGCACTGAACATATTGAGAAGAAAATGCTGTGTTTTCTTGAATAATACCGAGGGCATAATGCAAATATGAAAATATCTAAAAAAGAGCCACTTGTCAATAATGATGATCAGGGTTATACATACTTAGGCTGTTTATATATTTGGGCCAACAAGTTGTGTTAAAAGTGCGTCGCATACATAGTACCCTCTCGGGGGGCAAGGAAAAAAAGTTCAGGCTCAGGAATTTTTTTCACTATCAGCCCTGTAAGTCCATGCTGTACAGACTGAGCTACGGGATAAATATATCATTTCAGTTCAATTAACATTGCTTCTGTACTGTACATTAATTTCACATCTCAGATCTCAAAGATATTTACAGAGGAGTTTAGTCATGAAAGGCCACAGTCATAGTATGTTTAACTTCAGTTTGTTTTTTTGTGTCTTTAGGAGAAAGAACGGGCTCTTCAGATGTGGCAGACAGCTTCGCAGGAGTTGGATCGTCTTCAGACCCAGTACCAGAGCTCCATGAGTGACGGACAAATACAGGCGGTTGAACGGCAGCACATGCAGGTAGCCAGTGCAAACTCACATTTGTGTTTACATTCTCAACACATTTGAATTTAAAATGCAGGTTTGTTTTCAAATTTGAGGTTTAGCACATATTTGGTGTACAGACAGCTTTATCTGAATCTCTCTTAAACACTTGAATTTTCTCAGAATATGTAATATGATTATTGAACACTAGAGGGCAGTGTTTAACCACATGCAGGCACAGTTAACAGAACAAACAGACCCCCAGCACTTTCATACAATTATACATAAACCAGAAGGCGTGCTGAGACGGATTATCTGAATGTATGAATTCAATATTAGCTGCTGGCTGTAAAATATTGGCTTAATTATGGCTTGAAGCTTATTATAATACACGATTTAATTATTGAAATATTGTCTGTGCTCTCACTGAGGATCATTGTGTTGTTTTAGAATCAGCTGGCACAGATTCAACAACACGCACAGAAGCTCCAGCTGACCAATCAGAAGCTGGAATCAGTAAGACTGCCTCTTTCAATATGTAAACTGTATTGGTTAAAATCTAAATCTACTGTATTTACTTCCCCCAGTTAATGTCTGTGGTTTTATTGATTTTTCCTAATGAAATAATCGTTTATAGTCATTCACAATGTTATGTAAAACTTTCTGCGCCTTTGAAATAACTTTCTAAAACTTTCTTGTCGCTCATATCGCTTTGCAGCCTCTTTGTTCTCACATAATATCATTTACATTTATTCATTTAGCAGATGTTCAATCCAAAGCAACTTACAAATGAGGAATACAAGCAAATACATTACAATATATCATCCATTTATGTATTTATTTGGTAAATAAACTCCTTTAAACCCTCTTTATTTTGTGATAATGGCCAAGGGATTGTACATTATCTCTTCAATTATGTCATCGGCCACTTTTCATGTTCCAATTAGATCCAGGTGGATAAAATCATGTCCATTTTTACATCATTTCCCCCTAAAATTTCTGTTGTACCCAGAAAACATGATGGGAATATAATTTTATTTGTATGGAGGGGTTTTATTCATGATAAGTGCCATTTGAGGGTTCTGTGTTTAGTCAGTTGTTATGCAATGGTTTTAAAGGCATAATCCTTGCACTGTCTTAGTCTCACACACACACGCACACATTTTCTCACACTAGTCAGAACGCCACCTGTTTGAGTGAGTGTTGTTCATTGTTCAGCTTGTGTGTGTGTGTGTGTGTGTGTGTGTGTAGTGGTAGTGGAGAGAAACACTACTCCATTCCTAAATATTTAATTAGCAGTGTAGCTCTCACACACCCACCTTTTTCACACCTTGACCTCTAAACAGCCAACGTCCTCTCCTCCGTCCTTCATCCTTGTGAATTTCTTTGAAGTGTGTGTGTTTGGCATTATGCCTGGCCGGCGTTCATGTCTGTCCTGTCACACTCAGACCAATCAGCAGTTCCTTAAGACGGTGACGGAACAGAGCAGTGAGCTGGAGGAGTTACGCAGCCAACTCAGGTAGTGTTCCAGATGGCCAACTCTTTATGACTTAACCTTGACTCAAGTTCTGTTTTGCTCATGCGTCTATAATTGTTAGCTCAGCGTGTTTCTCAAGAGTTGAACTCAACTTTAGTTCAGTCACATTTACTCCAGAAGATTGACTTTTTTTTAACTGTTCTTCTTGCATCTAAATCTTTCTGATTTTTAAAGATTTTATTTCCCCGTCTTCTCACTACTATGTTATCAATAAAAAGTAGTAAAAAGATCACATTTATTTAGAAAGTGCTAAAAAAGTGTTTAATTTCAGGCAAGCAAAACTCGAGCAAAGATCTGCCACGACTAAAGTGGAGGAGATGACCAGACTCCTGCAGAATGTCCAGGATCAGATGCAGAGGAGGGTGAGAGACATCACTATAATTGTCCTTATGTAAGTGTTGTTATCACCCTACTGTGTGTTTTCTAATAATGCCATGTCTGTGTGATGGTGCAGGAAGAGGACGCAGCAGAAGCTCACGGTAGAGAGGAAGCGTCTGACCGGAGACTACAGCAGCTACAAGCAGCACTGAACCAGCTAGAGGCCAGGTGAAGTCTATATCAATTATGATTTCATGTGTTGATGAAGAAACTGTGCTAGTAATTAGATGTTGTATGTATTATGCACTGGTGTTCAAAAGCTTGGGGTCAGTACAATTTTATTTTTATTAATTTATTTTAAATTAGTTCTTTTATTCAGCAAGGGTGCGTTAAATTAATCAAAAGAGATGGTAAAAGACATTTATAATGTTACTGTAGGGGAATTTACAGTTAAAGGGTTAGTTCACCCAAAAATGAAAGTTCTGTCATTAATTACTCACCCTCATGCCGTTCCACACCCGTAAGACCTCTTCAGAACACAAATTAAGATATTTTAGTTGAAATCCGATGGCTCCATGAGGCTTCCATAGGGAGCAATGACATTTCCTCTTTCAAGATCCTTAAAGGTACTAAAAACATATTTAAATCGGTTCATGTGAGTACAGTGGTTCAATATTAATAGTGACGAGAATATTTTTGGTGTACCAAAAAAACTAAATAACGACTTTAGTGATGGCCGATTTCAAAACACTGATTAAATTAATCAAATAAATCATATATGAAGCAGAGTGTCGAATCCGCAGTTCGGAGCGCCAAAGTCACGTGATTTCAGCCGTTCGCAGTTTGACACACGATCCGAATCATGATTCGACACACTGATTCATTTGTGCTCTGATGCTTCCTGAAGCAGTGTTTTGAAATCGGCCATCACTAAATAAGTCGTTATTTAGTTTTTTTGGCGCACCAAAAATATTCTCGTCTCTTTATAATATTAATATTGAACCACTGTACTCACATGAACCGATTTAAATTTGTTTTTAGTACCTTTATGGATCTTGAGAGAGGAAGTGTCATTGCTCCCTATGCAGGCCTCACTGAGCTATCGGATTTCATCTAAAATATCTTAATTTGTGTTCTGAAGATTAATGAAGGTCTCACGGGTGTGGAACGGCATGAGGGTAAGTAATAAATGACAGAATTTTCATTTTTGGTTGAACTAACCCTTTAAGACCCGAGGACCAGATATGTTGAATCAAGACCAGGAGTCAAAGATGCAATCAATTTAAGAAAATTTTACTGAAGAGAATAGTTTGAAGTTTCATCAGCAGAAGTCATTTGTATGCTGATCTACGTACACATTTAATACAACAGCAGTTATACTCTTAACAGTTGACTAAATTACGTCATTACTTATAACAGGTTGAATGATTCTGATTGGTTAAGACATTAATAAACATAGAAAATCTCTACATATGGACATGGACAAATGCTTTGAAGCATATCTCCATTGATTATCAGCATGACAATAGGGGTCCGTTTAGACATAAAGTGACCCACCAAGGTCACGTATCAGCATTTCTAGGCAATTTGTCTGAAGATGGTCATTTCATCTCCCTTGGGTGCCAGTTGTTCCCCTTACGGAAGCCAGGACCTGTAACAAAGGATACTGAGGCACAGATACACCGCTTCTTCAAGGTTAGAGTTGGCCGAGGTCTAGCTCTGATCAGGAAACTTTCCCAAAACATACTGATGAGATGTATAAGAGGATCAGACAATATTCTTCATTATTCTCTAGTGATTGAAGATGAAAAGTAAAGTGCTTTAACTGTGTATTGGTCATGTACTAGACAGGCCGTGACCTCAGTGACCTAGGCTGTCAGAGTCAGCTAGGGGATAAATATATGTTTTAACGTGTTGGTGCTTCTCTCAAAAACAAGGAGAGAGCATGTTCCAGTGAGAAGACATGTAATTATATAACTACTTAAATCTCATAAGCTTGAAGAAGTCATTCAAATTGTTTAATATTTAGAAGGATAAATATCAATTAATAACTTGAAGAATTCATCCATTCATTACAAGTGATTTTTCTTTCAAATAAATGCTGTTAAAATATACTATAAATGTTCTTAAATAAGACTAATGATGCTGAAAATTTAGGTTAGCCGTCACCGGAATAAATTATATTTTAAAATGTTTTTAAATAGAAAAGTAATTTTGAATCGTAATAATATTTCACAATATTAATGTTCTTCTACATTTTTGATCAATGCAGTCTTCGTTAGCACAAGATACATTTAAAACATTTTATACAATCTTACTGACCTCAGACTTTGAGGTGTGGTGAACGTGATGCTTTAAGGCCTGTTCATACCAAGTCCAAAATGACTAATGGACATGAAAACTATTCACACATGGCTGATGAAAAAATGTTTTGTCCCTTTCTAAAAAAAAAAAAAAATTACATTTGAATTAATTGTTTGGCACATAGACCCAGCCTCAAAAAACAATACATTTCAGAATATAGGAAAGAAAAAGAATAATCTTTTATATTACCTCATTTATTTTTACAATAAGTGGAGGAGTTTGTATGTATTGTTTCCTTTTAATATCTTGTTGGAAGTATGGATGTTATTTTATTTGTGTATTTGTTTGCTTTGCAGACTCAAAGCTGCGACGCAGGATTCTGAGTCAGTGCGCAGGAAGCAGACGGAGTGGGAGCGGCAAGTGGGAGAACTGCAAGGTCGCTGCTCCTCTCTTGAAGAAGAGAAATTTGAAGCCCTCAGTCGCCTCCGCAACTCCATCCAGCTGGCTGAGGAGGCCTCGCTTCAGAGAGAACAGGTCACGCTCCAAATAACCACACCGCACAGGCCCAATACATACTCTGTTCTATACGTTCCTGACTTCATATTATCAAAAATAATTTTATTTGTATGTTACTGTAGGCTCAGCTGAGGGAGAAACAGAGAGCAGAAGAGCTGGAGAAGATGAAAGACGCCATGAAGCAGCTGATCCAGGATGCTGCCTTGCGCACCAGGAAAGAGGTGATAACAGCCAGGGTTCTTGAACTCAGCAAATGGAGACAAAAGAATAGGCTGGAGGCGTCAGGTCTACTCTCAGCCAGGTTAAATTAGGCTCTGCTCCAACCCTTGTGAGCTTAACTAGACAATGTTTTAGGCATCATGAGGGGGCTTTGGGGAACTATCCCCCGAGAACTACATTTTCCCCCTAGGGCCATTTTGACCATTAGGAACTCTAAGCGACGTAAGCTGGCAGACAGCAGCGTCATTTAAGCGTGGCATTCAACAACGTTAAAAACTGGAGGATGGAAGATGCTGTGATCGGAGCTGTGATTTAGTTGTGTGTCATGGGTTTCCTGATAATGGAATGTATAAGTAATGCGATTGAAATGGCTAAGAGGCGAAATCTCCTATGACAGCTCGCAGTACTTCATATCATCAAGGCTGAGAAAAGAACACAACGCCGTAGACAAAGGTGACCAGTAAATGCTATCTATCACTGTTTTCCATGTCCGTGCAGTAAGTATATGTAAATTGTGTATGTAAAACATGGCTTTTTAAAAATGGCGGGTGCCAGTGTTTCATATGGCATGCGTTCAGCCAATCACCATACACTTACGTCACTGGAAGTTCCTGTTGTGCTGGTTTAAACCCTGCTCTGAAGTAATTTAGTCCCGCCAAAAGGTGTTCGTATAACTAAAATTGTTCCCAGTGCGGTGCGAACACGCTAAAAAGCGGTACTTCCGCCAATAGTTATAGGAACGATGAAAACGTTCTTCTGGTGCAAAAGCCCATATAGTTCTTTTGAAAATTGAAAACAATTGAAAATAAAGCTTTGAGGGATCTATGTATGCTTTGTTCAATGCAAGGATTCTCAAATATTTTGGTCAGGGGAACCCCTTTGACATAAAGTATAGTAGTCAACATTTGAAGTGGATCAAAACCATTCATCAAAGTTGTCCTAAAACCTTCTTAATAAGAACTTAATTCTTAGGACAACTTTGATTAACCTTTTTTGATCCAATTCAAATGTTGACTACTGTGTTTACTTGCAGTACCTCCTGAGATTTGAAGTTAACATTTCAATAATTCAACAACACACTTGCATGTTTGGGTTTCTCTGAATTTGGTCACATGACATGCAGGTAAACAAAAAATATACTTTTACTAAATCAATATTTTAAGTAAAGTCTTTTCTTTTGATGTTTTTTCTTTTGTTTTCATTTTCAGAAATGATGTCTTATAGTTACGAATATTTTCTTTTCCTCCTTTTTTAGGTTGAGAGTGTTCGTAAGCAGTGTAACGTTCAGATTCATCGCATGGCTGAGGAGCTGTCTGCCCTGCAGCTGGTGACACATTCATCATCAGCATATGTACAGATGTGTACAGCAACAACTGTTGCTAATGTTTATTAACATATTTCCTATGGTTGCGTGTAGGAATGTGCCGATAAAGAGACACAGATTGAAAGAGCCCATCGGGAGAGAAAAGCTGTGGAAGAGGAGCTGGAAAAGGTGAAAATAAATGCACGTTTTTACTCATACATAATTACATGGCAGTAAGGCTGTATGGTGCTGTGATATTATCACAGTGAATGGGTTTTTAAGGTATCATGTGACACAATTACAAATTATTTTAATATTTATATAAATACATAAGATGGATGGAGGCATAGATTTCTTTCACATTATTACTGTTTTTATTGTATTTTTGCTATTTAAAAAACATGCAGCTTTGGTAATCATAAATCAAAAATCATTAATCAAATTGTGTTTGTGTTGTAGGTCTATAAAGAGGGCCGAGTTGGAGAGCCTGAGATGAGGAAGATGGAAGCTCTCCATCAGAGATGTTTAAATGCAGAACGACTGAAGGATGAAACGCAACTCACACTCAACAGCACGAAAAACAAGATGAAGAAGATGGAGATGGAGTGAGAACACACACACACACTTAACTAGACAGAGTGCAAATATAAGGGTGCGTCCATAATAGTTTCCTTCCTCCTCTGTGTTTGTGTAGGTATTCAGAGGAGCTGTCGCGCTGTCAGGAGGAGGTGCGGAGGCTACAGTCAGGGCTGATGAGCGCGAGAGAGGAGAGCACAGCCATTAGTGAGGAAAGAGTCACACTGCAGCAAGAGAACCAGCAGCTGCACAGAGACATGGAAGCACTCCGCAAAGAGTGTGCACTAGCTCAGAGACGAGCCAAACAACAGGTTACTAACAACTGCATTCTGATACACTGTGACACAAAGCTGTTGTTTGCCATTTAATGGATAAAATCATTTACACACCTTCATGTAATTTCAAACCATTTCTTTTGTGTATGGTCTATATATATATATATATATATATATATATATATATATATATATATATATATATATATATATATATATATATATATAATTTTTTTTTTTTTTTTTTTTTTCCACATTTTTTGACCCCAGTGACTAAAGGTGAACTATCATTTTAAGTAATTTTTAAGGGCTGTGTCATAACTGATTTTTTGTAGCATTGACATCACAACCATGAGCACATTAATAATAATAATAATAAAAATAACAAATTGTATTTTTTATAGCGCCTTTAAAAGTTGTATCTCAAAGTGCCTGACAAAGATTAAATAAAAATAGGAAAAGAACTAAATGAAAATGTACATCAAAGCAATTTAAGAAAAAAAAAAATATTCAGTTCACATTTATTTGTATAGCGCTTTTCACAATACATATTGTTTCAAAGCAGCTTTACAGAAAATGCATGTCAACGTCACAATTTAGAGTCATCTATTATCAGGTGACTATCCAAATTTTGTAATTTCAGAAATGTACATATACAAATCATGCAGTTAGCTAACAATGTATTAATTTAAAGGTGCCATCGAACGTTTTTTTACAAGATGTAATATAAGTCTAAGGTGTCCCCTGAATGTGTCTGTGAAGTTGCAGCTCAAAATACCCCATAGATTTTTTTTAATTAATTTTTTTAACTGCCTATTTTGAGGCATAATTAGATATGTGCCGATTCATGCTGCGGCCCCTTTTAAATTGCGTGCTCTCCGCCCCCTCCCGAGCTCTCGACTGCATATCACTGCATAAACAAAGTTCACACGGCTAATATAACCCTCAAAATCTTTACAAAGTGTTTGTCATGCAGCATGTCTAATCGCGTAAGTATGGTATTTATTTGGATGTTTACATTTGATTCTGAATGAGTTTGAGGCTGTGCTCCGTAGCTAACGGCTAATGCTACACTGTTGGAGAGATTTATAAAGAATGAAGTTGTGTTTATGAATTATACAGACTGCAAGTGTTTAAAATGAAAATAGCGACGGCTCTTGCCTCCGTGAATACAGTAACAATGGTAACTTTAACAACATTTAACAGTACATTAGCAACATGTTAACGAAACATTTAGAAAGACAATTTGCAAATATCACTAAAAATATCATGCTATCATGGATCATGTCAGCTATTATCGCTCCATCTGCCATTTTTCGCTGTTGTTCTTACTTGCTTACCTAGTTTGATGATTCAGCTGTGCACAGATCCAGACGTTAATACTGGCTGCTCTTGTATAATGCTGCGATCATGGGCTGGCATATGCAAATATTGGGGGCGTACATATTAATGATTACGTAACAGTCGGTGTTATGTTGGGATTCGCCTGTTCTTCGGAGGTCTTTTAAACAAATGAGATTTATATACGAAGGAGGAAACAATGGAGTTTGAGACTGTATGTCATTTCCATGTACTGAACTCTTGTTATTTAACTATGCCGAGGTAAATTCAATTTTCAATTCGATGGCACCTTTAAACAATGTACTAATTTTAAGGCAGAAACAATGAGCTCATTGAAGTAATGAATACATGTTAACAATGAATATATAAAAAGTTAAAACTGCAAAATAAAAATATCAGGGTTTTTTAGTCACAGAGAAAGATAACCAGGGGGCAGTCTTGCAATGTTTCTAAGATGAAAACATTTTTTATAACAGTATTCTGGATGAGGGTCAAATGTTAAATTTGTGTCAAATATCACCCGCAGATTTTTTTAATTTAGTTTGAAACTCCAGAGCCGAGCCATCCACATTTGACAAGAACCAGCTGTATGTATTTGGTGGGGTGAACCAATGAGCATAAGCGTAGTCTTGTTACTGTTGAGACAAAGAAAATTGAGACATCCGTATTTATCTCATTTATCTCTTTATGTGGCGTCTTTAACTGGTTCTTTGTGTGTGCAGGTGTCTTCGATGCAGCAGGAGCTGTGTGTGAAGGAGCAGAGTTTGGAGTCCAGGCTGAGAGAGATGGAGGAGAGCAGTAAAAACTCCAGCGCTGGTTTGACCAGACTGCTGCTCGCTCAACAGAAAACCATCAGCCGCTACAAAGACGAGGCCAAAAACCTCACACAGGCTTTCCAGCAGAAACTCAGCAGCCTCAGGTGAACGCTTAAACACACTTGGCACGCACAGATCCCACAGAAGTGTTGTTTGCCAAGGCAAGAATTGCTAAAAAAAAAAAAAAAAAAGTATTTTTACCATCATTACAACATTAGCTTCCATATAACAGGCTTTTGATTAAATGTAATCTGAACTTTATTGAATAAAGATGGTTAAGTCTTGATTGCAGAAGTTACATGAGATGGTTGTGGTCATTGCAGGTCAGAGCTGAACAGACAGAAACAGCGTGTTCAGGAACTGGAGATCCAGATGGAAGCTGATCATCAGAAAATGCTGGAGGTGTGTACAGTACAAGCACATTTGTTTCTACCTAGAAAGATGTTGTATACTGTAAGTGATTGAATTTCTATGGGGTTTTCAATGAGTAATGTCGTCATTTCTGTCTCTAGTATGAGAGGCAGGTTTCAGAGCACCAGGAGAAAAACACTCGTCTGCAGTGGCGTCTTTCTCAGGCAGAGCAACGTGCAGCAAGCGCTTCACAACAGGTATACATGCCATACTGGATATTTACACACTTCCTGCCTATTGAGTGCAACAGTGCCTGCCCATGTTTCCATAGCCTGTTCTGAAAGTATTTTTCCCATAGGCATTTTAAGCCATGAACCAAACCAACCAGATATGAGTCAAACTTTGATTGAAGCAAAAAAAAAATTATTTAATAAGACAAAGGTACAAGACTGTACTTTAATGATGGAAAGAACTACAATCCATTGAAGCATTAAATAAACTAAACTCTATGTAGAAATATATATATATATATATACACACACACACACACACACACCTTTAAATGAATATTTTTTATATATATATATTTTTATATATTTATATATATACACACACACTCAGCAGCAACTTTATTAGGTACACATGTTCTATCTAATCAGCCAATCACATGACTATAACTCAATGCATTTAGACATGTAGACATGATCAAGACCACGTGCTGAAGTTTAAACGGAGTATCAGAAAGGTGATATAAGTGACTTTGATCGTGGCATTGTTGTTTGTGCCAAACGTGCAGGTCTGAGTATTTCAAAAACTGCTGATCGACTGGGATTTTCATGCACAACCATCTTTTACAGAGGTTTACAGATAATGGTTCAAAAAAGAGAAATTATCCAATGAGTGGCAGTTCTGTGGGTGAGACGTCAGAGGAGAATGTCCAGACTGGTTCCAGCTGATAGAAAGGCAACAGTAACTCAAATAACCACTTGTTACAACCAAGTTGTGCAGAAGAGCATCTCTGAACGCACAACACGTCAAACCTTGAAGCAGATGGGCTACAGCAGCATCAGATCACACTGGGTGCCACTCCTGTCAGCAAAGAACAGGAAGCTAAGGCTACAATTTGCACAGGCTCACTTGCCTGGTCTGCTTTGACATTCTGATGGTAGGGTCAGAGTTTGGCGTAAACAACATGAAAGCATAGATCCATCCTGCCTTGTATCAACAGTTCAGTCTGGTGCTGGTGGTTTAATGATGTGGGGATATTTTCTTGGCCCCTTAGTACCAACTTTTAAAGGCCACAGCAAACCTGAGTTTTGTTGCTGACCATGTCCATCTTCTGTTGGCTACTTCCAACAGGATAACATGATTTGTAATGTCACAAAGCTCAAATCATCTTAAACTGGTTTCACAACAATGAGTTCACTGTACTCAACTGGCCTCCACAGGCACCAGATCTCAATCCAGTAGAGCACTTTAGGGATGTGGTGGAATGGAAGATTCACATCATGCATGTGGAGCCGATAAATCTGCCAGTGATTCTGTCATGTCAATATAGACAAATATCTGAAGAATGTTTCCAGCACCTTGTTGAATCTATGCCATGAAGAATTGAGACAGTTCTGAAGGCAAAAAGGGGTCCAACCTGGTACTAACAAGGTGTACATAATAAAAATTGTTTCTATATACTCACCTGCCACTTTTATATGTATAATATATATATATATATATGTGTATATATATATATATATATGTATGTATATATATATGTGTGTATATATATATATATATATATGTATATATATATATATATATATATATATATATATATATATATATATATATATATATATATATATGTATATATGTGTATGCATATTTTGCAATAGGTAGTTTGAGAGGGTAGAGAAACAGCAGTGCTTAATGGGAGCGAATGGCCACTCAAGTGTTCCTTTGTTGCGGCTTTGATTGGTGGAAGTTTGTTTGTAGAATCATTGGTAATGTAGTTTGTCATCAGGAATTCCACTGTTGAACAGCATTATAAAAAAAAAAAAAAAAAAAAAAAAAAAAAAATTCCCCTTTGAAGAAAATAAATGGGATTTTTACTTTCACAACTCAACTGTTGCCCTGTGTAGCTGCTGGACAAAGTGTGCACAGAACCCACTCTAAACTGCTTTTTCTCTTTCAGCTGAATGTGATGTCACAACGGAGAAAAGCTGCATCCATGATGGATCTTGAGACTTTATCATAGATAAACAGCAACTGGTATTTGTTGCATCATCATCTTCTTCTAAATAAGCACCCTGATCATTTTGTCAATCATTTAGTGGCAAGAGCTTTAACTAACAGGATTCCTCTTGTTCATTTGATAATTATTTTAATAAATGAGAGATTGATGGAATTACTGCATTATTATTTTTTTCTGGTGAATGTAATAAACTGTATGCATTTGTTTCAAAGAGGCCTGTCAGTTACTACCAAGCCTTTTTTTTTTTTTTTTTAATTACCAGTAAATCTGATGTTTTAATAATTGCATACAGCAATTATTGTGATGATTTAATGGTCTTGAACATATTTTGTACTAGCTTGTGCCATTGTAAGATTTGACTAATAAATGCAATAATTTATACCACAAAACCTGCATATATGATGCATCCTAATTTTGAAAGTGATTTCTAGACCTGGAAAAGTCATTGAAATACAATCTAGTTTTGTCAAGCAAAGTAAAAAAAAAAAATAGTAAACATTAGCAAAACACAAAAAAACTTAATTATGAGAGCCTGTTTCCACATTAGTCAAGTAAAATATGACTAATTCATAACGATAAGAAACATGAGTTACTGTAATAAAATTTAGGGAAAAAAATCAAATATTACTGTAATAATGAAACATTGATAAAGATTTAATGTCATTATTCTATAAAGAAAAATTCTCTTAGCCATAAATATCATTTTTGTCATTAAAAATGCTTTATCTCATAATAAACATTATGATAATTATGGCAACAGCGCATAAGAAACTATAGTACATCATTGCAGTTTATCAACTGTCTTAAATAAAACCTCTGAACAATGTGTTGGAGTAGCAACCATGGTATAAGTGTATTTGACTCCAAACCTGATTTAATTTCCAATAATTCCCCGTCATCAATTAGTTCTTTCTTGTATGAGAATAACAATTTAGAATTCTAATTTTTATTTATAAATGTTTCACTCTCATGCACTGTTCGATTTCTGGTGATTGCCTGTAAGGTCTGGGTCAAATTGATCCTAATTGGATTTTGAAAAGAAATGACAGAGCAATAAATAAATAGCAATAGATTCCTCATTTGTGATGTGGTGCACCGTGCCAAACTATAACACATGCTCTGATTCTTTCCATATGTTTTTTAAATGTTTTAGGGATTGAATTCAAATCAGATATTAACATTACTGCCCAAACTTCTGAATAGGGTGTCTACTTCGTAAATTTTTTGAAAAGTATGGAAAAATATGGTTCAGATCACTCTAACCATATATGGAAATCAAAGAGTCCTTATATGGTTACCGGTGGAGTCTGGATGTCATCTAATGAAAAAGTTTGGTACTGCACACAAAAAACCTTACTGAAAGTTTTTTGTTTGTTTCTATATCAACCTAAAATTTGGCACAGAACTTGTTCAGATATTTAGCTTTAATTTTCTAAGTGTTGAAGATGTTTTGTTAAATTTGTATTTTATATAAAATATATATTTTAAATTTTCATAACTTTTACTTCAATAATCTGTGAAGGGTTCCCTTTAAAAATATTTAAAACTTACTGCGCTCTGCGCTCTGAACCATTCAAGATTTTTAACAATTTAAGTTTGGGACAGACAATTAACAGGTAAACAACTTTATATTTTCACAAACTTACTGAGTTTAACAGCTTTTTATTTTCAAAGACACTGGCACTTCAGGACTAGTGTTGAGGAGGTCTGAATTTTGGGTCTGTAGTTGCTTTTGAATGACTCTATATGAGTCAATTTGACCCACGAACAGTAAGAACGTGTACATTTTTTGTATGCACATTTCAACACTTCAGCGTGTTGAAACTTTGTTTTTCTTAAAATTTTGTGACTTTTTCCTCATTTAGGGTTATGAACATGCATACAATGTAGGTTATTTCAGACAAATTGAAAAAAGAAAAGATTCATTTTTTCATATGTGGCTGACAAAATATTTTTTGTCTTGAAATAAGTGAGGAAAAGCTAGTTTTTTTGCTACCATATGAAGCTCAAAAAAGAAACTATTACCAAGAAATGTTTTGGGTCTGTACAGTTGCCTTAGAACATTAAAATACATGGGTCAAATAGACCAGCGAACATCACCAACATAACCCAAATTTTGCATGCATGCATGTTCATGATCCTAAAAGAGAGAAAATCACAAAATTTATTAAAAAAAAAAAAACAAACAGGTTAACTGATGTTTCCAACAACTCAAATCAAAACGGGTCAAATTGACCCACAACTACATTGAGGGTTAAATTAACTTGGTAGACTTTTGGGTAACCTAAGTACAGTTATTTGGGGAGGGGAAATGATTACCACAAACACCGAACATTTCAAATGTGTTTAATCATACTGAAACAGAATGGACAAAATGAGGTGAAATTTACTGGGGTACAGCTCTGTTCATCAACAACTTGTGCCATAATCTTACAATGAAGTGTAGAGGACCAGTCTTTATGTACATAGTTACACACACGGGCTATATCCACCATCTGTATACAACATACACAAGACATTTAGTACTGTATTCCCAAACAGCTTAGGAAGGAAATGCATAGATAGTGTCACAATGCCATACACTGTCTCTACATGGAAAAATGAACATGAAGTTTGGTCCTTAAAATAGACACCAAAAATAAAAACAATCTGAACATTGCTATATATATGTATATATTTATAGATGGAATATATATATATATAAACATATATAGATATAGCTATATCATATTATGTAATAATATAATATAGATTATTTATATATGGAAATTGAGCTCAAAGCCATTGGGATGGGACCACAAAGGAATTAATGTTGTGAAACCCAATGGCTGCTGGGACTTGTGGTTTTGAAGACTCCAGAGGCGGAGCTTAGCGGACGAGAGGGGCCTGTTTAAGGGAGATGAGGACTGAACGCATGCGGGAGACATCCTTGGCCTGCTTGCTGGATTTGGGATTGAAATCACAAAGGCGTGCCACACGCTCCCATTCTGTGCCAGGGCTGTTCTCGTCAAGCTCCGACACCATGGCTTCTTCGGCCGCCCTGTCGACGAGAAACCACAGTCAGCTTCAGACAGAAACCGGAAACACTCAGACACGTCCCGCTTGAGCACACAACCGCTGACCTCCATGATGCCTCGAGAACTGTGATCTCTTATCGGCTGAGAATTTTTACGTCATATAAATTTGACTATATAGTTGACATGAATGACTATGCAAAAATCAACAGATTTTAAGAGCTTGTTCACCAATAGGCGCTTCTAAAAATGGCTGAAAGGTTAGGAGGTAAGTTGCAAGTGTACCAAGCAGCTCTGTGTCTGGGTGAAAAACAATGGTTATTTCCATCCAACATTAATACATTCATAAAGAGACATTCTTCAGGTGACCACATCCAAAACAGATGATAGTTTGAGCATCATGCCCCCAACCCACCATTACCAGAACTAGTCTTGATCTTGAAGGCAGGAAAAGGTTCCAGAACAGCCACAGTCAAATTTTGCAGCGATTCAGTTGGTTAAAACAATTTGTTGTACTTTGAAAGTCCTTGAATTGCGGGACATTCCTCATCTCTTGGCGATCAGAGGAATGTCAAGGAGTCATGTACGCTAATAAGCCTTCAACGCAGCGATTGACAGGCCAATTAGCTTATTTTAACCACAAAATCTTTGTGCAAAGGCTGAACGTGCCATGCGTTGGCAGTGACCAAAAGCGGGGCCTTCTGCTGAGCATGGGGGAATTAAACCAAGTTTCTGGCAAGCCAAACGCTAAAGAGCTCTTAACATAAAAATATTCAGAGAGCTTTTTGAGACCATATTCAACTATTCCCGCTTCCTCCCGGCCCATTACCAACCCTTTCCGCTGCCGTGGACTCAGTCCAGTAGAGTTGCATTAGCCTCTCCACTATCACACAGTATACACAGCAAAATGGGTATGAAAAGCCAATGAGGTAAATCACGGTCACAATCAACTACATCAACGTACAGGACTAGTGCACCAACACATCACCACAAAAGGACATCCAGAATCTTAACTTTAGCAGAAACATGTTGATAATAAAGACAGCAATTCATTGGTGTGTAACTTTGCAATAAGTGGTGTTTTTTCCCCTGAGCATATTTGGTTTTCTTGTCTTTATTTTTCTTTTTCTTTTTTTTTTTTTTTTTACTTAACTGGTCTAGGCGGTAGCAAGGATGGTTAATGTGAGTGCTTAAAGGTGCATAGAGAAAAGAAAAACAAGGAGAAACAGATCACAAGTCAGATATATAGAAAACCAAAAGAAATGAGATTTATGCAGATGACCAAAGCAGGCATGCACTGTTCAAAACCCAAGTCATCTTAGGAGTGCTTCTATGTGCGCTTAGCTTGCAGCCGTCATTGACGTATGCGCCGCTTGCGGCGTTCGGCGATCTCAACTGGCGCTTCAGTTGAGAGACATTTACCAAGCAAAAGAAAAGCAGCTAATGTTTACAATAGTTCTGCAGAATAGGCAGAAGCAGTAAGAGGTCCATGATGAACATGAGGGCTGCAGAACTAAGAGGACAGTTACAGTTCTAGCCTGGGACAGCTTTGCTCAGCCTAGGCACACCGTACTCTACAATACTCCATCTAACACAAGCAACTAGGTGTCCGGCCAAAGTGCCAGCCATGGGATAGAGGTGCACCAATTATGGTTTAAAAAAAAAAAAAAATGTATATATATTAGGGCTGTCAATTTAATGCGTTAACTTACTTAGTTACCAGGAAAAGAATAACGCATTCAAAAACGCAATATCACACGAGTGTTGTTTTTGTCCCGAAAAGCACAAATGCAAATGTGATATTGATTTTATACAACAGTTCAAAAAATAAAGTAGTTAATACTGAGTCATATTTTAGAAACAATATTGTGGTGGGGGGTTTTTTTCTCAATTTTTCCAAAGAAAATGTCTGTTTGATGTTTTTTGTCATTTAACACAATAATGACTTTAAAATTATCTTTTGGAAGTAATATCTCAAATTTGTGTGCGATTAATTAATCTGCAAATTGTGTAATTTTAATCGCTTGACAGCCCTAATATAAAATCAATAAATATTTGGCCATTTTGAGACTGACACTAGCCAACAAAAGGAAGATTAACAGAATTGGTCAATGCCAGAAAGTAAATCAGTTGAAAGCCTTGCTAAAAGATTTTGATTTTAAATCTTTTTGAGAAAATGTGGCAAAAAAAAATTCAGCAATTTGTCTTTATATAGATGAGTAAATTTTATATATTACTTTTAATTATACTGCTGGCTGGTTTACTCGGTTGGCTTTGATATGATCCAGAGACGTAGTTGCTTAGAAAGTTACTACTGCTGTATTACAGATACACTACTATTGCGCTAAATTGCACTAGTATAAATCAATAATCTCAATTAATAATAATGTTAGACAATAACATTAAATAATCTCACAATTTACACAAATGTTTAGACATATCTTGAATGTAAACAAAATGCAGACATTGTGACAAATGCATGACACACATATGACAAAAAAGGGTTTTCGTAAACTTTAAAAATGACCATGAAAAAAAATAAATAAATAAAAATAAAAAAATGAGAAATGAAAAATGACTGAATGGGCAAAAATCTTCTAGAATGTAATTTAAACATAAGTGGGGGAAATGGACAACATGCATAATGTGCAGAATTTTTTGTCCAATTAGTCTTCAACAAAAACTATCACCCTGGTTTTAAATGAAGTTAACCCAAGTATTTGGTTAGAAATGTCTAAGAGTAACAGGTTATGAAAAAAGATGAGATGCAGGAAAATGAGTTAATGAGAAATGCATGTGAAAAGAAAGGATGTTAGTTTAGCAACATACACATAACCAATCAGATCAGCGAAGGGTTGTTTGTAGAAATCCTCATCCAGCACCCTGGGAGTCCCAGAGGAGAGCAGCGAAGCAGGAGAGAACAGAGAGAGTGGTAAAAAGGAGAAAAATAACACTCATACAGAGCCAAAACACTGCAGTGTTACCATACCAGTGTTAACACCAGGCCAACTACATAAGAGTGGACAACACGGCACACGAGAGAGAAAGAAAGACAGAGACAAACAGAACAAATAAACAAGGAATTCAAACAATTGACATTCACATTGAGAGGAATTAGGACTGATATATATAGAAAGAGGTTTAAGGAGACATTTTTATTTGAAACAAAACATATTTGAAACTTTTACTGTGAATCAATGGGAAAGCACAAAACATGCACTTGAAACTAAAATAGAAAATTTCACTTTTGACCCAATATCACTCACTTGTGTTCTTTTTAATACAAAAACGGCCTGAATCCGATTAAGCACATCTAACTAAAGTTCATTCAGATGCTTCTGAAGCAGAAAGAGCTTTGTATAGAACTCCTTTTTCTATTCTAATAACAGAGTACAACATCTGGTGCTAATTAGGGGTGTGATGAAATCCTGCGAGATTAAAATGTGACGAGATCTCTAGTCGAGGTGAAAAGCTGTCGCGCAATATTGCCATGACGGAGTGTGAGGGTGAAATTACGATAGAATATGCCACTGCTACACTTACATGACGCCTCCACTGTTGGTTTGCTTTTTACAGAAAACATTTAATGCAGTTGGATAACAGTCACTTCAATCCCATCTAGCTCATCAAACACGATCTGCAGAGTTTTACGTAGTGCAGCAGGAATCAGAGTTCACTAATCACGTGACGAGAGGAAGTGACAAGACCATGGCGGAGGGATTCGTTCCACAACAGAGCCTAGGTGTCCGACAAATGTCTTATATCTTGTAGAATGTGTGCTCAGCACCACCGCTCCCTATTCACAGAGTAAGTGCGATTGTAAACATAAAACGCAAGTGTGCATTCAAATGCGATTTCAATACCCTGCATTTTGAAAGCGGCTCCCTGATGCATGCAAATATCACCCAATCTGAAAGCTATCTTATGCTGGGCTGTGTAGTTGTAACCATCTCTTAGTTCTTTATCGTGCTTGAAGAAAAAATTGGTCTATTTGCACTCTGAATATTGAGAGAGCACTTTGATTATGGTTGCACTTACTGCTTGCACTTGATAGCCTGAGACTAAGAGAAAAGGGTAATTCATTTTTATTTATACTGTTTTTATTTCTATGATCAATTTGTGGAAAGGAGTTCAGTTAGGAAGTCAAAGGTTGTAGAAGCTCATAAATCATGTACAATTCTAAGGTCTGAAGAGACCCATATGAAATCATACAGGTGAGAAGACAGTCAATTGAGTTTGTGGCAAAACCTTTTTTTTACTGCATATGATATAATTCATACTCAAAGTAGAAACTGAAATGATATTCATTACAAGTGATTAGTTAAAACATTTCAAAAGGCACCAGAAGATTTTTCTAGTCATGTATTTCATCACTGAAGATTTCTTAAAAATACTGTGTAAAAAATCTCATCTCGTCTCATGAGTTAACCGTCTCATCACACCCCTAGAGCCGATCATAGATATAGCAACTTTTTGGATTGGACCAGACATGATCATGTGACCAAAACACAGCAGAAGTGTCCGAGGGCACGATCACATGATCATTCAACAAGGTCAGACTCTCAAATCTGCATCTTCACTGTTCTCATATCATTAGCATCATGAATAGTTCATTCAAAAATGATCATAAATCATTTATTCACTCTCATTATTCCAAATCTCTATTTGAGATATTTTGAATGTTTTTAAGCACTGTTTTCTATACATAAAAAAGAAAGCAAGAACAAGTAAATTTTCATTTTTGCATACACTGTGACCCAGCATATACCTTGTTGTCGAGCATGATGGAGGAACAGTGCACTTTCTAGTACTTTTGTAACCAGACAGCAAAAGATAAAACAGCCTCACTTCTAGATTTCAGCTGCTCGAACAGTGTTGTGTACCTGTTGTTCACTTTGGTCTTCTCCAGCTGCTCGTTCTGCCTGGTGTGCCACTCTTCCAGCTCCAGCTTTGCTTTCTCCTTCCACTCTACCTCCTGCTTACGTGAGTTAGCATCTGAAAAACAGCATAGAAGAATATCAGTCAGCCATAAATGAAATGTTTCAATAGATCTTAAGAAGAACGTCTACATCTTTGCTCAAGTTACCAAGCTGTTCCAGCCTCTCGCGCTGCTCCTCTCTCCACTTCCTCAAGCTCTCTGGCTCGGCCTGCAACCGATCGACACTGGAGATGGCCGCATACACATCTGAAGGACCGTTACTCTCCTACAGAACACATACAGCAAAGATTAGGAGTCCAAACCATACAAATCGCAGTACAACATTTAGTTGATACATATCTTTAGTGCATCAACTCCTTTAGTTTCGCTAGATAACACCCTTATTCATCGTCTGGTATCGTTTTAGGCCCTTTGAAGCTGCACTGAAACTGTAATTTTGACCTTCAACTGCTTGGAGGCCACTGAAGTCCACTATAAGGAGAATAATCATGGAATGATTTCATCAAAAACCTTAATTTCTTTTCGACTGAAGAAAAAAAGACATTAACATCTTGGATGACATGGGGGTGAGTAAATTATCAGGACAATTTTGTTTAAAAGTGGACTAATCCTTTAACAATGACTACTACCTTTCTGGGCCTTGACAGTGGTAATTTAAGTCAAAGAGCTTTCGGATTTCATCAAAAATGTCTTAAGTTGTGTTCCAAAGATGAACGAAGGTCTTACAGGTTTGGAATGACATGTGAAATTTCATT
This sequence comes from Chanodichthys erythropterus, assembly GCF_024489055.1. Classification (NCBI taxonomy): domain Eukaryota; kingdom Metazoa; phylum Chordata; class Actinopteri; order Cypriniformes; family Xenocyprididae; genus Chanodichthys; species Chanodichthys erythropterus. Next base: position 12,140,493 of record NC_090232.1, on the reverse strand, counting down.
TTGGGTGAACCCTTCACCGGGAGTTTGATTGACAAGCAATCTAACAAATCATAATGCCGAATCCGCCATTTTGTCCGACAAAGCAGTCAGGATTTAGAAAGAGATGATCGGTTTACGGGCCGCTTGAGCTGAGGCGCTACAGCAATCTGTCATGACACATTAAAGAGCCACAAAACGTTTTTTATTGTTTGAAATTCTTTAAAAAAAAAATTTATATTATATTGTATATATTATATATATGTATATGTATGTATATATTATATATAACGGATAGATATATATATATATATATATATATATACACACACACACACACAATTTGAAAGCTGGGACTTTGTTTAATATCATAAGTAACCTGCTCTGTCTCGTCTGTCGATGTGTTGTCAGTGTCCTCTTTGCTCCGCGATGTATTTTTCACTTCGTGTGACGTAACAGCACCATGGCTTGTCGGACAAAGCAACAGTAATTAAGGGGGGCGGGTCTTTGCGAAGGGTCAATTAAACCTTTAAAATATGAGTGACTGGTATAATGGGCCTTCACTATCCAGCTCACAGGCAAAGTTAAAGGGTTAGTTCACCCAAAAATGAAAGTTATGTCATTAATGACTCACTCTCATGTCGTTCCAAACACGTAAGACCTCCGTTCATCTTCGGAACACAGTTTAAGATATTTTAGATTTAGTCCGAGAGCTTTCTGTCCCTCCATTGAAAATGTATGTACGGTATACTGTCCATGTCCAGAAAGGTAATAAAAACATCATCAAAGTAGTCCATGTGACATCAGAGGGTTAGTTAGAATTTGTTGAAGCGGAGTGTGGCTCATGACTCCACAGTGATGCTGCTGATGTGTTATCCGGTGCGCCCGAGCTTCATTTACAGTCTGAGGGAGACGCACGCTGCATTCAAGCTATTCTACATTGTTTGTATTTTGGTATTGCTATATTTTTTAAAATGGTGCATAAGTGTGCATGTCGTGGATGTCCTAATCGCCAAAAACAACGACGTAAAAGTGCATTGCCAACGCCGACAGATGAAAGGATTCAATGGAAAGGATTCCGGAATACAATGCTGAATTAAGTCATAGTTTTTGTTATTTTTGGACCAAAATGTATTTTCGATGCTTCAAAAACTAACTAACCCACTGATGTCACATGGACTACTTTGATGATGTTTTTATTACCTTTCTGGACATGGACAGTATACCGTACATACATTTTCAATGGAGGGACAGAAAGCTCTCAGACTAAATCTAAAATATCTTAAACTGTGTTCCGAAGATGAACGGAGGTCTTACGGGTTTGGAACGACATGAGGGTGAGTCATTAATGATGTCATTTTCATTTTTGGGTGAACTAACCCTTTAACCCAGTAAAGCCTGACATTAAATAAGTCAGACTAATCAAATTCTGCCATTTAAATTGCACATGTGTTTTATGTATTGTATAATACTTGACACATCAGGCTTTTATGGCTTATATAATATGATATAGAAGAATAAAGAGATCACATTTAAATTTTATTCAGAGGCCAAAATTTGCAAAATGCAATTTGGTTGTTGATATTTAATTCATGCCTCAAATATGAAAACACTTTATAGAGGTAATAAATCCATTGAGTATTGGCTAAATATACACAGCTTTCATACCAGTTATATACCAGTGCTTGAAAGGAATCAAAAGTTCAAAGTCTAGATTTAGTCTTTTGTTCCGTTTTACAAAAGAAAACCCAACATAGTCTTTGCAGTGAAAATGCAGCTATATAAATACATGCAACAGACAACACTAAATCAAAAGCATACAACTACTATGCCACAATTTTAACAGATTGTGAGTTTAATGGAATACAGGCAAGAAGTCTTCAAGGTCTTACCCCATGCAGATCTCCATTCAATGCTCCTGTAAAGATAAAAGAAAGAGAAAAACATGAATGTGTTAAAAATAGTCATTGTGCAGGCAATTTTTCATGCATCTCATACAGTTCATCTGTATGAATCATCCTCAGTATAGTAGTCGCGGAGTGAAAAATGCATTGTAAGGCTGTTTAGCCTTCCTGTAGCTCAAACAGCAGAGCACGGCACTAACACCACCATGGTTCAATTCCCAGGGAATGAATGCAATGCAAGATACTTTGGATTGAAGAACCTGCCAAATAAGAGTATTCAAGTGTTCAAGGAACAGTAGTTAATTCGCAATAATGTGTTGTCCATAACATAGTTTTAGTTTAGTGTTGAATTCATGGACAGGATATACAGTCTTTCCTCCGGCCTAAGTCTCCTGCCTAAGTTTTGCTGACTTCTTTTCCTTTCTTCCTGAATCAGTGAAAAACATGATGTAACATTCCTTCACTAGAAGTGATTTGAACATTTTCATTAAGCAATACATACTTAGCACACAAGCAGTAATAAGAGACAAAATGTTTTCAACACATTCAAATCAATTTTTAACCCAAGACTGTTTTTATGAGCAGACAATATGCAGGCCTGACTGATTTTCTGCACACTATACTTCCAATACTGTTGTCTTCAGTCATCCTAGACCAAAGTCAGACTGTGCCTTTGTGCCAGTGAAACAACATCCCCATCATCATTTATTTAAACCTTTCGGCCACAAAAACATTCAAGCCAACGGTCAGTAAAAACATACCACACACTTCTGCTGACTGGTAATATTCTCCTCATTGTAATTAAACTACATGAAGACAACAAATGCATATTTAATTTTAGAAGACATACTGTTTTTTAACTATAAAAAAGGAAACCATGGCCTCCAAAATATACTAATCTCAGTCAATGTCTAGTTTCAAATTAATTAGAAAAGGTTTTATAGCTTAGATACCTGTAGAGATTCATTCAGCTTGTAATGGAAATCTGACTTGGAGCCTAGCAAGTGTCTACCTAAGATCATTTTGAACTAAATCCGAGAGTACACTACGAACTAATAAAATGTATACCTTGAATTCAATCCAAGTCGTATTGCATAAAATTGTGTAAATCGTATGTAATTTTGGGCATCACAGGTGCGTTTAAACAGTATACGTGCATTCGAATCATTCATTTTTATCCTTCACTTCTGAGTTCGAATCAGTTCATTCTTGGGAATCACAGACACTTCTGAATCTTCGAAACAAATCTTTTTGGGCATCATAGGAGAGTTCGAATCAATAATTTCTGAGCATTATAGGCATATTCGAACCGAATATTTCAACAGTACAGGTGTGTTCGAAATAATTACTCATAATGAACATGACAGGCGCGTTCGAATCATTAATTATTCATTCATGGCCATTTATAACCGCGTTTGAATCGTTGAATCGAACGTTTCTGTACATATGAGCGCTCGATCACTCGTTTTCATGGATCACGATGCGTTCGAACGTTCAGGCAATATTCATTAACGCTCAAAGGCGCCTTTGATGCCCCAAAACGCTGACTAAATAGGCTTCGAGACACAGCAGTGGTCATGTCATACCATATCTAAACGATGCTATGACACTTGAGTATGAAGACTGAAGGAACTGAACACACACACAGCCTTCAGTCCAAAGGTCATTGTATAATAAAACCCCCATCAGCGTTAAAAGAACTGGAATTTCGCTTATATAATCAGTACTAGAGTAATCAATCTAGACAAAAAGCGGTAACTTAAATGCGTCTCAAAAATGAAATTACAAATTTTAAAACCAAATAAAATTACGATTAAATCCGAGGGAGTCTCATAAAGAGCTGAGTTAACGCCATTTCCTGCTTCTTTACAGTATGTAAACCATTAGGACATTTAAACGGATATTTGGATGCATCTTTGGCAGTGTAATCTATATGTATTATTTATACACACACTGAGTTACTTCATAAATAAAGCTTTGAATGAAGGCTAGCTGGCTAACGAGCGCGTAAAACAGTTATTTGCTTAGATGATTTTCTTTCTCGGTTATAAGATTATAATGGGAGCTTTTTTATTTTTATCGTCGATGTCGTGTACACACACCGTCCTGGTCTTGGCTCAGGGATGAAGGCACATCTCCGCTGTCCAGGATGCTGAAGCCCTCGTCATTCTCGATGCCCGCGATCTCACTCTCTTGTTGGGCCAGAAATGCTGCCGCCGGGTCCTCGTCTGCCCCCACACCGTTTCCTGCGCTTCCTTGGGGGGCACTGAGCATATCAAAATCGTCCATGGCTCGCTAAATGTGTTCAGAGAGAGAACAACTGAAAAACACAAATCACCCTACTGTCTTCCTCGTCGACGACTCCAATGTCAGAGGGGGAGGTGCTTAAGAGTGAAAGGACGCGAAAGAAACGAGGCTCAGCCAATCAGAGTTGTGTATTTGTGATAGGCAGTTCTGCTGCCCATACAAATGACGAGGAGTTCAGTCGTCGACCAATGAAATGACTAAACCGTGGCTGTGCGAGTCCCGTGACCAACAGCGTGCCCTGATAGGCGTGGGATTGCATACGTATCAGTCTGTAATGAATATAAACAGGCTTTATCCTGAAAAACTGACAGTTTATTAGTGTCCTTCACAGTGAGACTCATTCCTGGATCTTTAAGGGTAATTGAGAACAAGACGTATGTGTCATTTATGTATGTGACATAAATATATATAAATTATATATATATATATATATATATATATATATATATATATATATATATATATATATATATATATATATATATATATTGTTTATATTTTATATATATATATTTATATATATATATATATATATATATATATATATATATTGTTTATATTTTATATATATATAAATACAATTATATAAATAGTTTATAATTAATATATATATATATATATATATATATATTTTATATATATATTTATATATATTTTATATATATATATATTATAAACTATTTATATATATATTATCCTGCTAAATTAATAAAATATTCACCATGGTATTTAAAAATGACAAAGAATCATGGTAGTAGCACCATGGCAAATGTCCAACTAAATTGGTCAGACAATAGTTTATGCATAGAAATAAAACCTTCATCTTTTTGATTCCAATATTCCAATATCGTTACCTTTAATTCAACATCAAATGAGACAAATTTCCATTGTTTCTATCTTATTTATTCAGTAACAGTATTTGGCAAATAATAACCCACATAAACAGAAAAAATGGGTCTGTTGATATATACAGCATTTTGTATTGTTGCATCTGTCTTTGTCTGGCTGACAGATGAAACAGTGCCATTTTAACTGTGGTTCTTGATTAATTAATTTTATTTTGGCTAAAATGTACATTTATTTCCAGTCTGATCAAGAATCACATGCAGAGCCAGTTTTCCTCAGGCTTTGGCTTTTTTCCCATAGTTGTCGACTGCATCCTCAGTGATGCTCTCATCCTCCTCGAAATCTATCGTCACTTTCTTCCCCACCAGCTGGAAGATGTCTTCCGGAGCTACACCCTTGGGTTCAGCTACTTTCACAGTCAGCATGTCAAGGGTTAGTTCTGTACCTTTCGGGATGGCCGTCTTTGCAACCACAGACTTCCCGAGCTAGAGAGGAGTGGAGGATAGAGAAGAAGAATTACAGGAATGTTCTGACAGAGCAGATTACTTGAAGACAATGTGGTTGTGCTGTTCAAAACATAACATCCCACTGATGTTAAAAATAAATAAAAAACATTTGAGAGGAATGGAATGGAGGCATATGGGTAGCAAACGGATACATTTGAGGGTAGAACGGAAGAAAACTTCAAAGAGGATGTTTGGGGAGGAAATGGGGCAAGAACAGGAATGCAACATAAGAAGGAAAGAGAATGGAGCTGTAAAAAACTGAAGAAGGAGTTGGAGTAGGGGGTAAAGATGAATGTTAAATAACATTGCAATAAACAGAGTGCTATAGCACACCTTTCCTCAAGTCACATGATTTGAGGTATATCTGTAGCACAGTGTTGTTACTGTTATCTAAAAAAATAAAACTAAGGAAAAAAAACTTTAAAACTTAAAATAAAAGATAAATATTAGATGAAAAACTTAAATGAAAATACAATAAAACTGAAAGGTACACAAGGTAACTTTTGGCCCTCTAGTGGTTAAAAAACAAAACTGCATGCATTTTGCGGAAGAACATTGTTTTGGCTGTGCTTCGGCTCTGCGTGACTGTGTGGCTGAATATGGTTCTTTCTCATAAATAAAAAAAAGAGGTTGATTATTCTACTGCTCATAAAACATTCTAGGCTTAAAAGATATAACCAGTTTAGATGGAAAGGATCTCAAGCTGACTAGCTGAAGAAATTCTCTGTTAGAGAGCTACATACGGCAATTTATCTGTTCAATAAAACACCTTACTCAAATGTTGAGTAATAAAAACCATCTCTGCATCGCTTTTACAACATTTCAAATCCCTCAGTTCTCGCCATCTCCGAAAAGCCAAGCCAATGTTGATTCTTGTTTTATTACAAGCTGTCACGTTCTTGTTTGCCAGCAGACTCTCCTCTGTTCGTTGTTTGTTTGAAACGGGGGTGATTCCCTGGAGGTTCGAGATTTAGCTGCTCCATGTCAACCTTTCTCGCTTGTTGAGACGACTAACCTGTCACTCTCACACTATACATGCATCAAAGTAGCTGTAGCAACTTTTCTCTATTTACAGAAATAACGAGACACATGGGCAAAAGGCGTATGTATGCAACTTCCTGCGAAAACCATCCCCTCAGGTCTAAAATATAAAGACTTAAAATATAACAAGCTTACCATAGTTAATTAAGGTATGGCAAAAAAATATTTTAGAAAAATTATGGATGATGTATTGACTCATTATTTAAATTTTGTTAATTTTGAACAACAACAAAAAAAAAAGTTACATTGTGTACCTTGAAATAAAAATAAATGAAGACAAAAAAAATGCGTCCATCCATAAAAAAATGAATCCATACGGCTGCAGGGGGTTAATAAAGGCCTTCTGAAGTGCCGGAAGCTCATTATATTTTACTTTATAAAGTTTTAAATTAGGATATTTGTCTTACACAAATGCATCGATTCGCTTCAGAAGGCCTTTATTAACCCCCTGGATTCATATGTATTAATTTTTTTTATGGATGGATGCATTTTTTTTTTTTTTCTTTTCAAAACCTGGGCAGCCATTCACAACCATTATAAACCTTGGAGGACTAAGGATATTTTTAAATATATCTCCGATATGTGTTCGTCTGAAAGAAGACAGTCATATACACCTAGGATGGCTTGAGGGTGTGTAAATCATGGGATAATTTTCATTTTTGGGTGAACTATCCATTTCACACCACTAACTGACATGTAGACATAACAAAATGAAAAGAAATGTATTCGAACTGGTTCTTATTGTACCTTATCATGGCATGGCACCTCACAGGGCAGCATGCGTTTCAGCCCAGTGCCCAAAGCTCTCTCCACAATGCGGATGGATCGCACCAGCTCCGCCAGCTCTTCTGGCACCAGAGATGCCGCATGATCGCTGCCCTTCCAGGTCTTGTCCAAGGTCACATGCCGCTCCACGACCTTTGCTCCCAATGCAACTGCCCCCACAGTGATGCTGATCCCGCTTTCGTGGCCTGAGTAACCAATGGGAATGTCAGGAAATTCTTTTTGATATTCCTGTAGATTGAAAAAAAGCATGTATTTTATGGTTATGCAAGATTCGTTTATTTAAAGGATTAGTTCACCCAAAAATGAAAATTCTGTCATTCATTTTGTTTTTGCACACAAAAAGTATTCTCGTCGCTTCATAAAATTAAGGTTGAACCACTGCAGTCATGTCGACTGTTTTAACGATGTCTTTTGTACCTTTCTGGACCTTGAAAGTGTTGATTATATTGCTGTCTATGGAGTCATATCCCTCTTGGATTTCATCAAAAATATCTTAATTTGTGTTCTGAAGATGAACGAAGCTCTTACAGATGTGGAACGACATCAGGGTGAGTAAATAATGACAGAATTTTTAATTTTGGGTGAACTAATCCTTTAATCATAATTATATGATGTTTAATTTAGCTAATGATATAATTATAATGTAAGGTTTAAAACTATCAAGTAGGTAAAGAAACAGTAGAGATGCAGACCATAATGATTCTGATGTTGACACACATGCGCTGTACTTGAATTGCATATAATGGATTTTTGAGTGTTCAAGGAGCTGGTTTCTGTACCATGATAACCCGCAGGTTGACGTCCTCAGGTTCCAGCGGATATGCGCTTGTGCACTGCAGGATGCAGAAGTTTTGGTTGTGTTCCTTCACGGTCTCGTAAACACGCCGCATGGTCTCCATGGACTGCATCCCACTGGATACAACCATAGGACGTCCTGAACACACACAAGCATCAGAAGTTAAATCTGTTTCATAATAAGTATTAAGAATTTGTAATATATATTTAAAATTAAAAAAAATAAAGTATGTGTGTGTGGTAGTAAAATATTAGCAATTTTATAATTTTACAATATCTTTCTGATTGTGATAATATCAGTTTATAATGAAGAAAAAACTATGGAGACCTTTTTGGGCAGTTTTCTTGAGGTAAGGGAAGTTGTTGGTGTCTCCAGATCCAACTTTGAAAAAAGGCACATTGAGCTCATGCAGGAATTCTACAGCCATCTTAAAGACACAAGACAGAAACACTACAATTAATATCTTACAATTATTTGGTTGTTTGTTTTTTGGACAAGTGCCATTGTATTCTTGGTAAGCAGGGCCGTGCACAGACATTTTGGAACCGCTCTCAATATTACTATAAAAAATACAGAAAAGTTAGTACATATTGTAGAACACCTTTAAATTACTTTCATACTTATATCTTTATTTAAATAAATACATATGTCTTTTGTTGGCATTATGCTCTAATTGGTAAATAAGCTTTTGTTAGATTACCCAAGTTTTGTAACTTAATCTAAATACTTTAGAATACTTTGGAATACTAATAAATATGTAAAATAAAAACAAGGCAATTGCGAGTTATCTCCTCACAATTCTGACTTTTTTCTCAGAATTATGTGATATAAAGTTGCGATCGCGAGTTGTAAAGCCAGAATTGTGAGATATAAACTCGCAATATTGAGAAAATTGAGAATTTTGAGAAAAAAGTCAGAATTGTGAGATAAACTCGTAATTTTTCAGAAAAATGTCTGAATTGCAAGAAAAAAAGTCAGAATTGTGAGATGCAAACTCGCATTTGAAAGAAAAAAGTCAGAATTGTGAGATAAAAAGTCGCAATTACCTTTTTTACAATTACAAGGGACTCACAAACAACTATCGCAAAACATGAAAACAGTCGTGGATCATCCAGTAATGACAGGATAGTTAAGATTCAAGAGCATGTCAATTTTTGAAAGGGAATTTTTATAAATTCAGTTATTTTGTCTTGTGGAGTGTATGTAAACATCTGATATGTGAAATAGCTTATTCAGGACACTAAATAAACTAAATAAAAATAACATGCAATTTTTATGATCCCTCTTATTTTGTTAAAATGATTAAAATGTTACATATTCTGCAAGGGGGTAAGAAACCTTTAAGCAGAACTATAGCTTAGGATGCTTTTGCAGACTGTCAGAGTCAGAGAATCAACAATTGCTGTTTACATTAATTGCCTGCCACAGTTTAAATTATGTTTAAATGACATTAAAATTCAAAGTAATCACTTTGGTAATCTAAAATACTTTTCATATGTAACTATAATTTGATTACCACCCATTTAAAATGTAACTATAATGAAATACAGTTACTCAAATTTTGTATTTTAAATGCGTAACTAAGTTACATGTATTTCGTGTCTCATGTCTTCTTACCTAGTTAACAGTGAGCGTGATGCAAAAAAACAAACAAAACCAAAAAAATATATTAGCATAATTTGCGCATGCGTTCTGGGGCTGTAACCCGCTGACCTCATCCATTCCAGACGCAGTGAAGAAGATGTCCACTTCTTTCGCGTACTGCTGCAGCTCTCTGTACTGCTCATGGCTGAACTCTAGATGGCGCTTGTGCTCTCCGTATGTTTTTCCCCAGGAGTGTTTGGAGGTGTACGGCCGCTCCAGCGCTTTCTTATTGAACTTATACTCCAGCTCACTCTTCTGAAACTTCGCACAGTCTGCACCGCAGTCCTAGTAAAGGAGGAATAGTTATATACACTAAATAATACTAGAAACGTAAATTAATGTGACCTTAAATGATATGATGACAGGGGGGGAAATGAGTAATGAGTAATTTATACAAAAATAAGAAAGGTCAAGCTTTGTGACCAGTTCAAAAGTACTATACATGCTGATATGGTGTATTATTAAAACATACCTCATTACGATTATGAATGGGGTTTACAGTATGTACTCAAGGAGTACTCTTTTTCGGAAAATAAATCAGTAACTAATTTAAACCATGTTTATATCAAATATCTACTTATAATGTGTACAATATGTTTATGATTGTATGTAGTCTTATTAAACGTCTTTATAAGTAGAGTTATGACTTATGACAAACTTCCAAAGTGTGAGGAAGTGATTTGAGATGAAGCATTTTATTCCAGTGAAGTATTTTATGTCCAGTGTCAGATTAAGCAGCCTGGCCAGATGTCGTGCACTGTACCACTGACCAAACTACTGCAAACACTAACTAAACAATTCCAGAAACAATTTATTTAACTTGCAGGCTCACAGCCATTAATAAATGTACTACATCGATGTTGATAAATACAAATAAACTCTTACCTTTGCCATTTTGATCATTTTCTTGGCGATTTCAATGTCTCCCTGGTGATTCTGTCCGATTTCTGCAATAATGAAACACGGGTTGTTTCCTCCGATCATGCGACCGGGGCATAACTCAAATTTAAGAGGCATTTTAAATCAAAGTGCACAAACACGGTCCAAAAACAAAGCTATAGAAATGACAGGGGTGAGTTTGTCTCTCTGCTTTGGTTACACGCGTCAAATATCTAAATGAAAGAGAACGTAGAACTTCCGGGTTTATTTGTGCACACGCCCATGTTTTTCAAAATAAAAGTACTTATCATTTCGCTTCAATAAAAGTTCTTGTCTTTTTATTATTCATCTTTATTTGGGTTGTTTTGTTAAATAGGTGGTTTTAACATATAAAGTAGGTTTAACCTACTGAAAACTATTTTAATTATAAGTATTTTAGTCCAGTGACGCATAAAAACATATTTTGGCACATTTTGTATTCTGTGTTATGGTTTCTTATATATTTTAGAGTTATAAAGTTATTTTAAGTGTCTACTTGGCTGAATAGTGGAAAATTATATTTATTTATTTATAATAAATAAATAAAAGTACTTATCATTTCGCTTCAATAAAAGTTCTTGTCTTTTTATTTTTCATTTTTATTTGGGTTGTTTTGTTAAATAGGTGGTTTTAACATATAAAGTAGGTTTAACCTACTGAAAACTATTTTAATTATAAGTATTTTAGTCCAGTGACGCATAAAAACATATTTTGCCACATTTTGTGTTCTGTGTTATGGTTTCTTATATATTTTAGAGTTATAAAGTTATTTTAAGTGTCTGCTTGGCTGAATAGTGGAAAAAATATATATATATATATATATATATATATATATATATATATATATATATATATATATATATACTATAGATAATTAGTTTTTGCAGAGGTACAGAAATCACTTACAGCACATTTGCCTCTAGGTGGCTCATCTCAGGATATCTAATGCCAACCAAGCATAGGAAACCCAAAAGGTTACACAAATAGATGACAAGTGTAATAACGTTATCAGATCATATGAATAATTGTATGCAAATGTTTATTTAAGAAGAATCATTTAAGAAGGACAAAACAAGAGAAATGTACAAAAGAAAAAAAGGGAGAGGGGACAAAATACTAACTTGCAACAAAAAAATTATATTACTACTAATTCTGAAACAATTATTTATGTGCAAAGCAAAACAAACTGAATAGTATTTTTATTTTAAATAAATATATCAATATTCTGCAGATATCCTACAGTTCATGTATTGTGGGACTCCAATATAATAAATCAATTCAACGGCAATAAAAGGAAATTTTGTTCATTGATTTTAATGTACATAAAATCATAAAAAATAATTTGACAGGTTCTGTGATTCAAAAATCTAATATTAAATTAGAGTAAACATTTTTCACTCATTCATACAGGTTGGGTAAATGAATAAAACTAAATATTTGGTGCTGAAGACACAAAAAAGGCTTGGCAACAGATCAGTACATGGCGCAAAGAAGAACATGAAAAAAAACACAAATAGAAAGCAAGACACAGAGCGTGGTGATCAAACCATAGCAGCCTCTGTAACAAATACCCCATAGTTCCACCGTTTAAATAATAAATAAAAATCTTACTTCATATACTTATTCTTCAAAATTACAATCCTTTCATCAGGCGTTTGATCCCACATAATATAGCACCTATTTGTGACTACAGAAAAAACTAGTAAAACAAATAAAAGCTTTTTCTCGTCAGGCTTAAAAAGCCACTATGATCCTAACAAGGACGTAGCACATGATTGGCCCTCGGTCGTTAAGTCTGTAACTGATTGGTTCCTGGTTTTCGAGCTCCGTCAGTAGGTACGGCGTGTGGTATAGTCCAGCACCATGCTGGCGGCACCCAGCAGGGCAGGATCCTCCAGCTCAGACACCTTGATGTTGGTCCCCTGCGCTGAGAGCAGAGCGCGCTGGCTGATGACCTGACGAACTGGATCCTCGTAATGCTTCGCCAGGACACCAGACAGGATCACTAGAGATGGGTTGATCATGTGCAGGATGTTCACAATGCCCAAACCCAGCGCAGTAGCCGCTGTTAGGGAAAAGAAGAGAGACTGTTAGTGCTTTTCTTAACCTCAGACCTGCTCAAGAATAAAGTATGTACTTGAATGTGCGTCTTACCGGTGTGAAGTACGCTCTCAGCTTTGGGGTTGCCGAGGCGAGCAGCGTTGATTAGATGAATAGCATTCACCTGTTCTTTGTTATTCACAGTCATTCCCTCCACCAACAGCAAGTCCTCTGTCATCAGAAGTAAAAGAAACATGTAACTGCAACAGTCATGTTTTACTTGGAAACACATTTGTTGCATCACGTCACGGGACAGTAAAGTGTCCATCATATGCACACATTTTGGCAGAAGTAGAAGGTCATCCTGGTAATTTTCGCCTACTGTTTATCGAATATTATGTATTTGGACATACTACTCTTTTGGCGTACTGTTTAACACATACTATCTAGTAGGGAAGTATTCGATTTCGGACACAGCACCAGTGTTTAGTTTTAAGAAACAACTTTGAAACTTACTAACAAGAAATTAAAGACCTGCTAACAAAAATCATTTTCAGTCCTCGTAAAACAGCAAAAGCCAAAAAAGAATAATGTTAAATGCAGAATAGGGATTTCTGGGAACAGTTATAATTAATTTTAATCACTGATTGATTGATTGATTGATTGATTTGAACAAGTTAATTCAAATAAAAATATTTTAATAAATAAATAAATTCAGTAACACTTTACAATAAGGTTTTATTTGTTAACATGAACTAACAATGAAAAATTATTTACTAATGTTATGTACTAATGTTATTTTCAACATTTACCAAGACATTATATTTTACTACACATTATATAATATTTATAATTTATTAAAATTAAAAATTGTATCTGTTAATATTATTTAATTGAACTGAGCTAACATGAACTAAAAATGAACAGCTCTATTTTTGTTAACTAACACTAACATGTAATATGTTAGTTAATGCATTAATTGGACCTTATTATAAAATGTTATTATAAATTCAAATCAAGTGTCACTAAAATAAATCAGACTTCCAACAACCATTTTCATATTTTGTTGAGACTACTGTCACACTATGAAATAATGTCGCTACTTTTACTCCACATTGCGATTCTTCTCTCAAAACAGGGCTAGGTTAGCCTGGATGCCAGCCGAACTTAGCCCCGCCCACAACATTTTGAGGTCGGGGAGTTCGGTCTGGACCATAGACTGGTCTGGACTCAGAAACTGTTCGGACCAATCACAGTGTCAGGGCTATGATTGACAGATTATCACCAGAAACGTACTCAGCCACGTCATCAAAGAGCGCTTGGGGAGTTTGATTGACAAGCTATCTAACCAATCAGAACACCGCATCCGCTATTTTGTCCGACAAAGCAGTCAGGAGTTAGAAGATTAACATCGGTGGAGTTAAACTTGAAAAATTGTGCATATGGACGTCTTTCCGCGTTTGAAACAACATTCATTCTCATGTTCATTCATGTTTATTTGATGCTATAAATGGACTAACGTTAGTAGGAAGAGATGATCGGTTTATGAGCCTCTTGAGCTGAGGCGCTACAGCGATCTGTCACGACCATGGTCACGACACATTAAAGAGCAACTAAACGGTTTTTATTGTTTGAATTTTTTAATAACTACACAGTTTGAAAGCTGGGACTTTGTTTAATATCATAAGTAACCTGCTCTGTCTCGTCTGTTGATGTGTGGTCAGTATCCTCTTTGCTCCGTGATGTATTTCCCACTCTGTGTGGCGTGACAGCGCCACGACTTGTCGGACAAAGCAACAGTAACTAAGGGGGGCGAGTCTTTGCGAAAGGTCAATTAGTTTACAACAATGATGGCTGTTGTTGAAGAACTGAGATGTATAGATTCCGCCATAGAGACAGAGCGACACGCGTCATAATCTGAAGACCACGCCCATTGGGGGGGAAAACAATCCAACAGTCCCCATTGACTTTATATAGCGTGAGGCTGCCTCCAATGTGTAAAAGCTGCTGTGTGACAAGGTGTACAGCTAACAAACTTAAAAAACCCAGAAATAAGTTTTTATAAGCTGTCGACCCCCAAAAACGAATGTTTAAGGACATAAAAGTGGATACAGGCGGTGAGACAGAGAGTGTTTAAGTGTGTATTTTGAGCTTTGGTATGGTGAAAGTGATGTGGAATGTGGAAAACAATAGTGAGGGTTACACCACTGTTACCTGTGATGTTTTACTAATTGAAAAATAAACCAGTTTAGTTGTTCATTGTCAACTGTAAAGGAAGAATTGCGAAACTCAAACAATTTGCGACAGAGTGGGCGAGGCTGATAAGCATACTTTAGCGCAACTCTTGGGGTTTGTGTGTGTGTCTGGTCATCTCACCGTCATGGAGTCTCTTGGCTTCTCTCTGCAGGGCGAGACCTGATGAGTAGGCCTCTATGCAGCCGTGGCTGCCACACATGCACTCTGGTCCTTCCAGTGAGACCACGATGTGTCCCAGTTCAGCCGCGCAAAATGTGTTACCATGGATCAGTTCATTATGCTGGATTATACCACCTCCAATTCCTGTGCATATAAACACAAGGGAAAGGTAATTTACAGGCAGAATTAGAGCAGTCAATCATAAGGAACAATTATACCAGCGTCAAGACTTTATTTATGCAGGTACACGTCGCATGTGATCAAACAGGAATCTGGAACCTCCTGATATAGTAGCAGTTAAAATCTGTATTTTCTAAAACTTACATACTATATACGCACAAACTGTATCTCTTAGAGAAAAAAAAAAAACATTATTTCAAAATGTTTCCTAGTTCATTCTCAGAAAACAGTGTAATTACTTACTATAGATGATATTACCAGGATAACAGTCACAATATTTGACATATTTGACTGTTTAGTGTGCAATGCAAAATAACGGTTCAGAAAATAATGGGAAAGTGATCAATCAGAAAAAATAACAATAACATATACACTACTGTTCAAAATGTTGGGGTCAGTAAGATTTTTAAATGTTTTTGAAAGAAGTCTCTTATACTCACCAAGGCTGCATTTATTTAAATAAAAATACAGTAAAAACAGTAATAAAAATCAACATATTTTAAAATTTTATGTATTCCTTTGATGGCAAAAAGCTATATTTTTAGTAGGCATTACTCTAGTCTTCGGTGTAGAAAGTAAAAAAAATGTTTAAATGTAACATTTTAAACGTCTTTACTGTCTTTGTTTTTGATCAATTTAATATGCATGAATAAAAGTTAATTTCTTTAAAAAAAAAATTTGAATGGAAGTGTACATAAAGTATATAAAATAGTATATGAAAACAAACATTTATATATTATTAATAATAATAACATTATATATAGTATAATACTTAAATTAAATAATCAAAATGAATAGCGTTCAGCAATAACCTTTTCAAATGGCATTTTTTTTTTTTAAACATTTCAGGCATAAATGGCATTGTTTTGTGAGAATGACCCTGGGGTAGGAGGCTGCTTGAGTTAAAGACGATTTGAGTGTGGTAACCTGACTAACCAGTGTCACCAGTCTGCTGGTTTTAAATCCACTTTCTGTCAGGTCTCATTGTCCGCATTGTCAAATCAAGGAAAAACCCACCATCCTAGAAACTAGCAGCAGTAAGGGACGCAAGCAAGGGAACAAACCGGTTCCAGTGATAATGGTGACAAAGTTCTCCACGCCTTTGCCATGGCCAAACTTCCTCTCAGCGAGAGCTGCACAGTTCCCATCATTATCGACCCACACGGGCAGATGAAGGGCGCTAGAGAGAGGTGTACGGATGTCCACCGAACTCCACTCGTTTATTAGCTTGGTGGAGTGGAGGACGACCCCATCTTGTGGGTTCACACGCCCCCCTGTGCTCACACCTGAAAGAAATACCAAACAAATGGACAGTGAATGACTGAGTGAATGTGTGGATAGATAGAAGGAGACATGGGACAAATGCAGACATACCGACTCCCAGGATTCTGCAGTTGAGATGAACGGCATCAGCCATGGCCTGTTTGCACATGGTCAGAATTAGCTCTATCCTCTCCTCAAACGTCTTTGGATTTAACTGGATATACTTCTTAACCACTTTACCCTGAAACACAAGCACACACTTACAAGATTAATTTCATAAACAAACATGACAAAAAAAAATTGCAGGAAAAATTACACAGTAAATTACAAATTACTTAACCATTAATTTCTTACCCCAATCATGTTCTGCAAGATACACTACCGTTATTGGGATTAGTATGACTTTTTTTTTTCTTTGAAAGAATGAATACTTTTATTTAGCAAGGATGCATGAAATTGATCAAAAGTGACAGTTAAGACATTTGCTACAAAATAGCAAATTGTTTTCTTTTGAACTTTCTTCTGTATTTTTGATTAAATAAATGCAGTCTTGGTAAGAAAAAGAGACTTCTTTCAAAAACATTTAAATATTTTACAGACCCCAAACCTTTGAACGGTAATTTTATACATGCAAATTAAAAACAGCATTTCAATAATCTATCCTTGCTACCACAGATTGACATATTTTTGCTTTTATATTGCTGATTTGATCATTTTTGAGTTGGTACCTCTCCATCACTCTGACTGGAAGTATGGACACTGTGATTGTTATACACCTAAACCAATAAAACACCTGGTCAAACTGAAGCATTCAAGAAATATAAATAGAATTTACTTTATAGACTGCATGAGCATCCGGATTATGCTTATGTTAAGAAATAACAGATCAATATACTGTATATCAGCCAATACAATTAATCGGATGATATTTGGCCATTTTGAGATGTCGCATTGGTTTCAAAGTCAGTATTCCACTATTTATTATAAATATTTATCTATGCATATCATTATTTTTCTTAATTCATGTCATGTACCCTTATAATCTTTAATAAAAATACAAAAGTTGTACCTGTTCACGTTAGTTAATGCACTGTAAACTAACATGAACATGCATGTTTTATTATCTAACATTAACAAAGGTAAATAAATGCAGCAATTAAATTCAGCAATGCTTCCCCGTGGCCAAATATTAAAAGCAACTAATTACATATTCATTGGCATGTCTCTCAGTCTGCGGCTCAGACAACTTGTTCTGCAACATTCACACACACACACACAAACACGTAGAGCTGATTACACAACCCTTCTGATCAAACCTGCCGCTGTTTGTTTTACAGTCAGAGTTCTGTGTGTCATGTGTATGAAATATTGATGTTAGTGCTGCATAAAAAAAGTATGTACACATCACAATTGGGCAAACACACACATCCTGTCATAAGCAATCAAAGCCGTGTTGATAATGTACAGCATGTCCTGCACCTTGTAGTTTACTTCCTGATATTAATAACACATTCTAAAGATGAACTGGATCTGGCTCCAGAGGTTCTCTCTGCATACCTTCATACTGACAATGCCGACACGCAGGTTGGTCCCACCCAGGTCAACAGCAAGGGCACTCTGTGTCTCCAGAATGTGGTCAATATCTTGAGAGATACACTCCTTCACGGGAGGAAAACAGAATTTCTTCTGTAGTGGCTCAGATAGGTCAATGGACTGCAGGAACTTTAAGATGCGCTGGACTGCATTACCATCACCATAGATCTTGGAGCTAGTTGACAGAGCCAGAACACATAGGACATGTTTAGAGTCTTGTGTCCCAATGATGCACTGTGCACTATACACTGTGCACTATACACAATGCATGCAACCTTTATAAGGTTATTTTGTCATTCAAAAATCTGATTACAAATTACAGCTGTGACATCTGAGTGCATTAAATATTTAACATTCAACACTTCATTTTTTTCGATTAATTATGTGCACCCTCCGAGTATAATTAAAGTGCACTTTTTCTTTGTGGACACAATTTTCATTGTGAACACACTACTCATACTTTTTATACTACAAAAGGCAAATAGTAGTGCATAAGAACGTGAATTGGGATGCAGGTTGAGACTTGAAAAAAAAATGTAAGCAAGATGTCCGATGCGCAATGATGAAATGTGATTTAACGATGCCCATAAAATCAAATATGCTAAGCAATGGTTGATAAATCAGCTTGTCTGGTATATCAGTCTATAACTACATTCAAGTGTGATTTTAATCAGCTTGTTTATAAATAGTGTTTAATATATTAAGACACACTTAGACCAGTGTTATTGTTAATAAACACTATTCAATTTTGATGAAATAAATAAATGAGCTTATATAAAATAAATATATTATATATTAAAATTAAATATCAGATGAAAAACTTAACTTGCCTTAGCAACAAACTGATATAAAATTAGTTGAAGTTTAAGTTTTAGTAAGATTAAGTACTAAAATGACTAAAACTGAAATAAAAAAACTGATAAAAATAACAAAAGTGGACAGCAAAATTACTAAAATGAAAAATGAAAATATTAAAATAAAAAAACTAATTCAAAATATTAATAAATACTATAATAGTGTATAACATTAACACTAAATAAGACATTTCTAATTTCTAAAACAAAAACAAAAAATACTAATTAGAAAATATTTTTGATTATTTTCAAGAACTGCACTGCAAAAACAGCTCATTACCAGGGGTAGCGTTTTCCAAATTGCAGCTCCAGAGCATGGTAGATTTTATTATGTGTGTCTGCGTCTCGCACATGTAGAACATTTTCCCCTATTGTAAAAAATAACATGAATTAGTAAAACTGGTCCATCAAGGACAATATTAAAGATACTCAATTAAACAAAAAGCAGTCTGGGCTTGATTAGAAGAATAAACATGTCATGCTGGTTTGAAGGATCCAAATGAAATACTCCGTAAAATGGTGATCATATCCTGCCATAATGACTTAACTTCTCTCTAAAGGTCAGTAAGTCATATTCTAATATCTAATCTTACCTGTTTCTCGACCTGTTTGGCGAGTTCCCAGGTTAATGACAGGTGTTCCAAACGCTCCGGCCTCACGAACTCCACAGCTGCTGTTCCCAATCATGCAGCCGGCGTGTGCGACCAGCTGGATGAACTGATCGAACGGAACATGCTTTACTGCACGAAATTTCGGATGCTGTTCGATTCCCTTCCGTCTCATCACACGAACCATCTCCTTACTGCCTGCATGAGACAGAGCAGAATGGTGTTACTGGGGCAGAATTCAACTACAGAATTGATTTATTCAGTTACTAAGGGAATGATTCCTGACTGTTTCACGTCAAGTCAAGTGATTTTTATAGTCATTTCTCTCCTGCATGCAGGGGAAGATACAAACTGATAAAGTCTCATGCTGCGTTCACACCGAACGCGTCTGGGGCGTCTGAGGCGTCTGACTTACATGTTAAGTCAATGCAAACGCGCGTCTAGAGGTCCTGCGGCGCGAATCAAGCGTCTAGCGCGGCGCGAATCGGCCGTTGACGCGCGAATGGCGCGGCGCGAATTGAGCGTTCACGCGGCTGACGCGCGAATTGAGCGTCTGACGCCCAAACGCCCGAGTTGAAAAATCTGAACTTTGGCGTAAATTCGCGGCGCGTTAACCAATCAGGGACTCTGCTTTGGTAGTAACGTGTTTATGATGTGATCAGTGATGCCGGAGACCAGAACAAAGATGTCGCTGTGTGTAACGTTAGCCACCCTGAGTTCTGTGATGTGTCATTATATTTTTATCGAGACAGGAATAAAAAGGACCTTGCCTGGAAGAGAATAAGCGAAGAAATCGGACAATCTGGTTAGTTGTAAAACTTTTTGCATGATTTTAGCCGTTGATACTAGCCCACCTTCTAGCTAGCAAAAGTCGGCCGGCATAACCGAGTTAAATTGCCGCTACAGGTTTCCAACTGACGAGATTATGTGTTTATTCAGAGGATCTGTGCAGAAAGAGATGAAAGCCCCTCCCATGACGCGAATTCGCGTCTGAACACACTTTGTTTAGACGCGCGAATTGAGCGAATTTTACGCGCGTCTGAAGCGTCTGACTTCAAAATGTTCAAGCGTCCAACTAGACGCGTCTGGCGCGAATTTGACGCCCCAGACGCGTTCGGTGTGAACGCAACATTAGGAGTTTGGGAGTTTTTTTTAACAATTCATACTGCCTCATAAGAGGCAATTACAAAGAGGGGTGTATTTTGTGTCACACAGACACTTTCTCATCACATTCAATTCAGACTACAATTATTATATATTATATTCAGTGTTATTGTTACCTAAAACTATTAAAATTAAATAATTAATTTAAATAAAGCTAAAATAATTTATACTATAAATATTGAATTAAAAACTAAATTTGAAAACAATTGAAATAATAAAATTGTTCAATTACTAAAAATACTTAAACTGGAATAAAGTTAAAAAATAATGACAAAAAAAATAATAAAAATGACAAATGCACATAACAGAATTACTAAAACTTAAATTAAAAGTAAAAATACAAAAATAAAGGCTAATTTAAAATGAATTAATACTATAATATTATATAATTAATACTAAAATAACACATTATATTACACTGTGTCTGCAGTTTTTCACTGAAGTTAAAGGCACACTGTTGCTATCCCATTATGTTCAATTCACATTACTATATAATATTATATACCTGTTTTTTGTTTGTTTGTTTGTTTTTGAAGTTACAGCAAAAACAACTATATTTTGACCATTACCGTAAAATTACTCGTACTATGATATAAAACTTTTGGTCATGCCACCTTCCCTTAGTGTAAGGGCCATTTTAATGTTTAGACTCCCTGTGTTCCTGTGAACAGACTGGAGTTATATTTCAACGGAAGAAAAGTCACCTCTGCTTGACTGCCACCTCCAGTTGTGTCTACCCTTCATTAACACCAAACTCAAAACAAACCATGGCTGTTTTGTCTGTTTCTAGAGCCCTTGCAAGTAAGTTATCTTAGACTGCTGACAAAGCCACTGAGGGTCACATTAAACCTTTCGATCTGACAGAAACTACAGCAAATGTGTGTATAATCTTCAAAGGCACAAAAAGTGGGAAAGAAAAACAGAAAACGAGAGAAACAGCTGACCTGCGTCAATATTCGGGAAGAGAATGAGAGTTTTCTTGTTGAAAGAGATGAGAGCGTCCAGCATTAGCTCATAGATTTTAATAGAGTTCTTGATGTCTGTGGTAACGGGATGCTGCAGGGCCACAATATAGTCCTGCTCCTTTACATCACTCCCTGTTTAAGAAAGAACCACATATGCATAAATTATAGTATTAGTCATTTTAACAAGACTTTAACTCTGAGGATTGCACAGGCTTCATTGTTTATCTCTACTGTTTATCTCTACTCATTTACTGTACATACCAATCCAAGATTTGATGATATCAGCATAATCGTCTCGTTTGTGGGCAGAGAGCAGCTTGTCGTACGACGGGCAGCCAGCCAATAAGATATGGGAGTGGTCTTCACACATGGAGATGAGGTGTCTCTCGGCTGAGAGTGTGCAGACGGCGTGGTAGTGTGCCAGTTTGGAGATGGCATGACGAATTGAATCATCAATGGTTCCGCTCACTTCTCCACCTTCAAGGTGCAATATGCGAATGTTCATTAGAGACGCCGCCGTCGCCAAGGCCAGCGCATCAAAACGGTCGCCGTGAACGAGCAGAATGTCAGGGGCGAGACGCTGGAGCACGTCGGGAAGCTTCACGAGCGCGAGACCCACCGACTCCACCATGGCAGCTTCGTCCTCACCACGAACAATGGTGTGCAATTTGGAGCCGATGTCAAACTCATCCTGCTCAATCATACGGAACGTGTTTCTAGGAAAGAGAGAGACAAAAAGAATCATTAAATATGACTTAAATAACGATTATTTAAAAAAAAATATTATTCTCTTCAATTAATCGGATGAAATGATTATTTGTTAATAATAATAACATTTTTAGTTAACATATAAATACATTTGAATCCATTATTTACAAAATTGTTATTCCACATCCTGCCCAGTGTAGTCTGTGAAGTTTAACAAAGACACATTTTAAATCCTCACAGGACATTCTCAGAATAATCAAGTTATGTGCTGAGGAAAACGCTTTTGAAAACACTCAACAATTGCATTTTGTCGATAGAAATAGATGCGCTTTGTTCATAGAAATGCATTATTCACTGCTGTAAATCGGTGAGACTGGCGGAGGTTTTCTGCACATAGTGGCAGACGCAATAAAATTTGCTGTCGATTTTTTTCATTATCGATTATTATTGAGTTTTTTAATAGATTAGTTGTTGCAGCCCTAAACTGCATCAAAGAGAGACAGCTTTTAAAAGCTGTTAGAAAGGAAACATCATTCACAATTCAGTATGCAAATAAAAGCAAGAAAGAAGATCAATTGGGATTCAGTATACAAACATTACTAGATATCATCGCTGTATGTTATAATTCTGTTTATACCTTGATCTGTTTAAATACTCGATTCTACATAGAGGCAACCACCCTCCGCTTTGTGTCATGGTGGTTCTTCGCCTCTACGTCGTGCATTAAAATCCTTTAATGCATGGCTAGCCGTGGATTATTCCTTACATGTTCGAAAGGTAAACATTTTAACAATGCAAGTCCATTTTCAATATTTAATCTTATATTTCTTCAAGTATGTAGAACCAAAGACTGAAATGATGTACAAAAGTGAAAAGTGTAAATGGTAAGATATGGTCATTTTTCCATTTGCTTTGAAACAGAATAATAAAGGTATTGTCAAATTTATTTGACCCAAGGAGGAGTAAAGGCTGGTTTGGCTCCGAGGGCCTCTAGCCACCATCAGCAGCCCACTGTGAGAGCCAAACTCCCACCGTCAAGAGCTACATTCCAACATTTCCATGGCAACAGAGAGAAATAGTGCTGATTCATGTTTTGAAGCTCTCATGCCCAGATGAAGACTTGGCTTGTTTGTTTTACATTAGTGCTGTGAGACGTTCCGACCAATGAAAATTTCATCAATTCATTTTCATCATTTACTCATCCTCAGGTCATTGTTCCAAACCTGTATGACTTACATTCTTCAGTGGAACACACACAAAAAAAACATATTTTGAAGAACAGCCTATTTTCCACTGTCAGGCTGAACGGTTCTAAGAACACTAAGGAACAGTTCCAGTTACATTTCCACTTGAACTTGGTTCGGCACGGAACGATTACAAATCTTCTTGGCACAGAATTCTCAGTACGGGCTGAACTGTGCTGGTAGAAAGCGTGTAGTGACGTCACCACTCAGGATTGATCTGTTTGCCTGGCTACCAGTTTCTCTGTAGCTGGCCAAGAGTGCTATTTGAACAACGTAAACACAAGTTTATAATAAAGAAATACCTGATCATCCTCCTTAACACTGTCACTATTTACATCTCATACCATCGGTAAACTCTTAAATTACCAAGGCAATGACTTATGCTTTTCCAAAGAGCTTCATTATCAGCCCCACAGTGGAAAATTAAACTATCCGTACCGGCTGGGCCTGATCGGCACAGAATGTATCCATATGCATATTTAAAATTTTATAAGCTATAATCACTGGCGCCCAGCAACGAACGTACATGCATTCCCGAGAGAATTGAGTTCTGGCGGAAGGAAGGGTGACCTCTGACCTGACATAAGACGTATGATGTAGGCGTAGCATAAGCTTAGGTGAGAATAGACACCTCTCGTGTAAACCAAGTAACTCTCTCATGAACGCATGTACGACCATTGCTGGGAGCCAGTGATTATAGTTTATATAGTTTAAAATATGGATATTTTTCTTACAAAAACCCATCATTCGCTTCACAATACATTTATTAACCCACTGGAGTCATATGGATCACTTTTTTGATGGAGGGATGCACTTTTTGGAGCTTCAAAAACTGGCACAATTTAATGTAGATTAGTTAAACAGATGATGTGATGTGACTTAAACAAATAAATTCTGTTCAGCAGTCTTACCCATAATCATCAATGAGATGTGAGCCCAGCACCACCACCTCTAGGTCAAAGATTTCAGGGTGAGCCTTGATGCCGAACATGATGGGGGCGAGTTTAGAGTAGTCCGCTCTGTTACAGGTGGCTACGCATACGCGTAGTCGTTGCTTCAACTCCTTCTCCGATCGCTCCATCTTCACCTGTGCTCGCTGGGTCCTCAGATAGTAAAGCTCCTAAATGAGGAACATGATTACAAATAAAGAAGAATGAATATGCAAATTTATAGTTACAGCTAAATGCATGACGTGTAGCGGAGAACTTTATAGCTTTAAACAATGGGAACAACATAAGAAAATCATAAAAAAAAAAAAAAAAAAAAAAAAAAACAATGGTTTATTTAGCAAATTCATAAAGCAAAATCCTTCCACTAGAAGATATAGTCCCTGACATGTAAACTAAAGTTATATAGATAGATATATAATAGAATAAATAGATGTATTTCAGCATAGCTTGAACCCTGTATTAACCAATATGCATGCCAGATTGGAACTGGATCTGTTTTATGCATTACTGTTCAAAGGTTTAGGGTCAGTAACATTTTTTTAAGGAATTTAATGCTTAGCAAGGCTGCAATAAATTGATCAAAAGTGACAGTAAAAACATAGAGATGCACCCATACTAAATTTCTCCACCGATACCAAAAGCTGAGTGATATCTGCTGATACCGATACTGATACAGGGGTTCTGCCTTTTATACCTTCTTTTAAATAAATGATAATTTCATTATAATTAATAATAAATCATATTTTAATTATTATATTTAGAAAGAAATGCAAATAAAAACTTTTTTCTCTCCATTTCATCAACTTGTTCCAGAGTAACTGGTATCAGTTATAAACAAACATTACTCAAACTAATATTAATGCACATTAACTAAATTCTGAAGATTAATTTCTTAACTTTCTGAATGTTACTTATTCATATAATTACTATTAATATTGAACATCGAACTGGTTTCTTAACATTTTCTTTAAACAAATCACAACTTCAGTGCATTTTCCTGCCCTCTTTTGATTGACAGGATATATTGGCCCTAAATATCGTCTGTTTTTAAATTATTGGCCGATAGCCAATAGTCTGAAAATTTGCTTTTATCGACCAATACCGATTATTGGACGATATATCGGTGCATTTATAATGTTACAAAAGATTTCAGATAGATTTCAAATAAATGCTATTCTTTAAAGGGGACCTATTATACCCCATTTTACAAGATGTAAAATAAGTCTCTGATGTCCCCAGAATGCGTATGTTAAGTTTTAGCTCAAAATACCCAACAGATCATTTTTTATAGCATGTTAAAATAGCCACTTTTTGTGGTTGACCAAATATGCAGCGTTTCAGTGTGGGCCCTTTAAATGCAAATGAGCTGCTGGACTGCCCTAAGAGGGCGGAGCTTCAAGAGCTCATTTAGTCAGGATTCAGTCAGGACGCACTATAATATCAAAACTGCGAATATATGCTGCATGGAGAAAGAACAGGTATAGTTTAGTTTAATTACGGTTATAACTTATACAGTTATAACTTCTTGTTTTTATCCAGTATATTAGTACAAGCCTGTTGTACTGCCGAATGATGGCCAAAACGTTACCGATGAGTTTTATAACATTTATTGTACTTCACACAAAAAAGAAGCATCAGTTTTCACTCTAGAAAATCACTGTAAGAGCCTAATAAAACACAGTGACTGTGTTTTATTAGGCTCTTACAGTGATTTTCTAGAGTGAAAACAGATGCTTCTTATTTTGTGTGAAGTGTGCATTAAAATATTATCCATAAACTCTCTCTCTTTCCCTTGTGTTATCATCAACATACACAGCGAAGTACACAGAAACACTCTTTACAACTAACAGTAAACAAACATATAAAGACCTTATGCCTTTTCAGGTGGTGCTTAATAAACTGGTAAACTTTATATCCGTAAATCAGCTCCAATGAACTGTGATAAAGTGCTCTCACCTTCATTACTGCCGTATCCAGTATCACTCTTGAGACTGTAATTACAGCTTAAGCTGGATCACGAACAGTTTGTACTTATCCTTGAGTAGCACATTTTTAGCACAACCTCTGTTTTGTATTGTCCCATTGTATTTATATTCTTCACAAAGCAGTCCGGTGTGAAATGATTTGCGCAGACATAAATGAATTTCGGTAGAATTGAGGGAGCATTTTCTTGGAAAACAAAATTAATCCACCTCGTCTTCAGCGGCTCAGATTTCGGGACTAAATGGAGAGAACTATGTGGATTAATCCATCCAGCTACAGAACACCTAAAACGCTTGTGAGACATTCTCGTCAGTGCAGCAATGGCGGACTGTGTAAACTCGCTGTGAACACGCTCAGGGCGGTTCTATGTTAAAAACGGCAGTGTCTGTCAACATTCGTGGGTGGAGCCTGTGGCTAATGTGATGTCACACTGCCAGGGACCTGGAAACGGCTTGTTCTGAGACACTGCTTATGATTTATGGGGATTAAAATAAAGGAGTGGTTGGATTTTTATCATTATAGGGTGGTTGTGTACACACACTGCCAACACACATTTATGTCCAAACACCATGCAAAACTGAATTTTGCATAATAGTTCCCTTTAAAGAACTTTCTTCTTTCTATTCATCAAAAGAATACTGAAACAAATCACGGTTTCCAAAATTATAGGCCTGTTAAAGCACCACAACTGTTTTCATCATTAATAATGATAAGAAATGTTTTATTAGAATGATATCTGAAGGATCATGTCACGTTGAAGACTGAGGTAATGATGCTGAAAATTTAGCTTTGCTATCACAGGAATACATTACATTTTAAAATATATTAAAATAGAAAACTGTTATTTTAATTTGTTATAATATTTTACAATATTACTGTTTTTACTGTATTTTTATCAAATAAATGCAGCCTTGGTGAGTATAAGACTTTTTTCAAAAACATTTAAAAAAAAAACAAAAAAAAAACATACTAATCCCCATAAACGTATGAATGACAGTGTGTTTAAATAAGAGAAAACATAATGAAAACAGAACTGTAGTAACTGTAGCCGAGTTGCCAAATTGAGAAGGATCATACTTACATGAGTATTCCTGACCTGAACACTCTGAGGCATGAAAACAGAATAAGGAAAGAAAAGAGGTATTTTGCTACATCACTTCATAGAGGAATGTAAAACTATGCATATGTTACTAAAGTGACCTGCCTGACTAATGACTATAATCCTTTACTGACCCTCAGCAGACATTGCTAAAGGCCCTTTCTATGCCAGAGGACACCTTCAAATGCTTGTTTCTGTATTTGGACATTGACCATTTTATAAGCAAAAAGCAAACAACACAACTGGAAAGTAGAAAAAGCAAAGTACACGGAATATAGGACCTATCACTGAGTACCAAAGTCCCACTGCATTATGGGGAAATTACCAAACCAGGCAAAGTCAAACTATATTCAACCCTCAAAAGAGTTAAACTTGAAATAGTATGAAAAATCATATATATATATATATATATATATATATATATATATATATATAAATAAATGGAACAGCTTACTGATCCTTTATACAAAATAGAAAATCTTAAAAAAAAAAAAAAGTTTCCCAATGTGTTACAATGATACATCAGGCTTTTATGCAATTTTGTGAAGATTTGTGACATTTTTATATGGCCAAAACAGAAGATGAAATCCTAATAATGTAATCTTTATAGCATTTTTTTAGATGCTATAGGCCTATGTGATATATACGAAATATCCATGTAAGTGTTACTAGTATCTGATTTCCCAGATAGTTTGTTGCTGAATATAAAAAGTCGATACAATGTAAAGTATCTGCTCTGGCACTTGCTTTGAATGATTTTTGTTCCTTTGTTGTCATCTGTTGCTGGCGTCCCAGCAGGAGGCGGTTGGTCGATGTGGTATTTGTGATTGGACGGCTGCAGACAGTGATAAGCACTGCGTTTTACCCAAAGTTGAACATTCTTCACATGTGAAATAAATGTTCAGCACTACCTTTCACTCTTTTCATTTGTCACTCTTTATCTCCCAATAATTAATCTTAGTAAGATATGATGATATTTAAATGCTTAGTTTTATGATCAAAGCGCTGTAGTTTTTATTGTGGTGGGCAAAATATATATGAAATGCAAACAATGATAATTGAGAGATACAAATAAACATTCCTCAAAAGTCTGTTGTATAATATTTAATACTTACATTTTAATTTGATTTTTCTAAAGATTATGCATAGATGATCAAATAAATTTGCTTCAGCCACTAAATAGTCATCTTGAAATTATACCAATATAAACATTATTTTTTAATAATGTTTATATTGGTATAAACACTATTTTACTTTATAAAAAAGATTTAATAGCAAAGACACATGTACTACAACCTGAAGATGGACATTTTTACAAGGCCTCAACAGAAGTCATGTAGTAGATTGTGTACACATTTTTGATCATGTTGATAATTTAGAGGCCTTAGAAATTAATTTATCTAATATGAAAAAGTAGGCTTTGTAGGGTTAAAGACTAAATCGTGCAATAGATAGCATTGTACACCCCTGAGAATCAACAAAGGAGTTTAATTTTTAGTGAAGACAAAAACATTCAGCGATATTGTAATTTTAATACCAGAGCAAATAGTTGTGTTTATCTGATTTGATTTAAGATGAGCATATTGTTATAATATGATTTCATACAGCATTGTTAGAAGAAAGATATTCAGAGGCGTTCAACCATTCATACTCAAAAGAAAACTATCCCAAACAAAGAGGAATGCCACAAGGGTGTGCCTTGGGGCCAATGCAAATATGTTCAATTTTGTGGTTTGAGTCGTCGTCTTCTGTCACAAAGCCAAAGATGACTGGAAATTCTTGTTATAATATCAAATGTAAATTGTCAACTAAATACCATGACAAAATCAGTTCCACCAGACAACAATGCTTAAAGGGATAAGTCACCTATGGTTACCCATTTCCTTCAAAATATCTGTGTTGTTCAGCAGAAGAAAGAAATTCATACAGGTTTAGAACAACTTGAGTGTGAGTAATCGATGACAGAATTTTCTTTTTTAGATGAACTATCCCTTTAATTGAATTCAATGAAAAATAAAGACCAAGATGTTTCATGTTCTTGTAGCGGATATAATATATATATATATATGTTTACATTCAAAAATATATTTATTCGGAGATATATATATATATATATATATATATATATATATATATATATATATATATATATATATATATATATATATATATATATATATATATATATATATATATATATACACACACACACACACACTGGGGTTGTGCCGATGGATGATATCATCGTCCATCGTGATGGCTGACCGACATCACGATGGAGAGACACCATCGTGATGCCACGCCCCCGCCCCGCTCCGCCCCTTTTATTCCCCTCACGTGCAACCTATTGGAAAGCCCGGATGAGTCATTGGTTGGGAAATAAAATAACCCTTTCGCACGTAAGTTTAAAATGTTCTGGCTGACCCCCCAGCTTGAGTTTTTCAAGGCGACCTTTTATTTAAAACGTTTCACTTTATTGTTTCCATGGTGACGCGTCATTGCTTGTCATGTCACACACCGCAGCGCTGGATGACTAATGATCTGCTTTTATTTCAGTTTTCCTTTTTTATTCAAAATATTCAGTAATTTGTTAACTATAACATGAAATATCTGATATTTCGATTGTCAAATATATGAAAGTGGATGTGTTTTGCAGTTTAAACAACTTTATAATGATTGCGTTAGTTGAGCTATACACGTTATGGGCGTCGCCATGTTAGTTTGTGCCGCAGGTTCTGTTGGAGTCACAACATCTTATATGTATTTAAACAACCGAAACCTAAAATAAACATTATGTGGTTGAAAACACTGCATATCTGTGATATACGAAAAGTGCTGCGCGCGTCCATCACGTGATGCACTTCACTGAATGTTCTAATCACACCGCTGTGATCGTACGCGTCAAAGGGATAAAGTAATAAAGTAAAATAATGAATAATAATTATATAATAACGAAAAATTAAAATACACCCCCCCCCCCCCCCCCATTTAACTGTAAACATCGTCAACGGCCAATTTAGGGGACATCACCCAACCCTAATATTATATATATATAAAATAGTTTTTAAATACTGGTAATAAAACACAACATTTTCATTACTATTAAATACTACTATTAATATAAAATAAAACATTATGACAAACTCCTTACTATTTCTTAAAAAAAATATTAAAAACAAAATCTTTTGAAGCTTAGGTGGTTATACCCGCTTGATATTTTTAACTTATAATCCCACAAAAAAAAAAAAAAAAAAAAGTAATTGTAATAATTTTTATGTATCAAGGAAGAGGTCAGTATCTGAAAACCTTGTCTGTATGTATTGTATGTGCATGGGAAGGTTTAGTTCATAATAAAAATATATTAATTTAAACTTTGAAAAAAAACTATAGCAATATTTTGAAAACATGGTGACAAATAGCAAAAAAAAAAGTATTGCATTTATAAAAATCTAATTTAAAATGGCTTGCAGAATTATGTGCTCTCAAAATCATAATTTTATAAGAAAAATCAGTTATATTGTGTTTTACGTTCATATTTCAAAATCATGTGCCATTAAGAAATGTATTCTGTTCAACTGTGACACTTGATATGTCACACATTTTCAGTGTGAGCTTCACTTCCAAAAGTTTGAGGTCAGTAAGATTTTTTGAAACAAGTTTCTTATGCTCAACAAAGATGCATTTATTTGTTAAAAAAACAGTAATATGAAATATTATTACAATTGAATTTAACTGTTTAACATAAATTTTAATATAATTCATTCCTGTAATGAATCACATGATCTTTCAGAAAAATAATTCTAATATGCTAAAATATTTCTTGTTATTATCAATGTTGACCACAGTTGTACAGCTTAATATTTTTGTGGAAACCATGGTCCATTTTTTTCAGGATCTTTTGATGATTACAAAAAAAAACAAAAAAAACAGCATTTCTTTGAAATCTTTTGTAATAAAAGTAAATGTCTTTACTGTCACTTCTGATCCATTTAATGCATCCCTGCTGCAATTTCAATGCATTTTTAAACTTACTGACCACAAACATTTAACGGTAGTTTAATTGCGAAATAAGCTTAACCTGACATTATCTAAATGTGTATGTGGATTATCCAGGCAGAAGATACTTCACTTAGCAGGTACTCGCACATGATCTGTGGTATGACATGAACACAATCTCAGACGGTACAGTTTCTGTGCTCTACCAAGAGCTGTCTACAAAACATCTTCAGGGCCAACTCCCACACGTCTACCACAAATTAAGTTACAACGGCATTATGGCATACTTTAAGGCAGTGCTAGGCCTTTTGGGAAATCTTCATCACTTCCAACACACTTCATCACAGTTGTCCTACATAGGGCACTGCTCATCTTTCCAACCAACCTCTGTGTTTCTGCTGTATTCTCTACATAAAAATAAAAACCAGAGGTCATGTTGCTAATACCATTCTGACTAAGTGTCCACATCAAGACACTGAGAAATCCACCATGTTTCCAGCTCACACGCACATCATCCCTGCTAAAAGGCATCACAAGACTCTAGCTGCAACCTAATCATTACAAACGGGGGAGGGAGGGAGGGATGGAAGGAGGGAGGGAGAAGGATCGAAGAAAAGCAAATGACAAAATGGCATCTGACTCACGTGTGGGTTTCTAGCATGTCCCAGCATCATGGTGTGTGCAGTGTTTTCTTTCCCGCTGCTTTCTGAATCAAACAGAACCCCTTTCTAACTGCTCTTCCTCTATTCAGTGTCTCTGACAGCCATTAAAGCAAAAGGGAGGAGGACAGCGGCCCCCTGCATGCTTCACACAAAGCAGCGCGGGAAGGAACAACCCAGGAGGTGGAGTCAGAATAGGTCTTGCACACCAACTGGCTTATTGGGAGAGAGGCAACATGGGAGTCTCCGCCCCTGCATCCTCTCCAGGAGTTTCAAAGGCAGGGAGGAGAGAAGAAAACACACATACACTCAACAGTTGCCAAGCATTTGTACAGAATCCTCCCACTTTGTTTAATTCTCATCTTATTTCATTTCCTTTTAGCAGATGAATCATAAGTATGTGTATATCCTTTGTACATTCCATAACATCACTGTAACTCCACAACACACTTTCAATAATAACTGCCTTCACGATTATGATAAATTAGATTCTGTATAGTTAGATGGCAATATTTTTTCACCTTGAAACGGATTTTCAGAGGCATTTTTAGCTTTATTTTTTCTAACCAGATATAACCAGTAATTTTTTATTTTTTTTATTTAATCAAGTAATTTAAATACATGTTCCACCAGACTAATTATTGTTTAAAAATTAATTATATTAAAATAGACCATATCAGAGATTACAAATAAAAATAGAGAATTTTTTTTTGGGGGGGGGCATATTTTTCTTTGGTTTTTGTCTAAATATTCATTCATCATATTTATTTTTTTATATTTATTCGTTATAATAATTTCTTAATAAAATAAGTAATATCCGACTATGCTGATGTGCAATGACATAAAAGATCGTTGAAAACAAACATTTTTGCATATTTTTAAATTAAAGCCATTTTAATTTATTTGTTCATCATCATTTCTTTCATTGAATTACTTTACAATAAACAATCCAACATCTGAATCAACTATTAGTATTTTTTCAATGGTACTTTTGACCCACATTATTTAATTAATTTATTATACAGTAATATATAATAATTATAATAAGCATGTTAATAAATGTACAGTTTACTATAAAATGCATGTATTGTACGTTTTGTATGATTTATGATCCTCGCTGACAAAACTTTGATGGTAATGACATAAAAGGTCATTTACAAAAACACTTTTTGCATATTTTGAAATTATAGCCACTGTAATTTATGTGTTTATGATTCTTTTCATTGAATTACTTTACAATAAACAATTCACCATCAATCAAATGGCAATAAATGGCAGGAATTTATTAGTATTTTCAATGGTACTGTTTTGACCCAAGACACATATTATTTAATATAATTTACTTATTATATTTATTAATTATAATAATAAAACTACAGTTAATAAATGTCGTGTTTTTTTTATATAATGCATGTATTGTATTGTTTGTTTTTATGTGATTTATACTTGCTGACAAATCTATGATATGTAATGATATAAAGGACATTTACAAAAAACGTTTAAATTATAGCCACTTTAATTTATGTTTATCATAAATTTCTCTTACTTTGCAGTGAAACAATCCGACATCAACCAAACTAATTTTTTTTTAGCTCAAGCTATATTTGATGTGACTCTTTCATTGTTCTCTGTAAAAGAGCCACGTCCTCATAACCTGTGACTTCCACAGTAAGAGTGACGAAGCAGGAACAGCGTGCCTCCGTATGCCGTTGACTGTGTCTGCGTTATCTCTTTCCATCTGTAAGGGTGTGTTGTGTGCTAAGCAATAAACTTGCGGTGGACAAGGATCTGATTGTTTGCATTTCAACATTTACATCCTAAAGCAAAATTAAGCATTGTATTGACAGTGATATGATCTGAATCAAAAAGTAACTACATCACAAATAAGAGGTAACACCTTAGGTGTGAAGAAATTATCAGCTACAAGGAAGCTCTTAAGGAGTATCTACTCAAACCTTCCCATATATATCTCATCTTCTCTCTCTTTCTCTCTCTCTGTTGACATAAGACTGAATATTGTTCTGAAATGGTGCCATATCGACATCAGTCCTCCTTTTTTGGATCTAGCAGTAATGGCATGTTGAGCTACTACTGTTTCCTATGAATGAGAGTTACAAAATGGCTTGAAAAGGCTCAATGAGGAGATACACAGAGACACACTGATCAAGTGCTTCAACCAGAGGTGAAAGACAAGCCAAAAACATAGATACAGCTAGTGCATGCAGTCTGTTCTGGAGTAGCGGGATAATACATATAGTTTCCACATGACGTCACACCCTTATAGGAACCTGGAGGGCAAAACAAGGCTTTCCTCCATTGCACGCCAGTCAATTTTACCAGGTTTGTGCAAAGTACTAATGTATTAAGACACTGATATTAAATACTATGTTCACGCAAACAGATGAACCCAGAATATAAACACAACACAGTTTCTCGTTAAGCATTTCTCCAAAGAAAACCATTATAAAGAAAACACAACCATTTAGTGTGTTCATATTCTGGGCTCATCTGCTCACCTGTATGCATCTTCAATAAGGTTTATACTAAATTTGATCTTTTAATAACACTGTTTTAGCACATTAAGGGACTTTAATATGTGCTTTTCACGTTAAGCGTTTTAGAACATCCCGCTGTTTGTAGTAGTTGAAATGCTGCAGCAGGTGCTGTATGTTGAAAACTTGCATTTTGTTCACATGTTTTTGATTTTCTTGTTTTGAGATGGAAAATTGACAGGTCTGTAATTCAGTTTTATGCATGTTTTGCCCTCCAGGTCTCCGTAGTCACATGATGGAAAACTGTGAAACCATGAAAACTGTGAAAACTGAAAACCATGACTGGCAGTCACATGGCTGAAAACTATGAATAATACAGACAATCATCTGAAACTGAGGCACATTTATGTCATAAGAGAATAGGCACGTCAAAACAAATGGAAATGGTGCCATCTATTGGAAGGATAAGAGACAAGCACAGGACCAGGACCACCTGATCACCTGGAGATCTACCGTTCTGCAAAGTTCAGCTCCCACCCTGATCAAACACAACTGAGCCAGCTGATTAAGATCTTCAGGAGCACTTTATTATAACAGACAGGAGTGCTGAATCACGCTTGGATCTGAACTCTGCAGATAGGGCTGATCTCCAGGAACAGGATTGGGCACTTCTGCAACAAACAATACTGGATAAACAAGTGATCATATGCCATATGAAAATCCTGATTTCCTACCAGAAAGCATCTAGATCTTTTAACCAAACAGCATGGGATGTACAATCTAACCAAACAGGGCATGTGTCCAAATGACTATATAACCATCAGAAGTTGGATTATGATAAACTCTAGCAGAAAAAGCTCAGGTTTTGCCTGAATTCTGAAGAGCTCAAAAAGACTTGGACTGTAGCCCAGTTTCACTAAATGAACTTACAATTATACTATTATCTTCTTTATAACACAGATAGATAGATAGATAGATAGATAGATAGATAGATAGATAGATAGATAGATAGATAGATAGATAGATAGATAGATAGATAGATAGATAGACCTTACATTGCATCATGTCATTAGCACATGATATTATCAACATTACATTGACAATATAGCATATAAAACATTGGGTAAAGAAAAGCTATAAAAGACAAAGTCTACTGAATTGGGTACTTATTTTAAGTTAAACTCAATTAAAGGAGTCCTAATTTGATATCCGCAAATATTCTACAATAATCGCTTATAAGAACTGTATTATTTCTGTCCTACGGCAGATGATGAGTCAAAGTGAAGGTAACGTGGCGAAAAGTTTCGTCTGCTGGCACAAGGAATGCTAGCAAGCTATGTTAGCAGTGCACACTACTTACGTTTGACACGATTATCTGTAGTACATTCCCTTTCGTGATAACAGGCGTTTATAGAACCGAATATACCAAATGCTAATATACTTGATCAATTATCAATAGGGCAGATTAAACAGCTAACCGACGATAGCACTAGGGAGGATTCTTTCTCTCTTTCTTTTGCACGAGCGGACGAGACTCAGCTCACTGCTGCCCCCCACTGACAGGTTTCTTTGTTAAAGGATTAGTTCACTTTCAAATTAAAATTTCCTGATAATTTACTCACCCCCATGTCATCCAAGATGTTCAGTGCTTCCCACAGGTTTGAAATATACTTGCGGTGGTAGCCGGGCGAAAAATCCTCCTATTACCCACGGCACAAAAATGGTCTACTATATGTGACAAACAAATAATGTGTGATTATTAACAGTATTTTTATTTATTGAAATTAATTTTAATTACATAGCATATGAAATTTAATTACATACTAATGTTATGCATTATTATGCATTGTAAATTATGCAAAATTACAGCATTTAAATGGTTCACCTTTCCCTATATTCTCTTTGCTGTCATAAAGTGTCTTTCTCAGTGAATGGGACACAGATTTTACTAGTAAAATTTATAAATTGAATAATATATGTGTCAAATAATGTTCTCGGTCTTTTCTTCCTGTGGGGGAGACTACAATAATTTACTATGAATTAAATAGAAATCAAATTAATTACAATTTATTGTGTAACCAAAATACCAATAATGCCCAAAATAAAAAGAAAAAACTTAGCGTGTGACTTTTGATTATAAACAAGCCCGAAATGTCTGTACTATTGCAGGCTGATCCTTCAGATTCTTACAACCGTATAAACATTTTATATAAAGGCCATAAAGTAGACATTGTAATAATTCATCAACTTGAGTTCATTAGAAATCGCTTGGCATAAATCTGCACTTTTCATTGATTGAGAATCACCCTGTGTTCAAATGTCCATACTATCCATCCTAAATAGTATGTGAGATTAAAATAAGTGTGTCCCAAAGCATAGTATGTTGAAAAGAGTATGCCAAAAGTCCCCGGATGGTCTACTATTTCCGGTAGATTTTCGAAGTGTGGATCCGTGCACACTATAGAGGCTAATATTGCTCACAACCCATTGCGCGTTGGACGAGGATTCAGTTCAGAACTACAAACACAAGTAAAAAGTGTTAAAAATTACAAAACATGGCGGATATACGCGATCGACGCTGAGAGATTTGAGTGACTAATAATCAGTTTAACCTGATAGAAAATATTTATTTAATGTTACCCGTGTTATTTTTCATCTGCAAATACCAATGTGGACTTTTATAAAGATCCGAATGGCCATTAACTTTTAAATGCATCATTATGCATTAATAAGAGGAGAGTTCTCCACATGAAAGACCCGCGACTGCAGATCAACGTGCTGCATTTCTCTCCGATACGGTAGGAAATTAACTAAATGAAATGTGGAGGATGTAAGATGATTGACAGGCCAGTTTACGGTGACAGGATGCGACAGAGAGAAAAGACGCGATTGTATGACGTGTTAGTATGTCCCAAAGCTTGTCTACTCTTTTACTACACACTCAAAAGTAAGTACTTTTTGTTCACAGAAAGAGTATATACTTTTAGGGCGTAGTATAAGTAGGCGAATTGGAACGCAGCATCACTTTGAAGCAGCCTGAAGCGCTGTTGCACGAGCCTATAGAACGTGCAACAGCGCCACCTTGTGACTTTGCAAAATGTGGCATCCGTGGGAATGTTAGCGGGAGTAAACAGTTCTGACGCACACATAACGAGCAGGTACGAAACGACTAGTTAATCGATTGCGGATGGTTTAATTATCTTGCATGGATATAAAGGTATAAGAGGATAAAAATAACAAAAGCAAAACTGTGTCTCCAAATATACTTGGGCGGCCGTTATTATACGTGGGCGGCCCGCCCAAGTAAAGTCTATGTGTGGGAAGCACTGATGTTCATGTCTTTCTTTCTTCAGTCAAAAAGAAATTAAGGTTTTTGATGAAAACATTCCAGGATTTTTCTCCATATAATCGACTTCGATGGAGCCCAAACAGTTGAAGGTCAAAATTACAGTTTCAGTGCAGCTTCAATGCGTTCTACACGATCCCAGATGAGGAATAAGGGTCTTATTTAGAGAAACGATCGCTCATTTTCTAAAAAAAAAAAAACATACAAATTTTATACGTTTTAACCATGAACCATCTCTTGTTCTTCTTCTCTATTTGAATTCCAGCAGTGTAGACGCTGCTAAGTGTATCACTGCCCTCCACAGGTTAAAGTTTGAACTAATTTCTCATATACAATATGCTAGTGCAAGTATATAACAATTAGTTCAAACTTTGACCTGTGGAGGGCAGTAATACACTTAGCAGTGTCTACACTGCCGGAATTCTAATAGAGAAGAAGAAAAGAGCTAGTTTAAGATGAGCATTTATGGTTAAAATGTATATTTTCACATTTTTTTTTAGAAAATGAGCGATTGTTTCTCTAAATAAGACCCTTATTCCTCGTCTGGGATCGTGTAGAATGTTTTGAAGCTGTAATGAAACTGTAATTTTGACCTTCAACTGTTTGGAGGCCATTGAAGTCCACTATAAACGGAGCCCCTAAAGGGACGTGGTGGTGGAAAAAAATTAGGAGGGAAGGAAATTTTAAGTGGTGGAAAAAAAAATTGGGATGTGAGGTTTTTTTTGTTTGTTTGTTTGTTTGTTTTTTAAATCTTTTGCATAGTAACATACATTAATAATGCACACAAATAATGCGCAGCTCATAGAGTTTGAGCTTGTTGGACTCAAATATAAAGAAATGCAGTCAGTGCTTATGTCAAGCAGTTCAGTAAAGTTGGCAATATATTCACAGATTCAAGCTTTCCGGATCAATAACTTGTGAGCTAAACATTGTTAAAACACAAATGCAGCTACTTCCAATCATAGTAGACAACGAGCTACAACAACCCAATTTTCCTCAAATGTGCTTTATAATAAATTGGTCTCTATGAGCAGGCGGCGGAGTTACACATATGAAGGGACCATCTATAAAGTGCAAAACCCAAAACCCTTTTGCTCGTTTTATATTATGAAAAATACTCAATAACTTCACTGTAACACACTGTACTGTCACCAAATTTAGTTCATACATCACTGCTCTCCTACTACAACACTTAGTTTGATTAAAAAAAATGCATAACTTTTATGATTATTAAATAAAATCAATAACTTCACTGTTATTAGTAAAAATATTAAATAAATTGTAATGCAGCAGGAGAGCAGTGATGTATGAACTAAATTTGGTGACAGTACAGTGTGTTACAGTGAAGTTATTGAGTATTTTTCATCATATAAAATGAGCAAAAGGGTTTTGGGTTTTGCAGTTTTCAGACGGTCCCTTCAGACATGTATCTCCGCCACCTGCTCATAGAGACCAATTTATTATAAAGCAATAGCTTTGTAGCTCGCTGTCTAGGTTACTATGATTGGAAGTAGCTGCATTCGTGTTTTAACAACGTTTCGCTCACGAGTTATTGATCCGGGAAGCTCGAATCTGTGAATATATTGCCAACTTTACTGAACTGCTTGACATAAGCACTGACTGCATTTCTTTATATTTGAGTCCAACAAGTTCAAACTCTAAGAGCTGTGCATTATTTGTGTGCATTATTAACGTATGTTACTAACCGAAACACTACTGCCAGCCAGCGGGACATTAACGAGGAAGTGTTTGTCCGAGCTCACAGCAAGGGAACGATTATAACTTTGCGAGGGAAACGCAAATATCTTTGCGAGGGAACGCAACATTTCTCGGGGGAACGCAAAAGTTTTGAAAAAAAAAAAAAATCCTCACATCCCAAATTTTTTTTTTCCACCAGCACTTAAAATTTCCTTCCTTCCTAATTTTTTTTTTCCACCACCACATCCATTTAGGGGCTCTGTAACTATATGGAATCCTGGAATGTTTTCATCAAAAACCTTAATTTCTTTTCGACTGAAGAAAGAAAGACATGAACATCTTGGATGACATGGGGATGAGTAAATTATCAGGAAATTTTAATTTGAAAATGAACTAATCCTTTAACTGTCGATTCATTTTATCAAAGCAAAATATTGTACATTATAATAAATGAATATTGATATTTACAATTTCTCTTTTTTTTAAACACTAAAGTTTAAATATATTTTGCTGAAATCTCCATTAGTGCGATCAATAACAAATCTTCTGAGCATATTGTGACCTTGGTTTTCTTTCTGATATTAACATTGATATAACATTTAAAGCAAACTCTCCTTACTAAAACACATTCATAGCTGATGGAGTAGATCAAATGGGCAAGGCAATTTATATCTAATACAGTTAAATTAAATTTCCACTAATTAGAACTAATGACAGGTTACAGAAGTTGGGTTGCAGTTTATTCCGACACATGGGTTTTTATATTTAGTTCCTCTAAAATTATTTCTTATATGCGTCTCTCCTCCTCAAACGTATCACACACATCATTGCTCAATTTTATAAACTATTTTAGAGTCAGTAGCTACAGACATGTGAACCAGCTGCTCTGCACCTTTTCTCACCAGTAAAAGAAAAAAGGTGGAGGAGAATTGGCACGATGATTATAGGCTCGCTGCATCATCACACCTTATCAATACTCAACACACGCCTACTCAGATGATCGCGTGCCAGTAGCACTAGTACTGCAGAACAGCAGCAGCAGTGCGGCTGGACGCGCGCTCGGTCGATGCTGCATTGCAGTGGCATTGGCATGATGTGCGTAAAAGTGGACCAGGTTGCGTAATCAAGAGCGAGTCGTTCCGCAAACTGCGCTTTGTAAAAACCCGAGGCATGGATGGGAGGGGTGGAGGTATAACGGAGCATTCTTGACCCAGCGTGTCGCAGTGAAACGTGAGAGAAGGGAAGGGCACTTTCAAAGCACAAACAAGCACCACACACAGTCCACAGACTTAACTAGGTTATCTGTCACTGGATAACCACACAGTGACAGGTAGCCTGCTATGGCAAGCCGTTTTAATATGTGTTTCTTTATACTTGCTGCATTTTTACGTTACTAGTGCTTTTTTGAGTATGCTAATCCAGTTGTGACTTGTATTTTTTCACATTATTTCAATAGTGGGCTATTCATTTTCTGCTATTCATTATCACAAATGTGACAAATAGCCTATATCGATGTCACTGGTAACAAATTGCACAACTTTATCATTGAATTAAGAAGATCCACACTAGGGGTTGAATGACTTCAGATTGTTTTAAAGTCGTCATTTATGTGATTAAAGTCGAGTCAACGTTGACTAGTCGCTGATGACGTAATTAATTAACAAATAATATTTAAAGGAATGCGCAGCTTTATTCACTGTGTTGACTTAGGGTGCGTTCACACTTGTAGTTCGGTTCGTTTGGTTCATTTGGTCCGGACCAAAAAGAAATGTAGTTCTGGTCCGATTAGCGTTCAGATTGGCAATTTTATCACCGAACCAATAGATACCGAACCTGAAGGCATAGGGATACATTCACAAAGTGATTGGTCGGATTTTATGACGTATTGCCTATATTTGAGACGGAACTTACCGAACATCCAAAACAATGCTGTTTGCTGAGGTAAATGCACTCGTTGTGTGTGTGTAGCCTGCATATGATGGTATTTTGTCCAGCTGGGAACTCGGGAATAGCTTATAAAATGTGTAAAGGAGTCAAAACAGCGGCGGGAATCCATTTATCACATACACGAACGATCTGCTGCGCGGAGACGCGCGTCTGATGCCTCTGATGGGGAAACTCCTGACTATGATGAGAGAAAACCGATATGCGTGAGGATTCTGTCCTTTTTAGTGTCTCATCTTCCTGTTTTTGGTTCATTTACATCAAAGACTACCGAAAAACACAAGACGTGTCACTCGTATTATTATGAATGGGAGAAAGTGCAACGCGCAATATGGCGGAAAGAGTCCCGCCTTTTAAATAAATCGCCAATTGATAAAGTCTTCGCCTCACTGCAGCGGCCGTTAGAAGCTCCGGTTTCTATAGAAACAGTCAGACGCGCGCCTCCGAAATGAGGCACAAGAGACACGCATTTAGGACTGCGCATGCGCATTAGGTTGATCCAGATTGAAAAATATCGTTTTTTGTCATGATTCAAGCGTTTAGAAACAAAATTTATGAGACAGTGGTTGTCAGATCTCATTGGTGATTTCAAATATGAAATTTAATCGAAATCCTGGCAAACAGCTTTAGAGAATTTGATGTTTCCCCATTCAAAGAGATAGAAGTTGCACTTGGATGCCCGAGAGACGTTTCAAAGATGGCCGCCGAGTGAAATGACTCTTCGGGTGCGTTCACACTTGTAGTTCGGTTCGTTTGGTTCATTTGGTCCGGACTAAAGAAGAAAACATTTAGTCCTGGTCCGATTAGCGTTCAGACTGGCAATTTTATCACCGAACCTTAAGGCATAGGGATACATTCACAACTGGATTTTATGACGTATTGCCTATTTTGAGACGGAACTTACCGAACATCCAAAACAATACTGTGTGCTGAGGTAA
Organism: Chanodichthys erythropterus; assembly: GCF_024489055.1. Classification (NCBI taxonomy): domain Eukaryota; kingdom Metazoa; phylum Chordata; class Actinopteri; order Cypriniformes; family Xenocyprididae; genus Chanodichthys; species Chanodichthys erythropterus. Next base: position 12,097,630 of record NC_090232.1, on the reverse strand, counting down.
ATGCACTCGTTGTGTGTGCGTAGCCTGCATATAATGGTATTTCGGCCAGCTGGGAACTCGTGAAGAGCTTATAATCCATCCGTCACACACAAATGATCTGCTGCGTGGAGACGCGCATCTGATGCCTGTCATGGGCAAACTCGCGACTATGACAAGAAAAACCGACATGCGTGAGGATTCTGACCTTTTTAGGGTCTCGTCTTCCTGTTTTTGGTTTGTTTTGTCTCTGGTCCGTGTTGCGTTCATATATCATTCAAATCGCACCAGAGTTCGTTTGGAAGCAGACCGAGACCCATCTTTTCAGCGGTCTCGATCCACTTGTTTGGTGCGCACCAGGGTTCGGATGGCAGCATTCACACATGTTCAGATGAACCGCACTAACCGAGCAATCGCACCAGGGTTCGGTTTAATCGAACCAAACATGACAAGTGTGAACGCACCCTTAAAGGGACTTTGGTTTACATGTATTTGGTCCTTGTTGCATTCAAATATCATTCGAAAAGCACCAGAGTTCATTTGGAAGTGGACCGAGACCCATCTTTTCAGCGGTCTCGGTCCGTTTGGTTGGTGCACAGGGTTCGGATTGCAGCGTTCACATATGCTAAAATGAACCGCACTAACATTTATGACTTTTTTTCTACAGATTAAACAGCTAAGATTTATATATCAGAATTGCAAGATAGAAAAAACAGAAACAAAACAGAAAATTTTGACTTTTTTTTTGCAATTGTGAGTTTATATTTCGCAATTATGACTTTTTTTCTCGCAATTCTTCACTTTTTTCTCTTTTTATTCATACTGAAAATTCCACAAATAAAAAGTGCACTTTAAAAACCCAGATGATGCACTTAATTTATTGAAAAAATTTAATGTTGGACACTTCATGCACTCAGCTGACACAGTTTTACTTATGAAGTGGAGGGACTGATGTTGGATGACAAAATAACCTCATAAAATTCATACACTAGACAGTAGAGTACATATATAAGTGTATAGTACATTATTATGGATACCACCATTCACACTTTGGAATAAGTACAGGGTTTTTTTTTTTCACTTCTTCGCATTTTGGAGGTAGTTAAACCAGTTTTTTAAAATGTATGTCTTTTCTCATGCTGTCCCTCCTTATTTTGCTGAGTTCAGTTGTAGTCATAACCTGTTAAAATTGTTCTGACGGCATAAATGGGGAACAGCAGCACGAATAACTCTTCAGCGACACTCTACACAGTGAAAAGGAGATGGCAGAGATGAATATGACTTGTGCAAGATATTTATAAGGCATTTCAAACACATAATTCTCTTTCTCTTATTCTTTCAGTTCTTCAATAATCAGAGTCTGCTCTCCTCTCCCTGCTCCCTCCTCTTTTTGCCCACTCAGCTCTCTGCGCAGAGAGCGAATAAATCAGTGTTTCCCATTTGGCTGTAGCCCAGAAGAGATAAATGCTCACAGAATAAAAATTCAGCAGAAACAGTTGGACCATAAAACAACCCCCCCCCCCCCCCCCTCTCTGTCTCTCTCTCTCTCTCTCTCTCTCTCAGTCCTTCAGTATTGATCTACATTCATGATCAATGCAACTGATGATCTCAGTGGGCCTTTCTGTTCATTGCTTGATATAATGACCTATACCTCCTTTGTCAAACTCAGACATGAGAATATATCTGAGTGATGAAAGAAATGAAGAAAAGATGGTTGCTCACTTAAAAAAAAAGATGAAATCAGACTTTTGTGAAGCATGTCCCTCTGAACTGCTTCTGCTGTTGTCATCTTTGACACCCTATACACTCTTAAAAATAAGTTCTTTATTGGCATTTATGGCTCCATGAAGAAACTCTGACATCCACAGAGACATTCAAATGCACAAAAGGTTCTTTAGATTGGAAAAAGGTTCAAAATGTTCTTTTGGCCCTCTAGTGGTTAAAAAACTGCATGCATTTTGCAGAAGAACATTGTTTTGTTTGTTCTTTGGCTCTGCGTGACTGTGCAGAATATGACCCTTCACAATAGGTATTATTTACAATGAAATCTGTTAGAGAGCTACATAATGATGACTTTATCTGTAGAATAAAATACCTTACTCACCTGTTGAGTAATAAAAACGCCATCACACCCACCCCCCATCCCCGTTGTGTAGACCTGGCAACCCCATTCCCCATAGATTAGAGATTTAGCTGCTCCATTTCAACCTCTCTTGCTCATTTGAGACGACTAACCTATGCCACTCCCACACCATACATGCGTCAAAGTAGCCGGAGCAACTTTTCTCTATTTGCGGATAGATATGTCTAGGGTGACCGTTAATGTACCTACGCAATCGACCATATGCGCGGAACGTTCTTAAGAACTTCTGCAATAATATAAGCCAGCTGGAAAACTTCCAATGAAATGTTGGCGTGCCAATATCTTCAATGTCCTGAGGTAGCTTTAATAGCATCAATAGTGTAATACTTAGTTTATAATCAGAATATAGTCACTTAAATAGTCAGGCCTATAGCGTCAATTTAATTATTCAAATGTAAGGTGACGTAAAAAAGACATGTCTCAGTGCAGCCTCCTCCCTGATTATAAAGGGAGAGCGCGGTGCTTGTTTTCTGCGTAATCCATTCACAAGAAAAGTTATTGTTTTTCATGTGATTTTGTGTGTACTTCATACTTTCATACTAGTGATTTTATATTTATTCAAAAGCGAAACAGTGAAAAACTATTACAGGAAATGGCTAACATGAGCCAATAAATGCTCCCCTGCCACCATCAAACTAAACCTTTTCATTGGTCAGTTGCATCAGTTTTTAATAATACTACAGCAACAGGGAGGTGTGACTCTAGGGAGAACCTTTGCGCACTGCAGTGTTGAGCGAGGGTGTGTTTGAATCATGCAGAGTCATGTGGTGTGTCCTCAGCTAAAAGGTGGCTATGTCCCCAAGGTCTTTCTGGACATTGATTCTTCCTGGTGTCAGACAGCTTTTTGCATTACCATCATGAAAAATCACTCTAAGTAAACCTTTTCTGTGCTTAAACGCAATGTTCCTGTTCCTACTTATTTACTAGTACTGCAGAATGCTTTGGATAAAAAAGCACCTGCTAAATGCCACTTCATGCTTCTGATGTGAATATAAAATGCGTTTTTCTTTCTAGTTGGCTTTCGTTTTTAGCATGGGAAGGGTGACCTCATGTATCCAATTTGTCAATGCAGAGCACTTAAAGTGATTGGGAAATGCATAAAGCTGACATCTAAAACATGCAGTTTTAAAATTATTATATTTCATATCATATATATCTTTTTTTAATTATTATATTTTTGGGTTGAAAAATGATTAATGGTTATGTTATTGTGATTGTTTATTTCTGCACACATTAAATGAATTGTTTCTCAAAACTAACTCTTTTTTTCTTCATTTTTGCATTTACATTAAAGCAACTTCTCTGTGCAGTTTAGTTAATGTATGAAGTATGAGTTCACACAGGTGTCCTAGGAGAATAAAAACAGGTGTTTGACAGCCATAAATGTGAGTTGCATGGGTATATTTGTAGCAATAGCCAACAATACATGGGTCAAAATTATCGAATTTTCTTTTATGCCAAAAATCATTAGGATATTAAGTAAAGATCGTGTTCCATGAAGATATTTTGTAAATTTCCTATTGTAAATATATCAAAAATGTATTTTTGTAAGTAATATGTGTTGCTAAGGACTTCATTTAAAGGCGATTTTCTCAATATTTTGATTTTTTTGCACCCTCAGATTCCAGATTTTCAAATAGTTGTATCTAGGCAAAATATTGTCAAACGATACATCAATGGAGAGCTTATTTATTAAGCTTTCAGATGATGTATAAATCTCAATTTCATAAAATTGACCCTTATGACTGGTTTTGTGGTCCAGGCTCACAAATTGTCCTGATAAAGTGTCATTTTTAACAGTATACACTGCTATTCAAATGTTTGGAGTATGCAACCTTTTTATTTTATGTTTTATTTTTTTAAAAGAAGGCTCTTATGCTCACCAAGCCTGCATTTATTTGATCAAAAACAAACAAACAAACAAACAAAAACACTAAAACAGTAATCATGTTACATATTTTTACAATTTCAAGTAACTGTTTTCTATTTTAATATATGCAATCACATTCATTTAGCTACTTTAGAAAGTGTGCATTTTGGGGCCACTGTGCATCCAAAGTTAATGTGGGTGACAATGTTGTACCTGTAAAGGGCAAGCCCAAACTGAGCCATAGACCCTGAATCAGCACTTTCTCTTTAGAGACCTCGACTCCCATGTCATGAGGGGTGAAGATCCTTCCATCTTTCATTCTCCAGGTCTGACAGCATCTGTTATACGAAGCTTACAACAGTAGCGGAAGGATCAGTTGCTGAACACTGGCAGAGGCGTGTTTCACATCGGCGCCTCCAATCAATTGCTCCTCTCTCCGACTGGGGACGTGGGATGTTTTGATGGAAAAAGGGTGCGTGTGATGCACAGGGCTTTCACCGTCTTGCGTTCCGGCTGCAGTTCCCGTGGCTAACACTCTGACAGGCGCTGGGAGAGCAGGAAGAGACGCCTGGAGATTCAGGGATGCTCATAGTGGGCTAATAATACACATCCTCCACAACTGGCCCACGTCAACTTCCAAATCGGCACGATTGCTCGCTTCATCCGCGGACCCTTAACAGGTATTTACATTGTATTTCTCACGGCTGCTGGAGGTGCGCGGTCACGAGCCGGCGCTGTCCAGCGAATGTGGTGCTGAAAACGGCTTGTGTACTAGATACTACCGAGCCGTTGCGGCGGGGGTTCAAGTAAGGTAATGCACCAAGACTACTGAGGTCGGAACGACTGCTCACGCAAAACACTTTGTTGAAATCCTAGGGAGATTGGGCCATAAATGACTAAATAGACTGTCCTGCACTGGATTAAGGGAGTCATCATTGGTCGATGAGTCCAAAGTTACCTTCTGGATCTCTGACCCCCGGAAGTTGATAGGTATATTTTCTATCTAAAATACGCACGGTGGTGATAGGCAGTGACGCAAATGAATAGAATTAGCACAATGGGTTTGCTAGTGTGACAGGCTAATTGTCGCTATCAGCATCAGTTGCACGGAGGGATTTGATGATCTGTCACTGTGGAAGATGTGAGTGATATTTGCTCTATGATTTTTGGTCGAAGACCAGCGCTGAAAGAAAATACATGTGGCTTCACATTGCACCTTGTGAGCTGAAGGACAAAACGTTCTGATCAAGTTGTGCATGTTTTATTGAGCTGCAGTCGTGACAGTTTTGCTATTATTATTGTGTTTATAAGTTGAAGCGTACTATATTATAGTTTTAAGTGTTACATTTATTATTTTTGTCATTGAAACCATTGTTTATTTTAATTACAGATCTGACAGTAAACGATCTCAGCTCTCACAAATTTGAAGTGCCAAGGACAAGAACACTTGAGAAGTCATCATGAATTTCCTGATGAAGGCAGCTTTGGGAGGTGAGTGTATATTTTCCCATTGGGAGATTAAAGTTGCAATGAAAGACTTGAGCCAGTGCTGTAGTGCTGCAGCAGAGGTCACGTGCGCGCTCCTTGGAAATCGCTCACTGTTCAGCTTTACGCACCGGAGAGAACGTTATGAAGCAACACTAGTCGGCGTTTGTCATCTCAGAGATCGGTGTCAGAGACACACTGTGTACTTTTGCTTGGAGGACACTGTCCCGTACAGAGTGTCATTCGCGTTTCATCATAATTGATAGGCACTTTCCGCAAATGGGGTACAAAATAGGACCTGAGAATTAGTTTTTTCTTTTTCTAATGGTCTGTGAAGTAGGTTCTTAACCAAGAAGTCAAACTGAATATCGAGCAGTTTTTTTTTTTTTTATTATTATTATTAATTTATTGTCTTTATTATTTAAAATAACATTAATTAGGCTAAAAATCTAAATTGCATATAGGCTACAGTTTTATAAAATTAAAATAAACTATGGCAGAATTTGCAGAGGGTTACAAATTTAGTCTAGCTAATTTTGAACCAGATGTTTTTTTTCTTCATAAATTAAAATATTTGATATTTTTTTCCATTCTGTAACTTGGGTAATGGAGCTGAATGGTTAAGCTTGACAAATGAAGTTTGTGTGTAAAAAATCGACAAGAAAGTCGAAAGATGCTTACTTGTTTTCCCATCGTGATGTAGAAAGGGTCCAAATGATGTCACTTCCTGGGTGTCACTAATTTTAAGTAATTTTATGTTACATGTTTTGAAATTGGGTAAAATCATCTGAGAACAGGGTCAGACACATCTAAATATTTTGTTTTTGTTAAAATAAAATAAAATTAGATTTTTAATTTGAACTGTTTTTTTTTTTTTTTTTTTTTTTTTTTTTTTTTTTAAATGATGTGCCTATGGCTACTTTTCATGTTAGGTTCATTTTATGTAATATAATAGTTTATTAAAGTCACCATGAAATCAAAAGTGACATTTTTATGCAATATTTTAGTATTTATTATAAATTATTTATTCATGCACATCATTTTTTCTTTCTTTTTTTTTTCATGTGCCCTCATAATATTTAATCAAAATAACTTCCCCTCCTTCTTGCAATGACATCATCTCTCTTCTCTGATGATGCGTTTATTGGCGTGAGGGCGGGACAACCTGTCACTCACATGACATCACAGCAAGAGCAAAGCACAACCATCCAATCAATTCATACATTTTTTCTTGTTTGAGAAGCCATTTCACTTGGATATATGTCACAATAGAGAAGAAAAGAGTATCGCAATTTCCGCTTCATGCCGACTTTAAATATAAGTCCCTACACTACACTGTACCCTGTTTCTGGAATGTGCCATGGGATTCTTTGAAATACCATAAAGTACCATATAAATACCATGGTGCATGAATACAGAGGCAAGGCTTTGGTTCATATAATAACGGACCATCTCTCACTTTCAGTATGCTGAATATGGAAGCTTGTTTGTGTGGTGATGTGGTGAGGATGCCCAAATGGCCATGCAGTTCAAATATTTGCTTCAGACGCAAGCTGGAGCGTGTTTACAGTAGAAGTGCTGATGTCACCGCTGGAGCGGGGCCACAGAGCAGCTGACTGCAGCAGAGGACAGTGTGAAGAGCACCAGCTGCCCTCACTGTTCCCAAGACTAAATATTTCAAAACACAAGACTGAAATTGATCTCAGTCTCAGTGACAGTGAGTCTTCAAAATACCAGCTTTGTTTTAACATTTCAGAAGGAGAACCATTTTGATGCCATCTGTCGAGAGGTACAAAAGCGGAAAAAGAGCACATGCAACACCATATGTTAACGCTGTAAAGTAAACCAGACTGGTGAATGTTTGTTTCACCATATCTATCTGGCTCAGTTTTTCTTTCCTCTCTTTTTGAAGCTATAAAATTCAAGGTTAAAAAGGACACTATGCTCCAAATTCACTCACAGGAGTCAAGAACATTACTTCCATATACATACACTACACTGATAAATAAACAGGCTCTCAAGAGTGCATACAGACACTGAGAGGCACAGAGAGCATATACATATACACTCAGAAACGTACACAAATATCCCCTTCCCCCACTAGAAAAAATAGTGCCACCTATAGGTAGAAGATCAATCAGCAGAAGCCCAATTCTCCAGCATCAGTAAGTTCTTTGTCTCACTAGAGATATTTATCCACTAAAAATTACAATTTAAATATCAGTAGCATAGATTGGTTGCTGACATTGAAATAATAATCTGAAACAACAAATATTAATATTATAATGTCTTCAAAAAGTTGGTCAACCAATGATTTGATCTAATTTGTGAAAAAATAGTTAGATAAATAGATAGTTAAGTATTTAATACCTAATAAGATAAGTTAAGCTAAATGCTTCCTTGTTCCTTCCACATTAAATAGCATTGTAAAAAAAAGTGCAATGTGCATCATTAGAAATTATTTAATGATCACAATAATGTATGCAAATACATTCATTTGGTACAATACACATTTTCCACCTGAAAAATGTTGAATAATATTGTAGCTGCACTGATAAACTTTTGCTCATCTAAACATATATTTCTTCTCTGAACTCACTGAACAGTATGCAATATTAGATATGACCTATTAGACATGTTTTACAAACTATTATATGACATAAAATGAACTCAACATGAAAAATAGCTAGTTGTAAACACATCAGATGTGTATCTAATCAGATAGTGCCCAAAAAAAAAATACAGTAATGTCATAATTTTGACAAACTGTAAAATGATATTCAGTTTATTTTAGTAAAACTAAAAATGTAGTAAATCAAATTTAAATGAAAAAAATATTTCATGCAGTCCAACCCTATCGCATGATTTTGCAAAACTACAAATTACTTAAAATTGGTGACAATGTATTAAATTACACTGAAAATTAAAATGCAATGTATATGATGCTGTACATCAATAAAATTATTCATGTTTTTGCAAAATAAGCATCACATATGTAGCCTAAATACATTTATGTGGTACAATACACATATTTTTAATATATAATATAACTCTTTATCCACCTGAAACATACTGAAGACCCCTGCTATAATAGTGAAGCACTGATAAACTTTTTCTCATCTAAACATAACATTAAAACTAATGTTGTGTTTGTGGAAGATCTTCTGAAAGTTTGAGAGGCTGCTCACTGCAGAGCAAACGGATGGAGCTTGACGTCCAGCTCCCCCTCTCTTGATGTAATGGGTGGAGCTTGAAGATCCAGCCACACCCTAACCATACCCATAAACCTAAATTAGGTCAAACTCCACCCATGACGTCCAGATAGGAGAAGCAGGTCGTCATTTAGCTCTGCAGTGAGCACCACTTGGAAAGTTTTCTGGCAACTCGTGGTGTTACAGTGTTTTTCTGTCTATTTTTTGTTTCTTACCTGTTTTGTGTGTTCCTGGACATCTTGGTTCTTCATAGACACAGGCTTCCATCGTGTTCTTGATGCATTTACTCTTTTCCTCCCTGATTTTGCACAAGTTAGAACATTCTTCGCCTTGTCGTGTAATGTTCTGATGGTGTACAGTTTGTGCTTCAGTGGGTGGTGAGAGCCAGACCACAGAAATTGATCTGTATGTGTGTGTGTGTGTGTTTTGATACATAGCACTCCCCCTCTTCTTCACATATCACACAAAGCAAGATCATTGTCACATATATCCTCGTTTGACATTTCAGATTTTGCTGAAGAAGCCTTGGGAGATCTGAAACTGATGTACTACTATAAAGGCCAGGATTTTTGGAAGTGACATTTCATCTGTATATTTTTGGAAGTGTGTCGAGGCATAGTGTGGCCTCCCCGGGACAGAGGCAGTGGTACTGTGACCAGTCCATCAATTATTCCTGCAGGATGCTCTGCAGTTTTAGAGCTCTTTCACACAGAAAGCATTTTGGAATGGGGGAAAAACACAAGGTCTTTTTTTAAAAGTTGAACTGATTTTAATTTGAACGCCGTGTCACGCGCGAGAGGCTGCGAAAGACGCAAGACGGGAGCGACTCGGTCATACGTCAGCCTAGCGTGTGTTTACATAGAAAAACAATGGAAAAACGGCCACGGACAGGTCTTCCTTCAGTGGTTGGATAGATTGTTCTCTGATGCTCTGGAACGTGTCTGTGCCTCCAGGTTACTTGACCCGCTCTGGTGAATGTATTATTTATGAGTTCACTTTTTGCTGAGTTGGTTGGGCTTTTTTGACTTTTTTTTTTTTTTTTCAGATAAAGTGGGAGGGTGTTTTTCAGTTTATAGCAAACCAATGAAATTTCAGCACTACAAAATATACAAGTTTTCCTCATTGATAATAAATGTTTCTTGAGCACCAAATCAGCATATTATAATGATTTCTGAAGGATCATGGTAGCGAATGCTCTTCTCCTCTATCCTACACTACCTTTGTAAGTTATAGGCTATTAAAAAACAATATACATACTGTACGATATTAATTTGCTTCATAACTCATCTGTTATCCGTTTGCAGGAGGCCCCCCTGATGTTGGTAAAATGCTGGGAGGAGAGGAGGACAAAGACCCTGAAGCAGAAAAAGAGAAGGAAGAAGAGAGACAGGAAGCTCTCAGACAGGAGGAGGAGGAGAGGAAGGCCAAACACGCCAAGATGGAAGCAGAGCGGGAAAATATAAGACAGGGCATCAGAGACAAGGTCAGAGCAACCAGCAGAACTTCTTACATAAAGTCATCTAGTTTCATTAGCTTTTTTGGAAAATAATCATTATCCATCCTTTAAGGGTTAGTTCACTCAAAAATATAAGTCATTAATTACTCACCCTCATGTCGTCCCAAACCCGTAAGACTTTCGTTCATCTTTGGAACACAAATGAAGATATTTTTGATTAAATTTGAGAGCTTTCTGTCCCTCCATAGGCTACCTTCACAGCTGGAACTTTGACGCTTCAAAAAGTTCATAAAGAGATTGTAAAACTAATCCATATGAATTGATTGGTTTAGTCCAAATTTTCTGAAGAGACCTGATCGCTTTTTATGATGAACTGATTTAATTTAGGCTTTTAGTCACATATAAATATTGATCAGTGAACATACACAGAAGCTCAACCGAACCTGAATGATGTGCGAGAACAAACCTTTCGTTAGTTCACCAAAAAATGAAAATTCTGTCATTAATTATTCATGTCAATCCAAACCTGTAAGACCTTCGTTCATCTTCAGAACACAAATAAAGATATTTTTGATAAAATCCGATAGCTCAGTGAAGCCTGCATCGCCAGCAAGACAATTAATACTTACATTGCCCAGAAAGCTACTAAAGACGTATTTAAAACAGTTCATGTGACTACAGTGGTTCAACCTTAATGTTATGAAGCGACAAGAATACTTTTTGTGCGCCAAAAAAACAAAATAACGACTTTATTCAACAATCTCTACTGTTCGGCGATTTCAAAACACTGCTTCATGAAGCTTCGAAGCTTTACAAATCTTTTGTTTCGAATCAGTGGTTCGGAGAGTATATCAAACTGCCAAAGTCACGTGAACTATTCAACATGTTCTCCAACCAATACGCCTATATAGGTCATTTGTCGCTTCCCTGAAATATGACCCATAGTAGCGTTAACTTAAGTTGCGCCCCTATCGACAACAGGACACTTTCATTTTAATGCATTGTTCCTTTTTATCTGCGTCATATTTTGGGTTTTGCGTAGCTCAATTGGCAGAGCATTGCAATATATAACAATATGCGATCATGCGATCGTAGGTTCGAGCCAAGGGAACGCATGTGCTCAAAGTGTAAATGCACTATAAATCACTAAGATTAGGTTTAGGGATGGCGTAGGTGTAGTCGTTAATAAAAAAAGTCATAAATGCTAAATGGAAAATAGGACACAATGGTGTAAAAAGTCCATACATTGCATTTAAATGAACATGCATTTTGATTGGTAAGGACAGTAATCCGTCATTTCGTGACGACAGACGTAAGGTGTTTGAAAAACGACCTATAAGGTTGTTTTTTTTGGAGGACAGTCTGGAACCATTGAAATTTTGAAACACTTATGACATAACGAAGCCTTGTTTACTGAAATCATGTGACTTTCACGCTCCGAACCTCTGATTCGAAACAAAAGATTTTAGTTTTTTTGGTGCATAAAAAGTATTCTCGTCACTACATAACATTAAGGTTAAACCACTGTAGTCACATGAACTGTTTTAAATGTGTCTTTAGTAGCTTTCTGGGCATTGAAAGTGTTAATTGTCTTGCTGAAGATGGAGGCCTCACTAAGCCATCGGATTTTATCAAAAATAATTTGTGTTCTAAAGATGAACGAAGGTCTTACAGGTGTGGAACGACATGAGGGTGAGTAATTAATGACAGAAATTTCATTTTTGGGTAAACTAACCCTTTAAACGTGCTCCATAACACACAAGAATGAACTTCATTGGTTACACAACATGTTTGAACTTCTGGAAGTAGTTTGCTTTCACACATCATTCAGGTTCTGTTGAGCTTCTCTGTATTCGGTGAGCTTCAGTTTATGAAGAAAGCTCTCGGATTTTATCAAAAAGATCTTCATTTGTGTTCTGAAGATGAATGAAAGTGTTACAGGTTTGGAACGACATGAGGGTGAGTAAATAATGACAGAATTTTCATTTTTGGGTGAAAAAATGGGTCCCAAGTCAACTCGTCAAGTCAATATTTTTTGTCTTGTTAAAGTGACAGAACAGCCAAAAATGAAAATCCTGTCATCATTTACTCATCCTCATGTCGTTCCGAACCTGTATGTTTTTCTTTCTTCTGTGGAACATAATAGAAGATATTTTGAACAATGTTGATAACCAAACAGTTTCAGTTCCCATTGATTTTAAATGGACAGAAAAATACAATGGAAGTCAATGGGAACCAAAACTGTATGGTTATCAACATTGTTCAAAATATCTTCTATTATGTTCCACAGAAGACAGAAACAACATATAGGTTTGGAACGAAGTGACGGTGAGTAAATGATGAAGGTTTTTCTGAGACATTAAAGAGGTAGTTCACCCAAAAATGAAAATTCTGTCATTATTTACTCACCCTCATGTCGTTCCAAACCTGTAACACTTTCATTCATCTTCAGAACACAAATGAAGATCTTTTTGATAAAATCCGAGAGCTTTCCGTCCCTTCGTAAACTGAAGCTCACCGAATACAGAGAAGCTCAACAGAACCTGAATGATGACAGGATTTTCATTTTTGGGTGGACTGTCCCTTTAACAAGACAAAATATTGACTTGATGAGTTGTTTTTATTAAATTATTTAAATAAAAAAAAAAGGCACACAACTTCAAGTTAGTTTTGTATTATCAGTACCATATCACATAGGCCTACCATTCAGGGGTTTGGACACATTTGACTCAAGTGCTGAAATTAGTTTTATAGACTAATATAAACTGTGCCTGAGAGTTTCTGTAGCTTTAAGCACTTTTATGGCCTAGGGAATGCTTTTTTATATTTTCAACTTTTTAATGTCATGCTCTATGGTTGTGTATCAGTACGGCATTAAGAAGCGAGAGGTGGCCGAAGCTGAGGAACAGGCGGCCATGGAGCAGGCGAGCGAAGGCAGTCTGACCCGTCCAAAGAAAGCAGTACCATCCGGCTGCGGAGATGACGAGGAGGAGGAAAACATCATGGACACGATGATGAAGTATCTACCGGGCCCACTGCAGGACATGCTGAAGAAGTAATACCCCGAATACTCTTGAACACACGCAGCTTTAGATATTATTTTAACATGTACCGACTTCGGCGAGAAGAGAGCACACTAGAGCAAAACACCATACACCTGACTACACCATTCACACATTTCGATTTGTGAGGAGCTTTAGATATTAGTGACAGATCAATCAAACAAGAGGGGTTAATTATCAGAATATAAGCCATATTTTATCTTTGCGCGGAAACCTGAATCACATCATCTCTTTGGCAGTTATTTCTTATTCAATACGTAAAAAGCAATATATATGCATGAGTTGTTCGAGTGTCTATTCCACTGTTTTGCATTATCAGTCAATAATGTTGTCCATGTTCATTTAGTGTTCGATATGAGGAAAAAAGTTAACTTGAAGACATTCTAGTCTTGCATGTGTCCATAGTGTTTGTGTGCTCACTGACATCTTGTTTTTGTCACTGCAATCAGATAAAGAAGGCAATAACATTTCCCCACGCCGTAAGCTAAATCACACCTACCTTCGTACATTTGTCACGACGCCATTTAGTTCGTTCGCGAAACTTGTCACACTTGCACTGTAGTATCATCGGTCTGAAACATTTAATGCCTCAATTCAGTTCAACGGCGTTGTCAAGATGCGTTCTCACACCTTTATTGCGCTTTGCGACAGGTTCTGAATTTATGAAAATTTCTGATTTTAAGACTGTAACTCAGTTTCACAGGGATGCTCTGTGTGTTTTGAATGGACTGTAAGTTCTCTGGTCTAGAGCCATGGAATTTTTGTCTGTAATCTACAACATTCTCAGCAATAATAACATATTCTGTTTGCTTGGCTTGCAGTAAAACAAGAAATAAAATCGTATGAATTGTATGAATGGCTCTGATGTTTTAAAAAAAGATGAAATGTGAAATGTCTGTCTCAAGAATTGATGGCACTATAATAAAACAGTCACACAAGTCTAGTTTTTGTGTTTCAATACTGAAAACAGCATTTAATGGAATTTGGAATATTTAAATATTTTATGAGCAGTTTTGTAGTTGATGTTGTAGATTTTATGAACAGATATTAGGCAAATTGAAAGACTGTGATATACAGTATAGACACTGATCGAAATTTGGATTATAAAAAAATTAAAAAGAAATTAATTCGTTCTTTCAGGAAAAATGCATTAAATTGTTCCAAAGTCAAAGATGTTACATTTTATTTTTTAAATAAATGCTATTCTATTTAGCATTTTCTATCAAAGAATCCTGACAAAAATGAATCATGGTTTCCAAGCAGCACAACATTGATAATAGTAAGAAATGTTTTTTGAGCAGCAAATCAGATTATATTCATATTAGAATGATTTCTGAAGGATCATGGGACACTGAAGACTGGAGTAATGATGCTGAAAATTCAGCTTTACAATCACAGAAATAAAGTACACTTAAAATATATATTAAAATAGGACAGTTATTTTAAATTGTAATAATATTTCACAATATTACTGTTTTACTGTATTTTCAGTCTTGCTGTAACTTCTTTAAAAACTTTACCTAAAACTTTTGAATAGTAGTGTATATGTACTTGAATGTCAATTCAAATAATAAAAAAAAAACCTAAATTAAAAAAAAAGCTCTATAAGATTGTGAAATATTACAATTTAAAATAACTGTTTTCTATTTGAAAATATTTTAAAATGCAATTTATTCTTGTGTTGGCAAATCTGAACTTACTCCAAGTCTTCAGTGCCAAATGATCCTTCAGAAATCATTCTAATATGTTATTTGCTGCTCAAGAAACATTTATTGTGTACAATTGTGCAAAATATTTGTGTACAATATATACAGGTGCTGGTCATATAAATAGAATATTGTGAAAAAGTTCTTTTTTTTATTGTAAATTATCTTTAAAAATTAAACTTTCATTTATACTAGATTCCCTACATGTAAAGTAAAACATTTCAAAAGGTTTTTTTTTTTTTATTTGTTGATTAGAGCGTACAGCTAATGAAAGTCCAAAATCCAGTATCTCAAAATATTAGAATATTTACATTTGAGTTTCATTAAATGACCATCCCTACAGTATAAATTCCAGGTATCTCTTCTTTTTTGAAACTACACTAATGGGGAAGACTGCTGACATGGCAATGGTCCAGGAGACAATCATTGACACCCTCCACAAAGAGAGTAAATCACAGATGGTCATTACTGAATGTGGTGGCTGTTTACAGAGTGATGTATCAAAGCATATTAAATGCAAAGTTGACTAGAAGGAAGAAATTGGGTAGGCAAAGGTGCACAAGCAACAGGGATGACCACAAGCTTGAGAATACTGTCAAGTAACGCCGATTCAGACACTTGGGAGAGCTTCACAATGAGTAGAATGAAGCTGGAGTCAGTGCATCAAGAGTCACCACACTCAGACATCTTCAGGAAAAGGACTACCAAGCCACTTCTGAAACAGAAAAAATGTCAGAAGCATCTAATCTGGGCTAAGGAGAAAAAGAACTGGACAGTGAACAGTGGTCGAAAGTCCTCTTTTCAGATAAAAGTAAATTTTGCATTTCATGTTGAAATCATGGTCCCAGAGTCTGAAGGAAGAATGGAGAGGCACAGAATCCAAGCTGCTTGAAGTCTAGTGGGAAGTTTCTGAAGTTAGTAATGATTTGGGGGGTCTGTGACATCTGCTGGTGTTGGTCCATTGTGTTTTATCAAGTGCAAAGTCAATGCAGCCATCTTCCAGGAGATTTTGGAGCACTTTATGCTTCCATCTGCTGACAAGCTTTATGGAGATGCTGATTTCCTTTTCCAGCAGGTCTTTAGCACCTGCCCACAGTGAAAAAAACACTTCCAAGTGGTTTGCTGACCATGATATTACTGTGCTTTATTGGCCAGCCAACATGGCTGACTTGAATCTATGGGATATTTTCAAGAGAAAGATGAGAAACAGTCGATCCAACAATATACAGATGATCTGAAGGCTCAATAGTGCCTCAGCAGTGCCACAGGCTGATCTCTTCCATGCCACACTTCACTGATGCTGTAATTTGTGCTAGGAGCAAGTCATTTGCTGTAATATGTGCTGCCGACCAAGTATTGAGTGTACAAATTAACATACTTTAAAGAACTTGAACTTTTCTGTTTTAAAAATCCGTTTTTTGATTGATCTTAGGAAATATTCTAATATTTTGAGATACTGGATTTTGGACTTTCATTAGCTGTACGCTCTAATCATCAAAATTACATGTAGGGAATCTAGAATATATGAAAGTTTCATTTTTAAAAATAATTTACAATAAAAAAATGAACTTTTTCACAATATTCTAATTATATGACCAGAACCTGTATTTTTTTTCAGGATTCTTTGATGAATAGAAAGTTCAAAAGAACAGCGTTTATCTTTTGTAACATTATAAATGTCTTTACTGTCACTTTTGATGCATCCTTGCTGAATAAAAGTATTCATTTCTTTTTTAATAAAAATAAAAATAAAAATTCTTACTGACCCCAAACTTTTGAACGGTAGTTTATAATGTTACAGAAGCTTTGTATTTGAGATATATATTATATATATATATATATATATATATATATATATATATATATATATATATATATATATATTATATATATATATATATAAATACAGTTCACATTAAACATTAACATACATTTTAAACTAAACTTTTGAAAGAAAGCACACAGCCATTATTAATAACCTAAACCACAAAGTGGCACTGTTATTCAAACTTTTTACTCTTCCGAGCATAAATATTTCAGTAGTATTCCTGACGCATAGGTATGAATGTGGAAGAAAAAAAAAAAAGAAAAAGAAAAGACAAGAAAGAGTTTCTGCTGAGGGCAACATTTCCACGCAACTTTTTCAATCTTTATTAACTCAATAAACCACATACAGTAAGGTGCACTAACAAAATGTACATATGTGCACCAGCCCAGGCACTCTATGGCAATGATTATGGGCCTGCTTCCAAACACGGGACATGACAATCAACAGTGAATTTTCCCCTTTTGGTTCTGAACAAGACAAAGTCCTATAAATGTTCTGTCCTTTAAACAGTAGGAAAATGTTTACATCCGTAAAACATTCTGACATTTACTGTGCTGGGAGAGTGCGAAAGGAGTAAGGCCTGATCACGGACAACAAATATCTGAGAAACACATACACACACCCTGCTAAATCACTGCAAATGATGCCTAGTCTCACAAAAACTGGCAAGAAATGACCAGGTCACATTTCATCTCAAAATCAAGATGCATGAAAAACAAATTATATTTTGCTAAATAATTATATTATATAAATTGTTAAGTACAGTTGTGTTTGTTGTACTGAATTATATTTTGACAGTTATTTTACAGTAAAATTACAATAATGAGAATTCAAGGAAAATGTGCTTAATTGCCATCACAATGCACAATACTTGCATGGTGGTTTAATAATACATATATAATATTATCAAAACGCCATGCAAGTACTGTGCTATATTTCGATTTTGGGTGAAGAATAACCTGGACGTTACTTTGTGAGAACAGGCACAGACAATAATACAAAGTTTTATGATAATTTTTTTTCTATTAGCCACATTTCCACCGAAATTACCCGGAACAATTTGTCCCAGGAGCATTTTTTCCCCCAGATCTGTTGCTGTCTGCATTTTCATTGTGGTCTAAAGCAAAGTCCCTTTAAGACATGTCATTTCACTTGGCAGCCATCTTTGAAACTTTTCGCCAAGCTTACGATTAAACTTCATATTTGAAAAAAACAATGAAGTCTGACAACCGAACCGTCTCATAAATTTTGTTTCTAAAAGTTCAAATCATGACAAAAAAAATGAATTTTTCAGACTGGACCAAGCTAACGCGCATGCGCAGTCCTAAGCAGAAAAGCCTCTCAGAAAACGGACTGTTTTTATAGCAACCAGAGCTTCTAACGGCAGCTGAAGTGACGCGATGACTTCACCAATCAGCGACTGATACTTTTACTTTGAAGGCGGGACTTATTCCGCCATATTGTGCATAAGTGCGTTGCACTTTCTCCCATTCATAGTAATAGGAGTGCACCGTCTTTCTGTATATAAAGTCTTTGTCTAAAGTACCGTGAAGATTAGTCCGGTGATATAGGACTGTGCACAACTTTTTCAGTTCCGGCTGGATTTCGTCCTCCACATATACACTTAATAAAGCCTGAACCTTGTTGTCGGTCCATCTGTCATATTTTTTAAACTCCATTGTTGCTTCGAATAGCAAACAACTTTTACTGGACGCACCGCGACAGACTTAAAAATGGTGGTTGAAATAAAATGCTGCATGAAGTCAACCAATCAAAATGCTGTGTGAACTCAGCAACCAATCAGCATGTTCAGTGCCCAAGTCCCACCCCCTTGCTGTATTTTTGTGTAGTTAATTAAGAGAAGGTACACCGCCATCTTGCTTCGACGAAAGTGACCTGAATGCACCTGACGTAAACAACTTCCCACCTGGTAAATATGAACTTCCCAGGAGGACTTGAGTGCACCAAAAGTACTACCTCGCGAGCAGGGTTTTTCTGAGGGACCCGGAACTTCATTTAGACCCTGGTGCCTGCGGTGGAAACGCGGCTATTGTGTGTTATAATCCTCACTCAAGAGTAGAAGGCATTTAATGAGGAAGGCTACTACAGAGAACACTGTTTACAAGTCAATCACATTCCTTTTATGATAAGTGGTCATCATAGAAAGAAACTGTTAAAAGAGAGATATCATTGCTAACTGTGGAAAAGGAAATACAGCTTGTCCTGAACATGAAAAAGAGGTTTTCCCTCATCAAACAAAGAATATAAAATCTATAAATAATTTCATAAATATGCTGGAGCGGTGCAAATACTAAGAGCTTTGATTTTGTATTGTTATCAGATGACCAATTCGCAAAATGAATTTGCATTCATTTTCAATGTGAGCTGGTGATCTGACAATATGCACCAACAATGCACTTCCATTGGTATTCGCAGCATAGTGGAGATCACCTGATTCTGCAGTCAAACGCGCATACTAGAAACCACAGTACAGTGACTTGCCAACAATTCATTTGTAGAGCGACAAATTTACCAGTTGTTCAACATTTGAAGAGAAAAACATGTCAAAATTACAGCATATCCCAAAAACACACAGTAAAAACATGCTTCTATGCGACATGTGCGAGTAATACCACTATAGTGAGACTCAAACTGGCCTGGACAAGGCAAAACCACAGCTACAATCAGTCAAGTTTGAAGTTTGATGCTCTTGGTGCGCATCCAAACACAGCAAAATGACTGGCTTTAAGGTCGAACTGTTTACAGCATGAGGATTATGTCAGCTGAGAACATTGTGATAAACTGAGCGTCATTTTCATCTTTACTGCTTCCATCAACACAAGTAGATGATTTTTCCCTACTAATGTTATGGCAGGTAGTTTACACATTTTTAAAACACTCCGCCATGAGTAACTATGTGTCTGGTAAACAGAGTGGTACCTTTGGGTTTCCAGATCTGGGGCTTTGAAATAAAAGCATTCTGAATTGAGTATGTTTTCTTTAGATGATCCTGTGAGTTACTTGTGAAAGGGACAGAAATGGAGGGAGGATTTGGGATGAGATGGGGTGTGATGTGATGTACAGTATACTGGTGCAGGTCCCAGGCCATAGAGGGCTCCCGCTGCTGCTGCTGCTACACGTTTGTCCGACATTTAGGAAAGATGGGCCCTCCTTCAAGCCTTCTCTTTCTTACTGCACACACAAACAAAGAAGGGTTGACCACTTTTGAGGACATAAAAAAAAAAAGTTACATAATGAGGAATTTTACTTTCAACATAACAGCCTACAAAGTGTTCAACAATAAGGATTTTATGTTTTTGCTTAGTTTTGACTTTTACTTGCCCTGTCAGCATTTTCACATGGAAGCTTGTTTCCGCCACAAGAAAAAAAAAAAATGCGACTTTTTATCTCAAAATTCTGACTTTTTCTTCGAAATTGTGAGTTTGCATCTCTAAACTCGCGATTTCCGAGATATAAAGTCAGAATTGTGCGATATAAAGTCAGAATTGCGTGTTAAAGTCAAAATTGCGAGATATAAAGTCAGAATTGCATGTTATAAAGTCGCAATTCACATTTTTTTCTCAAAATTGTGAGTTATCACGCAATTGTGAGTTTATAACTCGCAATTCTGACTTTTTCTCAAGTTTAAATCTCGCAATTGTGAGAAACAATGTTTTTTTTCCTCACAATTGGACATTATAAGCATCAAAAAAAGAGTCAGAATTACGAGATATTAACTCGCAATTGCAAGAAAGTCAATTGAACTCATATAAACTCACAATTCTGCCTTTTTTCTTACAATTTTGACTTTTTTCTTGCAATTCTGACTTTATAAAAATACTGACTCTATCTCGCAATTGCAAGAAAAAAAGTCAGAATTGTAAGATAAAAAGTCACAATTACCTTTGTTTAGTTTTTTTATTTCATGGCAGAAACAAGCTCCCATATTTTCATGAGCCCTACATAATTTCTTTGCTTTACAATAAGGTAAATTTGTTAACAGCACTTAATGTATTAACCAACATGCATTAACCATGAGAATAACCTTAATGTTAGACATTGGAAAATCCTTATTGCATTTGTAGATTCCAATGAAAGAAACTGGAATTAAAGGAATAGTTCACTCAAAAGAGTTGTTTGTGAATGGCTTCAAAAGACTTGAAATATAGCGTGAGTCAAATGGGCTAGTTTTATAGTGCTTTTTGGAGCTCAAAAGCTTTAGTCCCCAATCACTTTTATTGAGCAAATACAACAAAGAAAGTCATATGCATTTGGCAAAATAATAATAATAATTTAGGGTGAACTATTCCTTCAAGAAAAGCTCTGCATGCACAGCAAGCCAGAGGCCATTTTCATTAAAAATTTTGTTGATTTGGCATCAGAATACTCTCTCGGTGCAGAAGAAAGTAAAGACTGAACTTGAAAACCTAAAGACAACCCATCAGACATTCAGACAAACAGCACAACACTTTGACAGACAAACAAAATGACCAAGAAACAACCAGATAATGAAGAGAGACAGGTTTTGAATTCACTTTGATGGAGGGAAATACAGTAGTGGAGATGCTGAAGCGGCAGAGGGGAGTTTGAGGAAAAGTAACGATCCAGAGACTTGAGGTATTGCGAGAAGGCTAAAATAAGAGCCAAAAAAAGACAGCTGGTAGTGCCCAGAGGGAGAGAAGGAGGGCAAGACTCTGTGTTTACTTTGGTTTTGACGTGAACTTGAACTTTTTACAGAAGGCTCTTTCCAGCTCAGGGACCGACAGAGTGAATGTGATCGCGCCATCCGAGTCCGACCGAACTACACGTGCTGCAAATACATACATGGCATGAACACACCAATACATACACTACCATCCAAAAGATTGGGGCCAGAAAGACTTTTTTTTTTTAAAGAAATCAATACTTTTCAGTCATGACAACTCTCGGGATAGCTTGAACACAGTATTTTATTAATGAGTAATATTAATGTAAATGTAAATAAGTATGGTTTTGGCAGACTAGATCTGCTACACCGCTGCTGCGGTGGCAGGCAATACAAGGACTCGCTCTGCTAGACCACGAAAACAGAAAGAAACTGCTGCTGCCACCGAGCAAGTAGATAGGTGGTGCTGGGGAGGAGGAGGGTTAAGACTAGAGCTGCACGATTAATCGGACTATAAGAAAAATAACATTGAAATCGCACTTAAATAATTTGGCTTAGTGCGATTATGAAACCGCAGAGGCTGCAATTATTTTTATTTTTTTATGCACAGATTGTCAGTGCAGCACGGCTCTGTGATGAGTAGGAAATGCTGATCCATCTGAAAGCACTGTGAGTTTCGGTCGCTTATAATGTGCATTTGAAAAAGCAACGCGCATCAAACATCTTTCCAGACATGAGAAGCATTTATTATCATCTTGTCCAACAAAATACAACATTTAATAACATGTTTTTACTCCAAACTCATTTTATAATGACAGTTTAGAATCTTTCTGTGAGATGATGTGGCTTCTTACACAGAATAAGGCAGTCGTGTCTTTATTAGTCATGTTTAATCAATCAAAGCGTTTCAATCTTCTGTTTATTCAGCTACAGCAATAGTATGATGCCCATATGCATTTCCTGGAATGATGAGCGTTACCTACTTAGGTGGCAGGGCATATTTGAGTTTTCTGCGCAAGAGCGCCTTCTGGCTTTCAGATAGAGAAGCATTTAATACTGATCACAGAGCCGTACAGCTCTGACAAGCTACGCATGAAATAATCATTGGCCTTTGCGAATTTAATTGCTATTAATTGTGCAGTCCTAGTTAATACGAACGTGCAGTCTAATGCTACCTGGTCAGACCGAAATATATATAGCTAGCTTGATAGAAAGAAATGCCTGATTGACTGTAGTACCAGGCACAAGTCAGCCAATCTGTAACACGTTAGAGTTTCATGACTGAACTATGTATTTATTAAGCAAGACTGCATTAAATTGATCAAAAGAGACACATTTCTATTTCAAATCAATGCTTTTGAACTTTCTATTCAATAAAGAATCCTAAAAAATTGATCATGATTTCCACAGAAATATTAAGCAGCACAACTGTTTTCAACATTGATAATAACATGAAACATTTCCATCAATTATAATAAGATTTTACAATATTACTGTTTGTACTGTATTTTTGACAACATAATTGCAGCTTTGGTAAGCATAAGATACTTCTTTCAAAAACATTCCTGACCTCAAACTGGATGGGGAAAAATGTAGTGTACCTATTTCAGCCCATCCAGCATGCAAACACACATTTATGCATTTTTCAGCAAATACACACATACAACAACAATCAATGTTAATTATGAATATACACATACAAATAACAAATCTGACAGCATCAGTGTGTGTGTTTCTTACCAAGGTCGTTGTTGCTCATCATGGCATTAGATCCACGCAAGCGTGGGCCCTGCTGGGTGAAGTGGTATCCGAACTTCAGCAGAGTAGTGTTCTTCTCCAAAATATTAGCTATCTCCATCTCAACCTTATTACCCAAAGGCTGGCTCTGTATCACACATACACAAATATGCAAGATATAAATACAGGATATAATGCAGTTTAGATCAGTGCTACCCATGCCTTCATTCCCCCATCAATCATCATTACCTTCAGACTGAACCCCTGACCTCATGGATAGTGGCTCGGACCTTTATATAACTTTATTCTGTGAATGTGTGTGAGCGTACCTGGTTGTCAATCTTTAACTCCTGAAGTGTAGTGTTGCTCTTTAAGGATTCTACGAGTGCCAGAATTCCAGCTCCAGTAATGAAGTTTGACTCCACGTTTAGACTCTTCAGAGTGGTGTTCACTTTCAGCATGTCTGCTAATGCCTGGGAACCAAACAACATTACACACTGTTTAACATCTCTGTTACCGTTAGGTATTAAAGTTTGGGCTCAGTAAGATTTTTTTTTATGCTTTTGAAAGAAGTCTTTTATGCTCACCAAGGCTGCATTTATTTGACTAAAAATACAGTAACAACTGTACACTTGTGAAATATTACGATGTGAAATGTTTTTCCTATTTTAATATATTTTAAAATGTAATTTATTCCTTTGATGAATCATTTCTCCTGTCTTCAGTGTCACACGATCCTTCAGAAATCATATACTGATTTAGTGCTCAGGTAACATTTCTTATTTTCACCGCATTTGAAAATGGTTGTGCCGCTTCATATTTTTAAGAAAAATATGATAAAAAAAAATATTCTTTGATGAATAGAAAGTCCAAAATAAAGCATTTATTTGAAATAGAAATCTTTTGTAACATTAATGATGTCTTTACAATAATTTTAATTAATTCTTGCTGAACTAATAAAAAAAAAATCATTAAGAACATGCAAACTATTTTTTTTATTAAACTCATAAATTTAATTTTATTAAGCATAAAGGCAGTCTTTTTTCTTTTTTTTCTTCATTATACTATATATAAGCTAGTTGACACAACTCAATGAATATTGTTGGTGTTACAGGGGTTTAATTCCGCGTGGGATTGCGGCAAATTATGAGATAATATAAAAATATAACTGTGGCCAGTGAAAATGCTGAGTGGCTAGTAACTTTGGAAAACCACTTGCCACAGTGGCTGGTAAGCAAAAAAAGTTAATGTCAAGCCCTGCTGTGTGCGTGTATATATATATATCCAAAAATTACATTTGTAAAAACAGGCTGCATTGTTTTTACAGAAAATTTTATTTCTTATTTTAAATTATTTGAAAAATCTGAACTTTGAGAATAGTCATGCTTCTTTAACTCACAAAGGCTACAGGATCATTACTTCTGGTGCCAACGATGCTCAGGCGCTCCACAACACTGTTCCCTTTAAGAGCTTCAGCATATGCTTTCAAAGTTGGGACTGGAATATTCTACATATCACCGGAAAAAAAGAGAGAACACACAATAGGGCAAACAATCAAAACTGCAGGCTAGCAGACATAAAGATACAATATTCAGCAGAAAGTATAAATAAAAGAGTGAAAGTGGCACCTTGATGTTATTTAGGTTGACCTCAGTAAGATCTGGATCATTGCTTTTGATTCTCTGTAGTGTTTCCTCTACATCTGTGTCATTGGGCTGTTCATCTGGCACTGGCTTATACTGAGTACACTGGATTACACCTGTGTATATAATGCAACTCTGAATTATAACAAATCATACGGTTCAGTGCCAGCTATAACACAGTACAATATCACACGGTACACTGTGGTCTCAAGCCACATTACAGATGTATGGCATTGCATTACATTTATTTACATTGTACATTTATATATTTGGCAGACACTTTTACCAAAACTGACAACAATCCATTCAAGATATAAATTGTATGTGATGTTAGCGCCATGCTCTAGGTTTGAGGATCAGGAAAACTTTACAGAACTAAATATCAAACTCAGTTGAATTTATTTTCAAAGAAAGATAGTACAACCGCACTATAAATCACCTGAAGAGCAGCTGGTTAAAAGTATTAAAGGTCCAGCATAATTTGTTTGCAGATGCCATTTTGTTTGATATTTTGCTATAAATTAGACATTCACTGTAACATACTGCCAATTCATGGTTTTTGCAAGTAAAAACTATGAATTACCATTTAATTTATGGTAAAAAAAGACAAAAAAAGAACAGTAAAAGGACATTCCCAGAAGTCCCTGTGTTACACATCACATATGATTACATCTTTATTATAAATAATTTAGTTTCTTCTTATTTTCATTATCAGTGGTGTATATTAGTGTGTTTTGTGTAGATTTTATATTATTTAGTTAATGTGTTTTGCATTATTTTAGCATCATGTGTGTTACCCTGATGGTGTCTTTGTAGGTATATATGACTCTGTGCACTGTCTATATATGAGCAATAACTATGTTTTACCAACAGGCCGCTAACAATGAACTCTGATTCATCATGTGGCTTTCTATTGTACCATTTGTATTACTGTTGTGGTTATCACTACATTTTTATGTAAAAAGGAAGATTTTGGTAGTTAAAGTAGGTATATTAACATTATATTATAAGTTGTAAAATATACAGGCATCCTGTAAAACTGGAAACATTTTCAAAGTATTTTTTTATGGTGAATTTCTGGCAACCACAACTGCCACTTAATTTTATTTAAATTTAACAGCATTTTTTTTTTTTTTTTTTTTTTTTACAGTGTGCCTAAAGTTTACAAGCACTTTCAACACAATTTTATCCAATATACTATAATATATAACTTGTATTTTACAGTTACTTCTGATTAAAGAATATAGCAATGCAAATGCAAACAAATACTAATGCAAAACTGGAATAAACTAAACCTGAATGATCATAAAATAAATAAATAAAATCAATCAGACAAATAAGAAGCTTAAAACCAGACAAAAACATTACAGGATAATTGCTGTATTCACTTACTGTTCAAACCCTGCTTGTTGACGATAGTACTGCTGGCCAGTGCTTCATAATACTGCTGATTGCTCATCAGCGTGTGCATACCCAAGATGGCTGCAGCAAGAAAAAAAAAACAGAATAAGTTGAATAAGTTATATTTGTATATATAAATATACATATATTTTTTGTATAGCATGATCCCGAAGGAAAAAACAATTGACCTCATTATATATATATATATATATATATATGTATGTTAGTCAAGCTTTCTTGACTCAAAACCGTAATAGTTGTAAATATCCATTATCCACCCTCTATATGATCCTCAATGAAATAGTTTGCTATTTACAACTTATGTAAATCATATATAAAATCATGTTTTTCAAAATATCAACTCAAAATCATTCACATTTAACCAACGAAAATATCTCAAGCAGAACAGTAATGGCACCAAATTAAAATTAAATAAAATGAAAAGGGACAGCAAAACATCTAAATAGCAAGTCAACAGGAAAGAGCAATTTATGAGTTTGGCATGTATGCTGCATCTGATAGTTGACCGTGGGCCAAAGACAACTGAACTAACCTCATTCCCATATGAAGCTCTAATCTGTCACTACATATAAGATGTTCAGACCATTAAGTCAACTTCTTAAATCTTGCTGTTTTTGAAACATGATCCCGGAGGAAAAAACAATTGACCTCATTTTTAGCCAAACCACTCCATCATGCCAAATGAGAATAAAGTAAGTGGCTGACAGTTGAGAGTTTTTTTTTAGCCAGCAGAAAAACGTTGTTCCCCTTTTTTGGTAGCCATGTGTCCTTAGTGCACAAGGATGAGTCATTGTTATGAAAGAAAAAGAATTCAAACTTGCATACGCAGTTTGCATACGCAAAGGTCTAGTTCACTTAAAAAATAAGAATGAATTATTTACCCTGTCTTTCTAAGTCTGTATGATTTTGTTTCTTCGTGAAACACAAAAGAAATTCTGAAGAATGTTCATGCTGCTCTTTCCTGTACAGTTGAAGTTATACAGTGGAGGAGGAAAGGAAAGACAGTCAAATGAGTTTGGAACATCATGACTGGTACAAGATGACAGTTTATTTTTTTGGTTAAAGCAACCTTGAAATAACACTTAAATCATCATGCAGATAACATAATATGCTGAGCATACCATGCAAATACTGAGCTAATGTTTAAGAAACATTCTGGAAAAATTAGAGCAGCATACAATGTTGCAGGTTAACCTACTGGAGTGATCCGTGGCTCAGAAATGGTGGAGCAGGGGAGTGGACAGAGAAAATTAGGAATGAAGATGTAAAAATGGAGTGGAGAGGACTAAAAGACAGACCAGACAGAGGCACATTGTGAGATATAGACACACACACACAGAGGAAGTTCAAATTAGTCAGTGAAGTTACAGATGGATTCACTCATTTGAATATGAATATTAAAATTAGTGAACAGAGTGTGCTGAATTTAATTATGCCTTACTAAAGATTAAGTGAAGTTACAAAATAACAGTAAACACTGCCTTTTTTAAACTCCATTACAGATTATGCACATATCCATATGAAGTCAGAATTATATAAAAAATACACTTTTATAATTAAATGTATAAAATGGTGTCTTGGATCCCAAGAATCATAGAGGCATAGTCTACATACATGAATTACATTGGTAACAGTATATTGTACCTGCTATATCGCACAATTCTGCATCAGTAGCACTAGATAGCGCCTCTTCTAGTTCAGGCTCCAGAGTGACATCTTCCAGGATAGGATCAACAACTTTTGTCTTAGGCTCCCACACTTTTCCTACATGCACACATTTACACATACATGTAGAAACAGAGAGAGTGAAGGAAAAATGCCTTCATTTATTTTTTTTGCTAAAATAATGACTGTCTTATGTACACATGCTGTCATTTCAACCATTATTTTGCCCCCAAAAAATATTTTTAAAATGTTAGTGCACTTTTAAATAAAGGAGACAACTCTCTCAGCAAAGAACAAGATTGATGCATGACTCAGACAGAGATGTGGAAGAAAATGAAGACAAATAAAAAGTAAATAACATTTGTGGACAGAATGTTACTGTGCATCATTTCAAGCTGTATCATCATGTTATGCAAAAAGAATAAAATACAAGTGGTGTACTGACGGTATAAAAGTTTTATTGAGACTCATAAAGCCATGAAATTTGTATTAGTCAGACAAAGTAATTTGTTGTTTATTTAAATGTCATTTCTCTACAAAATGTCAAACACAAAGCTGGAAATGTCAATCTAGTGGCAATGTTTATAACTTTCAGGATAAAAAAGACAAAAGTGACAGAACTTCTTCTCTGATATACTATATACACAATGTTGGACATTGTTAGTGGACAAATTACAAACTAAAGAAAGCATAAAAGGTAATTTTCTAAAAGTTCACAGGGTCAAAAGTACCCATGGTTCTAAATAAAAAAAGTCGCTTCTTACCTCTTTTCTCGCCAGTGTAGGGAACAAGATCATCTCGATCTGGATGTTCTTTGGCTTGTTTCTCCAGGTGAGCTAGAAGGTTATCTCTCTGGAAAGTTCCAGTCGGAGCTTTCTTAGTCTGATCCCTCTGTCTATATCCTGCTGGCAACAGTGCGTTCTAAAAACAATATAATTCATGAAACATTCGTTTTGTCATCAAACTTTCAGAAAAAGTGCACAGAATGTAAGATAGTAAATTAATACAATAAATTATGAATTTGCCATATCTTAAAGGGATAGTTCACCCAAAAATGCAGATCTCGCCCAAGCAGACCTCGTCCCCCATTTACTAACCAAAGTAGGAAAAAAAAAAGGTAGTCGATGGGATAGCGAGATCTGCTTGGTTACAAACATTCTTCTTTTGTGTTCAGCAGAACCAAGAAATTTATTCAGGTTTGGAACAACTTGAAGGCGAGTAAATGATGACTTTTTTTGATTTTTGGGTGAACTATCCCTTTAAAATACCATGGTTTCTGATGAAATCACAGCCATTTTCCATCAACTTCCTTTTTTTGCAACTATTTGATACTGGCTTTCTAAGATTTATGAAGCATGGTAACCCAGGTTTTCTTACTTGCAACCACATACTGAAAAGGCAAACTCCACCACCTCCAGAAACACAGTGAGCAATGATAACATTCTTTTAAGTCAGGGCCTATCAGCCCATATCCACAAAAAAGGGCCGCAGAGCAAATGGAGGAATGTCAACGTATGTGCATGTTAAATGTGATGACAGAATCCAGAACACACAGTGTTTCAAAGAGAACTCAGAGAGAACAGAACTTTATAGGACACCTTAGAATTGTTTATTCTTAGTGCAGATAAAATTGAGACAAATTAATTCTAAAGTGACATTTAAAATCATTAAAGTAGAGATTTCTACTGCTAAACTTACTGCACAATTTAGTGTTTCGGGAAAAAGCTCGGCTTTGGTGGAAAATGTTTATTTTTGTTACATTTGAGCAGATTAACTTTTGTTCCAGCACCAGTATTTATGGTAAACTTCTGCACCTCTGGCTGAACATCTCAAGTAAGGGAGAAGAAATTCTCTTTTCCCTCTTCTCTGTTGCTGGACATTTATCCTACGTCTGTGTCTAAATCTGTCAAGAAGTGCTTAGATGCTGGAGTCAAACCAGATTCCTGAAGAGCAAATAAAAAACTGTGGTCTGAGTGAGAAAAAGAACACTATCAACAGAGAGAGAATCGCAGCCTTACGACAGTGAAATCCCTAAAAACACTGCAAAACAACAGCACACTCCAACCACTGTAGAACAACACTGTCAAACTGACTCCACCATAATAATAGTCTAAACTCAGAAACGTCAATGTGATACAACACAGACAAGCAAAAACCACAGCAAGAAAGTGGTTCTCAAACAAAAATGCCACTGAAACAACAATGTCCAATATCAAACAAAACATAATGGGCTACGACATGGTCCAAAATAAAACAACACAGTCCAGTCAAACAAACACCACTAAGAAACAAAAACACAAAAATAAAGTGGGCTTCTTAAACAAAAATGGCACTAAAACAACAATGTATAACACCAAACAAAACATAATGGACGACCAACAGAGTCCAAAATAAAACAATAGTCCAGTCAAACAACATTACACACACACACACACACACACACACACACACACACAAAAACAGTCCATCCAAACAAAGAACACTGCAAAACAACACGGTCCAGACAAACAAATCAGATTAGGTAGCAACAGTCTGATCAAACAAATAAAAATAAATAAATAAATAAATCCAAACAAAGACTAGGAAAAAACAGTCAAGACTAACAAACTAAATTAGGTAGCAACAGTCCAGACAAACAAACACCACTAGGAAACAAAACAGTCCTGACAAATCGTCCAGACAAACAAATCAGACTAGATAACAACACAGTCCAGTCAAGCAAACATCATGTTAAAAAAAAGTCCAGACAAACAAACACCACTGACACAACGCAGTCCAGACAAACCACCAGACTAGGTAGCACTAGCAACACAGTCCCGTCAAACAACATTAGACTTAAAAGTCGAATCAAACAAAATTATAAAACAAATCTTCTAACAAATCCCACAACAAAACACAATAGGCATCCTTTAAAAACTCAATTTAGTTTTCAGTGCCAAAGCACTACTTGAAAGTATAAATTAAAAATTACAGAAGAGAGTTATCAACCTTTCATAATGCAAAGTATGGCAATCAGAAGCAATTAGTGTGTGAGCACATTTATATGAATTGTGTGTGAATTCATGCAGCTTTTAAGGTCCAGTTTGAGACATTTCACCTTATTATTTTAAGTGCACTTACATCAGGATCAAGCTCTTCAAGTTCATCCTCTAGTCTCCTGAGCTCCTCTTCACTGAGCTTCTGCAAGAGCTCATCCTCATCCACATCCCGGTACTTCTCCATCTCTTTACGGAACATGATGAATAAGATGAAAGGGAAGAAGAGGACAGAAGAAAAGAAAAAAGGCAGGAACAGTTGAGCCCCCCAACCACAGGACCTTGGTGAAGACAAAAGAGACAGATACATTAATAGGCCTATTCTAAATTCAAAGTTCAAAGGAGTTTATGATAAATAATTACGTTTTTCATGAATAATTATTTGATTTTCGACAGTATTAAATTCAAATTATATGAGTTGTGGAAAGCAGGATAACCACAGGTGTACTTCATCACATTAACTGAAGACATGCTATGCTAATGTTGGACAACTAGAAAAAGCATAAATACTGTCTTAACTTTGAACAGACTCTATTATTATTTAAAACTTAAACGTTTGAATGTCTCTGTGCAAGATGTTTTACTTACACTTGCTTTTTAAAAAAGCATGCCAATTTTATTTTAAAGAAATATATATAGTAGCCTAATATGATGTTAAACAACAGATAAATTGAGTCGTATAATAATGATACATCTTGTGAGAAGAAAACTTGCTTCTGCTCTTTGGACCTTCTCAAGTGTCCTTGGTAAATCTTAAAGACAAGGACATTGACCAGCAAACTCCATCACACTATATAATGCAAATTTATTATTAACATAATGCCTTTAATGGTAGCCTCTAGTTTACGTTTCCCAAATCAATAAACTAGTTAATTATATACACATTCCCAGACAGTTCCTCAAACAAATTGCTTTTCCACTTCAGTTAATAAAGTTGTGTAGCTTCAGATACAACTTTTGACATTAAAAGAAACAAAAATACATTTAAAAAGCAAACATTTATGAAATATAATTTTCTCAGAGCTTCATTCTGTACTGTTAATATGCGTATCTGAACGTTTCACGGCTCAATGCAATGATGAAAACACAGCTTTAGCGCCGGAGCGTCTATCATTCTCACTTACTTCAGACAGCGCTTATCCCACACTATATATAGCGCATGTGACAGCTGAATACTTTGACCAGATATGGTTTCTTTTCGGAGCCGCTAATTCACACAAATGTGCTGCTGCCTCAAGCAATGATTTCTCAAATCCAAGGTTCATAGAAAAACAACGCTTGACACGGCGGAGAAAGTCCAAATATTAAAAGTCACTGCTCGAGCCTTCGTTCAACAAGTCCAATAGTCGGTGGCGATCAAAGAGTTTCCACAACTTGGAGTAGCGCAGAACTTCGCCCCGCCCACCGCGCAGACCTGCCAATCACTGACGCCATTCATCCAGCCCACCAATCAAATTGCAGAGACAAATGACAGTCACACAAGTGTTTCGTGTTGTCGTCTTTTCGTTTAATGGCTCAAACCAAATGTTAACTTGGAAATAAAACAAACATGAGAACCTAAATACAAATGTTTTTACAGCTAGGCCATTTTCTTTTCTGAAAACACACAGTAAGACCACAGCAAACAAACCAAAGTGCAAAATCAAGAGTTTTAACAATACAAGCAGTAGTGTCTCACACAAAAACATAAATAAATCAAAAGACAAATGGCCCTATTGTAAAGACACAGAAAGGGAAGCTGTTCAGGCAATAACAAGTTAATTTGGTTAATATTATTATTTATCATAACAGCAAAAACAGGTAAAGAAATCCCTTTCCCATGGCGCTCGGAACGATAACTGAAACAATTTGTGAACAATTAAATAAAATGAGCCCACCAAACACACTCTTGAATTCTAGAGCTAGATTTCTTCAGGCTCAAGGTTTCAGCATGGTTCTGGGAAAAGGTAGTCGAAACAGTCTCAAGCAGCTCTGCTGATCTCATCTAAAAACTCCACCATAATGTTGTGGATCCAGATGTCATTGTCCTCTTGTGTGGTGTCCACAAGGTAGACAGAGATTTTGCGCTCCCAGGGCCATTCCCCCTCCTCAACTGACTCGATTTGAGCCACCAGCGGCTTTTTCTCAACATGGTTACGGAACACCATAGAAGCTTCCTCACACCAGACCCCTTGTTTGACACCTGAAAGCAAGTATTTTACATGTAAATCAGAAGCTTTAATACATGCATTAGTTTTGAGGTGACTTGCAATAAGGGCTGGGTGATGCATCAATTATTTACAATATATTTGCCATTTTGACAACAACAAAACATCAATACAGATCAGTATTGTGATGATTTTAACATTTTTATTTGGTTGTTAATTTTCCGACAGAATATGCTATCAGCCTTTTGTCACGACTCGTTTAAGATAAATATACTTTATGAAACGATTCAATTTAAATCAGAGATGCTATTAATCACCGATTTCACACTTCATTTGTACAATTATTCAAAACTGTTCACAGAAGGCCCTGTGCAGAATGTCACATGCTTTAAAAACGTATTAGTAAAAAAATAAGCAGGTAAATATTACTATTTTTCATACTGGTCCATATATAAATATTACAGTAGCGCATTGCTGCCACATACATATTTTTTGGTCTTAATAACAAGAAGTCGTTAAAACAACATCTTTTCTCATAATAATATGTCATTTTTGAGCATGTGGAGGATGCTGTTTTGGGACATGATTGAAGTACAAAGTATTGTTAACAACATAATAAATAATAATTTAGCGTCCAAATGTGAATATAGAAACATTTGGATTTGTGCCAAATGAGAGAGGTGCCCAACGCCAGTTTCAGTTTCGCTTTAAATAGATTCATTTAGGCTTTAAAATAAATTTGTTTCTAATAAATGCCACTATAATTATGCCAGGCACACATTTAACGACTAGCTAAAACATTCTAAGACTGTGCTCAACACACAGCGATTGTTTCCTGTGACTGAAGCTGTTTTAAATACTTACACATAGAATTTGATTGCAGACTGAACGCAACTGGCTCTGACTGGACGCGTTTGAGCGCAATCAGTCATAAGTATCAATTTACATTCATAATAAGCCTTACAATCGTTAAGTTTGTGCACAGCTTTAGTTTATTTTATACTTATACACTACCGGTCAAGTTTTTGAACAGTAAGATTTTTTCATGTTTTTAAATTAAGTAGGGCTGCCCCTTAATAGTCGACTAACCGTTAGTCAACTTGAAGAGTCTTGGCCGACCAAGATTTTATTAATCGTTTAGTCGCAGAAAAAAAAAATCTCCACAGGAAGTGGCGAGGTCACGCAGTCCTAGAGGCACAGTGCCCGGTTGCATAAAGCACCTTAAGTGTAATTTTCCCTTAAGATCGCCCTTATGTTTCCCTTAAACTTAAGGGTGTTGCAGAAAATAACCGTTAAGTGTTACTTAAGGGTTTCTTTAGGCGAAACGTCATAAACCCTTAAGAATTTCCCTTAAGTATATATTTTTCACTTAAGTAATGCGTAAGTGTTGCATAAAGCCCCTTAACCTTCATTTCCCTAAGTATATCGTAAGGTTCGTAAAACTTCACCTTAAGTGTTACACAGAGTGAGCAGGTTCAATCCAAGTCGTATAACGTGCCACGATCGGCCGCTTTATATGATAGACAAATTGTACTTTAGCGGTTTATTCACATAAACATTGATGAAATATAACATCTTATAACATATCTTATATGGTAAACGGAAGCGCAAACGTGCGTGCATCACACGCAAAAACAACCCTCATTGGTTCTTGCGCGCACATTTGAGCTTCCGACACAGCCGTAATCATATGGATGTCTTTCAATAAATGGACATAAATGATGAGAGAATATTAAAAATATCTTTATTTGTTGTCCAAAGATGAATGAAAGTCTTATGGGTTTGGAACGACATGAGGGTTGTCAGGGTGAGTGAATGACGGCAGAAATCTCAATTTTGAGTAAACAATCAATTTGAGTTTCTCGTCTCTTTCATATTTGGTTTTCTTTTTTGTTTTCCTTATCCATATTATGTTGTTTTCTGTGAAAACTTACCACGATACGTATTAACAAATAACGTGTCCATGGCAACAGTAGAATTTTTTAACGGCAAAACCTGGGATGCTGTCGTTAAACACTTAACGGTTTCCCTTACCTAAGAGAACAGTTTAAGAGATTATATGCAACACCCTTAAGTCATTCCCTTAGTTAAGGGGAAATCACGCCTTAAGTGTCATACTTAAGGGAAAAACTTAAGGTGCTTTATGCAACCGGGCACTGATCATTAACTGCAGGAAATCCAAACATTCATCATTTATCGACCTCAAATATGCCTTATCACTTTAAAACATGTAAGTCGCAACTTTAGTCTATTCTCTTAAATGTTTGCCTATAGATAAATGTGCGCTATTATTTGGCGCATATCCAAGTGTTTGTGTGGAGAGCGTGTTTACTGCATGACATGGAGGCACCGGTGTGATCACTGCACTTAACTTAAAATACTACGTCATTTTTGGTCATAGATAAGAGTAATGCAAAATGTAAAGGGTCTACGTTTATTTCTGTAAACTCACAATAACAGCAAAACGTTATGCTTTTGTAAAACAATGAAAGCAATCAGGATGCGTTTTCTGATCTCAGCCTCTCAGCCTCTGTGAACTTGAGCTCGTAACAAGCATGAACCGAAACTCATCGTATAGGCTGCTTTCCTCACAGACACAAGAAATATATCTATAGCTTGGAATGTCTACTTTTAAACGAGCCAATTCAAATGGAAAATAAATATTCTCAGATTATGTAATCCATATGAAACTTGCATATAGGTGCGTCCACTACTGCGGCGATGAGAGATGAGTCAGCATTGTTGACTTAATCACTGCAGCCGAAAACACAGAAAACATTATCAATAAATTATTAAAATGTTTAGACAGTCTCCTTGCTGTTTTTTCACGACACATTCATAATCGTTACGTTTGCCGGTGCACTATGGCAAGCTTTATGCATGTGTTTGAGCACTGATTGGCTATACATAAGATTAAGGGCTCATTATTATGACTTATGACTTATTAATATAAATGCGCGATTAGTCGACTAATGGCTTAAATGAACGACTACTGGTCGACTAGAAAAATCTTTAGTCGAGGGCAGCCCTAAAATTAAGTCTCTTCTGCTCACCAAGGCTTCATTTATTTGTACAAATCGACATATTAGAATGATTTCTGAAGGACACTCAGAAATGACACTGAAGACTGAAAATTCAGCACAGAAATAAATTACATTTTAAAATATATTCAAATAGAATTTTTTTTTTTTTTTGCTGTATTTTGGATCAAATAAATGAAGCCTTGGTGAGCAGAAGAGACTTCTTTTAAAAACAAACAAACAAAAAAAATCTTACTGTTGAAAAACTTTTGACCAGTAGTGTATTTTTCATTCTTGTTTTATATTGAATACCTTTAAAATTAAAGGATTTGTTGAGGAAATAGCTTATACGTGTTTATAGCCTAGATAAAGGCATATTTCGTACATGTCATGTAAAAATATGTTGTTTTAAGGACATAACATCTCTTTATCACAAGAAAATATGTCATTTTAACGACATCTC
This sequence comes from Chanodichthys erythropterus, assembly GCF_024489055.1. Taxonomy (NCBI): domain Eukaryota; kingdom Metazoa; phylum Chordata; class Actinopteri; order Cypriniformes; family Xenocyprididae; genus Chanodichthys; species Chanodichthys erythropterus. Next base: position 12,061,115 of record NC_090232.1, on the reverse strand, counting down.
GTTATTACAACATAATTGAGTGTAAAAAAATATGTAATATAGCAAAATTTTCTTACTTTTGATCTTTTAGTAAAAAAAATAAAAATAAATTACTATACTTCCTTTAAATATTCTACTTTCCAACATTGGGTGTTTGGCTGAAATATACTGTATGGTTCCTCTGAAAGATAAATAATCCTTTCAGCCATTTCAGAGCAAATACAGTATGTTTATCAAATACTAGAAGGTGGCTGCAAAATAATCAAGATATAATTTTGTTTTTAACTCCATTTGGCTCCAGCTTCTCTCTTACCAGCCAGCTGAGCAAAAACGCCCTGGAATGGCAGCTGCCTGAACTCATCGATGAGTGGTTGGAGCTGGGAATAGTTGATCAACTCGTACTTCCCATAATCCAGTTCGTACACAGAGACTAAGCCATTGGTCAGGACACTCTTTACCAAAACACGATGCCAACTATAGATAAAGACAGCGAGGTGACAAGAAGAAGTTAATGAGAAAGAAAGAAAAAGACAGAAATTTATTTACTTGTGTTATTCAGGTGAGGAATTATAATCAGAGGTGCCATTCAGATCTCACTTGTTGTCAATCTTGGCAGCGTAGACGTTATTTTTCTGGATGTTGACTTGGGTTACTTCCTGTTTGTTGTAGAACAGGATCATCTCTCCCATCAGCACCACTAGCTTGTACAGCTCCTGCCACGGCTGCAGCACAAAGTGCCCAGGGTGGCATGCAACTGACACAAACACATCCATGTTTTGCCCAACAAGCGGCAAGTCCATCTGAGGGGGCAGTGTGCGGGCAGTAGACTGTGTAGGAGATGTATGGGGGTTGTCCCCTGCCATTGGCAGGATAGTTTCGAAAACCCTGGCGATCTTGCTGAAGTAGGCACCCCGTTGCCAGAATGGACATGAGGCTAGCTGGTGGTTAATGCTGCTCTGAAGGTCATGAGCTCCACTGCCACTGAAGAGGTAGACATGCACAGTCCTGGTCTCATCAAGCTTGATTATCTAAACACACATAAACATGCCAATAAATGGACATTGCAATATTTTGTTTTGCTGCAACATATAAATACAGGAACTTTCACTAGGTGACCTGAATAGCTCTGTTCATTCTAGAATTATTAGGCTGATTATGTAAAGGAGTGCATCTACATAATAATTATAATAATAATAAAAACTTTTTAATCTGAAGTCTTTTTTTTAGGGCAAACTATCCTTTTCAATCTGAACAATTTGAGAAAACTAGGAAAATTTGGGTGTTCAAATTTGATTAATCAAAGGCTACATTCCCACTGCTTTTGACATCCACTATAACTATGAAATAATAACAATACTACTAATAATAAAAATACTAAACTATATAGGTAATATATTGTAATGACTATTGTCCTGTAAATAAATAAAAAAGTTGTTAATAATAATAATACGATTTTATAGCACAACTGTAAAATTACAATATTTTACATTGTAGTTTCTTAATTTCAAAAGTAAAACCAGGGTCCTGTACCATGATGGTAGTTGATCAGGGTTATAGAAACTCAGGGTTATAGGATTAGTTTCAAGTTGACGAAACCAAACCACCCCAATCTGGCTTTGTTGGTACCATGAAGCTGATCATCAACTTTCTCTGTCAACTCAGGCTTTGATCCAGAGTTTTTAGAGCGCGTGCACATAAATGTGTGTTAGGTCACATGTAGTCATATTTAAAGAGTTTATTTACACCTTATTTATATTATATATGATCTGTATATTAATAGTCTAAATGCTAATAATAACTGTTAAACTAAAATTGCTTGTGTGTAATAGATTAATAATAATATATCATAATAATTATATAAATAATATATAGATCATAAAAATAATTCTAAGTAATGATCAAATCCAGACAGTTTTATCGTTATTTTTTTATTTTTTTTTTTTACTATATAGTGACCTTTAATTTGGAGAAAGAGAAACTGGGGGAGTGACTTTATTGTGTTGGAGGTGTCAGCGTCACTTAGTTCACATCTGATTGGTCCAATTTCAGTTTGAGATCTTTGACCCAGAACTTTGTAACATTATTTTTCTATCACTATAAAGCTGCTTTGAAACTGCATTTTAAGAAGCGCTATATAGATAAAAGGTGACTTGAATTGATGCCATAAAGCAATTTCAAAATATCGTGCATCCCTACTTTGGAGTAAGAAAATCAATCATTATTATCTGTTTTTTTAGTAAACAACAACTGTATGTACAAGACCTTCATGCAGCTGGGGGCTTTGCTGAGGACTGTCTCTCTCAACCACAGAACAGCTTCAGGAGGCCAAACACTCCCATCTGCATTCACATCCTCCAGCAGGCACTTTATAGCCTACAGGGGCAGAAGTATATAACAATTACTTTTATTCATATCTAAATGAGTTATGATTCAAAAACAAGAAAAAACAAAAAAGTAAATGATGTAAATGAGGCAATGACCTGCACATCTGTAGTAAGTGACGAGCATGAGTGGAAATGAGTGAGCAAGAATACAGACGTGTGTACCTGAGGTGGAATGGTGATGAGCTCTCTGAGGTAGATTGGTGGGATCTCTCTGAGCTCACTGACCTCCAGAGAAGCAGGAAGTCCAAGATCCAAAAACAAGATGTCCAACACTTGGCTGCCATGAAGGTTAATGATCTACACACAGATGACACACACATTCTACATATAACCAATTGAACAAATGTAATTTTCACAAGGGCTGCACAATACTGGGGGGGAAAAACGACATTAAAAAAATGCGATATTTAGTTCTTCTGCAACAAATTGTGACATGAAAACTGGAATTTTTACTCAATGACTTCAATAGCTCTATTTATAATAAATGCTGATTATTCACATAGAAATTTCTTCATTTTTAAACATTAAACTTATGTGCTTTTATTTCAGCAGAAAACCACAAGAAGTCCTTAAAGTTTCTCCTTTGTCGTCAACAGGGTTACAAACACTTCTCATTACAAATCTAGTGAAATGAGTATCGCATGTTGCATTCGCAAATGCACGTTATAAGCAAACCAAAGATGAGGTTCGTGTGGCGCAAACTGTATCATGAGCTTCACGTGTGTAAATGAACATAGTGCCATGCTTCATTTTGAAACCCCCAGCAGATACATTTAATTAAATTGCAGCCCTTGCAATTTGGTAATTGCATTAAACCATATTGTGATTTTGATTTAGTTGCAGATGATTTCCATGAACAAATATCAGCAGCCTAAAGAACACTAACATTTTCATATGGTTTTAACAAAAACACCATAGAAAAAACAACTGGACTAACTAATATAAATTTCAAACATTATTAAAAACAAGTAAACAGTAATAAAATAAAAACAAAAATTAGCAATAGCACAAATGAATACAACTGAACAAGTTCAGGTACAGAAATTGTAATCAAATGTAGAATAACTGCATAGTTTACTAAAAAAAGTTTTATAAGATAAAAATAAAAAATGTATAAAAAGTTTTTTAAAATATAGACAGATTAATCCTTAAAGTTACAAAAGTTGTTCAGTCAAGAAAAGTGAGTGATTTTCATTTTCTTTTGTTCTATGGTTAACATTAATGACGGACTGCAGAAGGTTTATTAGGCTGCTGTCACTTTAAGACCTCATGCAGGATCCAATATACTGTATAATATACAATATAATATATATAAAAAATCATGTACATATATTGTTATATGTACAATATCTGTTACACATGCATTCTGTTTCTCAATTGTTCACATTCACTTAAGAAAAGAAAATGAGGTTACCTAGATATTTTCACAATTTTATGAGTATTTGTGCATTCAAGAACTCAATTTAGTATTGCACACTATATGAGGTATCTCTCTGTGTTGAAATAAGTTCTCTTTCGAGTCTTCTGGCACTTGAAAATGGTTTGAAATCACATTAAAATGCGCACACATGAATCGATAGTATCTGATTACAGCACTGGAATCGATTTTTGATTCCCAACCCTATGTGTGAGGACAGTTAACTCCAGAGATAGAACATGATATGAGTGATGAAGGGAAAAAGCAGAACATCTTCTCACCTCTGCTCTCGCCCATTTGCCCTTGTATTTAGCTAGACACACTTTCCCGCAGAATGGTTTGGACACCAACAGCTCCCATGTTAACTTAGAAACACAAAAGAGACATTTAATGTTCCCACGATCATATACACCTAACAGATGCCTAAAATCAAAAACACTGAATTTAATTGTTGTACCTGAGAGATGAAATGTGACTCAATCTTGTCCATGATGTCTTTGAGTTTGGCCTGGCCTCGAGAAGGCAGCTGACAGTAAATACTGCCATCAGAGCACACATTTGTCACACACACGTTTGTGTACACGCTGTTCACCTGAAGAGACATGAGGGGAAAAACATTATTATTATTATTCATTCATTTTGTGAATTTATTCCTTTTTGTTTTTTGGAAAAATCCAATTTAATAATTTTGTGATTTTATTAATGATTGACCTGTAGAGGATTCTCCATGGACTTATCCTGCAGGGCTTTCAAGCATAAAGCGTTCACATTGACATCATCGTTCTGAGAAGTGTCATACAGCACAATAAGCGGTGTGTCCTCTCGCTCCACAATCTCAGCCAATAACGTACGACCAACAGCTAATGACTCCAGAGTCTTCAGAACTACCGCATCTGTACTGAATGGCTCTAGACCTGACAAACACAAGTAAATGTGAACACAAAAAGTAATTACATAACATATTGCTCTCTCACACATACACAAAGGCTTCTGATAAATGTTACCTGCAAGTTGGCATGTGGTTCCCTGGAAGGGAAGAGTCAGGAATTGATCCCTCAGCTGGAGTATCTTCTTCCTGCTGACCACCTCAAAGAACCCATGATCCACACAGTACACCTACGAAAAGGAAAGATGATGTTAGAGGAAGTTAGAGGCACCGGCCTTAAATCAGAACTGGGCGGTTTTTGCTCCAAACACACGATCACAACCGGATGGTTTTTAGTTTGCAATCATTTCCCAAAGTGTCATTTGTGTGGAAATATTGCACAGTCTGGAAACAGGACATTAACATAGTACCAAGATGGGACACGCTGAAGACAGACACAAAGAAGTGAGCAAAGATGCTTGAAATTATATATATATATATATAAATAAATAAATATTGAAGTGGGGGTTTATATTAATGGATCTATGATACGGTTGTCAAAAGTACTGACTTTGGTACCAAGTCATTACTGAAGTAAAAAAAATAAAAATAAAAAATGTGATCAGCATTTCCCCCTAGCATTTTAAACACTGTTGAGGGGATTCATAAACACCTCTGATTGGCCAAGGTGTTCTCACACTCAACATATATGTCTGATTGGCTACAATGATCAATGCTTCAAAAACATATATATGTGTGTGTGTAACCTTCAGGTTTTTTGTGCCCAAGATTTAATTAGATTTAAAATATATTTCAATAATGTCCAACATCACATTTAATGTCCAACATAAAATATTTTAGCAAAATATATATTTTAATCAGAATTATTGCGTCCCGTCTGTTTAGCATGAATGCGCACAGCAGCACTCATTCACTGTGAAGTTTAGCAGCAAAATGGAAATATTTGCATGACTTTCTAACATTTACAGATGGAGTATGAACTTGTGAAAAGTAAGTTATGCACTGAGGAAAACACCATGTCTCAAACGCATAAAATAGCACAAAATGTATGCAGTTTCTTATGGTGGGTCGATTTGATCCATGATCGACCTCTAGGGTTATGAAACCGCTTTAGCCCCAACTCATTTGTTCATTCAAGTCAGGTGTTGGAGTTTAATCCTCGCTTTTCTTAGCGTCTTTTATGAAACAGCCCTCTGCTCTTAAGTTGCCAATAAATTGAATACAGAAGTGGATACAGAGGAGTCTGGTACCTTCACGTTGTCCTCTGTGACCTGGTGGACCTGAGCTCTCAGTACTGCATCTTCCTCCATAGCAACCGCCACCAGCTGTCCAATTTTTGGGGAGAGAAGACGAAGTTCAGCTCCAACTGTATTATAGAATTGAAGCATGGCCTCCTCCATCACCTCCAGAGCTTTAGAGTATCCATCCCCCACAAACCTGAAAAAGAAGACACCATCATGAATCCACAACCTTAAATAATGCAACTAGAGATTCATCTTATATCTAATAGTAAATTACTGGTTTTGTGAGCATTACCTGAGAACAACATTGTTGGTGCTGCTGACCTCCATCACCAAAACAGATAGAAACTCTGTCGCTGGGATAATCAGAGGAGGCACATGTGGATTGCTGGCACAGAGCATAACCAGTGGTGGTGGGCGAGGACGGGGCTGCGTCTGCACCTGGCATGGTAGTGTGTACAGTATGGCTCTCTTTCGATTGTCCGGCATGGGGTATTCAACCATACACGTATCTGCCAACAAAGACAGATCCTCTAACACATACTGCGGAAACTCGCACCTAAGAGACAAGACAAAGTTTAAAAAAATTATTACAAATAAACTAATATTTGTGTGATATGTAGGGTGGTCAGACTATTTTTACTATAATTTTGTTCAATATAATGCAGACTTGGTGAGCGTATATATGTGACTTATTTTTTCTTCTTCAAAAAAAAAATCTTACTGACCCCAAAGTTTTGAATGGTAGTGTAAGGTACTTCACTTATACTAGTGCTAGGACAAGACTGAATATGCAGTGATATATGCATATGCATATATGATGATATGCGTATTTTCAATTACAGCTGCAGTTAAGAATAGCATGCTAATAAACCACATTCATACTATTTTAGCAGTATGCATTTTTTTTTTTTATTTAATTTTGTTTGGATAGCCAAAAATGACAGTTTATACAACTTTTTAAAAAATCTAAATTATAGTATTTTAATGATAAATGGACTTCCGTTCAAAATTTCCACTGCATATTGAAAATAGTATGCAGTGCACTTTGCAAATATTCAGTATACAGCATAGCATCCTACCCAAAGGCCTCCTGGAAAAGCTGTGGAAGTGCATGAGCCCACAGGCCCTGGCTGTATTTATTGAGCAGCTGCCGCAGCTTCTGCTTGATCTCTGGGGTCAGAGGCTGGTGAGAGGGCGGGGTGGAGGGAGGGGTGATGAGTGCGTTGGGCTGAGCTTTGGGTGTTTCGGGGAGAGTAAAATCCATCATGGTGGAGTTGGGCGATGTTGGGCTCAAGAGTGTTTGGGATTTCTGGGTTGAAGAAGGAATGTTAATGGCAAGAGTTCTGAGGATGCGGGTAGTTTGCTGGGCAGGTGTTGACTGTTTCCAAGACGCAGTGTTAGGAGACTGCTTGCATGGATCTACAGCAGGCACAGCGCTTGGTTTTGGGGCAGGGTCCAAGACTGGATACACCAGGCGGTCCACTATGTTATTGCTGCCTGGCTTTTCAACCTAAAGGACAGCAGAGACAAAGAAAACAAAATGATCATATATCATATAACACCAGTCACCATCTTTATTACATTATAAGGTTCAGTAAGTCATTTATGTAAAACACTTGATTTGAAAACAACCCAAACAAACACACCCCTCCCTTCATTGCTCCGCCCCCAAAATATATGAACATGCAATGCAAGAGAGGATGTCTCTTTATCATAGATGAAGTGAAGAAAAATAAAGCAAAGATGATGAAAAAATGACAAGGAAGAACAAATGAACATACAGTACACAAGAGTACATATAAGCAAGAGTTTGTTAAAACAACAGCATATCTTGGTTCTGTGAAACAGACTGCAGCAATTAACATTTTGTCAGAACCTCTAGTAAATTACATGTTATTTTTTTAGCTGTCTATTCAGAATCATGGGATAATCATGTTTTTTACTTTAAAAACAAAATATTGTGATTGTCAATTTATTCAGAATCATGCAGCTCTTGTTTCAGGCTTCGGTTCTGTCTAAATAAAACACTGTATCTGAGCCAACATAAACTTTACCGTTGTCATAAAGAAAATACAAATATTTTTAATGGAGCAAAACCTGTGGTTTAGCAAAAACAATGTTACTCGTGTATGAAGCAATGCAACCTCTGAATCTTTAGGCTCTCCCGTGCTGGAAAGCTTTTCTAATATTAACACGGCTCCTAAAGCTCTTATCTGATCATAACCCTTCTTTTCCAGTGATTTTCCTCTGACCTGTTCTCTTTTGTAATGTCTCTCAGCCATCTCGCTTTCTACAGTCTTTCTTTAAATCTCCCTCTAGCTCTCTCTCTCTCTCCTCCCCCATCATGAGTGGACACGCCCCCTACTGCTGATTGGTTAAAAGTGTTGTTTCAATATTACTACTTTAGTTTAAATTTAATTAATTTTTTTTCATTTTCATTTAGTTCGAGATTTTCAAGCTAATACTTTCATTTTCATTTCAGCTTCATTTCAATTAACAAAATTTTTTATAGTTTCGGTTATCGTATTATTAGTATTTGCTTATATAATAACCCTAATCAAGTACTTATTGTAATTTGCACATGTAGACAGATTAATGGGTACAGTGTCATTTTAGCAGTCAGCATGCGTTTGTGTACTTCAGTTCTCTCACAGTGCAGATGTGCGTCCACGTCTCCACTTCTTTGTGCATGTGGAGCTCTTCCTGGAACATATCTCTATAGAGCTGAGGGATTTTAGACAGCCAGACTCCACTGCTGTACTTCTGCAAAAGCTGTTTGATTCGACCCTGAACCACCACAACATCAGCACAGTTTACTGGCTTTTGCTGAGCTGAAGAAAACAGAAACAAACGTCACACTTAAATTGATATATCAAAAAATAAAAAAAGAGAGATTATAAAAGTAAAGTAGAATATCCTGAGGAAAATAAAGTGCCGCAGTGATGAAATATTTTTGAAGGCCAACCCAGAAGTTACCTCCACCCTAGTTCCCTAGACAAAAAGCCAATAGCCAATGGCTTTTGGATTATTGCAGAAAATAGGCTCTATGACAAACACAATTTATGATGCTTACAGGTTTTGTTCAGGTTGATCTTCAGAAATGAACTCAAATTATGAATTTTAAATATGGCAGCAGCAAAAACCAAAAGTTAGGCCATAAGCGATCTACAACAGATACATGACTGCAACGTCACCACCACTAAGCTTGTGACAACTTTCAATCTTTCATTTAAAATGTCTGAACAGGAGAGTTTGATGATGGTGCTGCTGCTGCTGAGCAAGAGAAAGCAGTTATTCTATCTAGGTATGAAGCAGCTTCAACAAACAGTCTTTTCAATCGTTATTTCTGTGTTACAAATATTCAAATTATCACAGAAATACTGGGATAAAAGTTATATTTCAGATATAAACACTGATGTCTACAAAAGCGATCAAAATAGAGCAAATCAAATAACAATTGTATCAAATACATCGCTACGCCAGTAGGTGGTGACACAAGTTAAATTTGTGTCATTGAATCATTTATTCAAGATTCACTGATTCATTCAGTAATGAAACAAGTGAGTCGTTGAATCATTCATTCAAACAGATTAAAATTAATTAAACATTTTAAACAGACTGCAGCAATTAACATTTAGTCAGAACCTCTAGTAAATAACATGTTTTTTTTAGCTGTCTATTCAGAATCATGGGAGAATCATGTTCTTTATTTTAAAAACAAAATATTGTGATTCTCAATTTCTTCAGAATCATGCAGCTCTAGTTTCAGGCTTTGGTTCTGTCTAAATAAAACACTGTATTTGAGCCAACATAAACTTTACCGTTGTCATGAAGAAAATATAAATATTTTTAATCGGGCAAAACGTGTGGTTTACCTGGTGTCCCACTGGTCTTATAAGGTTGAGTCTTTATTTCTGTATTGATCTTGCTGGGTACAAATGTAGTCCCCCCTAACCTGAAATCACACAAGTGTTGGGATGAATGTATTGAGAATGTTCTAGTGCTCACAAGTGTTTTGTCTCACATCACTCACCCTGGTGATTTCCAGTTCTGTTGCCGGGAAGGAGCCCGGGAGGAGGGGAGGTCGGTGCTGTAAAGCTGGCGCTGGTTAGGGTAAAAACTAGATTTGGATGCGGTGCCTCGAGCGGGATGAGTCATGTGTCCCGGTTGCCGCAGAGACAAGCGAGGTTTGACTGCGAAGACCAAAACAGTTAAACCACATCAATAAACAAGCACATACCTCGAAGGGCTACATGACGGTCTGCAGGATGCTAAACATTTTGTGGCATTAGAGTGCAACGGTGACCGACTGCCACAGATATAGCCAGCACACATATACAGACAAGATTGGTGGGCAAAGGCACAGCATTAAACCCTTAAATAAGCTCTCATGGGATGTGGGCACACAAACTAAGATTTTCAATGTCAAAGTTAATCCCATTAACTTGATTAATGTGGTTAACATGCTCTTTAAAAGTGTGTTAAAAAAAAAAAAAAAACTTTAGTTTTACAACTAATAGAAAACCATTTTACTTTGTAACACACACAAAAAAAATAAAATCCATTTAAGGTTTTGCACCTCACACAATTTCAGCTTTTAAGCTTTAACCTTGTGTGGTGAAAATCAAATTTTTAATGTTGTTTATGTATGTGGTGTTTTTAATGCTTTAAGACAAACCAAATTCATAAGTCAACACCATTGTTGAGTATTTTCTCCTTAAAACTACATTAATCTAAAGACAGTTTCAAAAACACGGTTTGAAATTTATATACGATGTATAAATGATGAACTATATGCCTTACTCCAGCGACGTTCTGAGTAGTGTTGACACGATACCAAAATTTTGACTTCGATACGATACCCAACTTCAGTATCACGATACCGATACTTAAACGATACTATGGCAAAAACCTAAAACAGTAGGAAAAGTAAATAAATAACATATGACAGAACTTCTTTCTTCACCAGTGTGCAGCTGAAAATTCTGGATTTGAGCTTCATTGCCATGAAGTTACAGAGTAAGATTTAATATAATTTTTAAAGTTTATTATTTTCATGCTCAAGAAAATTGCAAATTATGTGCTATTATGCTTTTTTCCTGTTTTGTTTTTTTTATACATGTAAGCAGGGCTTGACATTAACTTTTTTCACTCACCATCACCAGCCACTGTGGCTAGTGGTTTTCCAAAGTAACTAGCCACTCAGCATTTTCACTGGCCACAATTTTGATGTTGGTAAATTACATTTTATATGATATGATTTATATGATTATATTAAATTTCTTTGAATCATTTTACTTGATTTAGAAGATTTAAAACCCTTTCAAACTTTTAAATGCAGACTGACCACCCAAATCAAGATTACATTGTATATCAGCTGGTATGTACAGGTGGGAAAGAGGTGGACAATATGAGCATGAGCCTGTATGAGAACAAGTTATTTGTGTTAGGCTTTTTCAGATACACTAGGTTTATTTAACATATAGCCTACATTTATTTAACATCTTTTGTTGTTTGATTAACATTAATGACAGACAGGTAGGCCTATTTAATTGGGCTGCTGAATGCATGGACATAACTGACAAATATCCAGTTATTACCCACCTGTTTACGTCCATTTAAGCCATAAACGACTGTATTCACGCGAGATACTCCACACGATGGACATTTAGACATCTGTGTGCACGTGTATTTGACTATTCAGGCGCGAGGAAAACTGATCGCGCGCGCGACAGAGAGAGAGAGAGAGGGAGCGCACGCGAGAGAGCGCTTCTGTTGTGTGTCATTCGGCGCAATTCCGCCTATCCCTCCTTCACTAACTGCACGTAAATAAGGAATTGTGTGATTGGAATTAGAGCTATAATGTAATTAGAGCAATGTTATTAAAGCATAATTGGTTTAATATAACTGTATATCCCCTTCACATATTTATGTTTTTTTCAATTAATTTTATTTTAGCAACCAGATATCACTTATTAGAATCAATAATGCACACCTTTGCGGATGTCTGCTTGCATGAGTAATATAAATAACACTTATTTAAATTTTGAGAGCATAAACATAATGCTGGTATCACATTCACTGAATGGAGGCGGGGAACCGCGTATAATAATTTAAACAAGGTGTAAAGTTACATTCAAGCCATTTTAAGGCATGAAGAAATATTTTTCATGGGAAAAAACATTTAAATATGTCATTTTGGTGATCAAAGATGAGTTTCAAGGGATAAAATTATAGACTACAGGGGGACTTTTAGTGTATTTTAAGATGTGCGCTGTTAATTTATGAACATCAGAATAATACAGAAGTTACACTCATCAGATACTTTTGTCCAAAGCAACTAAAGAAATGATGACTTGAGGACAAGTGATTGATCATAAGGAGATGATAACACGAGAAGTGCTTACAATACAAAGTTCAATTCAAACATCACCTAGAATAGAATTTAGAATAAAAATTATTAGAAAATATTGATTGATATATTAGAAATATTGATGATTAGAAAATAGTGAAAGCATAGAAGCATTTTATTTAAAAAAATAAAAAAATAAAAGAAACTTGTAAAAGAAAAACGTAAGATTTAGTGTTGCACGATATACCGGTACTAGAAAGGTATCGCGATACCCTGCTTTTAGAAACGGTACGGTTCTTCATTTTATTAGTAGCGGTACTTTGAGTGCCAGCTGTATTTCCTAATGTGCGACAGCAGGGGGCAGGGGGCTCAACTGCGCAACGGCTTTTATGGTGACCAAACGAGAGGTATGGCTGCAAATATAGGTGCTCTTGCAGACCGTCCACAAATTCTTGAGAAAGCAGATGCACAACACAAAATATGGCATTATTTTGCTTACATTGCCCACAGTCAGGGCAAGCCCACGGACACCACAAAGCCCGTCTGCAAAATATGTTACAAAATAACGCAAGCGAAGGGAGTCAACAGCATCTTGCAGACAAATATCCCGATTTGTACAAAGAATTTAAAGAGCGACAGGTTAGTGAATGTGATACCAGCATTATGTTTATGCTCTCAAAAATTAAATAAGTGTTATTTATATTACTCATGCAAGCAGACATCCGCAAAGAGGTGTATTATTGATTCTAATAAGTGATATCTGGTTGCTAAAATAAAATTAATTGAAAAAAACATAAATATGTGAAGGGAATATACAGTTATATTAAACCAATTTATGCTTTAATAACATTGCTCTAATTACATTATAGCTCTAATTCCAATCACACAATTAGTTATTTACGTGCAGGATAGGCGGAATTGCGCCGAATGACACACAACAGAAGCGCTCTCTCGCGTGCGCTCCCTCTCTCTCTCTGTCGCGCGCGCGATCAGTTCTCCTCGCGCCTGAATAGTCAAATACACGTGCACACAGATGTCTAAATGTCCATCGTGTGGAGTATCTCGCGTGAATACAGTCGGTTATGGCTTAAGAGGACGTAAACAGGTGGGTAATAACTGGATATTTGTCAGTTATGTCCATGCATTCAACAGCCCAATTAAATAGGCCTACCTGTCTGTCATTAATGTTAATCAAACAACAAAAGATGTTAAATAAATGTAGGCTATATGTTAAATAAACCTAGTGTATCTGAAAAAAGATTATTTTTAATTTACTGTTGTTTTTGTAATTTGCTTCTTTGTTCTTTTATATAGCCTAACACAAATAACTTGTTCTCATACAGGCTCATGCTCATATTGTCCACCTCTTTCCCACCTGTACATACCAGCTGATATACAATGTAATCTTGATTTGGGTGGTCAGTCTGCATTTAAAAGTTTGAAAGGGTTTTAAATCTTCTAAATCAAGTAAAATGACTCAAAGAAATTTAATACAATCATATAAATCATATCATATAAAATGTAATTTACCAATATCAAAATTGTGGCCAGTGAAAATGCTGAGTGGCTAGTTACTTTGGAAAACCACTAGCCACAGTGGCTGGTGATGGTGAGTGAAAAAAGTTAATGTCAAGCCCTGCTTACATGTGTATAATATATATATATATATATATATATATATATATATATATATATATATATATATATATATATAATATATATATATATATATATATATATATATATATATAAATAAAAAACAACAGGAAAAAAGCATAATAGCACATAATTTACAATTTTCTAAACTTTAAAGATTATATTAAATCTAACTCTGTAACTTCATGGCAATGAAGCTCAAATCCAGAATTTTCAGCTGCACACTGGTGAAGAAAGAAGTTCTGTCATATGTTATTTATTTACTTTTCCTACTGTTTTAGGTTTTTGCCATAGTATCGTTTAAGTATCGGTATCGTGATACTGAAGTTGGGTATCGTATCGAAGTCAAAATTTTGGTATCGTGACAACACAAGTAAGATTATGAAATACAAAAATTGACTGAAATGAACCACGAAAAGGACATCATATCAGCCGAACAGCATCTCTTACTGGGGCTTTTCGTTTGTTTGTGCATGTGAGTTACCGTTATATGAAAACAAAGAGGAAGACTTTGCTCTCATTTGGAAGTTCAGCAATTTAGAGCAGCCGGACTTCTTCACATTCTTCTGCCGGGCGACCAGCTGTGCAATGTGTGCCGTCTCCTCACACACACCAGCAAAACACATGACCTACAAACATACACATAAAATCTGTCACATTACAGTTTGATTCTGGCATGATGGTACATAGACTAATCAATAACTGAACATTTTCCCTATGTTTTTCTTTGTGTGGGTGTGTGTATGTGGTATTTAACAGGAGGAGAAGCAAAAATTAAATTGTCGATTCACAAAACCTGTAATTGTTTTACCATGGCCTATTTATATAAAATCTCAATGATGCTTTTGTTTTCACACTGAAGTTCATGCACAGCATTTGTAAACAAAAGATAAGAGGTCTATTAACAGATTAACTGACTGCATCACCTCCCCAGCACTGGAGCGTTCAAGCCGCACCACACCAGGAATGCTGCGCAGAAAGCTCTCTAGATTGGCATGGCCGAACTTCCGGTAGGGAATCATCTCTCCTGTCAGAGCTCGGTAATCTCCCTGCAGGCGGGCCATGGCCACACCGTGCTTACTGCTCTGAAGAACAGCTCGCAGCATCTTTTTCACCAACTCCACGTCACTCATCCTGCACTCAAACACAAAGCCAACTGAATGAAGACACTATGGCTGCAGACAGCATTTTTGTAACCTAATGAGTTGCTAGATAGGATCTTGGGCATCACAGGCACATTCAGAGTTGGATGAGTTATGAGCTACTCAAAAATACGGTCTAGGTAGGCATCTTACAGTGAGAATGATATGCTTTGAAGGTTTATAGTTAGTTATGGCTGTGGTAATTAATGAATGTTTTGAGTCTACATAATAGAGCGACCTATCAAACTAAAGTTGTGTATAACAGAACAATGGCAATATTTTGATTGAAAAGTTCAGGGGCCCGTTTCAGAAAGGAGGTTAATTGAGAACTCCGAGTATGTTAACCCTGAAATAAGGGAAACTCTGGGTTTTCTGTTTCAGAATGAGAGGTATGTCAAACCCGAGAAAGCAGGGTAAGTCAAGCCTGTTTCTAAAAGGGAGGTAACTCTTACTCAGAGTCAGTTACCATGGTATCTTACTTTGTGAAGCTAACCTGGTCAGGAGCAGGTTTTCTTCAGTAAACCCAGAGTTTCCTTCGGTCTCCTCCTCCTTTTTAAAGTGCAAGTGATGTTTAAATAGTTCACTCATTCATTCATGCTGCAAAAATGCTTTTCTTACGGAGTATTTTTTGTCACATTTCAAGTACAAATATCTAAAAATTCTTAAATCAAGATGGATTTTTTGTAAGAAAATGATATAAGATATTTAGTCTTGTCTCCTGGGGGATCTAAATTAAGTACATTTTACTTAAGTAAAATGATCAATATCTGCTAGTGTGGTAATAAAAATAATCTTAATGCAAATGGCAAACAAGATTATTTGGAGTGTTTATTACTAAGTGTGAATTTACAGTAGTTCCGCCCACCAATGTCACACTTGGTTAAAATCAACACGTTCACTGCATGGCTTCAGCGGTGTAGGCAGTAGTGTGTTGAGCATTATGAAGTAACTTGTGACGCGTTTGCCTGGGTACGAATCCGCCTTCTGCCGAGTTTGCTATTCTCCCTTTTCACATCAGAAAGGCATTTATTTATTTTCAAGAAAATGAAGAAAATGTTCTAAAAGTGGAAGTAAATTGCCTAATGAGTGTTTAATAAAAATAAAATCACTTACACTCTTATTACTGCAACCTGTTAAATTATTTTTTTCTTCTTTTTTTGCATGTGGGATACCATGAACATGAATATTAGTTCAATAACTTACCATTCTACCGGTTTTCACTTTTAATAGTATAACGGTGATAAGAATTAAACTTGCATTGACTCAGAAGTATGCGGACATCCTTTTGTCACGTGCTGTTGCCATGGTGAATCGTAATATCAGAGCTCCATTGATGATGGCTTTTCATAGTCATGGTGCACACGCTTAACTCAGTCAACCTACTCTGAGTCGACTGAACTAACTCAATTCAGCTGTTCTGAAACTGAAAACTTAGAGTTTCCCATTTCAGGGTAAGTCAACTCAGAGTTCAAGTTTTAACTCAGATTTGGTTGAACCTCCTTATTGAAACGGGCCCCAGGTCAAATGGATTAACCCCAAGAAAACCTGTTTGATGTATATATATATAATACTATAAAATTTAAATTAATGTGTGTACACTTCTTAATTGGTATTTTCAAGTAAAATAGTTCATATATATCATTTATATTCACATATATTCATATATACATATCTATATATCTTATCTCTCTCTCTCTCTCTCTCTCTCTCTATATATATATATATATACACACAACTATTTTACTTGAAAATAACAATTAAGCAGTGTACACACATTAATTTAAATTTTATAGTTGTTTTATAGTTGTTGAAAAAGGTATTCATGTTTTTCCCCACTTAGCTTTCCAAAAATTATGTAACGTTACATGAATAATATGAACTTATAAAACTCTTACATAAACTTTTATAAACTTATTTGTCAGCGACCCTTAGACTGAAATTATATTCATGTAAAACGTAATGGTTCATGCTTGTTTTTTTATTTTTAATGTCATACTTCTTAATATTACAAACATTAACCCCAAACATACAGTTTACAATACTTTTATATTTTAAAGCCCGAATTATTTTGGTAGTAGGTATCAGCCAAGATAACCTTACACTTACGAAAAACATAAGCATTTAATCACTCAAATATCAGAAAGACAGGCGGGAAGCTTAGCTAACTTTCATCAGACAGTAACGTTAATTAACTAGCTCATCAAGGGACAGGCATCTGATATAACTTTATTATTCCGTTTCTTTTAACTTGTAAAGAAACTTCTTATTCCCAAAATCATAAAAAAATATGACCAAAACATTATTAAGGGAAGTATTGTTAATTAAACTCACCTGATTGCGTTTTCTCTTCACACTAATTTAGCCGTTTAATCTCGCGCGCTCACGCACGTGTATTTGCTATCCCTGCAGCTACGTCATACGACGTCATCTGAAAAAGGACTGAGGTCAAATGTCATAAAGCCAAAAAAAAAATAATTCAACTGAATCCAAGTACGTTATTTACTATTCTATTGTATTTACTTAACAAATAAATAAACAAATAAATATATAAATCCCAATGACCCTGACTAGACTACTGAAGGCCCAGTCCTTTAAGATAAAGATTAGAAAATTCTTTGTCAGCATTTAGTATTGTAAACACCTATCAAAATGAGCAATCTTGCTCTGTAAACGGGCTGAAGGCAAAAGTGATAAATAAAACTCTTGCTGTGAGAATTCAGGGTGATGACAGTCATGCGCTCACACACAACCCACCTCTGACTAACTAAATTTAAAAAACTATTCACTAAGGAATCAATGGAGAAAAATATTAAGCTTCAGAAAAGACATTTTATAATACTATTCCTACTAATGGATGAATGGGCCTAGATATGTTACTGTCACCTCTTCCGCATCACTAATAAAAAGTATACTTTTAAGTACCTTGGAGTAATATTAATACTATAGTGCATTGTTTATGATAAACATTCAATACCATGCTATATTACTTATCACAATATTATGGGAATGGATATAAGGAACACAATTCAGTCTTGGAGGACAGTTTTATTATAGTCTATGATACTGTATACAAAGATGTTACGGACGATCTGACCAACATCAGTTCACACAGATTTATTTCAAATAAGTGAATTCTAATTATACTAAAAATAATATTCATGGACTTACAAAACTTACCAAAAAAGTACAATAGTAGTATTTTATTTGTATTTATTTATTTTGGACATTCACCATGAAGTTAATTCACCCAAATAAATATTTCAAATTTTTTTTTATAAAATACTATTTGACCAATAGCACTGAACAAATCAAACATTCAAATTTGTTTCAGAAGCTCATGAAAAGCATTAACCCTGTCATTTTCTACAAAAAATGTAAATGTATATGCTTTATATAGACAAATGATCAACCAAGTGGTTCCGCCAAAACCGCACTTTCGTATTCTTCAAAAAGTTTACAGTGTATATCCTACACCTTCCCTATTCTACTTACGGAACGAACGCAGCAGCAGTTACATTTTATCTGTAAGTAGAATAGGGAAGGACACACAGCGTAAGCTTTTTGGAGAATACGGAAATGCGGTTTTGGTGGAACCACTTAGAAGGTGATCATTTGTTTATAAAGCATATACATTTACATTTTTTTTTCGAAAATGACTGTTCGTTTCGCTTATTCCCCTTAAGACCCTTATTCCTCGTCTGGGATTGTTTAAAGCCCTTTGAAGCTGCACTGAAACTGACATTTGGACCTTCAACTGTCTGGAGGCCATTGAAGTCCACTATAAGGAGAAAAATCCTGGAATGTTTTCATCAAAAACCTTCATTTCTTTTCGACTGAAGAAAGAAAGACATGAACATCTTGGATGACATGGAGATGAGTAAATTATCGCTGATGAGGCTCCGTTTAACGGCTTTGATGAGTTTGATGAGTTGATGATGTTACAATTTAAAGGGAGCGTTCTCATTCTAGAGAACATTTCATTGGTCAAAAAAAAAAATGGACATGCAGATGAGTCAGAAGGCATCTACTGTTTTGGCAGTAGTGCAATAGATGACCTTAAAGTTTCAGACACAAACATGTTCTCTGTCTTTACACAGATAGACACTCTGGCACTGCTCTGCTTCCCAGGAACCAGTTTCAAGAGTTCCGGCTCTTTCAGATGTCTAACTGTGTTGGTTCTGTTTCAGCAGTTTTGTTGTTGACCGGTTCATCTGCTTGTTGAACCTGTGAGGTGATGGTTCGGGCCATGAGGAGAGGGTCTTGGTCGTCGATGTGTGTCTGTTTTTTTCTCTTTCTCAGCAGGATGAGTGCAGGGTTCCTCAGCAGTGTGTAAAGCAGCAGCCAGCGCACGCGTACTCTGCCCCCTACTGAACATCCTGTTAAACAGCAGACAGTTATTTTATTGGATGTCTGTTTAAAGAAATGTGTTCTTTCATATGTCTGTCATTATTACCTGTGTTATTGCTAAAAGTTGCATAAGAGGACACTGCAGGTCCCCGTTTCTCCAGTGTTCTGCCGAGCAGTAGATGGCAGAAAGACACCATAACTGGATTGCTGTGGTAGTGATCAGCAAATATCATCCCTATCCATGTGCTATATCCTGCCCAAAAAAAGTAAATTATAACCATTGTGCAGAAACACTGGCATTAAGCTTACATTTTAGAGCCTGTAAAGGGAAAATATTTCATCACCCAAGTATAATTAATTGATAAAAAATATTCTGTTTTCATATCACAGATTTTAGTAATCATCATAAATTAGGTATCATTCGAAAGCTTACGAACTCAAAATTCATCTTGTGAAAACTGCTTTGAAATTGAACATTGAGTTCTCATGGAAATGGTAATTTAAATTCTTTTAGCAAACTCCTCCCCTACGCTAGCGGGACGCTTATCGCTCTTTATTTATTGCCTTTTTTCATATCACAGATTTTAGTAATCATAAATTAGGTATCATTCGAAAGCTTACGAACTCAAAATTCATCTTGTGAAAACTGCTTTGAAATTGGACATTGAGTTCTCATGGAAATGGTAATTTAAATTCTTTTAGCGAACTCCTCCCCTACGCTAGCGGGATGTTTGGCGCTCTTTTAATTTATCGCCTTTTTCCATATCACATATTTTAGTAATCCTCATAATTTAGGTATCATTGAAAGCTTGCGAACTCAAAATTCATCTTGTGAAAACTGCTTTGAAATTGAACATTGAGTTCTCATGGAAACGGTAATTTAAATTCTTTTAGCGAACTCCTCCCCTACGCTAGCGCGACGCTTATCGCTCTTTATTTATTGCCTTTTTTCATATCACAGATTTTAGTAATCATAAATTAGGTATCATTCGAAAGCTTACGAACTCAAAATTCATTCTGTGAAAACTGCTTTGGAATTGGACATTGAGTTCTTATGGAAACTGTACTTTAATTTCTTTTAGCGAACTCCTCCCCTAGTGGTACGCTAGCGGGACGCTTATCGCTCTTTATTTATTACCTTTTTTCATATCACAGATTTTAGTAATCCTCATAATTTAGGTATCATTCGAAAGCTTACGAACTCAAAATTCATCTTGGGAAAACTGCTTTGAAATTGGACATTGAGTTCTCATGGAAACGGTAATTTAATTTATTTTAGCGAACTCCTCCCCTACGCTAGCAGGATGTTTGGTGCTCTTTTAATTTATCGCCTTTTTCCATATCACATATTTTAGTAATCCTCATAATTTAGGTATCATTGAAAGCTTACGAACTCAAAATTCATCTTGTGAAAACTGCTTTGAAATGAAACGGTAATTTCTTTTAGCGAACTCCTCCCCTACGCTAGCGGGATGTTTGGTGCTCTTTTAATTTATCGCCTTTTTCCATATCACATATTTTAGTAATCCTCATAATTTAGGTATCATTCGAAAGCTTGCGAACTCAAAATTCATTCTGTGGAAACCACTTTGAAATTGGACATTGCATTCTTATGGAAACAGTACTTTAATTTCTTTTAGCAAACTCCTCTCCTAGTGGTACGCTAGGCGCTCTTTTTATTTATTACCTTTTTTCATATCACAGATTTTAGTAATCATCATAAATTAGGTATCATTCGAAAGCTTACAAACTCAAAATTCATCTTGTGAAAACTGCTTTGAAATTGGACATTGAGTTCTCATGGAAACGGTAATTTAAATTCTTTTAGCGAACTCCTCCCCTACGCTAGCAGGATGTTTGGCTCTATTTTAATTTATCGCCTTTTTCCATATCACAGGTTTTAGTAATCATCATAAATTAGGTATCGTTCGAAAGCTTACGAACTCATCCTGTGAAAACCACAAAATCTCATAGGAACTTTACTCTATTAACGACTTTAAGAATAAAATGATATTTGGAAAATTAAATTTTCACTGTATAGCCCAGCATATGTCATTATTACCTGGATCCATGGACTCATAGCCGCGCTGCATGATGGTCCGATCAATGCGTGACACCAGCCACGTACCCACAATGCAGCTGCTTAAAAGGCGCAAAATACAGTTGCTCAACCCCATAATCACATTATAGAAGAAGAAAAAGTAGTTAAAGCAGTGGAACGCTTTTCTGTGGAAGGACAAAAGAGAGATGGGATTATATTTATCACTCAGGACACCTTAGAAACCATCATGACTGTTTAAGGTCAAATTTATAGCCTCATCTCTTTGTTTTTCATTTTATAAAATGAGCTTTTTAATGGTCCTACCTGTTATTGATTGCAAGAGGCTTCTCTTTGTCTTCAGGTGAGAGTTTGTCCTGCAGGAAAAACACTTGGACCAGAATAATCTGCACTACCACCAAGGCTATAACTATGAATATTGTGAGCCTGAAAAGACATAAAACACAATTTAATGCTACTAAAACACATGCAGCATCTTTAATAGATAAATATTAGATTATCATAAGTTAGGGTGTTGGCTATAAAACACTACTGTTCAAAAGTTTGCGGTCAGTAAGACTTTTCTTTAACTTTTATTCCGTAAGGATGCATTAAATTGATCAAAAGTGACTGTAAAGACATTTATAATGTTACAAAAAAATCAATTTTTTGTAACAGTAGTTTGTAAAAGTAGTGTATAATGGTGTCATGCAAATTCCAAAAAATGGTCTAATGATTATGCTTATGAAAATAATGTTGTCTTGAGATGTCAGAACTCACAGAATGACGCCTACGCTAGAAAGCCAGCTGAGAAATTGTCCCTTCTGGATTGGTAGAACAACTCCATACACAAAGATTAAGGCAAAAACAAACTGCACAAAGTGAACTATCAGAAACCCTGCAGAAACAAAAATCATTTTTTAAGCAACACAGCAAACCATGTCATCATATTATTCCATATATTCGAGTCACACTGACTAAAAACACAAGCAAAGTATGCCAAGGGACACATGCCCGTGAAGGTAATGACCTCTCCGAACAGAAGGTAATGTTTATCAGCTGACCTCACCACATTTTCTGAGGACAGGATATGAGGTCACATGAGGATCACTACTACAGGGAAACTGAATAACACAGTCCAAATTTTAGAGCATTTTACATACCCCACAGAGTGAATGCAATCTGCCAGCCTGAATATCTTGTTATAGCCGCCTGAGAAAGAAAAGCACTTGGCATCATGATAAGCAATCTAAATGCCACTGAGTTTGTCTTTCTAATGATGTTGTTAACCTCAATCGTAGAGGAAACCCAATGAATTTACAAATCTTTACTTACCACGCTGACTGCAGGGCTTGGATTATGGAACTTCTCTGGAAGAAAATTTTTTTGTCCCCTCCACAACCTCTTTAAATGTTTCCTGCAGGCATAAGTGCAGCTCATGGTTTGGTAAAGTTTTTTTTTTTTTTTTTTTTTTTAATTACTGATATATTGTTGAATTTTATATATAAAGACTGCTTAAGCAAGAATACCTGTAACATACGAGCACATGAAAAGTGTAAGTAACAGATGTCAGAGTGGAAAAAATGGTTGTCGCCAGCCAAGACCCTAAAACAAAAATATTAAATCACTTTCAGGTTTTTTTTTAAATAAGTAATCTAATAATAATTTTCTATATAATCTATCTATCTATCTATCTATCTATCTATCTATCTATCTATCTATCTATCTATCTATCTATCTATCTATCTATCTATCTATCTATCTATCTATCTATCTATCTATCTATCTATCTATCTACCTTGTTTTTAAAAGAAGCTTCTTATGTTCACCAAGGCTGCATTTTTTTAAAATAAAAATCAGTAAAATTGTAGAATATCATTACAATTTAAAATATTTTTTTTCTATTTTACTCCTGTAATGGCAAAGCTGAATTTTCAGAAGATATTATACACCAGGCTTTAGTGTCACGTGATCCTTATAATAAGCTGGTTTGGTTCTCAATTAACATTTCTTCTTATTATCAATGTTGAAAATTGCTTTATATTTTTTTGGAAATTGTGACTTTTCCCCCCAAGATTCTTCACTGAATAAAAAGTTCAAACAAACAGCATTTACTTGAAATAAAAAATCTTTTGTAACCATATAAATGTCTTTACTGTCACTTTTGATCAATTGAATGCATCCTTTTGGATAAAAGTGTAAAAAAAAACTGAATAATAAAAAAAAACTTACTAACTCTAAACTTTTGAATAGCAGTGTAAACAAATAAAAAGACAAGAAAGAGGCGCCTCTTACTTCGTGCAACAATGCTGAACTCATTCATGCTGGGAATGAGAGATGTGAAGATGTTGTCTGTTTGATTACAGGACGATGCGATCTCTGCAAGTGAGTCCTTCAAAGCATCTAGTTTGTCAAAGGTGTAGTCACTCAAGCTGTAGTCTGCTAGGGTCATCTAAATATAGGCAAACACATTTGCATTGTTTAAAGCTACTCAAATCTAAAAAAAAAAAAAAATAAATAAATAAATAAATAAAAAATAATGCTTGTTTACACCAGTGAGTGCCAACTGACCGTGTACAAACCAATCAAAGAGATTATGGATGTGCCAATCATTCTGTTAGGAAACTTGAAGTGAGGATCCCAGTCATAGACTTTTCTTCTGAACCAACTCTTTTCTTCTGGCCTGAGGGACAACAGAAGAATGAGTATTGGCTGATCAGTGTGAATACAGTGATAAATGAATGTTGATGTGAGTGTGTACCGTTCGGAGGGGCGTTTCAGTAGAGTCTGTACATATCTGAACTGATGGAATTGTAGATCCTCCTCATTCTATGTATCAGAGAAAAATTAATTTATAAACTAGTGTTAATTGCTAAATATACTATTGTTTACAGTAATGTTAATTCATGTCCGTTCAGTATGCATATTAAAGGATGATTTTATTAACTAATGCCATGAATTGAACCTTATTGTAAAATGTAAACATAACATAAATTACAACAAGATGATCTGACCTCATCAGCTTGTAGCTGCAGGTGGATTCGTACTGCCTTCACAATGATATACACAAACCGTCCCAGCAGGAAAAGGAGGCACAGGAAGAATGGCCACAGGATGATCAATTTCTCATGAGGACCTAAAACCTGCAACTAGCGAAATGTGCTGTCACACTATTGCACGCTTAAAACACCGAAGGATAACTAATCTTAAAATGCAAACATAAATGTAATAATATAAAGTTAATAATTAATAAATTAAAGTTAATTATTAATAATATTCACCGACCATTCCAGAAGGACAGCTTATCGTGTCATACAGTCTCACAATGAGCCTGAAACCAACAGAATGTACAAACTCAACAGTCAGTTACCAACACTATACAGATCCCTACAGCCACAAGAACAAACAGAGGATCAGCTAGGCCAAGAATTCAGACTGAAGGTTTTCTGTATATGAGTATTTTTTTATGTACCACATGAGTGTGTATAGAACACCTAAAACCCCTCCTAGTGCCCGGTGTGGCGTTGAAAGACAAGCAAAGAACGGCAGGTAAGCCACCCCAACTTCTATCGCTCCTACCAGGTACACAATGGCTGAAAGAAACACACATAGGTCAACTGTAACTTTCCTTTGATTAAAACTAAAGAATAGATCAAGTTTCCAAGATTATATTCACTATAGTACTGTTCAAAAGTTTGTGATCTGTACGATTATTTAAATGTCTCTTATGCTCACCATGTCTGCATTTATTTGATTAAAATACAGTAAAAACTGAAATATTAAGAAACATTATTACAATCTAAAATAACTTAATAATAACTTTTCTTTTTTAATATATTTATTTAATTTATTCATGCTTGTTGCAGTCTTCATTGTATGGAAGAGGATTAGGGTCAAGCAATAATAAAAAAATAAAACCATCTCGAGATTAAAGTTGTTAAATTTCGAGAAAAAAATAGTTAAATTTCGAGAAAAAAGTCGAAATAAAATTTTGAGAATAAACTTGTTAAATTATGAGAAAAAAACTTGTTAAATTTCAAGAAAAAGGTCGAGATAAAATGTTGAGAATAAACTCGTTAAATTACGAGAAAAAAAAGTCATTAAATTTCGAGAAAAAAGTCGATATAAAATGTTGAGAATAAACTTGTTAAATTACGAGAAAAAAGTTGTTAAATTACAAGAACAAATTCATTAAATTATGAAAAAAACTCGTTAAATTTCGAGAAAAAAGTCGAGATAAAATGTTGAGAATAAAGTCATAATTTAACGAGTTTATTCTCAACATTTTATCTTGACTTTTTTCTCGAAATGTAATGATTTTTTTTTCTCGTAATTTAACGAGTTTCTCAACATTTTATCTTGACTTTTTTTGAATTTGTTCTCGTAATTTGCCGACTTTTTTCTCGTAATTTAAAGATATTTTTCTCATAATTTAACAAATTTGTTCTCGTAATTTAACGACTTTTTTCTCGTAATTCAATGACTTTATTCTCAACATTTTATCTTGACTTTTTTCTCGAAATTTAACGACATTTTTCTCGTAATTTAAGAACTTTAATCTCGAGATGGTTTTAATTTTTTATTATTGCTTGGCCCTAATCCTCTTCCGTATCATTGTCACACAATCCTTCAGAAATCATTCTAATATGCTGATCTGATACTCGAGAAACATTTTATTTTATTATTATTATTATTAACAGTGTTGAAAACCACGGCTGCTTTTTTGTGTGGAAATCATCAGTTTATTTCAGGATCCTTCAATGAATATAAAGTTCAAAACAACAGCATTTATTTGAAATAGAAATCTTTTGTAGAATTATAAATGTTTCACTGTCACTTTTGATCAATGCATCCTTGCTGAATAAAAGTATAACATTTCTTTCAAACCTTTGGACGGTAGTGTATAACAAATATAAAATATTTGCATTGCTATACCTTTAGCCCAGTTAGGCACATTAAGTGGTGTGTAGGACTCAGAGAAGAGCTGAATCACACTGGGAGCAATAGCACCAAATGCGAAACCATAAGACCATCGGTTACTTAGATTGCCGATGAAATCCAATGGACTGCAAAGAAAAATACACACACATAAAAAGTCTTTAGACAACTAAGATGAATATTAAACGCGGAACTTCAGGTTTTGTTTTCCGAGATCACTCACACCACAATGCCAAATCGACCCCTGAGATAGGGAAAGCGATCCTCAAAGGGCTGGGCCTTCGCTCTGCGCTGTACAAATGACAGCAGAAACATGATGCAGACCTGAAACACAAAGAAAATAATCCACATTACAAATACACTCTGAGAGAAGTCTAATGATTCAAATAAAGTAGGGAACTTGAGGGCCCTGTTTCACAGACAGGCCTTAGTTCAATTAGGATATTTAAATAAGTATCTTTTATAAATGGACACTAGAAAAAAAACATTACTAGTGTGCATCTTGGGACAAAACAATGACACTAACATATGTTAAGATATGTTAGCACAAGTTGCTTTCAGTTAAAACAGCTCAAACATGCATTTTAGTCTGGGACTAGTTTAAGCCGTCTGTGAAAGGGTTAGTTCACCCAAAAAATGACATTTCTGTCATTGATTACTCACCCTCATGTCATTGCAAACCCATAAGACCTTTGTTCATCTTCAGAACACAAATTAAGATATTTTTGATGAAATCCGATGGCTCAGTTGAGGCCTCCATTGCCAGCAAGACAATTAACACTTTCAGATGGCCAGAAAGGTTACTAAAGATTTCAAAACACTGTAGTCACACACCCCAGTGGTGAACAATTGAAATTTTGAAACATGTAAAGCCTCATTTACTGAAATCACATGACTTTGGCAGTTTGATACACACTCCGAAGCACTGATTCGAAACAAAAGATTCGTAAAGCTTCATGAAGCAGTGTTTCGAAATCGCCCATCACTAGATATTGTTGAATAAAGTCATTATTTTGCACAAAAAATATTCTCGTCGCTTCATAACATTAAGGTTGAACACATGAACTGTTTTAAATACGTCTTTAGTAGCTTTCTGGCCATCTGAAAGTGTTACTTATCTTGCTGTCAGTGTAGGCCTCACTGAGCCATTTGATTTTATTAAAAAAAATCTTACATTTGTTTTCCGAAGATGAACAAAGGTCTTACGGGTTTGGAACTGACATAAGGGTGAGTAATTAATGACAGAATTTTCATTTTTGGGTGACCTTACCCTTTAATGTGATATACAGTGGCTCTAACAAGTGGTATTTGGGCAGCAGTTGACACCAACTGATTAAAAGTAAATGTAAAAAATGATATTCATGTAATTATGTCAGTTCTTATCTAATAGTGAAGTATGACTTTCTTGTCTAGAGAAAATGTTGCATGTTAATCCTGAAGGGAGAGAGTTCTGTCTGGACAAATGCAAGCATTACTCACAGCGGGAACAAGAGAGCAATGCAGGAACAAATCCAAGGAAATTCCATTCTGACATTCCCCCCTAAGAGAAAGAATGGGGAGAGAGTGAAAAATGAGAAAGAATGAGCAAGGGTTTGGAGCACAGCATGAATGTATGAATTAATAAAATAGAAGTGGAATGAAAACAGCTTTGGAGTTTAAATTCTGTAACATTATGATCAAAACATAAACTGACCTACTTATTTTATGCAATGAAAGTAGGCATTATTTTCAGGGTAATTATTAATATTTTTATGGCTATTATATAAGATGTTGTGTCCTAAAAAAAGAATCAATCTGAATATCGACAGATAAGATTTACCACACACAGTGACCTAAAAACACTTCCCCTTATCAACAGAAAAATGATTTTTGCTGCATTATTTTGCAAGAATTCTAGAACCTTTATTTGTAGTAAAATACACATTTTTTTTTCTATTTTATTTTATTTTAAAATAATTGCAATGATCAATTCAATTTTAAATACATTTTAACAATTTCTATAACTTGTCTCACAGAATATAACAAGCTTTTAATATGTCTGTTAATTCCTTATTTTTAAAGAGATATTAGTTAAAAAATGTTTAGATTAGTTTTAAATATTGGTTTAGATAAAAGACCTTAATTTAAATACAAATTGAACATTTTTAGTGAAGTTTAAACTCTTAGAATGAACAGTACTAATTTAATCTAAACATTACAATGCAGAATGTCACTGAAAGTACTGTCAAACTGGGATGTGTTTCAAAAGCAGAAGCAACTCACATGATTTCCGACGACAGCGATGACTCCCGTTCTGCTGGTGAAGTACAGAAGCGATCTAGTGCTCTGTTTCTTATAGACAAAGATTAGTTAGACCCTAAAGTAGCTCTCCTTCATAACAGACGCTATACTGTAGTTCCAATATAATATGATAGGAAAGCTTTCACTTCATGAATGAGGATATAGATATCTAGTCACATGACTGGATGACCTTTGACCTAGGCCACACACTAGTGTAACTCTCACAGAGAGAGATGTGCCAATGCATTTTATTGACTGTACTGTTACTGTGTAATGGGAGTTCAAACATAGATAAGACTTGCTGTTGAACTAGAGCAGATTATTTAGAGCTCACTCTTTCTCTGTTAGCATTGCCCAGTAGCGATATTAACAATAACAATAAGTGACATGGCATCTTATGCACAGAAGCCATTGGCATATGCTACTGTGCTTAGTGGTACGTCCGGTGGCATATCTGGTTTTCACTGACCTGAACTAACCTGAACTAACATTGAACACTATTTTTATCAACCAGTGTTAACAAAGCTTAATAAATACTGTAACAACCGCATTGCTCACTGTTTGTTAATGTTAGTTAATGCATTAACTAATGTAAATTGGTGTATACAAAGAGTGTTATCTCATTTATGTCATGAAAATGATCTGAGAAATCATGGTCAGAGAAAACAGAATCAAATTTGTTAATATTGTCACATAATTCATAACACAAAATAGCAATAGATAAGCAAACAAACTATAATCTACAATGCATCAGTATTAACAGCTTGGCACGTTGGTGCTTAAACTAGATGCAGATGAAAGGCAGATAAGTGAGAATCATGTTATGACAGGATATGCTGCTGATCACGGAAATTAACAAAGGGGGGCGCTGTTGATGAGATGAGAAGAGCCCATCAGTGACTTGATTTTAAATGAAAAATTAGAATAATTTCCAATAGATTATACCTGTCATTTATGATATCTAAAAATATATCTGTATCTTCAAAATATCTTAGAATTTTTGGATAAGCTGAAGTAATGTTAACATCAGTTTCTGAAAGAAGCCATTTTACAGTCGCCTAACAATACAAATACCTCATGTCTGTTTGATTAACATACATTGGCCTCAAAAAGTAAAGACACTTGAACTCTTAAAAACACTTTTATAGTAAATACTATAGTGTTTTTGAACCATACTATAGTAAATTGTAGTATACTGTATATATTATAGTATTCACAACTATAGTGAACTGATAAACTGTAATAAATACTGTAGTTTTTACTACAGTGAACTGTAGTGTATTGTAGTATAATATACCCTATAGTTGTAGAAATCTTAGTATAGTATTGGGTACCTATGGGTGGGGAACTCCTGGGTGGGTTTCGGGGTCGCCAGAGCCTACCAAGGCTCCTGACCCGCCGTGGCTCATGGATCCGCCCTGGAGACCTCCACACCAGTCCGCTCCTCTCCCTGCACCGGCATGAGGTCTCCAGGGCGCCCACCCCTCTACCGGGAGGGGGGAGTAATGTCACAGATCCCTTGTCTCCCGGACTCCATTACCCATAATCCTCTTGTAATCCATAATCCTCCATTACCCATAATCCTCCCTTCACTCCCTGTCCGTTCTCTGTTGTGTTTAGGTTGTGTAATGTTGCTTTATCCTGTCTTCTGTGTATTATATTCCTGGATTGCTATTAAAACCTTGTGTTTGTGGATATCCGTATTTGCCTCATCACTCCAACGTACACACCCGTAACAGTCTTCAGTGTTTTTTGTTTTTTTGTAATGCACCAAAGTAGCCTACATACATTTATATATTATATTATTTTGTATTATATTATAATATTCTACTTTTTTTTTTTTTTAAGGTTCCTGCTCCTAAATTTATATATAGTGCACAGCATAAATGAGTACACGCCCTCTGAAACTTCTGAAAGTCAGCAATTTCTCAATTACTTAGACATGTTGCAGTTCTTTAGAGATATAATGTTCCAGCAAGTCTGCTTAATCAATTACCAAAGAAGCATGTCAAAATTATTCAGGAAAATAAAATTTTCTTATCAAGGTGATAAAATGTTGTGTAGCCAAAATGAGTACACCCTCCTAAAAGTTACTAAACAAAACAAAATAAAAAATTTCTGGTGTAAGTTTAATGGTTTAATTGGAAATGTCATTGCTGGCTATGCAGGCCTCATGGAGCCATCTGATTTCAACAAAAATATCTTAATTTGTGTTGCGAAGTTTAACGAAGGTCTTACGGGTGTGGAATGGCTTGAGGGTGAGTAATTCATGACAGATTTTTCATTTTTGGGTGAACTCACCCTTTAATGCAATGTTTGATCAACAGGTAAGTATGTTGAACCAAAACATTTAAAGAGAAGTAATTTCTTGACAATTAAAAGTGTTATATAGCTCACTGAATCATTCTCAGACTTAATGCTGACAACAATAGAACCACATGGGAGAGAACTGACAGGAGACACAGTGCCCTCCATAATTATTGGCACCCTTAGTAATTATGAGCAAAAGCAGCTGTGAAAATAAATCTGCATTGTTTATCCTTTTGATCTTTCACTCAAAAAATTAACAAAATCTAACCTTTCATTAGTGGGGGAAAACTTATTATGAAATAAATGTTTTTTCTCCAAAACACATTGGCCACAATTATTGGCACCCTTTTATTCAAAACTTTTTGCAACCTCCTTTTGCCAAGAGAACAGCTCTGAGTCTTCACCTATAATGCCTGATGAGTTTGAGAACACCTGACAAGAGATCAGAGATCATTCCTTCATACAGAATCTCTCCAGATCCTTCAGATTCCAGCTCCATGGTGGTGCTTCTTCTCTTCAGTTCACTCCACTCATTTTCTTTAGGGTTCAAGTCAGAGGACTGAGATGGCCATGGCAGAAGCTTCATTTTGGGCTCAGTGACCCATTTTTGTGTTGGATTTGATGTTTGATTTGGATCATTGTCCTGATGGAAGATCCAACCACAGCCCATTATTGGATTTCTAACAGAAGCAGTCAGGTTTTGATCTTTTATCTGTTGGTATTTGATAGAATCCATGATACCATGTATCTGAAAAAGATGTCCAGGACCTCCAGCAGAAAAATAGGCCCACAACATTAAAGATCCAGCAGTATATTTGACCGTGGGTATGGGGTACTTTTTATCCATGTGTGCACCAAACCCATCTGGTGAGTTTGCTGCCAAAAAGCTGTTTTTTAGTTTCATCTGACCATAGAAGCCGGTCCCATTTGAAGTTCCAGTCTTGTCTGACAACTGAATATGCTGGAGATTGTTTCTGGATGAGAGCAGAGGATTTTTCTTGAAAACCTCCTGAACATCTTGTGGGGATGTAGTTAATGTTTGATAATTTTTTTAGGCTTTCTGAGACTCAAGACTCAACTAATTTCTGCAATTCTCCAGCTGTGATCCTTGAAGAGTCTTTGGCCTCTCAATCTTTTCTCCTCACCGTGCATTAGGACGATTTAGACACACATCCTCTTCCAGGCAGATTTATAACATCTTTAGTTGATTGGAACTTCTTAATTATTGCCCTGATAGTGGAAATGGGGATTTTCAATGCTTTAAGTATTTTCTTACAGCCACTTTCTATTTTGTGAAGCTCAACAATCTTTTGCTGCACATCAGAACTATATTTTTTGGTTTTACTCATTGTGATGAATGATTACAGGAATTTGGCCTTTGTGTTTCCTCATGTTTATATTCCTGTGGAACAAGAAGTCATGGCTGCACAATTTCATGCTCCTAGTCACCCTGGTGTGCTAAAAAAAATAAATATGAATGGGAATATACTTCAGAGATATTTTACTCATAAGAATTTCTAAGGGTGCCAATAATTGTGGCCAACGTGTTTTGGAGAAAAACATTTATTTCATAATGTGAGTCCCCCCACCCCCACCCCCCCCCACTTTCAACTATTTTCCTTCAATGAAAGGTTAGAATTTTTTGAATGAAAGATCAAAAGGATAAACAATGCAGATTTATTTTCACATCCATCTTTGCTCATATTTACTAATGGTGCCAATAATTGTGGAGGGCACTGTATTTATAGCACAAAAGAAGATGGTGGCAAAAGAGGATTACCAAATCAGTGTTTTAAGTGTGAAAAATATAGCAAAAGTAACACAGAAATTCAAAAACAATGGACTTGTGACAAGGCCCCTGAAATATAAGACCTTCATTTTAAGCTTTCATTTAGTGAAAGAACAGGAGAAATACCAAGGGAGTGTCTGGCAAAAGCAAAAGCTATGAAAAGAGTGACTGTTTATTTCACAGAGTAAGATGCAGCCTGCAGAAATGACATTCATGATTGTTGTTCTCACTGGAACGACCTACTGTATCCAAAGCACAATGAAGGCAGTTAGCCATTTCCAAAGCCCATATTTATAAAATACAGATTCTGGGAATCAATACACTGGTCTCATGAGACCAAATCAATAATTTTTGATCTAACAGCATCCGAAATGTTATGGTGTTGCTAGAGGAGGAGTACAGTGAGAAGTACCTGGTTCCCACAGTAAAGGCTCCGGTAACGAACTTCTTTTTCGTTCTTGGTTTAGGGGTAAAACAACGTTCTAAATGTGTGACCAGCGATATACTGTAATCGAACATCTGACGCCGCCCACACTGCTAAGAGCGAAGTTTAGATGAATATGTAAATATGTGCCGTGCACTTTCTTCTCAGTAACAAAATAAACACAACAAAAATGAAAAAACAGTAAGCATTTATTATAGAAAGCATAAGAAAAGCGTCTGATCATAACAGCAAAGTAGCCATCACATCTTCATATAGCACTTTATTCAATAGATTGCTTAAAATCAAGCAACTTTACAGTATCATACATGAAAAACCTTGTTTTTTTTACAAGCACAACTTCATTTTGTACTATAAAGCGGCTGTCCAGTGTGTTCATGTTTTCACCCGCGGAGATCTTACCTCAACAAACTCTACAGATCAAATGATTCAGAGACGCGCACCACGCGAGTGAAGACGGAGCCTCAGCACACACCTCCTGTTACGTTATTGTCACTGACCAATGGTAGTACGAAGGTGTTTTGCAGCTGAAACGAACTTTTCCTGAAAGTTTGCTGTGGTAAGCCGTTTTTGGTAAGCCGTTTCGAACTTCCAAAAAGAACACAAAAAACGAATTTCATTTTGGCCTGATTTTGTTTGAAATGACGTCACATCAGTTCTTTCTTCGATTTCGTTTGATACCGGGGCCTTAAAGCTCTTATATAGGGATGTATGAGTGCTGAAGGTGTGAGGGAGTTGTGCTTTATCAATGCTGTCATGAATTCCCACACCACTGTGTAATTTAATACACAAACTTAAAACAGAAGTTGTTACGCTTTCCTCATTCTCTGCATTGTTGGGCATTTTTTCAACATGAAAATGAGGATATGCATTCTCCCACCTTCTGTGGACATGTATTGCACTCAGTCTTAACACTCTTTTTTTTTTTTTTTTTTTTTTTTTTTGAAAGCGAAGTTTTTTTATTGGTTTTCTTTAAACAGAGCAAAACAAACCAGTACAAAATTAAATAGGTAAACTAGACTGTATACAAAATCAAACAAACAAGCAAACAAAAAAATATGTAATGAATAATAATAATAATAATAGAAATGACATTTAAATGCACAACAGGATAAGCAAACCACTTCAAGAGATGACTGATACTGGATCCAAGTTTGAATTGACAATTTGAATAAATGTCTCCCACATGTCAACATCCATGTGATTTCCATTCACTTTAGCTAACATTTTTTCATATGATACATTCTCTATCATATATACAATCCACATATTAAGTGAAGGACATCGAGTATCTTTCCAAAATCTAAGTATCAGATGTAATGCTGTGATTACACCCACAGTAACAAGGGAAAACTCGTTATTTTTAATCTGAGAAATCTCAGATTTATCTCCTAAAAGACAAATCTTTGATGAAAATGGAAGGTCAAATCCCAGACATCTTCCAAGATATTTCAACACAATTTCCCAAAAAGGTTGAATCTTTGAACATTGCCAGAGAGTGTGAAAGTATGTGCCAGTTTCTTGTTTACATTTCCAGCATTTATTATCAATCAGACATCCCATTCTGAAAAGTCGCACTGGAGTATAATAATACCTATGCAATACTTTATACTGGATAAATTTACCTCTTGCTTCCTTTATGTACCTTCCACTGTAGGATAGAATTCTGTTCCAAGTGTCCTTATGTCACTATTAATGTCTCCTTGCCAGATCAATCTCAAGCTTTCACAGTTCTTATCATCAATCCTTAAGATGAGTTGATAAAATTTAGATGATTTTTGAAGGGGTCTTGGTAGTTCACAAAATTTTTCTAAAACATTCTTTTCCTGTCCCATAGAAACCTTTGCCACAGTCTTAACACTCTTGAGCGCCTGTGGGGGATTCTGTTGAGACGAGTTGAGCAACATTCCCCATTAAAGATCAGGGCATATAAGGAGCTCATCATCCAGGAGTTAAACAGGATATGTGTGTGTGTATATATATATATATATATATATATATATATATATATATATATATATACATACACACATATACAGTCAAACCAAAAAACCTATTCAGACATTTTTATATTTTTGATATATTTTACTAGTGGGTGCAGGACACTAGGTTCATTTATGTAAGCGAGGATAGCAAAATAAAGTAAACTGTGACATATTATACCCAAAAATACTTCATACAGTGGACTACTGGTAAAATTCTTCAGACACTTTGACCTGACCATGTTTTGCTTAAGTGTTATCTGACATAATTAAGATTATTATTTTTCTGAT
Organism: Chanodichthys erythropterus; assembly: GCF_024489055.1. Lineage (NCBI taxonomy): Eukaryota > Metazoa > Chordata > Actinopteri > Cypriniformes > Xenocyprididae > Chanodichthys > Chanodichthys erythropterus. The sequence goes on along the minus strand of NC_090232.1, from coordinate 12,025,638 downwards.
AGTTTAACTCTGAGATCTTGTCATATTTTAATTGTATTAATGAAATCAGGTTCTGCCCTATACATACATACATACATACATACATACATATGCATGTATGTAGCCTATGTATGTATAGGGCAGAACCTGATTTCAGCAAGTACAACATGTTCCTGGAACTTCTTTATTCTGAAACAAGCTCATTGCCTTTTCTACTAGTGAGTTCACTAGAAACGCCCACTGCTGTCATTCCAGTGAATCTACGCTTTTCAAAACAGTTCTTCACCAATGCCTGAGAAACAACGATTAACAGTGGCCAGACGCGATCAATATCATAAAAAGTTTCATGAAAAGGATTATGCTGACCATCCGATGAACGACAGCTTACTGAGTTTTATTCTTCGTGAATGAAGCGGTCTCCCATTACTTTGTGAGAATGCAGGAGTCGGTGCTGCTGAATCTGGGGTTCTTCGCTAAATCATGCGCCGTGCTCGTGTGTCTCTGCGGGGTTCATCTCATCGTTGCACTGTTTTTTTATTTAACAGAGCCAACTTCAACAAAATTTTATTACCGGCAAATGCCGCCAGACTCTTCAGAAACGCACACAAGAGCCGCGCTTGTCATCTTTGACAATGGAACAGACCTAAATAAACTGATCTATAATGCAAGTGTCATTAAAGATGACGTGGAGGAACCCGCAGTACTAGAATCGTGTCCTGAGACGTCACCACTTTTGGGTAGGTTTTCGTAAACTTAAATCTCAAATATTTGTTCATCTGTTGCTCAGTTTTTTGTTGTTGTTGTTGTTGTTTTTTAAATGCTGTTAACTTCAACAGCGAGAGACTGACTAGTTTTGTTTTGCATATTATACCTCTATTAATATTTTCAGAATAGGATTATTTTGAATTAGGCTAGAATTTAAGTCATGTTCAGGATGTTTGAATTAGGTGTTTAAACCAACATAAAAACAAACATGTGTAACTGGATTTTTGAGTCAAAGTATTTAGTTGTATGCCCGGTCTCGCAGCAAATCTCCGGTATAGCAAGCTTAGCAAGCTTTGATCGATGTTTTCTTTCTTCCAATTGTTGACTTAATTAATATAAAAAAGATATATAATATATATATATATATTATTTTTAATACTTAAAAAAAAATGTATTTAAAAGTTTTTTATTTAAATAGTCCATACAAAATTTCTACTTGTTAGTCAGTTCCAGGTGGTTATAGCTGGAGGAATATTCTTATTCTAGAAAGAATCTGATTGGATGAAAATCTGTGTAGTGCAGGATGAGTCATCAGTATTTTGGTGGCTTTTTCCCAAAAATAAATATTGTACAGATGTAAATGTGAATGCCTGCTAAAAGACTTTTAGGTGTACACTTAGCATGCATAGGACTCTGAAGATAACAGACATGAACTAAATATTACAAAAGGTCTTTTATATATATATATATATATATATATATATATATATTTATATTTGTCTTTAAAGGGTTTGTTCACCCAAAAATGAAAATTCTGTCATTTACTCACCCTCATGTTAAGACCCGTAAGACCTTCGTTCATCTTCGGAACACAAATTAAGATATTTTTGATGAAATGACTCAATAGCTCAATGAAGCCTCCATTGCCAGAAAGATAATTAACACTTTCAGATGCTCAGAAAGCTACTAAAGACAAATTTAAAACAGTTCATGCGAGTACAGTGGTTCAACTTTAATGTTATGAAGCGACGAGAATACTTTTTGTGCAGCAAAAAAACAAAATAATGACTTTTCAACAATATCTATTGATGGCAGATTTCAAAACCCTGCGTCGAAGCTTTACAAATCTTTTGTTTTGAATCAGTAGTTCGAAGCGCCAAAATCATGTGATTTCAGTAAACGAGGCTTTGTCACATCATAAGTGTTTTGAAATTTCAATAGTTTGATTTGCAATCCGAACCACTGATTCGAAACACAAGATTCGTAAAGCTTCGAAGCAGTGTTTTGAAATCACCCATCACTAGATATTGTTAAATAAAGTGATTATTTTGTTTTTTGGGCACAAAAAGCATTTTCAAAAATATCTTAATTTGTGTTCTGAAGATGAACGAAGGTCTGAGTAATTAATGACAGAATTTTCATTTTTGGGTGAACTAACCCTTTAAGATTTATTTTCCTGTATTAGGTGCTGTATTTAGGCTATTATTACAAAGCTTTACCGTTTTATCATTTTGAGTAAAAGAGAAAGCTGGAAAAAATATTGAGAGTGACTAAGAGAAATAAGACAGAGAAAGGAAGCTGGCCTGTTTGAGACAGGAAATAAACTGTTGTTTCATAAACTGTTGTTTCCTCTTTCGTGTGCGCAAAACCTATGAGCCCCACTTTCCACACTATCATGCTCTCTCCCTCTTTCCATTCCCATTTCAGTGGGTCCATTGCGAGTTGAATTTTCTGAGCCGGTGAATTTGGATATGGTACATAAAGAAAATCCACAGCTAATGACGGGCGGCAGGTATAAACCCAGCGATTGTGTGGCACTGCAAAAGGTGGCATTAATCATCCCATTCAGAAACAGAGATGAACACCTGAAGTATTGGCTCCACTACCTTCATCCCATCCTACAGAGACAGCAGCTTGATTATGGGATTTATGTCATAGAACAGGTACAGCACTCCCAAACTATTTATTTACTTGTACTCCGTCTTACTCAGATGACAGCAGCAGGGTGGAAAAGAGATATGTGGTTCTTAGATACACTCCATTTGCACACAAATCAATACATACACATTCCAATGAGCTGAAATCAACACCTAATCTCACCACACAAACATCCCGATAGATCTACTCATAGATAGATAGATAGACTTTTGCAGGTTTGACTTTTCTTCAGGAGACCTTCACCTTGAAGTATGGAAATGCGGTGGCTTGGCTTTGCATAGACCACATGTTTGGTTTAACATTTGACTGCTTTGAAATTTTGCTGTGCAATGACAACGAAAGGATAAGGAAAAGCACAACCTCTGAACACCAACATAAATTGAACATTGAACTGTTTATTTCTGTTTGTTTGGGTGTAGATACTTAACTTCTCAGACTACACTGTTAAAAAAAAAAAGTTGAGAAAACTTAAAAGTTTAAGGCAACAAACTTCAGCAGATTTTTGAGTTTTCTCAACTTCTTGTATTCAGTTTATACAACAAACATTTGAGAAAACTCAAAACCTCCTACAAAAACAAGTTGAGAAAACTCAAAAATTTTTGATTTTTTTACAGTGTACTGCTATGTTATAGATGGTAAATCTGGGCTCTGAAATAAAAAAACTACTGTTCAAAAGTTTGGGTTTAGTAACCATGATATATATTCATACATGCATTTAGGATTCTTTGATGAATAGAAAGTTCAAAAGAACAGCATTCATTTGAAATTTGATTTTGTTCTTGTTTTTTTTTTGTGTGTGTGTGTGTGTGTGTGTATGCCAGTATGTGTTTATGACTGATTTAGCTGTAGTAATAAGCTCTTATCAATGTCAAAGCCATCTTTTTTGCATAAAACCTATGTTTACATATGAACTTTACATTCCTGCCCAAAATAAATTTGTGTTTCCTCTTGTGCAAGTCATGAGTTTTAATGTAAGCATGCTTTATGCTGCATGTCTAGGATGGAGTGGACACATTCAACAGGGCGAAACTCCTCAATGTGGGTTACGAAGAGGCACTAAAGGAGTACGATTACGACTGTTTCATCTTCAGTGATGTAGACATCATCCCTATGGATGACCGCAACACTTACAAATGCTCCAGCCAGCCGCGCCACCTCTCTGTGTCCATGGACAAATTTGGTTTTAGGTAAGATGAAGCCTCACCCTTAAACTTAGTAGGACATGTAACATTTGTTAAGTGACACCAATATCTGAAAGTTCTAGTGGTGCCTTGATTGAAGCCTAAGAAAACTACATTTACCTAAAAACAAATGACCTTAAAGTCAAGCACAGGTCACAAATTCAGCGTTTACATACATTAAATATTCTGTTATTTTAGAATAAAGATGACTTATATTTAAAGTATCTTCATGAACGTTGTTCCTGGATCATTTGAATAAAGAATTAGATCACTACGCAGCTGTGTAAACTCAATATGCAGAGCATGACAATGAAACCTGCTCTGACCTGGTGTAAAGTAAACCGTCAGCCCAAGACAATCTTACATGTAAGCAGTGGCGGATGCAGAAAGTTAATGATGCGTGAGCCTGTAAAAGTGTGGGTGGGCCGGAATAATTCACATTCAACTGGCTTAATTTGGAAGAAAAAAAAAGACGGACTGGTCCCTGCACGGTACTATAAATGCCCACGACTTAAAGGTAACCTAATGTAATATAAAGATTAAACAGGTTATGAACACGTCAAAGAAAACAGGACATTGCATTGCAACACGCTACAATGATTGCTTCATCATCATGCACTCATTCAGAAAGACAAATGTTCCAGTTTATAGCTCCAATTGACGTGTCCAGTGTGAACAGCCTCAAATAGTTGTGGCACGTCATGCTCTCGGTGCAGATATGGATTTATGGATGGATTTATTATTAAGCGAGATGTTCACGTTTGCTGTAGACAGTGTTGCTTACTTAATTGCTTACTCATGACACATAGCAACACAGATAAAATTATTCCTTAAGTGTTGAAACGTATTGTATATTGTCTTTTAAAATAATGTACTTCTACCTATTGAGACATGCCTTCTCAAGCCCCGGTACGAGTTGTGTTTGCGATGTTTGAGTTGGGAGAGGCTCAGGTGTGATGCGTGAAAGAGCTGTTCGCAAAGTTGCATTATTTTTGAAATTCCTCTAGAGGAATTTCTCTAGAGTTTCTTTGGAAAGCAAGTTGATTTACATGGCAAATGTAATACTCCCTGGCAGCTATTTTTAGTCTTTCAATGAAATGTTGTCCTCATGTTAGTTTGAAGTATAAAGATCAGCAGGTTAGCTACACAATATACAGCCTCAAGTTTCTTTGCTGAAACCAATTGTATCAAGCACAAACAAAATCTCCCGTTTGTGTAGATTTTGAGTTTAATAAAAGGGGTCAGATTGCAGAGTGGCAGGCTTTTGCTTTGGAGAAGTACCTGAAGTATCAGGTGTTGTCAGTTAGGCCTTTGTGTGCAAGCTTAGTTTGACAACTATTGTATGACAATTAGGTTCATTGACCAATTGTCATACAGTAGTTGACTAATCATTAACTATTTCTTACGTTAAGAAGTGAATGAAAGCGAGTGAAATCGGACACCGAGTGTGCCAGAAGGCTTTTTTGCAAGGTTTGTGCTTGCTGTTTAAAAATCATTTGAATCTTGGCAAACTGGCAGCACCAGTTGTAATAGAAAAAAAAAAAATCTTGAGCTACGTCATGAAAAATAGCATGTATAAACCTTAATTAAACAATTTAATAATCAAGTATACCTGATGCTGTAGCCACATTGGGAAGTGGGTGGATGGAAAATTCAGCTGCGGACGCAATCTTCTGGTCAGACGCGGGAATTCATTTGGCGCGGCGCGACTCTCACAGTGCATTATAGGTATTATCTAGCCGCTGAGTTGTACACTCGTTATTGCGGCGCATTGTGGGATTGAATGAGTGCCACGGTAACGTCCACTATGGTTTCGGACACTTACCGTATAGAAACATTGTACTCCAGTCGTGATTGCGAATTAGTTTCTGGTTGATCGACTACTTCAGATGTTTCATCGTCGGACTCAGGCTCGAATTGATACGGTAAAATCGATGCCATCTTTTCTGTCTATACATTGTATACAACGTCTTGTGAATAGAGTACCTCAGGGATGACGTGTTTTTGTAGGCCAACCCGGAAGTTAGCGGAGCACGGGTTCCCTCGATTGAAAGCCTATGCATTAATTTTTTTGAAAATTGCAGAAAATAAGCTCTGAGTTTAACAAAGGGTTATGACACTTACACGTTTTGTCTATCAAGATAATCTTTACAAGTTAACACTACATTTTGAAGCCTAAATAAAGTCGTCAGATATAAAAAGCTAACAGTAGGCTATAAACGGACTAGAGCACACCATGAGCGCAGATCAAAAACATGCTCGTTGATTATGATCTGCGCTGTGTATGAATACTTATCCACTTTTTGATGAGAAATGCTGTCCAAATGTCCTGTTTGTCATGATGACGTCTAAAGTCCCCGCCAAAGGAAGTAGTCCCTTTTAGCAACTTGTTAGCAACCACCATTTTTAAGACACAGTAAAGGTTTAAAAAAAATCACAAGTGGGTTATAACTGGTGTGTTTTATGTCATAGATCAAAACGTGAAAATATGTAGAGGCTTTGTTAACCACAGACCTTATTTCAGGCGATTTAGCAAAAACCCATTAACTTTACGGCGTTGGAACCGGAAGTCCTAAAATGCTAAATCGCTTCCGGGTTTTGCCTACAAAAATGCGTCATCCCTGAGGTACTCTATTGATAGCTGTCATTCAGTTATGGCAATGGCCGCGCAGTGCACGCAGTAGACCAATCAACAAGGATTGGGCCATCTGACCAATCAGAGCGGTGTAGGCTCATGCAAAGGAGGGGTTTAGAGAGACTGATTCTTTGAACTGCTTCTAACAAATCGTTTATGAATAATTGAGAACTGAGGTGAAATTAAATGTATATTATGAGAAAACGAAAGTGTTATTGTAGGAGACTCCCAAAACAATATAAAAAGGCATAATTGTACACTTTAAAACTATATCTTTATCATTATCGTTATAGTTATCATCCTTGGTGTGAATGGGCCTTAAAGGGTTAGTTCACCCAAAAATGAAAATTCTATCATTAATGACTCACCCTCATGTCGTTCCAAACCCGTAAGACCTCCATTCATCTTCGGAACACAGTTTAAGATATTTTAGATTTAGTCTGAGTGCTTTCTGTCCCTCCATTGAAAGTGTTTGTACGGTAAACTGTCCATGTCCAGAAAGGTAATAAAAACATCATCAAAGTAGTCCATGTGACATCAGTGGGTTAGTTAGACGTTTTTGAAGCATCGAAAATACATTTTAACAAAAACTACGACTTTACTCAGCATTGTATTCTCTTCCGGGTCTGTTGTCAATCCGGGTTCACGACTCCGCAGTGATGCTGATAATGTGCTATCCGGTGCGCACGAGCTTCGTTTACAGTCTGAGGGAGATGCACGCTGTATTCAAGCTATTCTACATTGTTTGTATTTTGGTATTGCTATATTTTTTAAAATGGTGCATAAGTGTGCATGTCGCGGATGTCCTTATCGCCAAAAACAACGACGTAAAAGTGCATTACCAATGCTGACAGATGAAAGGATTCAATGGAATCAATTCAATGGAATCAATTCAATGGAAAGGATTCCGGAAGAGAATACAATGCTGAATAAAGTCGTAGTTTTTCTTATTTTTGGACCAAAATGTATTTTCGATGCTTCAAAAACTTCTAATTAACCCAGTATTGTCACATGGACTACTTTGATGATGTTTTTATTACCTTTCTGGACATGGACAGTATACTGTACAAACACTTTCAATGGAGGGACAGAAAGCTCTCTAAACCTAAAATATCTTAAACTGTGTTCCGAAGATGAACGGAGGTCTTACGGGTTTGGAACGACCTCCGTTCATTAATGACAGAATTTACATTTTTGTGTGAACTAACCCTTTAATTATGACATCCAAACTCATAAATAGGAAGATCTCATTTGGTATCAAGATGTGGTTATTGTTATATTTTCACTGTCAATATGACCAATTTTTAATTTAACTGTTTTTGTTTGAATGCAGGTTGCCATATAATCAGTATTTTGGGGGTGTATCAGCAATGAGTAAACAGCAGTTTCAAAAGATTAATGGCTTTCCTAATAACTACTGGGGCTGGGGAGGAGAAGACGATGACATATTTAACAGGTGAGGAAAATATCTAACTTATTATTAATTACAAATTCTGTCCTATCATATATGATATCATTTAGACAAACATGCAATGCTCTTGTTTTTTACAACCTATAATTTGCTGACACAACTCTCAAAATAGATTTAGCTTGTTATTGAATATGGCATTGTTATTTGGACTAGATCTGGTAAGCTGCTGCTGTTGCAGAGCAAATATGGACTTGCTACTGCTAATAGATACACAAACATGCTGCTGTGAGCATGTAAGATATGCTGCTGCTGCATGAATAGATGCACATAAATCCTGTAGCAGATTTAGGCAGGTGGAGCTGGGGAGGTGGAGGGTTTCAGAGGAACTCTGATATTGTGCTGCAGGACTAGCTTACAAAAAACACTAAACCAGACTATTTAAATGTTGAACAAGCAGTCCCATTTGCTGCAGGATCAGCAGAAGCCAATCAGCTTGTGTCATGTGGTAATGATGTGATTGCTTGCAGATTACATGTAAACGATCTATCAGTCTGTGCCATCTAGAGTTTCATGACTAGATATTTTAATGAGGGCTATTCTATTTGAAGGCTGTTGTTTCAAGGCATGAAAATATCAAGGCCGAGTGGAGACATCGGTAATTGCAGAATGATTCGTCATTCGAGAGACAAGAAAAATGAGCCAAACCCACAGAGGTAATCTTTCTTTCACACATAAACTACATACACTCTTAAAAATAAAGGTTCTTTAAATTGGCATTGATGGTTCCATAAAGAACCTTTAACATTTATGGAACCTTTCCAATGCACAAAAAGGTTCTTTATAGTGGAAAAAGATTCTTTTGATTTATTAAAACGTTCTTCATACTAATAAAACATTTGTTCCTTTAAGACTAAAAGGTTCTTTGGGAACCCAAAATAGTTCTTCTATGGCATTGCTGTAGGGAACATTTATTTTTAAGAGTGTAAACATGCATAAATACAAAACAGATTGAATGACGTTCTAAAGCTGTAATTTCTGTATTATAGATTTAATAGAATTACTCACACACGACAGACAATGAACACGGATGGCATCAACTCACTCAAATACAAAGTGATAAATATAGAGAAAAACAAACTCTACACCAAAATCACAGTGGACATCGGCAAACCATGAAAACTTCATAGAGCTCAGAAGAAACATGTATCTCACTGCAACTCTTCAGGGATCTTTAGACTGCACAGCCGTCTCTGAATCAGTTCAAACCTAGTGAACAACAAAGAAAACCTTGCCTTTTTTTAAAAGAAAATCTTTGAAAAACGTATTCTTCTAGGTGAAAGATGAATTATAGTTTTTAACATTCCTGAAGGACTCACCTGTGTGCCTCATATGCATGTAAATTGTCTGTCCCACACTTGAACGAAGCTCAACTTAAGTTTTGTAAATATTCCATGCAAAGCAGCAGGTGAAGAGCACACCTCAGGGAACAACTGAATACTGTGAGTATTGCAATGATTAACACAACCCTGCACACTCCTTACAAAATCCCATGGCTTTTCATGTAGTAAATATGCATTGGTAGTTTGATCTTTCAAGTCTAACTTTACATTAGTGTCCATGTTACTATGCTAGGTACCCAAGCGCTGAGCAGTGCTGTATCAATGATCAAAATGTATTCAATACCTTGGTATTGTTTGACAATATCATATAAATAATGCATACGGACACTCTTGTAAAGTGTTATTTTCCCAGTAGAATATCATTTTGATTGGTGGGGGTTGTGTATGCCTTAGGCAAATATTTCACACTGATATTATTTGGGGGGAAAATAGCTGTAGCTCAATAAATAAACAAACCATGAACAATTTCAGGCTGTTTTCCTCTTCGCAACTATGAAAAGGAACTGAAAACAGTGGTCCTTAGAGTTTGCTTGGGGTCGGTAAGATGAAAGAAGTCTCTTATGCTTATCAAGGATGCGTTTATTTGGTTAAAACAATACAGTAAAAACTGAAATATTTGTATAATTTTAAATAACAGTTTTTTATTTTAATATATTTGAACATTTTAGTTTATTGCTGTGATGATAAAGCTGCCATTATTCCAGTCTTCAGTGTCACATGATCCTTTAGTAAACATTTAGGATACTTAGGAAAGGATACTTTTACAGGATGAATAGAAAGATCAAAAGAAAAGCATTTATTTGAAATAGAAATCTTTTAATATACATGTCTACTGTCACTTATTAATTTCACTGTCACTGATTAATTTAATGCGTCCTTGCTGAGTATAATTATTAATGTGGTATTTCCCGTACATGGAACCAAAGCAACATGGTGTGTTTTTTATGTGGCATTTCATCTTTGTGTGGCTTTAAATTAATCAAAGATGGTATTTGATGCATAGATGGTTCAAAAGAACAGCATTTATTTGAAATAGAAATCTTTTGTAACATTATAAATGTTTTTACTGTACATTATATAATTTTAATGCATACATTTCTTTCAAAAAATTGTACTGACCCCAAACTGGTACAGACTGGTAAAGCAAAGGAGCCTGGAATTTTAATATCATCTAATAAATCATGACACATCATAATGTTCATCTATCTTCCAATGGCCCACAATGCAGTCAAAAGAAAAGAAAACTACTACTCATTAATAATGCCTACTCTAATCATTAGAATGTTTTTCTCAGAATCATGAAAATGTAAAATAAGCTCATATTGTTATTTTTTTAATGCTTGTATAAACATTTACAATGCTGTTTCTTGTCTTGTGCTGGTCTCTGTTAGAACCAGGCAGAGTCACTGAACTTCTGGGCAGAGATGGGGCTACATTTGAGGAGTAGTTTATAATGAGTAAATCTTAGGAGATACTGGATTGTACAAATCTGAAAATATAAATAAAACTGTTTACTAGTTCACTCTGGTTATAAAACTCCTCTACATCAAAGTGCATTATTGGTCTCTATGCCAAAGTTTTTTCTACTGCCTAAAGTCTTGTGTACGCTAGTGTATGTGCACAGTCGAACGCACGGCCTTGCAAAGTATACTTCATTTGACCGTATACAATATGACCATCGTAAGTATACACTGGCATTCGACGCATGCACAGTTTTGAACAATCTCTCACCACGAGTTACAACCCATATAAAGATATTTGTGTTCTTTCATGCTAGAGTTGTATAAATGAGGGTACTTTCTAACCTCTTCGCACAATCTCTCGTCTATTTAGGCCTCCATTTTCGCTGTAGCTTGCATGCGTTCCGGTCTGTTCTGTTTATACAGTTTTTTTCAACTACCTAGTAAATCGATGCCCCCAGGGCACGGTTAAACTAATTACTGCAACAACAAAAAAATTAAATGCGCATGTGTGACCTTGCGTCATACACACTGTACGATGACCCTCGTGTACACGTGAAAAGTGAAGTATACTTTAGGTTTTAATAGTGTGAGTGGAAGGGAACTGAGGTGATGAAGAACACTAGATGCTGGCAATCTATAAAATATGATTTAATATTAATGGAGCAAAACATTTTTGTGGAAAAAAAAATTTTAATAAAATCATAAAAGTGTAAAGAAAAACATAATCACTTGGCTATACCTTCAAAATAATGTGTATTTTAGCATTTATTTTAGTGCAGTACTCCTTAGGGGCCGTTTACACAACAAAGTTTTAAAGGTGCCATTGAACGTTTTTTTTACAAGATGTAATATAAGTCTAAAGTGTCCCCTGAATGTGTCTGTGAATTTTCAGCTCAAAATACCGCATAGATTTTTTTTTAATTAATTTTTTTAACTGCCTATTTTGGGCAATCATTAACTATGCACCGATTCAGGTGCTGCTAGCCCTTTAAATCTCGTGCTCCCTGCCCATCGAGCTTGCGACTCTATAATACAGTGCATTTACAAAGTTCCCACAGCTAATATAACCCTCAAATGGATCTTTACAAGATGTTCGTCATGTATGCTGCATGCATGCTTCGGATCATGTGAGTATAGTATTTATTTGGATGTTTACATTTGATTCTGAATGAGTTTGATAGTACTCCGTGGCTAAAGCTAACATTACACACTGTTGGAGAGATTTATAAAGAATGAAGTTGTGTTTATGAATTATACAGACTGCAAGTGTTTAATAATGAAAATAGCGACGGCTGTTATGTAACAGTCGGTGTTATGTTGAGATTCGCCTGTTCTTCGGAGGTCTTTTAAACAAATGAGATTTACATAAGAAGGAGGAAACAATGGAGTTTGAGACTCACTGTATGTCATTTCCATGTACTGAACTCTTGTTATTCAACTATGCCGAGGTAAATTCAATTTTTAATTCTAGGACACCTTTAACTTAAAACGGAAAACTTTTTATGCGTTTTGGCAGTTCATTTAAAGGACAAGGCCATTTTGGGGGCATGAAAACACAAACTTTTGAAAACAGATTTCAAACGATACCATTATTGTCTAAACTACAAAAATGCAAATTTGTGAAAACGGTGACATCAGGCACATGCAAATGATGTGTTCAGTATATAGGCGCGTAGTGTTTCTTTACAAAGTGACATCGCCAACTACAGGCCTGGCAGTGTAATACAGTGTTTTTAATCATTTTTTACAGATCTGTGCGAACAGAGATTGTTTTGACACACATATGCATTCTTTACAGAGCACTCGTGCCAAACGCTCATGTCTGTAGACAAAACACGTAATGTGCATGTGCATGCCACAGATCTGCATTTTTGTAGTTTACACAGAGATGATAACAGTATCATTTTTAAAACCTTGCACTTTGAAACCCGTTTTCAAAAGTTTGTATTTTCAGGCCCCCAAAATGCTGTTGTTGTGAAAATGAACAGCCAAAATGCATAAAAAGTTTTCTGTTTGTAGTTGAAAATGTGTTGTGTAAACGGCCCCTAAAAATAAAAACATAAAAATATTTTTGTTACTTAAAACAAAATAAATGTTAACTGAAATAAAATAAAATATAAACAACTTTTTAGTTCAGCTAGTCACTCAAGGCAACATTTCTGTTGATTTTTGTTTACTTTATTTAGTAAATTATTAAAACTAAATGAACTAAAACTAATATATAAAAATTAAATATATATATATATTTTAGTACCAACATGTTCTCCAACCAATACGACCATATAGGTCGTTTGTCACTTCCCTAAAATACGACTCATAGGAGCGTTTACTAAAGTGGCGCCCCTATCGACAACAGGACACTTTCATTTTAATTCATGAAATACGATCCATAGGAGCATTTGCTTTCATTTTAATGCATTGTTCCCTTTTATATGCATCATTTTGGGTTTCGCGTAGCTCAGCTGGTAGAGCATTGCAATAACAATATGCAATCATGTGATCATGCGATCGTGGGTTCGATCCCAGGGAACACATGTGCTCATAAAGTGTAAATGCACTATAAATCACTAAGGTTAGGTTTAGGGATGGGGCAAGTGTAGTCATTAATACATTTTTTTGTAAATGGAAATAGGAGAAATAGTGTAAAAAGTCCACACATTGCATTTATATGAACACGCATTTTGATACGTCATTTCATGGCGACAGACGTAACACGACACTGTCATTATTTTTACGCCCACTAGAGGGCGCATGACTTCAAAACGTAAATATAGGTCGTAATAGAGTGCCCCAGGGATGACGCGTTTTTGTAGGCCAACCCGGAAGTTAGCGGCGCACGGGTTCCCTCGACTGAAAGCCTATTCATTTTTCCCATAGACTTTTGGAAAATCGCAGAAAATAAGCTCTGTGTTTAACAAAGGGTTATGACACTTACACGTTTTGTCTATCAAGATAATCTTTACAAGTTAACACAACATTTATAGATTTTGAAGCCTAAATAAAGTTGTCAGATATAAAAGGCTAACAGTAGGCTATACACGGACTACAGCACACCATGGTCGCGGATCAACGTCGTCATCACCAAGCGTCCTCAAACTTTATTTAGAAAACAACTCTATTTAAAAACATGCTCACTGATTATGATCTGTGCTGTGTATGAATACTTATCCACTTTTTCATGTAAAATGTTGTCCAAATGTCCCGTTTTTAATGATGACGTCTTAAGTCCCCGCCAAAGGAAGTAGTCCCTTTTAGCAATTTGTTAGCAACCACCGATTTGAAGACACAATAAAAGTTTAAAAAATCACAAGTGGGTTATAACTGGTGTGTTTTATGTCATAGATCAAAACTTGAAAGTATTTAGAGGCTTTGTTAACCACAGACCTTATTTCAGGCGATTTAGCAAAAACCCATTCAAAAAACCCATAGACTTTATGGCGTTGGAACCGGAAGTCCTAAAATGCTAACTAAGTCATCCCTGGGGCACTCTATGGTGCTTAAAAAACGACCTATAGGGTCGTTTTTTTTTGGAGGACAGTTTAGTACAGTTTAAAAAAATAGTAAAAATAAAAAATACAACAAAATTACTAACATTTTAACTAAAATTAAAATAAAACATACAATGTAAAAATTAAATCTAATTCAAAACAATAACAAACTATAATAGTTGCTGATGATCGATGATACTAAAAGAACTCTGGTGGTACTAGAGCATAATGTCTAAGGCCAGAGAGACTTATGTGACATACAGGGTTGAAGAAAACATGAAGAAATAAAGAAATACAGTATGTTCCATTTCCATTTTCAGCTTTATTTTGACCAGAAATCTTCATGATCCTCTGTGCTTTGCAGAAGGTCAACAGTCTCCATCTCTTGTGATTACAATTTCTGATTTGGTTCTCCTAAAAAAAGGACACAAAAATGCTATAATTTCATAGAAGTATATATATAATCTAGTGGTTTGTGTGTATGTCTGTGTACGTGACCTACAGTCTTTCCACACACAGCAAGCACTCGTTGCCGTAGGTTTTTCCGTCACTTCCGCACACAGGTGCGAGGTTCATAGGACACGCCAGGATCTCTGCCATCTCAGCGCACACTGGCTACAAAACACACACATCCACATGTGGCAGACAAAATTAAACCACTGCATTACAATACTTTTAACCATTTTTAAGTTAAGTGAAATAAAAAAAAAACACATAGTTAATCATTCACAGAGAACAAAAAAGTCCTCCATACCTTTCGGGTTGAGCCAGATGATCCTTGCGCTCCTGAAACAATTTAATTGTTTAACATATTTACAGAAGAGATTGAACCTGTTCCTGGGTTTTTGTTTTTTTTTTGTTTTTTAAATCTCTTACGCAATTTTTACAGACAGCATGTGACATTAACTACTAGTTCACACACCTCAAGCCTTAGGTATGACAAACAGTAGTATGTTCAACAAAGACATCAAATGATTAATATTAATTAACACTCATCATAAGTGGAGACTTTGTGTTGACTGTACCTGAGGTGAGCAGCAGAAGCAAGCCAAAGAGAAGCACTCCTATAGACATGTTGACACAGAATGAGCCCTACTACAGTACTCACATGACTTTATATGACGGCAATGAAGTGTGGGAATTCCAACACCTGAACACACACACACACACACATTCACAACCTCTCAAAGCACACCTTAGATCCACTCTAGTAGAGATAAGACAATTTAATGCAGGAATATTGGCTCTATTCTGTAAACAGAACTTCTTGGAGTGTAAATAGCTTCATGGATTCATCTGTGACCTTGTTTTATTTGTGATTTGTTTTATTATTGATGGTGACAACTAAATAAATAGTACAGTATGAACCATCAGCTTTTATTAGAACATTGTCCAGGGTTGTATTCCAGAAAGCAAAGTTAACTTACCATCACATATGCCCTGAACTCTCGGTTGATTAACCCAAACCTTGCTTACTCGAGGTATGTTGGTTCCAAAAACACATCTGGGTTTAAGTTCATCCAACCCAGAGTATGTTCCCGGTTCACATACAAGGCATTCTCAACAGAGCGACGAATCGATGATTCACCATGGAAACATACTTCCTTCTTCTTCTTTTGTTTAATGGCGATTTACATAAGTGCTCATCGCCACATATTTGGTGGTTGTGCAATCATTTTTTTAATCTTTTCATTTAATAAGTAATCTTTATTCACTGAGAATAAGAATTATATTATTTGTTTGATGCTAATTATTTAATAAGATATCACATGTGTATTTTATTACAGAAATTATAGCATAGAAAAATTCCTGTTATAAAAAGGGGGGAAAAGCAGATCCATGTGTGAGATGACAATAAAATAAGTACATATATTAGAAATTAATAACCGAAAGTTATGGTTATCCACTTACTTACTCTTAAACATACCAAGATATTTCACATAACCTGCTTTCTGGAAGGGCAGGATGGATTAAGTTTAAAATAAACTTCCCTGTCATTCCTTGATATTTGTTTATTAGCTTACTTCTTGACATTTTTGTTTAATAGCATGACATAACAGTTTTTGTAATAAGTCATGTGATATATTATTTGAATTTAATTATTATTGTGTGGATTTTTTCTTTTTCTGTTTTGTGTTGCTTTTTCAGTGTGTGTGTGTGTGTGTGTGTGTGTGTGTGTGTGTGTGTGTGTGTGTGTGTGTGCACCTGTGGCACAAAGTTGGTTTCAGTTTCCTGGTAAGATTAGTTTGAGTCTGTTTTTTCGGGCTCATGAATGAATCCACCTTCATGTGGATTGTAACTAACGCTACACGGCTATCCTGCTCTGAAGCAAGTTTTATTCTGGTTTAGAGATATCAGACCAAAACTCAACCAATCAGGTGTGAGGAGTGACCTGTATCTGATGCAATAAAGCCACTCTTTTCCTGCATCTCTCGCTCCAAATTAAATCAGTTTATAGTGAAAACATTTTAGAGATAAAATTGCTCATCTTTTACTGTTAATTATTTATTATATTTATATTAAAAATATTATAATTATGTATAATTCATATGACATATTCATATAATTATTATATTAATTGACAATATTATAATTTGCTTTTAAATTAAAATAATTATAATGCATGCATTAATATATTAGGCTTTAAAACAGTATTCTTTTGAGCTCATTGTGAAGCTATATAAATTATTTGGCCCATTCGTTTGATTCACGTGCATTGATATATTTTCATTCATTTGCCTTCTCAAACTTTCTCTGCAGCAGTAATGTTTATTACTGCTTTGTAAATGCGTTTAATTGCAAGATATTTTTTCATAACGATCTTTTAATCTACAGAAAAGACGCAAATTGCGCGACTCTCTCGCGAGAAGTGAATCAAACAGACTTTCTCCATGTTCCGTGTGATTGGCTGTTTGCCGCATACGTCACTTTCAGGTGTACGCGCTCAATCAACTCTGGATTAAACCTGAGTTGACAGAGAACGTTTATACCGAGCTTTGTGAGCCCGTTGAGCCTGATCTAAACCAGTTTGGATTTATCAACTCCAAACCTACTCTGAAACTCAAGAGTTTCACGAGTTCACACTTAGGGTGTTTTCACACCTATGGATCGCTTGTTCCGAAACAGGGACTAAATTTGTTACAATGTTGCTTTTTTTTTGGTTCGGTTCGCTTTCACATGGCAAAATTTCAAAGCGTACCAAAATGCGTTAAGGTAAGTCACATGGGAGTAAAACTGTCCTCTTATTGGTCAGAATTTTCTCTGCGTCATCCATCAAAATAATGATTGACAAGTTCGCTCCATGAGTTTATTGTGGCTTTATTTGTAACTGTCGAGACACACACAAACACTTTATAAATGTAGCTCTCTCCCGCAGTTAATTCATATTTGCTGCGGCAAATTCAAACCCGCGCTCTTTCTCTCTCTCTCCATCTCTGGATTTCCCAGCGCTGTCTAGTAGGCAACCTGTTGTCCGTCTGTCTGTCGAGAGAGACCATTTGAATTTTATAATGAAGCAGAGCGGGAATTGAGACTTCGTCGGGACAGCATTCTCGCACGGAGAAGTGTAATTACACACTAGAGGCGATCGTTGGCTTTCAGATATTGTAAATAATGTGCTCACTCACAGAATCAGACATTACTGATTTTTATATCATATTTTCCGTTATGAAAATGATATAGTTTGGTTCGTTGGTCCGTTAACTGGGTCGATTGCTTTCACATCTCAAGCGAACCGCTCCAGAGTTCGTTTGAAAGCGTACCGAGACCACCTCTTCGAGCAGGTCTCGGTACGCTTGTTTGGTCCGCTTTTGGTGCGCACCCGAGTGCGATTGCTGCTTTCCCACCTGCCCAAACGAACCGCACCAAAGGGGCAAACGAACTCGATTCAACCAAACTAAATGAGGCAGGTGTGAAAGCACCCTTACAAATAATCAGATAGAAAATAGTATGCGTAGTAGTATGCGTATTTGGCGTGCTGTCCGAGGAGAGGGCTCCGAGCTCGGTATTTTGGCCCGAACCCAGATTAACGGTTCAAACTGAGCATTAGAATGGGGAAGAAAAGTGATTTAAGTTGCTTTGAATGTGGTTGTTGGTGACAGGCTGAGTATTGCTTTCACACTTGGTTCGATTGCCTGGACCGAACCCGAGTTCGATTGCTCCCCCCTCCCCCTGCTCCCACTGGACTGTGTTCACATTATATTATTTGGGTCCGACCCGCGGTTCCTTTGCGTCATCAAACCAGCAGTTGTTTACTACGTTGCTTAGTAACGATATGGCACAGGAGAAGGCGGCAAAATGCATAACGTTGCTCTCCTCACTTTTATATTTTTGTTTTTGAACCGTTGGTTTTGTTCATAACGGCTCTTGCGTCTATCTGCCGTGAATGTAGATGCTGAAGGCGAGCAGAAATAAGAAAACTACACTACAGCTCTCTGTTTGCAGCACGTCAGTCACGCTCGTCGGGAAAGTGAGTGAAACACACACAAACACAATTTTTTATCAAATTATACGGCATTAATAGCGGTTCACTTCCTCAATTTGGTACGTTTGCATTCATATCAGAAGCGAACCGTACCGGAGTTCACTTGAGCCGCACCCCAGACCACCCTTTTTAAGCGGACTCGGGTACGGTTCGCGGGTGCGCACCCGAGTTCAGAAGACCGTGTTCACATCATCCAAACGTACCGAACTCTGACGTCAATCGAACCCGGGTGCGCACCAAAAGTGCTAATGTGAAAGCACCCTAACACACAACCATATCGGGTTTACAAAGAATCTTCAGAAGAAAAGAGAAAATTTCCAGTGAGTTTTTGATGCCATAGGCCAGACTGGTTCAAGCTGATAGAAAAGCAACAGTAACTCAAATACTAATCATTACAACCTTAGCATCTCTAAACACACAACATGTTGAATCTTGAAGCAGATGGTACAGCAGCTGGTGTCACTCCTGTCAGCTAAGAGCAGGAAACTGAGGCTACAATTTGCACAGGCTCACCAAAATTGGACAATAGGAGATTGGAAAAACGTTGCTTGATCTGATGAGTTTCGCTTTCCGCTGTGACATTCAGATGGTAGGGCGTAAATAACATGAAAGCATGAATCCATCCAGCCTTGTATCAACAGTTCAGGCTGGTGCTGGTGGTGTAATGGTGTCTAGGATATTTTCTTGGCACATTCTTGGCCCCTTAGTACCAATTGAGCATCATTTAAAGGTGCCATCGAATTGAAAATTGATTTTACCTCAGCATAGTTGAATAACAAGAGTTCAGTACATGGAAATGACATACAGTGAGTCTCAAACTCCATTGTTTCCTCCTTCTTATATAAATCTCATTTGTTTAAAAGAACTCAGAGGAACAGGCGAATCTCAACATAACATCGTAACAGTCGGGATCATTAATATGTACGCCCCAATATTTGCATATGCCAGCCCATGTTCAAGGCATTAGACAATGGCAGGCAGTACTAACATCTGGATCTGTGCACAGCCGAATCATCAGACTAGGTAAGCAAGCAAGAACAATAGCGAAAAATGGCAGATGGAGCAATAATAACTGACATGGCCCATGATAGCATGATATTTTTAGTGATATTTGTAAATTGTCTTTCTAAATGTTTCGTTAGCATGTTGCTAATGTACTGTTAAATGTGGTTAAAGTTAACATCGTTTCTTACTGTATTCACGGAGACAAGAGCCGTCGCTATTTTCATTTTTAAACACTTGCAGTCTGTATAATTCATGAACACATCTTCATTCTTTATAAATCTCTCCAACAGTGTGTAATGTTAGCTTTAGCCACGGAGCATACTATCAAACTCGTTCAGAATCAAATGTAAACATCCAAATAAACACTATACTTACGCGATTAGACATGTTGCATGACGAACACTTTGTAAAGATCCATTTTGAGGGTTATATTAGCTGTGTGAACTTTGTGATGATACATGTTACAAAGCTCAAATCATCTCAAACTGGTTTTGTGACAATGAGTTCACTATACTCAAATGCCCTCCATAGGCACCAGATCTCAATCCAGTAGAGCACTTTAGGAATGCAGTGGAACGGGAAGTGAGTAGGGTGAAGCTGCAGGCCCGGAGGCCCAGCTGCACACTCAGACCTGGGCTGCGTTCCACTCCAGTTTTAGACACGCACTCGCGAACTTCCCTAAACACTTCCCCTCAGGGGAATCCTTGCCACCATTTTGAAGTGCGTTCCACTTCGTGAAGTGGACGAGGGAAGTTTACATGGACAGACACTCGCTCCCTCGATTTCAACCGGTCTACTGTACGTATAGCTGTATTAACTACTATTATTTCATACTAATATTACTACTACATTTACTATTAGTAGTAGTAGTATGTGTAGGAAAAATAATATTGCTCTGAGTGTGCAGTTGGGCCTGCAGCTTCATAATGTGGCGGGAAGTTCACATCATGTAGGTGCAGCTGACAAATCTGCAGCAAATGCGTGATACCGTCATGTCAATATGGACCAAAATATCTGAAGAATATTTCCAGCACCTTGTTGAATCTATTCCATGAAGAATTAAGACAGTACTGAAGGCAAAATGGGGTCCAACCTGGTACTAACAAGATACATATATACGTATATCCAACACACATTGCAAGCAAAAGCATGTGGTAGAAGTTTTTTACTTTATTTTTATTTTTTTTGTGTGTGTGTTATTGTAATAATTTTAATAAAACCGTCTAATCTATTAGTAGGTTGATACAAGTGGTAAAGGTGAATCAAATTTATATTGAGTTTTTTAGACCTTTAGCCTTTTTAAAATTGTTAATTGGAAAAAGAATATTGTCTCCATCTACAGGCGGAAACAGATCAGTGCAGGTAGATTTATTTAGTTTACTTTGCATTATGCATTGTTGTGTATATAATAAACACAGTATTAGCTGCTTGACCACAGTATTACAAACACAATTCAGGGATTGCAGTGCCGGTTTGACCTGTGACTAGGGGTGAGTTTATAGTGCACTTAATGACCTCATAATGTTAGTATCCTACCAGTTTGTAGAAAGTAACATTTGGCCAACAATATAATTTAGAGGTCCCTTGGTTTGCAATGGACAATCAGAGGGAAAAATATTCAGTAATGTTCTTCAGAGATTACCTAAAGGTTATCAAAATGGTCATTAGGAGGTTAATGATTACAAGTATTATGTTTATAATAGGTGTGGTAAAACTTGTTCTGCTGGCTTGAAGCTCTGGTTCAGTGGAAATCAGAACCAACAGACAAAGAAATGGCAACACACCTACACATTAATGGAAACTGAACAGACAAGGCCTTTTAAAGTTTGCATAGTAACGAAAACACAGATATTATAATAATTAATTACTAATAATAATTAATAATTACTACTATTAAATGAGAAATGCTTAGATCAGCTGTGTTTGAATGAGCTTCTACTGTGATTCACAACCAGAGTCAAAAGGCGGTGATGAAGTACTAGACTGTCTTACTACTATTGCTTTTTTTTTATACTAGCATGCACTCAAGTTGGGTTGAAAATGGACAAACCCAGCGATTGGGTTGTTTTGACCCAGCAGTTGAGTTAAATGTTTGCCCAACCTGCTGGGTAATTTTACTTAATTGTTTAAAATTTACAGTATTGCTTACTTAAAATGAACCCAAAATATCTTGAACATTTATTAATATGTTTAATAAATGAACATTTTAATTTCATTTTAGATTCATTTTAAGTCAGACATATAGTCATTTTCAAACAATAGTTGGGTTAAATAAAACTACCCAGCAGGTTGGGCAAACATTTAACCCAACAGTTGGGTTAAAACAACCCAATTGCTGGGTTTGTCCAATTTCAACCCAACTTGGGTGGTTTTTAACCCAGCATTTTTTAGAGTGTGGAATCTTATAATTACATATTTGTGATCCTGGACCACAAAACCATAAGTCACACAGGTATATTTGCAGCAATAGCCAACAATATGGGTCAAAATTATTGATTTTTCTTTTATGTCAAAAATCATTAGGATATTAAGTAAAGATCATGTTCCATTAAGATTTTTTGTAAATTTCCTACTGCAAATATATTTAAAAAATTATTTTAGTAAGTAATATGCGTTGCTAAGGACTTCATTTGGACAACATTAAAGGTGATTTTCTCAGTATTTTGATTTTTTTTTCACCCTCAGATTCCAGATTTTAAAATAGTTGTATCTCTGACAAATATTGTCCTACAAACCGTACATCAATGAAAAGCTTATTTATTTCCTTATGACTGGTTTTGTGGTCCAGGGTCACATTTATATTTCATATATTTACATCATATAAACAAAATATACAAGGAACATGGAAAGTGCTAAATAGTGTAATACATAAAAGAAAATATAAGGGTGAGTATCCAAATAATTTTATTAAAGACAATGGAATTATAAATAATATTAATGAAATTGTAAATGAGTTTAATTATTATTTTATCAAAATTGGTTATAATTGATCAAATAAAATAGTGCATCCACAAAATAAATCCATAAACATCGATTCTATTCACAAGAGCTCAAACTCATTTTTTTAAGCCCAACCAATGAAAATGAAATATTAAAAATTGTGAGATATTTCAAAGGAAAAAAAAAAAAACAGTAGATAAAAATGGGTTGGATGTGTATAGTTAAAGAAATAATGTATAATATTGTTCAGCCTTTTACCTTCATTTGCAACCAGTCATTCAAAACTGGTATCTTTCCAAATGAAATGAAAATAGCCAAAGTTCTCCCGCTACATAAAGATGGTGACAAGCATTTGTTTTCTAATTATAGACCCATTTCCTTGCTTTCTCAATTCTCCAAAATATTAGAAAAGTTAAAAGGCAGGATAATTATATAGAATTAGATAATATTTTAACGGAACAACAATTTGGTTTTAGAGCACATAGGTCCACAACAATGGCAGTTATTAATTAAGTTGAAAATATTACACAGGCAATAAATAAAAAACAGTATACAGCTGGAATTTTTTTAGATTTACAGAAAGCCTTCGACACAATAGATCACAATATCTTATTACATAAATTGCAAAAGTATGGTTTCAGGGGGATAGCACATTCTTGGGTTGAAAATTATCTAACAGATAGGCTTCAGTATGTACACATAAATGGTGTAGACTCTTAATTGCAGAGAATAAGTTGTGGAGTTCCGCAAGGCTCGGTGTTGGGACCTAAGTTATTTTTGCTCTATATTAATGACATTTGTAAGGTGTCTGATGTACTCAATTATGTCTTGTTTGCTGACGACACCAATGTTTATTGCTCAGGTCAAAATCTGGAAGAGTTGCTAATGGTAGTGGAGAGAGAACTGTACAAACTAAAGAGCTGGTTCGACTCAAATAAATTATCTTTGAATTTATATGAAAGTAAGGTTAATAATATAACTTCGAGAACAAAATTTTCAGTTTTACTCAAATTAGGGTGATGCAAAAATGAGTACACCCCACTGAAAGTCTCTGGAGCAAAGCTGAATTTTAGACTACAAATGTCTAATTTAACAAGAATTCAACCACAGGTGAGTCGAATTATTCTTTACACAGGTGCCCAGCAGACAGTTGACTATAAAAGGGTGTTAAAACCCCTTCCCATTTCATGCTATCAGCCTCCACATGAAAGGTGAAGGTGACAAGAACATCAGCAAAGCTTTACTTATCAGTCAGAATACTGCAGCAAAAGTGGTACAAAAATGTAAAAAAGATGGAACTGCAACCATTTCACAGAGACGTCCAGGTCATCCACGGAATTTAACACCTCGACAGGAGCGTCTTCTGATGAGAAAGGGTTGAAGAAAATCGGCATGCAAGTTCACTGCAGTTATCTAAAGAAGTAGAAAGCCAAACTGGGGTGGCTATTTCCCGTGACAAAATACGGCATACACTGCAGAGGAATGGCATGCATGGGTGCTGTCCACAAAAGAAGCCTCTCCTAAAGCCCAGGCACAAAAAAAGCTTGACTAGAGTTTGCCAGGGCCCATGCTGACAAAGATGAAGACTACTGGGACTCTATACTCTGGAGTGATGAGACCAAGATAAATGTTTTTGGAACTGATGGCTTCAAAACTGTATGGCGTCACAAAGGTGAGGAATACAAAGAAAAATGCATGGTGCCTACAGTGAAACATGGTGGTGGCAGTGTCCTTATGTGGGGCTGCATGAGTGCTGCTGGTGTCAGGGAGCTGCATTTCATTGATGGCATCATGAATTCACAGATGTACTGCTCTGAACTGAAAGAGAAGATGCGTGCCCTTAGTCATCGTGCACTTTTCCAACATGACAATGATCCTAAACACACATGTTGGATTTCTGAAGAAGAACAGGGAGAAAGTGATTCAGTGGCTCCTGATCTGAACCCAATCGAACACCTATGGGGAATTCTGAAGAGACAAGTTGAGCATCACTCTCCATCCAGGATCCAGTCTCTAAAAGAGGTCATTCTTGAAGAATGGAAAAAGATAGATGTTGCAAACTTACTTTCATGTTACTGCACACATGCTGATGGCACATGAAAAAAAAAATATTCCACATAATTTTTTGGTTCATTTGGGAACATTTAATTTAAAAAATGTTTTCCCCCCACCCTCCCCCAACCCCAAAATATTTTTTCGTAGCCTCAGAGCAACGTTGTGTGACAATGGTACAGAATCATAAAGAAAATTATCATCAAAATCAAAAAAAAAGATTTTTTTAAATTCAAGAAATCATTAAGTAAAAAGGGAAAAACACTTGAAAGACATTGATATATTGAATTTGATACATGCATAGGTCTGTATCATGTAGTGTGCTATGCCATATAATGTACTTCATGTGATAAGATTTCACTCCGTACGAAACTTCAAAAAGCACTTCTTCTCTGCTGTGAAATAGTGGTGTATGTTACAATTTTTGCACATCACGTTGGGTGTTCCTGCACACCCAGGAACCCTGCATCTTCCCATCTTATAACACATTGTTGCCAATGTGAGGTATTGCACAAAACCTCCTCAAAAAGTACCCCTTATCACACAACGTTTCCCTGAGGCAACGAAAAGAAAAACTGAATTTCTGAACATGCAAAATAAAAAAAAAACTTCATAAAACCTGACAAAAGGCTTCTCTACACCTTCATACACGCACGCATATTTTTTATGTGTTCATGTCATTTTAAATAAGATTACTAAAGCAAATAATATTGCCGCCTTCTCACACATGTGCTTCTGTGACCATGTGTCAGAACAGGACGTCCCACCTCTTAATGGTGCTTGATATTGACTCCAACACCTTACTGGACTGTTATTTGGTACTTTCTCGACCTTTGTAATCATTTAAAGAAACATTTAATAAACATAAGGCTTAAGAAAACTTTCCGTTGCCTGAGGGCAACGCTGTGCTGTAGAGGGTTAAACAGATGTTATATTAAACTTAGTCTTTTCAACATTTTGGAAATTGTTTTTGTGTTCATTGAGAAATTGTTTAAAATGTTACTTTTCAAAGGGGGTGTTCTCATTTATGCTGTGCACTGTATGTGTGTATATATATATATATATATATATATATATATATATATATATATATATATACACTCTAAAAAATGCTGGGTTAAAAACAACCCAGATTGAAAATGGACAAACCCAGTGGTTGGGTTAAATGTTTGCCCAACCTGCTGGGTTGTTTTATTTAACCCAAATATTGTTCAAATTTACTGTATTGTTCGCTTAAAATGAACCCAAATTGTGTTGGAATTGTGTTGGAAAAAGTTGCATTTTTTAGAGTATATATATATATTTCTTTAAAACTGCAGTGATCTAAAGACAAAAATATGGTTTGAAATCGCTGCTGTTTATGATGTCACAAACTACTGTAACCAATCACGTCAACGTGCCAGTGGGCTTTAGCATATAACTGACCACGCAAGGGAGTCTCAAAAGAAGGTTATCCCGGTATATTTTTCTGTTGGGTTAAAAAATGCATTTAAAAATTTAACCCAATGGTTGGGTTTGTCCATTTTTGACCCAAACTTGGGTTGAAACAACCCAGCATTTTTTAGAGTGCAGACTTGTGAACATGAACATGGTTTGTGTAACATTATTAACACATGTAACACATTATTATTTGTTTGATAATGTAGTCAAGCAAAACACTAATCATATTAGTTACAAGTCTTTGATGTTGTAAAAAGCGATACCACTGTTCAGCGTTTACCTCAGTAAGTTGACTGAGTGGATCTCGTCTGAGCTCATGCGAGTGAGTGGAGGCAGCACTAATTAGCATATTCATAGATCTGTGTATATTAATTGAGACAAGGGTGAAGAGTTAAATTCAAGCTATTTTAAGGCATTAAGATTTTTTTTCACTGGAAAAAACGTTTAAATATGTAATTTTGGTGATCAAAGATGAGTTTTAAGGGATACAATTATTGACTATACAGGAGGACACATTTTAACACATTAACAATATATGGAACCAAATGTTAACTGAATGTTTGTGTAAAACATCTTTAAGTGCTGAATAGTTAACCAGCTCCAGAATACAGTGAGGAGCTATTACTCAGTACTAATCTGATCACTTCCTGACAGTGGTTTCTTTACAGAAAAGAATCAAAGACAATCAGCATCAAAACTAGCTTGTGATCACAGCTGATTCAATCAAAAGCTCTTTCTGTCTCGCCTGCAGCATGTTTCAGTGTTTGTCCTGATGAGCACGAGACCTCAACTCTCATTCTAAGGCCATATTATAGCTATAAGGAATTACTCTTCTACAGTAGAGTACATACAATGATATGTGACAGTTTTGCTGTAATCAGATAATACAGTTGCAATCTAGGTGAAAGGTATTGCAGTAAAATGAAAATTACTCTCTAACAGGTGCATATCACTCTATAAATTACGCATGAGTACAATTATGCCATGCATCAAAGATCATCGACCACATCATCCACATAATGGATCCTTTATCCAATTTATTATTGGTTGGTTAAACGCACAACTTATACATATGAAGACTTCAGATGCAAAAGCTCTTGCGGTCTGAAATTTTCTTCTAAAATAAGCATTTTTATCAAGCTCGTATGTTTATGTTCAGTTATTTCACTTTAATGTCAATGAAAAGGACCTATTAATTGCCATTAAAGTGGAATTACTGGACCTAAACATATGAGCTTGACAAAAATGCGTATTTTTGAAGAAAATTTCAGACTTAGAGGCTTTTGCATCTGAAGTCTTCATATTATCCCTTATATATATATATATATATATATAAGTTTTTATATCTAAATGCTGATTTGCATGCTCAAGAAATTTCTTATTATTATCATTGTTGACAACAGTTGTGCTGCTTAATATTTTAAGGGAAACTGTGATACTTTTCTTTCTTTCAAGATTCTTTTATGAATAGAAATGTCAAAAGAACAGCATTTATTTGAAATACAAATCTTTTAGAATATTAGAAATGTCTTTATTGTCACTTTTGATCAATTTAATTCCTTGCTGGATAAAATTTAATTTCTCTCAAATAAACTCACTGACCCCATACTTTAGATAGATAGATAGATAGATAGATAGATAGATAGATAGATAGATAGATAGATAGATAGATAGATAGATAGATAGATAGATAGATAGATAGATAGATAGATAGATAGATAGATAGATAGATAGATAGATAGATAGAGTTATGCAAATGTAATTTGCACAAAATAATAACTTTTCAAAAAAAAAATTGAAATTCTTGGTAAAAAATAAAAATTTAAAAAGAAATGTGAGAAATTTCAAATACCAAAGTGGTTTGGCTTGACCATTTTATTATATATTTAAGAAATCTATATGCAGTTTTGTAGAAACGTTTTTCAAAAACGTCTGAAACCAACATGAATACATTTCAAGAGTTTCAGATAAAGTAAGGTTTCTCTGTTTTAACTTTGGACATTAATTATTTGTTCAGACCAAAGTAATATAGGCTAATATAATTATAAAGTGATTCAGTGAAACAAAATAAATGACCTAATCCTGTCACGAGCGTTTGATCATTATAAATGAGACAGAAACTCCCCATTCACACCATCAGTGACTGCATTCGTTGAATGATCGCTACCGTATAGCGATACGATCACCTACACTATAAAAATCAAACCTCGTCTCTGAGGAGCGTCCATTCACCAAATCTCAGTGAGATCTGCCGGTTAATTATTAGCCGTTATCTCGTACTTAGAACCGGAGCGTGGAGTTTGGAGTCTGCCCCTCGAATCCAGATAAACGCAGAGAGAGCTGAAGGAATCAGGCACCCATCCTCTCTCTGGCCCGCAGACCTCTAACGCGTGCACTACACAGCGAGCCAACCATGCTGCGGCTTGCTGGACTCTTACTATGTGTGACCTCCTTTTTAAGTACCTCATCTCTTGGTAAGCGATTTTATAAAAGTCTAAAGATTAAAACAAACATTTATATTTAGTTCAAGCTGTTTCTATACGTTTGCTTGTTTTTGAAAGCTAGCAAATGTTTAAGTTTAAATTACTCTTAATATTACATTGATTTAAAGGGTTAGCCAGTTCACTGAGGTCTATTCATTTTGAGTTGTGGCTAGTCACACCTTTCATTCATTCTGTGCCCAGATTCATCTAATCATTGCAAGTAGACTCTTATCAGTATCAGTACCATTGCTGAGAACCTTTTTTGTGTTCATGTTTATATAAATAGGCTATACTAATTAAATAAGAACCATTTAATTGTTTTAGGAGGTAAAATCAGGGCATAATCTCTATATCAGAAGATGTGATGCAATCTGAATGTGACACGTCAGTGTTTTCAGGACTGAACTGTGCTGGCAGAGAGGACAATGGTCTCATTTTAGAGGGACAGGTTACTGTTTATCAATCACTTAATGAATCAACAATCCTAAAACCACAAATTCAGATAAATATGTTTGAGCAGAGCATTAAATCACAATGTGTATTTCGACACTTTATGATTTGTTCAGTGTTTTTGCTCTCCCAATGTATCATGATTTTGCACAAACTTTTCCTTGATTAAACAATAAGGCAATTAAGACAAAAAGAAATTTAGTTGCATCACACACAAAAAAAGGGTTAATTAGAATATGATACAAATATATGATGATTACAGATACCTGACGATTATTAGCTCATACAGTGTTATCTGAGACCCACCTACAATTACAGATAGGACTACATTCCTTTTCCTTCTGTGTTACCTTTAATTATTCTGAGAAAGGCTATAGACTTCCTCTGGAGTGTCTCTGGTTTGCCTGTTGCTTTATTTTTCTCTTGACCAAATTATATGAGCATGTGGATATAAACCCTGTAGAGTAAAACCTATGGATTAAATTCAGATTTCAGAAAGAGTAAGTGTTTCCAGAACATCCATACTGGGTTTAAGCCTGTGTGATTTTAGATGTTCAGTCCACTTCCTGCCTCTCTCCTTTCACATTCCTCCCTCGTCCTAATCCAGCTGTGTCTTACATGTCTCTGCCCTAAAGTCGGCTGAAGCTCTATGTGTCACAGCATGACATTTTTGTGTTTTTTCAGGTGCGAGTGCTGGACCTCGGCTGGATAATGACAGACTCTACAGATACAGCTACAGCGCTGAGCTCGGGCTGAACAGGCCGACGGGATCCACTAGGGGGAATGCTGGATTCAGGATTAGCAGTGATGTGGACATCAGCCTCATCTGGAGGAACCCAGAGATCCAGGATGAACAGCTACTTCAAGTGCAGGTAAAGAGGAGAAAAGTACTTATTGATAGTTTTTTGATTGGATAGTGAAAAAGAAGTGTGCTTAACTGTATTGAAAGTCCACTAGTGTAGTGTACTTGCAGATAATATAATATTAATGAAATTATAAAAGGACAATTGAGTGTACTTAAAGAGATTACATGTGTCTTAACACACTTAATACACTTTTAAAAAGTATTATAATTGATTATAATTTAAACTAGTATGTTATTTATTATTACACTACTAATTTGCAGCTTCATCATTATAAATGTGAAATTAAATGTTAAAATTTCAATACAAATGACATTACATTTTTAACCATACACTTGAACCATATTTCAAAGACAATATAATTATAAAATTACATATAAAGATGTACTCATGTCCAACTTAAGTATGTCAAGGAAGGACTTTTAAGCTAAATTAATTGCATTTAATATAAATTTAAACTGTAATACATTTTAATTTAATTGCAAATAACCTGCAATTAAGTGTTCGAATGCAAAAGTGTACTCATTTTTCACAAGGCTATGTGAACCTGGTGTGCAAATCAGTGTTATTTTTGAAGGTCCGTCTGGGAGAGACGTACCCGTGGGCACGTTTTCGCGAGACACAAAATTACGTACCGACGAGTACGTCTCGCTGCAGTTTCCGACAGAAACGAACGCTAGAGGCCGGTAAAACGTTGATAAGTGCTTTTGCTCGTTTTCACGCATGGTTTCGACGGCGGCTTGGGTCGGATTATCGATTCGTAAAGACTTGTTTTGGCGTCTCCTCGCTCAATATCATATCACGACTTCAAAACGCATCTGACCAGAGTGCCCGATTTGTAAACGAAAGTACTTTGGACTTTGCGGCTCTACGCGTTTCGCTTTTTTTGGCTATAACCAAGCTTGCTCGGTAGCTCGGCCGATACGGAGTTGGAGTTACGGCGAGGAGTCGACTCCCCCTGCATGGGTACGAATCCCGTGAAAGGCAACTGACGGCAAAAAAAAAAAAAAAAAAAAAAAAAAAAGCTCAAGGAGAGATCTAAACGAGCTGAAAAACGGACGCTTCTTACGTCACGTTTGCTTTTGTTAACACTATTGGGTAGGTTTTGGCGTAGTGTCGGTGGGAAGTTATTTTAAAACGCAACGGAGCGCAAATATCAAATCGAGAACCACGGCGATTCGTCTTAAAAGCAACGTCATAAAAACGTACCGCATTCACCCTATTATCTGCTCCGGCGACACGCTTTTAGCGCCGCTCAGTGGACATTTCAGAGCGAAACTGCAGCGATATGTACTCATTGGTACATATTTCGCAACTCACGAAAAGGTGCCCACAGGTACGTTTTCGTCATGAGACCAGGTTGTTTACATGACACTGTTTTCAACTACAAGCAGAAAACTTTTTATGCGTTCTGGCCATTAATTTACGATCATTTGAGCGCCTGAAAACACAAACTTTTGAAGTAGGGTGCAAGTTTTGAAAACGATACTGTTATTGTCTTCTTGTAATCTACAAAAAAGTGAATTTGTGAAAACGGCGACGTCATGCGCATGCATATTACGTGTTCAGTAGGTGCATAGCGTTTCTTTACAAAGTGACATCGCCATCTACTGGCCTGGCATAAAACAGCATTTTTAGTCATTTTTGCGGATCAGTGTGAACAGGGATCATTTTAGGAATGCTAAAATATTTTTTTTCCATTTTTAGTAAATTGTTGTCGTGTAAACATACCGTTAGTATCATTGATATACTATTATAGTGTTTGTTAATATTTTGAATTAGATTTTATTTTATATTTTCTGATTTTAGTCTTTAGTAATTTTATTGTTTTTTGTCATTTTTATCATTTTTTGAATATATCTATTTATATAGTTTTAAAGTTCTTGTTCTTAGTTTTAGTTATTTTAGTATTCAACGTAAACTGAAAATGAGAAATGTTGGCATGGCAACTAGTTTAAATATCATATTTTATTTTAGTTAATGTTTTTCAGGCAATGTCAGTTTTATGGTTTTAGTTTTAGCTAACAATAATAATATTGGTGCACTTCACATTCTCCTGTCCTGTTCTCAGATTTCGAATGTCCAAGTTGAAAGTGCTGGAAAGCGCTCCCGCAAAAACAACATCTTCCACGGCAGCTCAGCAGAAAGCATTCTGGGTAAAGTCAGGCTTGAGGCACTTCAGAGGCCGTTCATGGTGCTGTGGAAGATGGGAAAGGTAATAAACACACTTCAATTATGTCATAAATGTGTGTTACATATCCATTGTAGTTTTGAACATTTGAATATTTTCCATAGTGTTTTTGTGTGATTTTTCTTGCTTACTTAGATCAGAAGCCTGTATGCCCATAAGGGTGAGCCTGCTACCATCAAAAACTTGAAGAGGGGCGTGGCCAGTATGTTAATGATGCAGCTAAAGTCTGGGAAGATGATGGAGGTACAGTCTGACAATTAAAATTCTCCATTGAAGTGTTTAAAGTGTGTAAGTTTTTCTTTGTAAAAATACTTTCTCCATAATCTGCAGGCTGATTCTTCAGGGAAGTGTTTAGTTGAGTACAAGGCTACCAAACATCAGGTGATCCGTACAAAACACTTGGATACTTGCAAAACACAAGAGAAGGGATTCACTACTTACAGCCCAGTAAGACAAAAACTCATCTTATCTCATGTATACACCATTCCCGGCACTTTTTATTCACCTTTCCTCTCTGCTCTTCTAGGTATTGGGCGTAAGTGGGAAGTCTGCCTCTGAAACAGTAATCACTCTGGAGAATGGCATCATTAAGTCTGCTGATGTTGAAGAAACACACATTTTGTCCATCAATGCTCGTCACACAGCTGCAACTAAAGTCCTGTCCAGGTACCAAAGAAATGAGAAAACATATCATGCATGATCAACATAATAAATGAATTAAATTAAAGCATCTTCTCGTTTCTCTCAGGCAGTCATTGACGCTTAAAAAGATTGAGGTAGGGTCAACAGAAGTGGCGGGAAAAGATGTCGCAGGTGTGGTGAAGTCTCTGGATGACAAATTCATGTCTGTTGGAGTCATAGTGGAGAAAGTTAAAGCCAAATGCAAGGGATGCCCCAATGTGAGTAACTATGTGTTGTGTTTGTGCTCATAAGTCTGGTGTTGTCATCATTTCATCAGCTCTTATGTTATTCCAAACCTGTATAATTTTCTTTGTGGAACACAAAAAGGAGACATTTTGCTTTTCTCTCTATTTGTGTTCCATGGAAGCAAGAATTTCATAGAGATTTTGGGCTGGGTAAATAATGATAGTTGTCATTTTTGTTGAACTATTCCTTTAACCGTGTAAAATGACAGCATTAGCTCTGTTGCTCTGTATAAAAACAGACAGAAATGTGTAAAAATCAGTTTTTGTGTTCATCATACTAATTGTGCGTTGTATTGTTTTGGTGTGCAATAGCTGATGGACACATGGAAGGCGGTGAGGTCTCAGCTGGAGCCGGACTCACTCTCTAAAGCAGAAGCCCCAAGAAGCTTCCTCACGCTCTTACACAGCCTGCGCAAAGCCAGCAAGGCAGAGATCCTCACAGTACTGCGCAACTGCAGCAAGACTGCACTGTAAGACCTAACGCCTCATTGCGTCTAACTCTTTTTAATTTATACACTTAGGCCCTGTCCCAAATGGCACACTTCATGTGCACTTGCGGTCTTGTAGACTTACAATGACCATCACGTGTGCGTGTCCTTTAAGTCCACAAGCCTCTAGAGTGTTCCTTTTTTCAAGAGGCTGCTCACCACAGAGACTATGGAGCTGATTTATTATTTAAACCCCCTTTTTACTTATGAATTTGTTTTATGCACCATTCTATGTGCATATAAGTTGTTGGAGTGATATAGAGCTGCTTGAAGTAGCTCCCTCTGTCAAAATCGAGGGGACAGAGGGTCTATCCACATAAACTTCCCTTGTCCACTTAACAAAGTGGAACTAACTTCAAAATGGTGGGAGAAGTGCTTAGGGAAGTTTGCGAGTGTATGTCTAAAATCAAAGTGGAATGGAAGATCGCAAGGGCTTAGGGTGCCATTTGATTAACATAAAATGTTGCTATTAAA
The DNA here is from genome assembly GCF_024489055.1 of Chanodichthys erythropterus. Taxonomy (NCBI): domain Eukaryota; kingdom Metazoa; phylum Chordata; class Actinopteri; order Cypriniformes; family Xenocyprididae; genus Chanodichthys; species Chanodichthys erythropterus. Next base: position 11,991,643 of record NC_090232.1, on the reverse strand, counting down.
AAAAATTGTGAACTTCTGTGCAAAGTCTAATCAGCGAAAAACTACACTATTTTCAAAACAGCTGAACTAATATCACATTATTGAAAATATAGTTAGCAGTGTCGCTACTTTTAGTCATTTGGTTCAAGTCAAATATCTGGTTATAACGTTTCCAAAATATTAGCACAAAAACATTATTTATACATCATTCATGGAATGTTTTTTCTAAAAAAATGTAATTGGATGTAGGTCTGTCAAACGATTAATCACGATTAATCACATACAAAATAAAAGTTTGAGTTTGCAAAATATATGTGTGAGTACTGTGTGTAATTAATATGCATATATAAATACACACAAGTTAATGTATAGATTTAAGAGAAATATGTTATTTATGTACAAAATATTTGTATTTATATATAATATAAATTATATAAAAATATAAATAAATACATATACTTGTAAATATTTCTCAAATATATACATGAATGTGTTTGTATTTATATGTACATAATAATTACACACAGTACACCCACATATACTAGGAAAACTTAAACTTTTAGTTTGTATGCGATTAATCGCGATTAATCGTTTGACAGCCCTAGTTGGATGTTCGTCTAACTTTTTTAAATGTTACTGTTTGTTTCAGAATGTTTATTGAACATGCGATAATAAAGTTAATACCGCAATTATAATCTTATACATACTGCAGCACAGTTATTGGATTGAATGTGCTTTTTGTCATGAATAAATGCAGAGAATTGCTGTTGACGTCAGCATGTTCGACCAGCCCATACTGGAGCCAATCAGCACTCCGGATCTTGCCGGGATTACATGATGACATCAGATTTTGTGACGTTGCTCCAACTTTGTTTTTTAAACCGGGAGACAGAAATCGCTCTGAAAAGTGCAAAAATAACTAATTTCAATTTATAAATAAAATGAATGAGTACCTTTAGTGTTTTCAATGATGTGCAGCCTATACATATCTGTTCACAGCTCAAAAAATGTGTTCTGGGTTTTCATGACCCTTTAATGTTCGCAAAATTCTCAAATGGAATGTTTCCTTAGCATTTGCATAACCAAGAAACATTTTTAAAACATTAAAAAAATTGGAGCATTTCGAAATAACCTCAAAACTTCATGGGAACTTTGGCAAAACATTATTAGAACATATTTAGCTAAGTAGCTGGGTAAATAGCCATTCCTAATGATACCCGAGATGCTCAATTATGATCAGCGTATTAGAATGATTTTTGAAGGATCCTGTGACATTGAAGACTCAAGTACTGGCTCGTTATATACACAGAAAATAGCAGCCATTATTGTTGTCCTGCCTCTTTACATTGTTTGTCCTTTCTAGGCCTCAGCTGGTGGATGCAGTCACATCAGCTCAGACTCCATCTTCTCTCTCAGCCATTCTGGAGATCCTGGACTTCAGCAAGAAGGAAGGTTTAGTGCTACAGGAGCGCTTTCTGTATGCATGTGGCTTTGCGTCCCACCCTACAGAGACCTTGCTGCAGTCCCTGCTGGTAAGAGCTCCTACATTATTGCACTCATATCTGAATTTACATCTGAATTTAGAGTCTCCCTACTGTGACTATTACCCTTACAAAGACATATATATGCCTAGTTCTGTCATTAAACTCTAGATGAAACTCTTTATATATATATATATATATATATGCTATTTGTGCAGCAGCAGTATGTCTTACATACGCAAAGCAGCGTATCAGCGTATGCAGTAGCAAATTCCTGTACAGCAATAATCTAGGCTACAACAACAGCAGCAATAATCAACAGCAGCAGCATAGCAGATCTATTCCATAAAGGCCACATAGCATAGTAATGGATACATACACTATTATATAATATTTGTACAGTTTTGCATACTTTAAATTATTTAATGAATTATTCTATCTTTGTTCGCCTGTAGGATGTGTCTCAAGGAAAGATTGGCAGCCCAGACATTAAGGAGTCAGTTGTGATCATCATGGGAGCTCTGCTTAGGAAACTCTGTCTGAAAGGAGCATGTGAACTACCTGTGAGTCTGCACACATCAGATTATTATTCATGTCCACTTCTATTGGTGCATTGTTTATAAATTGAAATTTAATCTACATGTTCATATATGATTCATGTAAGTGAACAAAAAATATATGAACACATTGGCCCGGTTTCACAGACAGGGCTTAGATTAAGCCAGGATTAGGCCTTAGTTCAATTAGGGCATTTACGCAGCTTTTATAAACATGCCTTAGAAAAAAACATTACTGCTGTGCATCTTGAAATGACAAAACAATGACACTGACATATTTTAAGATATGTCAGTGAAAGTTGCTTTCAGTTAAAACAGCTCAAACATGCATTTTAGTCTTAAACCTTGTCTGTGAAACCGGGGGATTAAGTATCATACAGTGTAAGGGTTAAATAATTTGTTTATGCTTTCTGCTACAATTAACAATAAAGAACTCTCAGCAACATTTAATAGATTTAACCGTGCTTGCATTATAAACTACATCGTCTGAATCATCATATTAATCGTTCAGTAATTCAAACTGACTGAGTGTGCTTCTCTTGTGTTTGATGTGCAGACAGTGGTTAAGGTGAAAGAGCTGCTGTTGGCAGGGCCTGACAGCACTCAGGTGGAGTCTGAGGTTCAGATGTACCTGCTAGCATTGAAGAATGCTCTTCTACCGGAGGCTGTTCCTCTTCTTGCCAAATATGCTGAGTCAGAGGTGGGAGCGTATAGCACCATTGCCATCACAGCGCTGCAAAGATACGACCCTGAGCTTATCACACCAGAGGTACATCATCAGCTTATCTAAAGGGCCACAAAACTACTCTTCAAGTACTCTTCAAAACATTTAACACTATTTCCACAGGTGAAAAAGACTGTGAACCGCATATACCATCAGAACCAGCGTATCTATGAGAAGAACGTTCGTGCCGCGGCAGCTGATGTGATTATGAGCAGTAGTCCATCCTATATGGAAGTGAAGAACGTTCTGCTCTCCATCGGACACCTGCCGCATGAGATGAACAAATACATGCTGTCTAAAGTCCAGGACATTTTGCGCTTCGAGATGCCAGCCTGGTGGGTCTCACGTTTACGAATCACATTCCTCAAACTTTAAATTAACAAATATTTTATTGTCTCTGGTGCTGTGTGGCACTTGTGTGATAAAAGTCATGTCTGGTTTGCAGTAAATTGGTACAACAGGTGATGAAGGACATGGTTTCCCATAACTATGACAGATTCTCGAAGACTGGGTCATCATCTGCTTTTTCAGGCTTCATGGCACGTAAGTGAGCTCATCTCCTATGCCCGCTCATAACCTTTAAACTTAATTCTAAGACACTATTATGTTTATTTAATGTTACCTGATACAAAGTCTGCATCGCTATCAGAAACAAAGGAACAAAAAATGTCAGTGGGTGGTACCCTTCAAAAAGTACATCTTTGAGCCATTATACCATTGAATACCATTGAAAGGTGCATATTAGTAACTTAAATGTACATATTAACACCTAAAGTGTACATATTAGTACACTGTAAAAAGAATTGTTGGTTGAACTTAAAAAAGTAAGTTACCTGGTTGCCTCAAAATTTTGAGTTCATTGAAATGAGAAATTTGAGTTAATACAATGAAGGCGATTGGTTTAATCAATACAAACTCAAAATATTATGTTATCTGAACCACATTAATTATCTAAGTTGATTTGACAAAAGAAAAAATGTTGTGATGACAAATCATAAAGGTATTTTTTTACAATGGTACATATTAGTACCTTTTGAAATGGTACCGCTCCTGTGACAACTTTTGTACCATTTTTCTGAGAGTGATGGAAGTATTGCAAATACATATAGTCTAAAAATGATTTCATTACATTCTTTCACACTATGATAAAAATGTGTTTTATAAAAGATGATTTAGAAGAAATAACCTCAGTAAAATAACATTGATTATTTTAAAAAGCTATAATGAAACGGTTTTGACTGGTGGATGATAAAACAGTTAAATATAAAAAGCAGTTGGACATAAATAAATACCTCAGTTACATTAATATATAAATATTAATATGCAATATTGATTAAAACTTTGGGGTCAGTAAGATGATGTAAGGTTTTTGATTAAATCTTATGCTCACTAAGGCTACATTTATTTGTTCAAAAATACAGTAAAAACATTAATATTGTTAAATATTATTATAATATTTTCTATTTAAATGCAGTTTATTCTTGTGATAATAAAGCTGAATTTTCAGCATCATTACTTCAGTCTTCAGTGTCACATGATCCTTCAGAAATCGTTCTAATATGCTGATTTGCTGCTCAGGAAACATTAGCTATTTATTATTCAAAAGTTCTATTTATTTATTTCAAATAGATATATTTTATAACATTATAAATGTCTTCACAGTCACTTTTGATTAATTTAATGCATCTTTGCTGAATGAAAGTAAAAAGGTATTAATTTATTTTAAAACATAGTACTGACCCCAAACTATATATATATATATATATATATATATATATATATATATATATATATATATTAGCAGTCTCTATGATATATAGATCCTAGAACAACCTAGCACATTTTTTTGTAGAAAAATAAAGTCTTGTAGCAGTGTCTGTAGTATATATCTTTTCTTTCAACAGAAACTGCTGATGTCATTTCTACCTACAATTTGGACATCCTGTACTCTGGCTCAGGTGTATTGAGGAGAAGCAACATGAACATTTATGGTCAGAGCAACAATGCCCTCCTTCATGGCCTCCAGGTACTGTCACAGCGTTGTACAGCATATCCCATAAACATGCATTGCGTGTGCTGATATTCACCTGTACTTTATGCCTGTGTTCTGTTTTGCAGGTGACAATTGAAGCACAGGGTCTGGAGTCTCTAATTGCAGCCACCGCAGATGAAGGAGAAGAAGAACTGGAGTCTTTTGCAGGAATGTCTGCTCTGCTGTTCGATGTTCAACTCCGCCCAGTGACCTTCTTCAAGGGCTACAGTGACCTGATGTCCAAGATGTTCTCTATGTCTGGAGATCCGATCAATGTAGTGAAGGGTCTTATTCTGCTGACAGACCACTCACAGGTATGAAAATCACCTTAATATGCACTTATAGAAGAGACGCTTGACTCATCACACTCCATAGTAGATCTGACACATGCAACAGATGTTCTGCAATCATAAACTATAGTCTGACAGCCTGGGGGCAGTGTGAGACAGTTATGGGCTAGATTACAGGGCCAGTCCTGCATTCTGAAAGTGAATGATGGGAATGATTTGAAACAGTTATTCTATAATATAATATAATATAATATAATATAATATAATATAATATAATATAATATAATATAATATAATATAATATAATATAATATAATATAATATAATATAATATATTATATTATATTATATTATATTATATTTCTATTATTAGTATATTATAATTGTGTAATTTCCAGCATATATATATATATATATATATATATATATATATATATATATATATATATATATATATATATATATATGCGTTAACCCATACAATATAAGTTTTCAGTTATATTGTATGGGTGAAGCGACCCCAAATAACATGATATTTAGCCCATGAAATGCAAATTTCACCAGGGGAACCCCACCCCACGCATATTTTACCCCCCGGAACATGATGTTTACCGGGGGACCCCCCTGAAACATGATTGGGGCTCGTTTTGAGTAGCAATTTGGTGGGTTTTGGTGTGAAAATCTGGTAACCCTGACTGGCGCGCTGTCTGTGAATTTCCTTAAATGAGTTAAATAAAGTCTTAAATGACCGTAAAGAGTTTTGAGGACATCGGATTTGTGTCAGATCCATGTCATCGCCACCAGGTCTTAAAGGGACAGCAGCCTAGTAAACCTGCTGCTGTCTGTCGTTAATGTTAATATGAGAACAAAAGACAAAGAGAAAATCACTCACTACTCTTGACTGAATATTTTTTGTAGCTTTAATAAGGATTAATCTATATTTAATTTTTGCAGTAAAGTCTGTGAAATGTTTGATATCTTCTGTATTTTTCCTACCTGTTAGATTAAATATTTAAAATTTACTCTTTATGTCTTTATGTTGTTTTTACATTAAATGTGAAATTATTACAATGTAAAAATATATTAAAGCTTTAATGTTAGAAAAAATGTGTGATTATTAGTTATTTTTGAATCCCTTGACAGCACTAATATATATATATATATATATATATATATATATACACAAAACTGTTTTTTAAAGTAATAAAAGTTCCCAATATTACTGTTTTTACTGTAATTTTGATCAAATAAATGCAGCCTATTTTCTTATCCCAAATGTTATGAACAGTAGTGTAAAATGTAAAAAAAAATCTTAACATTTAAAACATATGTATAAAAAAAATATATATATATATTTCTTTCTAATGTAAAAAAAAATGTTGGTAATAGTAAAATTCCATGCTTTCTCATTTTCTTCGAAGGTGATTCCTCTTCAGTCTGGTCTAAGAGCCAGTGCTGAGTTCCAAGGCGGTCTGGCCATCGATATCTCTGGAGGGATGGAGTTCAGCTTATGGTACAGAGAGTCTAAGACGAGCGTCAACAACAGGTGATTTTCTTCTTTTTAAACTACATCCTTGAATGGGAATGTTGTCGTGCATTCAAATAAAGATCAGAGCTGCCAATTAAAAATGAACCCCACATGGGACAACAACCCATGCTGTCCTAGTTTGCTTTGGATGCAAAGTTGGTTTTGATAAAATCGACAACCTACTTTGCTTACTTAGAAGCCATTGCCAGATGTTTTTCTTCTCTAGGTTTTCCGAATGACAGTAAATATGATGCCGGTGCATCTTATTATAACATCATTAATCCTTCAGAGAGATTCAATGCTAATCCACATCTTTAGCCACAACTGCACCTGCTTGCTTACTGTTAGTTTGTGGATGCAAGCAATGGCAACTTGGCTAAAATGAGACAGGCGGGAAATGAGGGCAATGGAAAGATGCTGTGGTAGGAGTAAAAGATCAGGGGTTGAGGGTAAAATTAGGTTATGATATCGATTGTGAGAAACCAAATCCTCTCAGGGACAGATTTCAGATAGTTCATCGTCTTTACATTTGGATCAATTCCATGTTGTTTAAGACAAAATACTCCATGTTCTTACTGTATGAGGAAATGTCTCTTTTTTTACCTTACATTTAGCGCTGCGGGTTTGCTGCTCTTTGTTTCATGATGGGTATTTCTGGGTGGCATCTGCTTTTCTACATCTGCCAGCCCTCAGGACAGGCAGGGGCAGGTGTATGGATCAGGGAGGCAAGCTTTACCTTCTCTGAAAGCACACACACACGCACGCACGCACACACACACACACACACACACTAGTAGACAGACAAAGACTCACTGACAGACATACAACCTAATACGTAAACACATGTGCGTGCGGGCACACAGAAGCGGGGAAACCGATAGAAAGATAGTAACGCACACAGACACACATAGTCAGACACAAGCAGGTTATGTTTAGAAACTAAATAAACCACAGCTCTCTTGGGCGCACAAGATTAGCATGCCTCCACTCAGCCCACTCATCACGGGCAGCCATGTTCAACAGATCATTTAAGGTGGAGGTTGAAAGCATGGAGCCAGACAGTCTCATGTGATATGTGAGCCCAAACACCAAAACTGACTCAGCAGAGACTCTGAGAAAGAGACTAAGGCAATGCTTCTCTATCGCAAATTGATGTGCTGTAGGAAGAATAAGACATTAAACGTGTAAAATCCTGACATAAAATAGCTTAAAATAAAGCATAGATACTGTATAAAATCACGTTATGTGCACATCCAAAGGTGCACATGACCCTAAAGAAAAAAAAATAAGGTGAAACATTGAAGTTAAAAAATTTAGTTTTTGTAACAATTGTACTGTAAATGTAATAATTGTCAGTGTAATATTATTTATATAGCCTACTATTATAGCATTTATTCATATTTTTAATTAGCTTTTATGTTTTTTCAGTTTTCATTTTAAGTTTTAGTCATTTTGTTTTGTGCTTTTTATTCATATTAAATTTTTTTTATTAATATTTCTATTTAGCTATAGTTTTGCTTCAGTTTTAGTTTTAGTAATTTTAGTACTTCAACCTAAACTTATTTTATTTCACTTAGCTGCCAAGGCAAGATTTATTTTTTGTTTGCATTTTTAAGCTTAAGTTATTTTTTTTTTTTTAATCTAATATGTATATTTTATTTTATTTCAGCTTTTTTTTCAATCAATGAAAATAATTTATTTGAATAGTTCCAAATATCAACACTAAATCTAATTAACTCTTAAGCAGCTCATAATAATGTTTTAAATTGTTCTCTATTATGTTTCCGATCAGGAATAAACACACCTAAATTAAACTGGTAGGAAGAGAGCGAATGAGACTGAACCAAAAAAAAAGCATATTTGAAAAATTATACTGTGCTTATTAGTTCCATTTTTTTTTAAAAGAAAACAAAATCTAAATTAATTAATCTGAAGAGATGCACTACTGTCCCTGAAAGCTTTTTGTGGAGTAAATTTAAAAAAAAAATTTATATTTCTCCAGCATTGTAAGAATCATTTTTGCTGTGTTTTCTTAAGGCCCGTTCACACAAAGGATGATAACTATATTGATAATGATAATGATAAAGATATAGCTCTAAAAATTGTTTTAAATATAAAAGAATAGCAGACTACAGTTCTAACAATAACTGCACAGAGAAACAATATCGTTGGAATCACTTTCAGAACTGATGAACAATAAAAAAAACATTGACAGCCAGTCAGAATCTATTCTGCTTTAAAGAGCTCGAGCGTTCAAAGCGGCAGATGACAAAACTGCAGCATGTGCTTATCATAAAAAGAGCGGTGCTGGGGAAAGTTACTTTAAAAGTAATGCATTACACTATTGTGTTACTTCCTAAAAAAAGTAACTAATTGCATTACTTAGTTACTTTTTTATGAAAAGTAATGCGTTACATTACTTTTGTGTTACTTTTTCTCACCTGGGCTGGGCTTGCTTGTTTGTTTTTTAATAACAACAAAAAAAGTTCTATTTTTTGCAAATGCAAAGTCCCTTTTACATCAAAAGTGAAATGAATAATCCTCAGGCTGAAGGAAATGCATATTTACACCTGTACAGTAGAGGGCGCAGCTCAGAAAAACTTTCAGGTGTGCTGCCATTCTGGATTAAAGAAGAATAGGATGCAGAAGAAGGCTTATTTCTAAATCTTAATTAATTTTTACTCATTAGTATAGTTGAATTAGATCATTGAAGGTCAGCAGCAAAGACATTGGTTAATAAAGTGAGATTAAATACATAACATATATTTGTGTGATTTAATATAGTTAATTATTGCAGGTTTGCGTAAAATTCTAAGATTGCATTTCACTGTTTTTATTAATTTTGAGGAATACTGAATGTTTTCATGCAAGTTAGATGAGTAAATGCATGTTCACATTTAACTACAATAACCATCATGTTCACACAGCGCACACAACACCTCTGCACTTTATTTCTCTCAACATGGGGACAGGAGAGCTATCAGTCGATAAATGTGAAAAAGAAACTTGTTGCTTTACTAGTTACTTGAAAAAGTAATCTGATTACATAACTCATGTTACTTGTAATGCTTTACCCCCAACACTGGAACAGAGTGTTATGGTTCATTTGAGTGGACGCTAATATCATTATGGTTATCTTTATAGTTGCAGTTTTTAGTGTTCTTGATAAGCTCATCCTTGACATTGTGTGCAGGGGAGCTCTGGTCGTCATCGGTAACGTGACAGTGGATATGGACTTTGTAAGCGCTGGAGTGGAAGTAGGTTTTGAGACAGAAGCCACCCTGGACTTCATCACCACTGTGCAGTTCTCCGAGTACCCCTTCCTCGTCTGCATGCAGATGGACAAAACCACTTTCCCCTTCAGGTATTCTAGGTTATAGTCATATAACATTTAAAAATGTGTTAAATGAACACAACTAACCTGCTTTGCTTCTGATGCTCTCTAGAGAGATGGTGTCCAAGCAGGAGAAGCTGCCCTCAGGACAGACATTCTCCTCAAAGAGAAGCAGAGATCAGCTGGTGCCGGGCTCAGAGTTTCCTCTACACCAGGAGAACTCTAACATGTGCAAGAAAGTCTTTGAGCAGGCCTGGTAGACCAGCTGGGACCACACTGGACGCTTTAGCTAGTGAATGTAGAAGGTTTTCACACAGACAGCCACTCTGCACTTTTGCGCTGGCTGTATGTGCTAAAACCTTGAGTCAGTCAGGCATGTGGACACTTAAAAATAAAGGTTCCAAAAGGTGTTTTTTGCAGTGATGCCATAGAAGAACCATTTAGTAGAACCTTTCGGTAAACAGTTCTTAAAAGAACCATTTTTTTCTTACTGTGAAGAGCATTTTAATGATCTAAGTAAACTTTTTCCACTAGAAAGAACCTTTTTGAAAAATGTATGTTAAAGGTTCTTTATGGACCCATTTATGCCAATAAAGAACCTTTATTTTTATAGAGTCCTTATAAGTCCAGCCCTGTTTTCTCAATTTAAGAATGATTAGCACAAATTCAATTAATGTTTTTTGTCCATTTTTATAAATGAGAGGAATGTATAGAAATGTTGTCAGGATAACCAATGGCACTCTCATCATGTGAAAGAATTTTTCAACTCATAAAAGCAAAAGTGAAATATTTATGAATTGTAACATTATAGCATTATAACAGGACTGTGTATTTGAGGTGCTACTGTGTTATTTATTTAATCAGAGGGCTTTCTGACACACTTCATCCCTCCACAGGCAGTTCATGCTGTCTGGTTTCCATGATTACACCAGATGTTTACATTCTTGAGAATATTTATGGCAGTCTTGTACATGGGAAGATAATCAACCATGAATAAAGTTTTTTTTTTTGTCTTTTTTGGATATTTTTGTGATCTTTTTGGTGTAAATAGCTTTGAAAGTGTCACATTTTTAATAATAAATAGATCTTTATCTTCATCCTTTGCATAGAATAGATTGTCTACCGAGGCTTCATTCAGTGGCGGCTGGTGCAAAAAATTCTTGGTGGGGCACAATTAAGAAATAGAATTAATAGAAATGCAGGAATTAATAGGCTAATTGTTAAATAATCATTTAACAAGTGATATAATAATGTATCATTACTAATCTAAAACATGAAAAATTCTGTATTTAAGCATGCATAGGACTGGGATCTAAAAAAAAAAAAATCTGTATTTAATTTTAAAAAAAAAATGTATTTCATATCCTGCCCAATATTGTCCTAGAAATATTGAATATTCATATTGAATGCTATAAAAACAAACGAACTGTGTAGTATGGATCAAATAACATTAGGCCTAAGCTATATTCTAAAATTGTAACTTTACAATGTAAAATCAAAATGTTTTTTAAAGCAGAAGTTAAATACACTCAACTAAAAAATGAAAATAAATAAAAACAAAAGAACAGACCAATTATTATTATTTTGAATACCCTACAACAGTCACTTTACACAGTTACTGCTATAGTACAAATACACTTAGTTGTATTTTCGAAATTGTACATATGGCATAATTATGTTCGCCAACAAAAACAAATTTTCAACTACAAATATTTTTAGCAAAATGTATTTTACTCAAATTGAACTCCGTCTGTTTGGCGCGCATGCGCGCGGCGGCGCTCGTTCACGGAAGTTTGTGCTTGCTGAAGACTCGTCCACACCTGACTGCAAAATGGAAATATTTTCTCGACTTTCTAACATTTGCAGATGGAGAATATATCTGTGAAATGTAAATAATGGACTGAGAAAATTATTGGATGTCACTTCATCTTAAAGAAAAATATTAATGGAGGTATGTTTGTTTTCACCAGTCGCTACACAAGTTAAGGTTACGTATGATGACGAAAGCACGTTAGTGCGAGCCCTCCCGGAACCCATAGAGTGCCTGCAGTTCGAAAAAAAAGTTATTTGAATGGAAGTCTATGGGAGCACTCGGGGCAAATCTCGGCCAGACTGAAATTGCCCAGAAAGAGGCGGTACTCCACAGAGCGTGACTCGATGCTGATTGGACTATATCCAGAAGCAGAACAAACAGCCTAGCAGTGACAGCTAGCGTAACTTTGGTTGATGTGATTGAAAAATTCGTCCCTTTCTCACTTTGGTGCTGCGTTGCCCTATTGCCCTAATGAAGAAACCGCCCCTGCCTTCATTAAGCTAAAATGAGGATGAATGCAGACTAATTAACTTGATAGCACATTTTTTTTCAAAATATAATAATAATAATAATAACTATAATGATTAATTATTAATTATAATGAAATTATTATTAATTTTTAAAGAAGCTATAAAATTCAGAACCTCCATATCGGTATCAAAAAAAGGCAGATATCACTCTGAATAATCGGCTGTCGGTATCGATTTGACAGTACTTATAAAATTCACTATACAGTATAATAAACTTTGGGAAGTTTTAAACACTTTGCTTGAGAAGTAAAGTTGATATACTGAGAACATAGTATAAAATTTAAAAAGTATCCAAATAAAAATAAATAGCTCACCTAAAGCTGAAGTTTTCTACATCCTACTGAAACTGAAAGTTTACAGTATGGGACATATTTAGGCACTCATCTCCTTATTAAACAGTCAAAGGCCTCAGTTTAACTATAAGACCAACTATCTTTCAATACACACACTTTCATAATTTTTACTAAATCCCATTAAAGGGTTAGTTCACCCAAAAATGAAAATTATGTCATTTATTACTCACCCTCATGTCGTTCTACACCCGTAAGGCCTTCTTCATCTTCTGAACACAAATAAAGTTATTTTTGATGAAATCCGATGGCTCAGTGAGGCCTGCATAGACAGCAATGCCACTGACCTTCTCAAGATCCAGAAAGGTACTCAAAACATATTTAAATCAGTTCATGTGAGTACAGTGGTTCAATCTTAATATCTGTAAAGCGACGAGAAAACGTTTTGTGTGGCAATAAAAATAAAAATAACGACTTTTGAAAGTCATGGCCGATTTCAAAACACTGCTTCGAATCTTTTGTTTCGACTCAGTGATTCGGAACGCCAAAGTCACGTGATTTCAGCAGTATGGCATTTTGACACGCGATTCGAATCACTGAGTTAAAACAAAAGATTCGAAGGCATTGCTGTATATAGAGGCCTCACTGAGCCATCGGATTTCATCAAAAATAACTTAATTTGTGTTCAGAAGATGAAGAAGGCCTTACGGGTGTAGAACAACATGAGGGTGAGTAATAAATTACATTATTTTCATTTTTGGGTGAACTTACCCTTTAAGAAATTCTCAATTTTGCAGGTGTTTATAATAAATAACTACATTTTCATTAAGAGAAGTGAATAAACGTTAAAAACGATCATTTTGAAGCATTTAGATGCCCTCAATGCGAACCAATAACTCCCATCTGACCTTCAAATATAATTAAATGCAGATAAGTGTGCACAAAAGAGAAAATAAGCGCTTTTTACGAAAGCTCGCTTCTTATGAACACAACTGTTGCAGGTCAAACGTTTTGAATAACACTTGGAGTTCCGCTTGGGGGCGGCTGGCAACTGAAAACCAACAACTGCTCTCGCGGACATTCCTATCGCGCGGCGAACAGCAGCTGAGCGCGCGTGTCTGTCACTGTCGCTGCTGCCATGGCGACCCCGTAAACAAACCCACAAACTGTCAGCTCGAGCTAATGCCTCTGGCGGGTGAAGTTTCAGGAGCTCACGGAAAAGTTACCTCGCACGCTGGCATCGGGTCAAACGACCCTCTGCCAGCTGTGTAAATCAAACGGGCCCCACAACAACTATCTGTTTCTGTTGAAGATTTAAGGCCTTTTGAGGTCAACAGCGCCACACGAGGGTGTGAGAAAGGGTACGTGATGTAGTACATCTAATCTGCGAGGGAATAATGACCACCCTCATAAAACCTGAAGAGTAATCTCTCAGGAGGACTAATGCCAAAAATGAGCGTGGACACATTAAATTAGCTTACTTATTAAATATCTGCCATTTATACACATTCAAATTGAATCAAATTCTTTTTGTTTTATGACTTTCACATATTGGTTTCCTCATTGTTATAAGTGGTAGCAATTGCTATCTTAAAGATCAATTTCATATTTTTGACTTAAAAAAAAAAAAAACAGTTCATTTAGATGTTACCATATAAAGTACATTTTACCTGACAAATTTTTTTTTTATTTACCCTAAAATCACATGACTTTCATATATTTCCCTCTAAAGTGTATTGTTGAGTACATACAGTATTTAACATTCAATTATCAACCTATAACAGAGCATCCAAAGACTTAACTGCCCTTACAAAGGCAGCTGAGAGAGCCAATAGATTCCTCCAATGTTACTCGTGTACTATTAACATCACTGGAACTAGACGTATACATGATTTTAATAGTGCAATGACGTGCATGTTCCACTAAATGAAGAGTCATTCAAATACTCAGTTTACTCAGAAAAACTTTCTAAATACTCTTCAGCATACCAAGAATGTATCATAAATAAGCACTATAATGACTAAGTATTATATATCAAATAAGTATTATAATTTATTAAGCAGGTTGTGATGTCCTTATTTGTGTTCTGATTTAATAATAGATCTAATACTTCTACATAAAGATAATTGTTTTTAAGTAGTAGCAAGTCACATGATGGAATAGTATGTTTAGTTGATTTTTTTTTACCCTATTATATGAAAGTGACATCACCTTTATGGAATTAATTTATAATAAAGATATTTATCACTGACAAAAATAACAATGCGCTCCTTCTAAAATTGGTACATAGATTGGCCTGCAGATCCATATACCTTTAATATAATATCAATTTAACAAAAAAGACAAAAAGAAAATGAACAGGGAGGACAGATGATAGAAAAGAAGGGTAAAACAGAACAAAAGCAAATGGAGAATACTGTGGAGGCAAAATACCATAAGATAGCAACATGCCTGCACTGCAAATTGAGGTAATTGAGACCATAGTGAATTACTTCTTAAATGTACAAGTTTTCAGTTTGATTATAACAGCATGATTATCATTATACACTGACACTATACAGATCTCCCCAATGATCCATCCAGTGTTGGGAAAAGTTACTTTTAAAAGTAATGGATTACAATAATGTGTTACTCCCTAAAAAGGTAACTAATCATGTTACTTTTGCATTACTTTTCATTTGGACTGGGCTGTTTGTTTTTATAATAACAAAACCTTATATTTTTGGCAAATGCAAAGGCCCTTTCACACCAAAAGTGAAACGAGTAAGCCTCAGTCTGAAGGAAATGCATATTTACGCCTGTACAGTAGAGGGCGCAGCTCAAACAAACCTTTCAGCTATGCTGCCATTCTGGAATACAGAACAAAAGGATGCATGAAAAGATGTAAATGAGTACACATATGGTCACATTTAGTCTGGAACTAGAATAACCATCATGTTTACACAGCGCACACAACGCCTCTGCACTCTCGATTTCTCTCAACATGGGGAAAATGGGAAAACAGTAACTTGTGTTACTTATTTGAAAAAGTAACTCAGATATTTTGTTGTAAATTTAAAAGTAATGTGTTACTTTACTAGTTACTTGAAAAAAGTAATCTGATTACATAACTCACGTTATTGTAATGCATTACCCCAAACACTGGCTATAACCATAATTTTCATCACAGTAAGAGGAAACAGACATAGTTTGTTCTGTCTCTCCTTCACGCACACAACACGGACACCAAACACTACGTTTCTTTCTCCATCTCAGTTTCTCTCTCTTTCACACAAGCCATGCTTTACTCAATCAGAACTTGCTACTACCTACTACAGGTAGGTAAAAAGGAGTCCATACATACAAATGTAAAAATACAAACACTTTATACAGTGTAATGAAAATTGAAAGAGCAACATTTTCCCTTAATTGTGCAGTGCTTCAAGAAGGCTGGATGGGCAAAAAAAAAAAAGTTGCCTCAAAAAGTCTACAGACTACATAAACAGCAAATGTTACATACTGTAAGTTTGTAAAAACTGCTTCAAAATGTGTCATCTTTAGCTTTTGAACATTGCAAAAGTCACAGATCAGGAGGCAACACCAGGAATTGATGAAGACAGATGTGGGAAACTGTGAAACATGTCTGAGGAATTTTTTTTTTTTTTTTTTGATGAAGTGGGAGGAGGACAAACTCCGACAGACAGACAGACCATCCTGAGAAAGAAAAAGAGAGAACAGACTAATCAATGGAACAATAAATATCAAGGATTAATTATATTAATCTAGTAGTTTACACTTATTTGGGTGTTCAACTTTGCACACTTTCAGTCCTACAGACTTGAAAATGAAATAAAAACTATTCCTATTAAATTTAATTTGTCTACTAACAATATCCAACAGTGATCATACATTCTCAATTCATACATTTATTGTTTAAAAAATACTGTATTGCGAAATTAAAATGAACCCAAAGTAAGTTGGAAATGAACATTAATGTTCAATGAATAATTATTAAACAATAAACATTTATTAAATTGCTTATTAATAAATTTATATTAATAAACATTCACCTTTTGTCTATTATTGTTGTCTCTAATTGCATTTGGTTTTTAATTTCCCAACTATTTTGGGTTCATTTTAGCCATATAGCAATTTTTAAACAATAGTTGGTTTAAATAAAACTACCCAGCAGGTTGGGCAAACTTTTAACCCAACCGCTGGGTTTGTCCATTTTCAACCCAACTTGGGTTGTTTTTAACCCAGCATTTTTTAGAGTGTAATAAATACTCACATTTTGATTATTATTGTTGCCTCTAGTAATTATCTGTCGTTTTTTTAATTTCCAACCTATTTTGGATTAATTTTAAGCCATCTATATTGTCATTTTTAAACAATAGTTGGGTTAAATAAAACTGCCCAGCACGTCGGGCAAACATTTAACCCAACAGCTGGGTTAAAACAACCCATTCACTGGGTTGTTTTTAACCCAGCATTTTTTAGAGTGTATATTTTTTGTCTGAACCAACAAATGTTAATCTTAAATTTTGTATAGAATTTAGTAGCATCTGTGATGGAACTGACATTTTCCCAATAAACATACTCCTTTCTGAGGCTAATTTATATTAGCTAGAATTGTATGTAACCAAGACAGTAATTAATATTTTACTTTTTTTTCTTTTCTCTTTTTTGCATAATTTGACAAAAATGCAGCTAGATTGGAAATAACACACACTTAAATCTTTTAAAATAATATATTAACCTTGATTTTTCTATTTTATAGAAATTTCATTCCAAAAAAATGGAAAAACTTGTTAGTTGTGATGAAAATGACTCTTAATGCTGTTTTTAATGCAACCTCCTAGACACAAAGGTGTTCATTAATGAAAAAACACCCATAGATGAAATGCTATCATCACGTTATATATACATCATGCAGCATAATGCAAATGGAATGCCACAAAACCAAAGATGAGAGTAATTCTGAATGAGAATATTAGATATGCAGTCAATGAACATATTGCTTTCATCATTACAGCCAGTAATGCAGCAAACTGTAGAATCTCTAAAGTTCACATAGGAAGGTCCCTCTCACTCTGTCTCTCTCTATAAAAAGGTTTGACCCTGCTGCAGCTAGTTGGTCCTCTGATCGGCCCCAGCAGCTGTCATCCTACTGCCTCAGCACAACAAATACTTTACTCGCCTACTGACCTTTCCACACACACAGACATGCAGCTACACACGCTCCAGCTCACACTCACACATGCATACTGTCAAGTGCCAGCAATAGTTGCCAGTGTTTGGTATTTCTATGATTTTGTCGATGTGCATCGTAAGAAAAACTTGATGAAGTGTAACAGTTAAAGGTGCCCTAGAATTAAAAATTTAATTTACCTCGGCATAGTTAAATAACAATAGTTCAGTACATGGAAATGACATACAGTGAGTCTCAAACTCCATTGTTTCCTCCTTCTTATATAAATCTCATTCGTTTAAAAGACGTTACGTAACAGTCGGGATCATTAATATGCATGGCCCCAAAATTTGCATATCTCAGCTCATGTTCAGTGCATTAGACAAGGGCAGCCAGTATTAACGTCTGGATGTGCACAGCTGAATCATCAGATTAGGTAAGCAAGCAAGAACAATAGCGAAAAATGGCAGATGGAGCAATAATAACTGACATGATCCATGATTACATGATATTTTTAGTGATATTTGTAAACTGTCTTTCTAAATGTTTCGTTAGCATGTTGCTAATGTACTGTTAAATGTGGTTAAAGTTACCATCGTTTCTTACTGTATTTACAGAGACAAGAGAGCCGTCATTATTTTCATTTTTAAACACTTGCAGTCTGTATAATTCATAAACACAACTTCATTCTTTATAAATCTCTCCAACAGTGTAGCATTAGCCGTTAGCTACGGAGCACAGCCTCAAACTCATTCAGAATCAAATGCAAACATCCAAATAAATACAATACTCGCATAATCCGATGTATGCATGCAGCATGCATGACGAACACTTTGTAAAGATCCATTTTCAGGGTTATATTAGCTGTGTGAACTTTGTTTATGCACTGACAGAGTCGAGAGCTCGGGAGGGGGCAGGGAGGGCGAGCAATTAAAGGGGCAGCAGCCTGAATCGGCGCATTTCTAATTATGCCCCAAAATAGGCAGTTAAAAAAATAATTTAAAAAAGATCTATGGGGTATTTTGAGCTGAAACTTCAGACACAATCAGGGGACACCTTAGACTTATCTTACATCTTGTAAAAATAACGTTTGATGGCACCTTTAACAAAATTATGTCAACACTGACACATACAGTATTACCATTTGCAAAATCTTTGTGACATTCCCTTTCTGACTGTATGAGACATAAATCAAGCTCATGTAAAAGTCATGCAACTGGCTCAATGCGAGTCTTGGTTCCTCTCAAGATTTCTTCCTCACCTTACCTAAACAAGTTTTTCACTTGCCACTGGCCTTTAATTTGCTTACTACCACTATCCTTCGTCAAGCTGCTTTGATTCAAAGGGAAAAATTCAATGGAATGTTTTCCTGGTGATAATGCAGATGTCAATAAACCATACAGACATACTGAAACCATTAAAAACATAAAATCTTGAACACATAAAAAAACATCTAACAAGACTCATCTTTTCATTAATATTCATGCCCAAGCACATACATTAATATTTCAGACAGTAAAATTCATTCACAATCACTTTTTCACACAATATTGCTACACAAATCTCTTTTATCTGTCCATATATGTATAATAAATGGGCCAAGCCCAAAATAGCTAAGCACTAAGCTTTTAATTGTCTTATTGGTCAGGAAATTTGTAAAATTGAAGCAAATGCACTACTTAAAAAGCAAATGCCCTCTCAGAAAAACATCAAAGACCAAATTATCTTTTTAGCAGAATATGGGAAGGTGTGTGGAGTGATGGATCACAATGAAACCTGAGTGGCATGGTGATGCTCTAGAGTGGTGTCTTTGAAAATCTGATGAGAAATATAATACTAAATGCATCTCTACCACAGTGAAGCATGGAGGAAGAGGTGTCATTGTGTGGGGAGACTTTTTAGCTGCTACTGGTGAGCTACTTCAAAGTCATTAAATGCTTTGGAGTACAGGAGAATATTACAGAATGGCTTGCTTCCCACAAATGAAAATTTATCTAAAGAGATGTTCAGATGTTATTTTTCAACAAGACAATGCTCCTGCCCAAATTGCAAAGAAACAAGTCCATCAGGCTCATGTTTTGGCCTGCTCAGAGTCCAGGGGCCTGTACCATGAAGCTGGATTAGCTGGCTAGCCAAGTAAGTTTCAGATTAGTTTGCGCCAATCCTGGGTTTTAGGTACCATGAAAGTAACTTGACTTTTAGCGGTGTTCATCAACATAGTAACTTGCGCTGCATAGCTAACCTGCTGAGCTAAATTCTCAAACTGAAATTGGACCAATCAGATGTGAGAAAAGTGACACTGACACACCCAACACAATAAAGTCACTCCCCCAGTTTCTCTTCCTCCAAATTAAAGGGCACTATATATAGTAAAAACCAATATTTAACGATGAAATTGTCTGATTCTAATGATAATTACTTAGAATATTACTCATAATTATATGATCTGTATTTGTATTAATCTATTACACACACGCATGTTTAGTTTAAAAGTTGTTATTAAGCATTTAGTTTCAATGCATATTAATATATATAGACCATATGTAATTTAAATAAGGTGTAAATATTAAATATGACTACATGTGACCTTGTATGTTTGAGTCTATATCGCTATATATTATCAAATATATAAACTAACTTCACAACTTTCACTTGCACCTATAGAGAAAGATCATTTTATTTGTCCTTGTTCACAGACAAGTATTTTCCATTATGCGTTTAAATTCAGCAAAGGAGTTTTAAATCATGCTGGCTCTCTCGCGAGAAGTGAATCATAGTTTCTCTCTGCTGCAAGGCATGTGATTGGCTGTTCACAATTGATGTCACTCATTCAAGTGCACTCGCTCTATGGACTCAGGATCAAAGCCTGAGTTGACAGAGAAAGTTGATGATCAGCATCATGGTACCAACAAAGCCGGATTGGAGTGGTTTGGTTTTGTCAACTCGAAACTAATCCTACAACCCTGAGTTTGTTCAACTTCCATCATGGTACAGGACCCTGATTTGAGCCCTATGGTGAATATTTGATCTTACATTAAACTCAAACTAAATGGGAGATATTTTTCAAATACTCATGAACTGCTTAAAGCCATTAACATCGAGTGGAACAACACTGACTCTTCTTCCTGTAAAAAGCTGCTTGCAAGTTAACACACATGGTTTAAAGATTTAAAAAACAAAAACAAAGGGGAAGGCTATTCATAAAGTTAATTTATCTACAATATTTGTGCAATTCTTAATTTCCTGACCAATGATTTGTGATTAAAATGACCATTAAAAGACTAAATTTTTAATGGTTGAAAAATTGAGTCTCAATTTTTTTTTTTTTTTTTTTTGCCCAGGAGTGTGTTTGTGTACATGTTAATATATACTGCTAATTTCTTACTATTAAATATTAAGCAATCTTCACTGTAAGGAGTTAAACAATTAAACTGGGATTGGTTAGGATTTAATACAAATCCATTGTATTTGGAAAAACCTACACTACACTTGAAAATGTATGAATTTAAGTGCAACTAAATATAAAAATGCATTTTAGAATCACATTTATTTATCTGGTCCCAATGTGATTTTTTAGCCTGACTACGTCAGACTTCCTACTTCCGCTCAATTTCATTTCGCTTCTGTATTCAGTCTGAGACAGCGTCAGAGCTTTCTGTTTACCACCGGTCTGGAAACAGCCGGGCCAATCAACGAACAGAGGGCGGGCTGAGAGCCGTGACGTAGATGCTAAGCGCCGAGTTTTACATTGTAGGTTATAGAAATCGAAAACCGAAACGACCGCGGAAATGGGAAACGAGACACGGGATGCAATTCGCTCTGTTATGGAGAACATTCAACTCTTTTTCAAACTGAAGCCAGAACAAGAAGAGTGTTTGATAAACATTTGTTTTATCATGTGTTTACAACAGGTTTACAGTGGAAGTTCAATCATAGATTTGAGTTCAATGCATGATGTCTGTGCTTCGATGCGGCTGTACAGGCACATAACATACGTCATAACTAAACGTATCTGATTGGCTTACGGGTAACCAATGATTTTAAACTTCAGACAAGCGCCCCCTGGCGAGAGAGAAAACACTTCTCTATTATGCCATTCCAGACTCTGTCTACGAAGCAAAGTGAAGTAGCAGAGTCTGGCATTACCAGGCTAGTGATTTTTAGTAAATGAAGTCAATTCCTATGGTGTAGTTTATCACATTACCTATGAACATCCACTTATGTTTAACAATTAGAAAGTTTCCAAATACTTTGTCTTTTTAACAGCAAATTAATTATTTTATAATTTAAAACTTATTTTTGTAAAAACATTTTGCTACTTTTTGTCTTAATTTTCAACATCATATTGTTTAGCATTTTAGACTTTTGGTAAAATGTTTTGCTTAGAAATCTTCCGAGAAAGCAATATTTATTTTAAATAAGTGCTATTTTATTTGATATTTTGTTGCATGACTGAAAGACATTGATTAATTTTTTTTTATGTGCACATACACACAGTCATGCAGTGGTTACTTACCTTCCGTTATCGATGCTCCACCACAAAGCTCATGGTTGTGCCGTCAAAGGAGGGAGGAGCAACAATACGGGCACCTTGCTGGGATGTAATACTGATGACAGGTTTGGTGGTGGTACTGCTGGGTACTGTGGTGCCTGGAGGCATCATATACATGCTGCCCGTCTCGACCGCATCCTCTGCCTCTGAGCAGGTGGATGAGCGGGACTGAGGGGCCGGGTGCGGGTGAGGTGGCAGCAGGGTCGAGGGGTAGACCAAGTAGGTAGGAGGATAGGCTGCCGCAGGACCGAGGGTGACCGGCGAAACTGACACAGGCACTGGGGTGAGTGATAAAGGAATGTCCAAGTACTGACCACTCTCAGGATGGTAAAACCGCTGGGCGGCTGGCTGCATAGGCACGGGCGTGTCCACTAAGTAGTACTGGCCTGTGGTGGGGTCCAGCAGCAGCTTGCGCTGGATGTGAGGAGGTGGGAGGTCTGTGGGGGGCGTGAGGCAGAGTAGCTGGGGTTGAGCGG
This sequence comes from Chanodichthys erythropterus, assembly GCF_024489055.1. Taxonomy (NCBI): domain Eukaryota; kingdom Metazoa; phylum Chordata; class Actinopteri; order Cypriniformes; family Xenocyprididae; genus Chanodichthys; species Chanodichthys erythropterus. Next base: position 11,968,887 of record NC_090232.1, on the reverse strand, counting down.
CAGGTACAGCCGGCAGGGGCACGGCGTGGTGATATATCATAGCAGTCGGACTTTCAGGGGACCAAGACTCCATTACAATAGGTGAGCGTTGCAGGGGCTGATGGGAAGGTTTTAAGGGTTTTGAATCTGAAGCGTGAGCTTTAACGGGGATTGTTAGGTAATTGTCAGAGTCTGGCTGCTGGTGCTCTTTTTGGTGCTCTTTCTGGTGCTTTTCCTCCCTTTTTGATTTAGAAGGACAGATTTTAAGCGACAAAGGTGCTTTATGAGATTTAAACGTATAGTTTCTGCTAGAAAACATTTGTTGAGCGCTATCATTCACTGTGTTTATACGGTTAGGTGCTTTGAGGTTACTGCCTAGATTAAATACGCACTTGTCACTGAAAGACTCTGTCCTGTGGGCTACTAACTTCGCCGTGTCTTCTTGACCGTGAGAACTTGTTGGCATACACACTTTATCCTCGTCAACACCAGCACTCGAGGTTGCAGTCAACTTTTCAGCGTCCGCTTTCCCAAATTCGTTTTCAAAATCCGTTTTGGTCGTGACTCCTTGCTCCTCCCGTGTGATGAGCGACAGCACGTGGCTGTCGGTGATTGGTCGCGGCGCTTGCGTTTTTCGCTTCCATTCGTTCCTATCAAAAACATATAGTTGCTCCATAGTTTTCACAGCTGCCTTTAACTTTTCAAGCGCTATTTGATTTGAAACCTTAGACTCTGGTTTCTTCTCGCTGCTGTCTGTTGCCTTTTCTGATTTTTGTTTTGTCGCTTTAGCGTCGATTTTTAAGCTAAACTCAGGCTGTTCAGTCAGAGGCTGCTTAGCGCATGGCACTCTGGGTGCGCCGCGCACGCTTTCACTTTTAGTAGCCCACTCAGAGGAGAGATTTAGGGATAATCTTGATGTTTCAGCCACCCTCTCACCCTTATTAACAGGCTCGGAGGGTTTTGTGGCATTGTTTGTGTTCACAGACTGGCATTTTATTACCATTGGTGTGGGAAATGTCTTTTTGTCAGGTCCCCTATTAACAGGTTTGCTCTCCTCTCGTAATGCTGCGGATGCTGTGCCTGAGGAACCGCAAGCATTTTCTAGTGCTACAAACCGATATGAGCTTTTAACCAACTTGCGCACATCCCTAACCTGATGAATAGGAGTCTGGAACTTACATTTACTGTCTCTAATATCCCTTACCATAAAATGGGGTACTTTGTCTGATATGGTCAACGAATGGCTTTTCGATTCGCTTGTCACCTTTTTAGCATTGGCATTGTGATGGATGTTAGGTGTTAACAAACTAGTGATATTGAACTGTTTGTTTTTGTTTTCTTTGACACTTCGAAGGTGTATTTTGATTTCGGGCACTTTTTGACACTGTGAGGTTTGGTCTGTGTCCGCAGAGCACTGGAGCTGGCCAGAGCTCAGTTTTCCACACCCTCCCCCATCTGACTCTGCAAGATCTCCAGTCACTTTCAGATTATGTAATGAAAGCCCAGCAGCTTCCTTTTCCTTAGGCATAAGCTGCGAGCTAGGGACATACAAGTGAGACATCTTAATCATCTTACTACTCTCGCCCTCATCACTTTCACTGCTTTCCATCACAGGTCTAACTGAGGTGTCTGGCAGCGTCTCCTCCTCCTGAGATTCTCCATCACCTTGTGCTTCCTGCTCTCCATCTTTCCAGGTTTTGAAAGCACTTTTTTGGCTGGGGGTCAAAGGAGTCTTTAGTGGTTCACTTGGGTCTAATTTAGAGGTCATTTCTGGGTCACAGGGTGACTCAGTGAGTTCAGCAGCATGGGAACTCGGATTCTCTTGTAGCTGGTCTGTTGCATCCCCAAGTTCCTCCTGTGAGTGCCCTGATGCAGTTTCTGAAGTCTGTCTTTGTAAGCTCTTCACAGTCTCTTTACAATCCTTAGAGTGAGGGCACACTGATGACACAGGATACGTATCGCTTATTTCACCTCTTTCCATTTTACGCTCTTGCTCAAACTGCATTTTCTTGGAAATTACATTTTTCAAAATACTGGAAGCGAAGATGGCTTTCTTGTGGGCATCTTCCAAGGTTTCACCGAGCGGACTTTCTGCTTCACACCCCGCCTTGGTTGGCGTAGTGCCCGTAACATCAGCTGTGGAACGTGACATTATGGCATTCAGTGCGCGTTTCGCGCGCCTCTCGCGCGCAGGTATCCCTGATCCGACATTACAGCTGAAGTTCAAGGTTTCAGTCAGTGTGATTGTTTCACCCGGTTTGCTTCGTATTTCTATTTTCTTAGACGCCTGCTGAGAGTTCAAGTTATTTTTCAGCGACACTATTTTAGTTTGAGGACTAGGCGTATTGGTTTGAACCACATCTTTTGTCGTTGCACACTCGGCGCTTTTGTTTGCCTCAAAAACAGGCGTAGAGTTCTTGTGCGCCTCACGTGTTAAATTGCCGTAATTTAAGTCGACGAAAGTGGACCATTTGTTAATACTCAGTCCGTGCTCTGACACCGAGGACTCACTCGAGCTGCTTAAATTTATGGCATCAAAGTAAGGACAAGCCAAACTCCGAAAGGAACGCGCGGTGAGATTACGCACCTCTTTATCCGCGTCATCCAGTTCGCTGACGGAACTGGACGCGCCACTGGAATATTCGTTAATGTCTTTTCCCCTCAGTTTGCTCGCGAGGTGTTGGCGACCCGGAGGTGGGATAAAGTAGCGGTCAAACAGGGTCTCGCTTTTGGAGTCAGAGCTTCTGAATGAATAATGACTCCGCTCACCTGCACGTCTGCTGTGAAAGCGGACATTCCTCTGACCTAAAACACTGGCAGGGTCGTTGATCGCGCGCGAAGACGTTTTGATTGACAGGTGAATATGTCCAGACGAATTTCCATGCTGCCCGCCGCCTTCATCCGAGCTGGCACATTTATCGGATTCGCAAAGTTCACTTTCGGTGCTGACCAGAGCACCTGTGGCGGAAAGCTTCGCTGCGCGTGAAGCGGGCGGAACTTTATTGCTCTTGGACTTGCTTTGGATTCTTCCGAGAGTTGTCTCGTCGCTGTCAAATGATGCGTAGTCAACAAATGAATATACCAGATTATCATCCTCGAAATCCCAGCAGGATCCTCGACCAAACTCGTAATCCACATCGTGATCTAACTCCGTTAGCTGAATCTCGTGCGTCGTTATATAGTGTGACTCTACGTCCGCTGCGCTCGTGCTGTCCTTTGATTCGCAGCGGCTGTTCAAGTACATGTCGGTGTATTGTAACTCCTCTGTTTCATACGACGCAGAGTTTGGATTCTCGGTTTTGACATCCATTCCCGAGTCCACATAATCTTCTATTAGCGGAACGCGCTCTCCATAAAGCGTCTCAGAATGGCACTTTCCCTCGTGACATTCTTTCGATAAACTTTTGTCTGCATTTCCATTCTCCTCTCGCTCCCCGGGACTCTTAACCCCGGGGATGGATGCATCGCCTTTACATTTAAATATTGCCAGCTGGTTCCCTTCACCCGTGAAAGTGACTTTTACAGTCTTTGTGCTGTCTGACTTCATGTCCGATGGATTGCCCAGGTCTACATAATTCGTTTCGCGGTGGTCGCCACTGTCGCAGTGTTCTTTCGTGTCTGCCAGCGGCTTTTTGAACGGTCCGGTGTCCTCTCTGCTCGCGATGGCCGTTTGAAGTGTCTCCATCTGTTCTTAACGGCGTACCGCACGGAGATCAGTGGTGTTGCCTCTGACACCGGACCGTAGTAAGGTTTGTGCGTGTGTGTGTGAGTGACTGAATGTGCGCGAGGGGCAAGTGACAAGTGAGCGAGGGAGACACTACGACGACGATAGAGGGAGGGGAAAGAGAGAGAGAGAGAGAGAGAGAGAGAGAGAGAGAGAGACATGCACAGTCTCACTCCACAGGTATGACCCTCTTACCGCTAATCATATGTAATGATAATGACGCAAGTCTAAATGATGACTATTAAATTGTGCCAGTCAGTGTCATGTTATGGGGTAAGTTGAGCTATTAGTGTAGGCTACTAGCAATGTGAGCAATTTACATTTTAATAAAAAAATATGAAAAAAAAACAACAACAACAACAACAGTAGGCTATATGAAAAAATGCATTATCCCATATTTGCTCACACAGTGTCTATAACGATGTCAATATCCATAAACCAGTTATAAGAAGGATTTATGAACTTAATGTAGGCCTATTTATTTTAATATTTTAAGTAGTAATTAAATTTAATTAATAAATTACTGATTGAAAATAATTAAATACAAATAAATAATATTAAAGAAGATACAATTACAATCTTCAGGACTGAGGGGAAATGTATCAAATGTTATGCTACTTCATTTGTTGGAAAAACCTTGATAATTGTCTTTGATAGGTAGGATTTTTTTTTAACAGTGACCCTTCAAATTATTCAAAGAAATTGTGTTCCCATACACGTTTCATAGTAAGTTTTATACTATTAAAGGGTTAGTTCACCCAAAAATGAAAATTCTGTCATTAATTACTCACCCTCATGTTGTCCCTCACCTGTAAGACCTTCGTTCATCTTTGGAAAACAAATTAAGATATTTTTGATAAAATCCGATGGCTCAGTGAGGCCTGCATTGCCAGCAAGATCATTAACACTTTCAGATGCCCAGAAAGCTACTAAAGACATAATTAAAACAGTTCATGTTGTTCAACCTTAATGTAAAATAACAACTTTATGACAATAGGTGCGTCCCAATTCACATACTTATACTTATAAACATCATAGAATAGTGCATAAATAGTGTGAGTAGTGCGTTTACGCAGAAAATTCCAAAAAGAAAAAGTGCACCCGGATGATGCACTAATTAACGGAAAAAAATGAAGTGTGCAATATTGGACACTTCATGCAACTGTCGCAGCTTTAATTACGTAGCGGAGGGGGAGGGATTATCGGAGTCCTTTGTTAAATGACAAAATAACTATATACATGGATGAGTACATAGTGGATAAGTACATAGTGTATAAGTGCATGTATAGTGTGTCATTTGGGACGCAACTAATATCCAGTGTTGGGCGATTTCAAAACACTTCTTCATGAAGCTTCAAAGCTTTGCAAATCTTTTGTTTCGATTAATTGGTTCAGAGCGCGTATCAAACTGACAAAATCACGCCCCCCAGTGGTGAACCATTGAAATTTCGAAACACTTATGTGGTAAGGAAGCCTCATTTACTAAAATCATGTGACTTTGGTGCTCCGAATCACTGATTTGAAACAAAAGATTCGTAAAGCTTCGAAGCAGTGTCACTAGATATTGTTTAATAAAGTCGTTATTTTGATTTTTTTTGGTGCATAAAAATATTCTCATCACTTCATAACATTAAGGTTGAACCACTGTAGTCACATGAACTGTTTTAAATGTGTCTTTAGTAGCTTTCTGGGCATTGAAAGTGTTAATTGTCTTGCTGGCAATGCAGGCCTCACTGAGCCATCGGATTTTATCAAAAATATCTTAATGTGTGTTTTGAAGATGAACGAAGGTCTTACAGGTGTGGAACAACATAAGAGTGAGTAATAAACGACACAATGTTCATTTTTGGGTGAACTAACCCTTTAAGATATATATGTAAAAACAGGAACTATGACTATTATTTCAAACACTGGCACAACTTACCCCGAAGCAGCAGACACATTTACCATTTTGGGGAAAATTTTTCATATAATAATCCATAGCTAACCTTAAGCCATAAAACTACATGGTTTGATGCATTGGAAATTTACTCGACTGGCATGTTTGAAATGTATTTTTTATTCAGAGAAAGTTTATTTTGACAGGCAAAAACAGTAGCATCAAAAAAATTTTCATCAGTTTCTGATTTCATGTGCATCTCCCAGTAGGCAGCTGTATAGAATGAGTCCTTAATAAATATTAATTCAGATGACAAAAAAAATCCCAGGCAGTTTCCTAGATCGAGGGGATGACACATCTTACCCCGTTCTCCACTACACTACACAGGTATTATTAGACATCATGTCATAGCCCTCAAAGCTTAGAGCAAAACACTATGCTCAGAAGAGCCACGGGTCTATTGTGGGCGCACGCCTCCTAGAAGCACATAACCGCACACATAACGCGGGTATAGAAACATTTGTTGTCAACTGAATGTTATCAATGTCCGCCTCTGGCCCACGACAGCTGCATGCCCGTATTAGAGCCAGTGCCTGCTGCCAACCGTACAGAAGGCAAGTTGGCTCTGGGAAAGAGACATGAGAACCACAACCCGACAAAGAAAGAGAGAAAAGAACAACTGCAGAGGTGTGAGGGATATGACAGTCTGAAATCATGGCATCCAATAAGAAAGAGATGCAGTTTTTTTACAATAAATCTAAGATGGTGACATCCAGTCTAATAACAGCATATTTGCCTAGAATTTTTTTAACATTTTTCTATTTGCCTGATTTTTAAAAATGCAACGTGAGAGGAGTCAGTTAAATTCTGAAACTTTGGTAACACTTTAAAATAACTTGTGAAAGACCGGGGCTAGATGTCACATGGGGAAGGTCTCAAGAACTGTATGTCAGTAAATAAATTTCCCAGTCAAAGAGTGGTAATTTTGTATGGTAGTTAGAAACACAAAATGACCAGAAAATATCCTGATTTAGGTGGTTGATCATTTTTTAATTGGATGTAAATTAAACTAAAATGTCTGTTTAATCATTTTTTTGTAACATAATACATTTTTGTAAAATTTAAGGTAGCAAGTGAAAATCCACAATAAATCCATACTGAAATAGACTACTGCTTAGAGGACTACTACAGAGTTTTTGGACAAAAACAATGTAAATGTTCAATATCTTACCTTATAAGCTGCCATGACTAAGGGATATAGCAAGAAATTGCAATAGCAAGAAATTGAAAATAAACCTACCCAAAGAAATATTCAGGAGTAAAAAATATGACAATAAATAATTTATCATTTTTTCAAACAGAAATGCAAACATTTTATTTATCCTGCATATTTATGTAGACTAGATAACACTTTACAATACCGTTTAATAGTTTTTTAAAGGTGCCCTAGAACTTTTTTTAAAAGATGTAATGTAAGTCTAAGGTGTCCCCTGAATGTGTCTGTGAAGTTTCAGCTCAAAATACCCCATAGATTTTTTTTAATTCATTTTTTTAACTGCCTATTTTGGGGCATAGTTAAAAATAAGCTGATTCAGGGTGTGCGGCCCCTTTAAATCGCATGCTCTCCGCCCCAGAGCTCAAAATGGATCTTTACAAAGTGTTCGTCATGCAGCATGTCTAATTGCGTAAGTAAAGTATTTATTTTGATGTTTACATTGATTCTGAATGAGTTTGAGGCTATGCTCCATGGCTAAAGCTAACATTACACACTGTTGGAGAGATTTATAAAGAATGAAGTTGTGTTTATGAATTATACAGACTGCAAGTGTTTAATAATGAAAATAGCGACGGCTCTTGTCTCCGTGAATACAGTAATAAACGATGGTAACTTTAACCACATTTAACAGTACATTAGCAACATGCTAATGAAACATTTAGAAAGACAATTTGCAAATAACATTAAAAATATCATGTTATCATGGATCATGTCAGTTATTATTGCTCCATCTGCCATTTTCCACTATTGTTCTTGCTTGTTTACGATTCACCTGACGTTACCGGCTGCCCTTGTCTAATGCCTTTCATAATGTTGTGAACATGGGCTGGCATATGCAAATATTGGGGGTGTACACCCCAACTGTTACGTCACAGTTGGTGTTATGTTGAGATTCACCTGTTCTTCGGAGGTCTTTTAAACAAATGAGATTTATATAAGAAGGAGGAAACAATGGAGTTTGAGACTCACTGTATGTCATTTCCATGTACTGAACTCTTGTTATTCAACTATGCCGAGGTAAATTAAATTTTTGAAGGGCACCTTTAACGTTAATGAATGTTATCATAAACTAACAATGAACAACTTTCTAAAGTTTTTTTTTTTACTGTTAAATGTTAAATCATTTGCATTTGAAATGTTAAAAATGCATTAGTACACAAATTAGCATTCACAAAGATTAATAAATGCTATTGTATATTTATAATTCATGTTAACTAGTACAAGAGTAACCCGTGACGTGATATATGATGCAGGATGTAAGAGTAGTGTAAGCTTAGACACCTCTCACAGTTTAAACAAATAGGACTGTGCAACAAACTCAAGCTCCTCTTCACTTATATTGAAATCCTCCGACATTTCTCTTTCAAATTTCTCATTTTAGACTTCTGATTTGTGACCGGTGTTTTGTTTTGCTCTATCCTCTGTGCTTCCGCGTTCGCCATTACGCCATGTGTTGGGTCAGAGGTTACTCTTACGCTGCAAATCGATGTGTACGGCCATCTGCTAGAAGCTAGTTACTGCTAATAATGTTTTAAATATGGATTTTTTTTTTTTTTTTTTTTACAAAAACACATCGTTTCACTTCAGAAGCCCATTATTAACCCCCTGGAGTTTGTATGGATTATTTTTACGGTGGATGGATGCACTTTTTTTTGCTTCAAAATCGGGCCCCCCATTCACTACCATTATAAAGCTTGGAAGAGCCAGGATATTTTTAAATATCTCCGATTATATTCATCTGAAAGAAGATAGTCATATACACCTAGGATGGCTCGAGGGTGAGTAAATCATGGGTTAATTTTTGTGTTTGGGTGAAATAACCCTTTAAGCATTTTACAATTTTTATCAGCTTAATTGAATAACGAACTTTGTTATAAAGTGTTATGGTTAAGTATCATTTTTAATTCCATTAAATACCAAAGAATATATCAACTTTCACTATAATTGTGGGTGAAAATGAGGTTACTAGTGGCACAACAGCACAAGGAGTCTTGAACAAATTTTTAGCACAACAATAAATAAATAAACTACTGAGTGCACCTTTAAGTAGTTGCAGCAGAAAAAAAAAAAAAGCTTTTACAAAAGATCTTGTAAGAATTTTACTTAAAAATGTATCAAAAATTGAAAAAAGGTGCCAGTCTGCACACATACCCCTCCCTGGCAGTGGTTAATCTATACTCTAGAGCCGTGGAGGAGCCGGGTACGGGGCTATTTAGGACACCTGCTAACAGTATGTAAAGTATTTGCACGGGCCCGCACTCATCTCGTGTATTGCCATCACGTGTCCGAAAGGGTAAAACATGGATCTACTATGACAGCTGCATTACAGACTACATGAAATGCTTCAGAGTGGTCGTTTTCACACCAGAACGTAAATTGCTTACAAACATGTCGATGTCTGAATGTTTAACGACCTCTACAAAGCTGTTAAATTTAGGCAGCTATTTAAAATGTGGACGCCACACATGCAAGTACTTCGAGATCAGTTACTCACAGAGGGCCATATAAAACAGCAGGTGGCAAATCATGAGTGCCATTAATCAAAGCACAGGCATTAGCGTGGTATGTCCTTCTCATTCTCACTCCGCTGGTTTTTCGGCCTTACATTGACCCCAGAGGTCAGCAGGGGTTTTGGGACATCAGCAGCAGCAAAGACACTAAGCAATCTATAAAATTTATATCTAGCAAAAGCAACAGCATTACACAGCTCAAAATACATGTACCTTGTTTATGTTGTAGCTAATATTAAGCTATACAATATATAGGTTTTCTCCTGTAACTATCAACAAAAGGCCTTTTAGACCTATTATTACAGTACTTATGCGACTGCAAGTGGACAATTTAGTGGGCAGCTCATCTCACGTCCCTGTGTGCATTAGTTGAGTGAGTGTGAATGATGATAAAAGCGTGGAGGGTTTTGAATTTCAGAACTGCTATGCTGAGACTTCACAATTAGGTCATAAGAACGCACCAGGCATGAGAACAGAAATAAAAATGCCCCACTAAAGGAGCTTGAGGAATGAATTCATTACCCTTTTGTGACTTTAACACTGTTGAGTAATATACTGCATCCATAGTATGTCAATAGTTCACATGAGTTGACACAGCCTGACAAAATGAATACGCAGGTCATTAAATCAATGAGAGAAAAATATACGGTCAGTGAACATGTGGCTTATAAATTATGGTTTATGAATTAACAGCTAGCTAGGAGAAAGAACTGAAAACCAACCAATAAGCTCTGAATATGCACTACTGTTCAAAAGTTTGGGGTCAGATGCATTGAATTGATCAAATGTGTGACTGTAAATTGTTACAAAAAATACAAATGTATTTCAAATAAATGCTGCTTTCGATTCATCAAAGAATCCTGAAATCTTATGTGAAGTTTTCCATAAAAATATTAAGCAGCACAACTGTTTTCATTGATAATAATATGAAATGTTTCTCTCAAATCAGCATATAATGATTAGTATAGAATGATTTCTGAAGGATCATGTGACACTGAAGACTAAAGTAATGATACTGAAAATTCAGCTTTGCCATAACAGAAATAAATTACGTTTTAAAATATATTAAAAGGGTTCTTGATTATGATTTCACTTTTTTAACTTTAGTTATTGTGTAATGTTGCTGTTTGAGCATAAACATCTGCAAAAATATGACGCTCAAAGTTCAGTGCAAAGAGAGATATTTTCTTTTACAGAAATCACTTTTTAAGGACTACAATGAGCTTCTTCTCGGGTTTGTGGGATCACAAACCCCAAAATTTACATAAACCCTGCCCTCTGGAACATGCAACAAAGAGGGTGAGGCCATGTTGGGCTGCTTTAGAGAAGAGGAAGAGTTGTGGTAGTAGAGTGTTGTTATCATGCCGTCATTTTACGCCGGACTGCTTTACAATCGAGGGTCAATTCAATGCTGGATTTTCACAAAAGATTAACACGACGGCACAAGCTAGCTCTATTTGTGTCCGACTCTGGTTTGAACAATGTAAGGCTGAACACCGTTACTGACAATCATCATTTTGGCTGTGTGAGATTCTCCAGCTTTGTTGTTGTTGAGCAACCAAAGTGCGAGCTGTTAAAGCTCCACCCTATTCTGTAAAGGGGGCCATGAGCAGCAGCTCATTTGCATTTAAAGGGACACACAAAAACTGCATGTTTTTGCTCACAACCAAATTGTCAAAGAATTCGATAAGCTATAATGAATGATCTGTGGGGTATATTGAGCTGAAACTTTCACAGACACAGACACATTCTGTAGACACCAGAGACATATTACACCTTGTAAAAGGGGCATTATAGGCATTATATTTTAAATTGTAACAATATTTCATAATATTACTATTTTTTTTCACTATATTTTTGATTCAAATAAATGTAGCCGTGGTAAGCATAACAGACATTCAAACATCTTTATGAACGGTAGTATATTACACATAAACCACATTAACTATATTTGTATTTTATTAGTAACTAAAAAGGTTACTAAAAATAAATCTTTTTCTTTGGTATCACTACTGATTTCAGGATATTAATTGGAGGTGTCCTTCGTTTGGTCGTATTCTAGAGACGAAAACGCTAACAAGATATAGGCTAGGGTGAATGACAAATAATGACAGCAATGCAAGGCATGTGCAACCCTGCCTCGGTGGACACCATGACAAAAGCAACGTTCCCACATTCACTCTCATACACAAGCTTTGCCATTATAAATGTGGGCATGTGGTTGCTGGTCCGAGTCCCTGAAGAATAATAATATGCATGTTTGTGGTCATTGAGACATCAGATAATAAAAGCTGATAACAGACAAATGTAAACACAGAATGAAGAAACATGTTCTAATATGTAAAAAATGTATTACAAACACATTTTTTTAAACAAACATGTCATAGACTAAATTCATGATTTCTAATACAGCAAAAAGTATCTAGCTAACCTTAACACGAAAGGTGAGGAAGAAGAGTGGCCATTAAGGAATGAATGCATTTGTGCTCCTTGTCGGATCCTTTCAATAGTCACACACACAGACAGACTGAAACACAACACCGTGAGAGAATCTCTCAGTCTACGTATGGAATCATCAATATCCCACGCCGAACAAACAGGCACTGGACTTTACGAGGTAGGAGACTGAGAAACGAGATCCTGTTACCAGCTCAACTTTGGACCAGTTTGGTGCTTTTGCCTCATAATTACTGTATAATGCAATATGATAATATCACAGTTGAAATATCAGATTTTTGTTAGTCACATCCTAAATATTAAATACATAGTTTAAAGAGTGTAAAACATTTGTATTTTTTTGTCTCCATTTCACAGATATATAATATGCTCAGTGTGCTCTCCCCTTAATGACAAATAACTCAACCTTGCACCATCTAGCCTATCATTTTGATCGCAGATCTCTCAAAATAGTAGCTCTACAGTGCCCTCTTGTGATCAAATCTAGTGCAGCACACTCTAATCTTCTGACACTAATGCTGATGCTTCTACATTTAGGAAGGCATAAACACAAAACAGCAGCACTATGTTGGTTAGAAGTGTCAGATACTCCAAACTTGTTCACCAAAGTTCAAGTGAAAAGTCCATTCATGAAAACTGATGCAAATCTGCATTGGTACCCGGACTGCAAGCCACAAGAATCAGAAACAAGGTCAGGATTATTCTTTGCTGACCTGGATCCGGACCCTGCTTCTCCCCTGTACAGTAGCCACAGCTGTGAGAGCTCGAAGACGCATTTACATTTTCTCAAAAGTGAGTTCGTGTCCACAGGTTTGACACACTTTCCTGTAGAGATCTTCCTCTTCGTCCAGCAGCTCCTCAGGGCCGTAGTCATGCTGATGAATGCTGGTATCCTTCTTAAACATACTGCTTCTTACCGCCCGCCTCAGCTCTGAAAGCCAGATGAAGGTGGAGAGCAATGTATAATTCCACATTGTGACCAAATGTTGTCATGTGACCAAATGAAGTATCGATTCATTTAAAGGTGCACAACAGAATTGTTTCACCAGTTTTTTTGTAATCAGTAAATCACTTTAAAAATAGATTATGTCTGATTACTATTCATTTCTCTAAGTACAACCTTTTCAATTGGAAAAAGATTTTAGTGCACACCATCAATGAGTAACTGCACTACAGGCTGGTTGGCTTTCATACCTTTAACCTTTTTATTAAAGCGTTTCTGCTTTTGCACCTCCCTGTTCTCCTCTCTACTCTCCTTGGCCTCCTCCAGAGCCTCCTCACTGCCCCACACCTCCAGAGCGCGTTTTTCCACCTTAAAATTCAATAATTTTTTTTTTTTTTTAAATGGCATACACAAACAAAAATCAACAAACCAGACAAAAAGAATACATGAAACAGTTGCACTTTACACTATGGCTCAATTTGTTAATTTCATACATTAGGTATCACAATGATTTTTTTTTTTTTTTTTTTTTTTACAGCATTTATTAATCTGGTTTTATAATTTGTAAATATAGTAATGTCATTATTATTAATTACATTAATAATAATTGTATTATTTAAAAAATATTTGTTTGGGCTTAAAAAAGATTTTCTTTTTTAAAAAGAGAAATAAATACTTTTATTTAGCAAGGAAGGACACATTAAATTGATTAAAAGTGACAGTAAAGAGATAATTTTACAAAAGATTTCTATTCCAAATAAATGCTGTTCTTTTAAACTTTCTATTCATCAAAGAATTCTGAAAAATGTATTTCGGTTTCCTCAAAAACATTAAGCAGCACAACTGTTTTCATTAAAAATAATAAGAAATGTTTATTGAGCAGCAAATCAGCATATTAGAATGATTTCTGAAGGATCATGTGACACTGAAGACTGGAGTAATGATGCTGAAAATACAGCTTTACATCACAGGAATAAATTACATTTTAAAATATATTAAAATAAAACAAAGTTAATTTAAGTCGTAAATATATTTCACAATATTATTCACTATATTACTATACTTTTGATCAAATAAATCAAAAGTATGATAGCCTTGGCAATCATAGGGGCTTCTTTCAAAAAAAAAAAAAAAAAATCTTTTGAAAGATAGAATGAAGAAATAAACCAAAATTAATAAATGGTGTAAAAGTATTATTCATTACTATTTCATGTTAGCTATTGCTTTGCCTAATGTTAATGTATAGAATGTGGTTGTAAAGTGCAACCATAATATCACAATCAATTTGATATTCTTTAAGATTAAGTGTAATTTCTTAGATTTTGAAAATGTTTCTCCTGTGTATTGGGACAGTAGGTGTGTTTGGGAACATGCTTGGAAAAAAAACATTATTTTGTATGTTCATTTCATGTAGCTAGTGGTGCAGAAATAGTATACTTCGCCTTTATGGTTTATACTGCTTGTTTTGTAGTAAAGAGAAGGATGAAGATGTGACTGTATTGTTCCAACTTTAATTTATTCTTATTAGAAGGGATTTGAGTTTAATATTTGGATTGTGTCAGATCATGTTATATTTACAGCTCTGGCTTGAGGATGTGTTGAACCTACCTGTGTCTTTAAGTAGAGTTTCATGTCTCCCCAGCGTGGATTGTGAGGATTTTTCCTCAGGATAAATCGCAGTGATGGCTCCCTCTTGTCCAGATCACAGTCCTTCAGAAGGAAAGCCTGTTTCGCTTCAGTGCGAGATATTAGCTTGTGCTTCACTTCATTGTCTCTATGCAAACACATGCAATTCTAGAATGAAATACGCATTCACATTACAGCGCTTGCTTTGAGCACTTGATGAACTGCAGGTGCACAGGAAGCTCAATGAAGTAACGGAACTGAAATACTGAGACACAAACAACTACATTATACCAGCAGCACCAGCCAATAAACCCTCTGTAACACAAGTTTAACAGTAGGTTTTAACCCGCTGTGACCACATACAGAATGGATGACATACCTGCATTGATCACACACAGACAGATCAAAACTGTTGCTGAGATACGAGTCCATAAATGGCTTCAGACACTCATCACACATCAGATAATCAGGCTCCATCACTGGGGCTGAAACACGCACATAAAATATTTCAATTTGTCACCCAGTATTATAAAGGATGGCTATTGGGCAGGTAAAAAAAAAAGCAATTATGAAGCATGTATGTTTGTTAAAGAGCTTACATGAATTATTCATTCAAATTTTAAATTAAAAAAATTGCCATGAAACAGAAGCTGCAAGTCTTTTCTTCACTATTCATAGTTTTCAACTGATGTATCTTATAGGAATGCCCATCTGGAGGGCAATTGCCCTCCATTGCCCACTAATAAGTTTTACCAGGTTTATACTAAGTATTGACCTGGAATATAAACTCAACACAGTTTTTTGTTCGTTGCAAAAGGGAGTGGAAGTTATTTACAAGATTACGAGGGCATGTGCATTTAACTCAACTCAATTTTTATTTGTAAAGCATTTTCAAAACCATAAAAATGGACCAAAGTGCTGTCCATAAATAGTAGATAATTATAAAATTGATACAAACATAAAATAACAACCAAACGTAACATCATAACAAGAAAATAACAAGAAAATCATGCCATCAGTCACTCACAGTTGACCTAATCAAACTTCCAAAGCTTGATAAAATAAGTAGGTTTTCAAGTTCTTTTTAAAAATGTCCATGCTTGACGAGGATTTTATAGATAATGGAAGCACATTCCAGAGTGCAGGAGCCGCAACAGAAAAAGTGCGGTCTCCGCTACGCCTCAATCCAGACCATGGGACGGTTAAGAGCATACTCTGAGAGGAGCGCAGATGACGACTTGTAGGGAATTACAGGTCTTTTAAATACTCAGGAGCCTGATCATGCAATGCTTTATAGACAAATATTAACACCTTGTATTGTATTCTGTATTTTACAGGTAACCAGTGAAGACATATCAATACAGGTGTTACATGATCCCATTTTCTGGTGTTTGATAAGATTCTCGCTGCAGCATTTGGAACATACTGAAGATGAGCAACCAGGGATTCACTTATGCCAACAATAATAAAAAAAAAAAGATCTGCATGGATAAATCATTTGTAATAAATACAACAATATTCCATTTAAAAAAAAATGTTTTGATTTCTTTTTCTTCCTTTTAATATTTAAAAATTAGTTTTTTAAAATGTTTGACCTACAAAAACATCCAAGATGGGACTAATTATATATATATATATATATATATATATATATATATATATATATGTATATGTGTGTGTGTGTGTGTGTGTGTGTGTGTGTGTGTGTGTGTGTGTGTGTGTGTGTGTGTGTGTGTGTGTGTGTGTGAGTGTGAGATGCCATTTTTGATCACCTGGTTGCTGGACCACTCTCTTCTCCTGCTGCTCATCCTCTGCTGTCTCCTCTTCAATAAAGAACCCTGCACCAGAGTCTATAGTTTTTGCTACTTTAGCACAGGTAGCACCTAAGGGAAGACAGATTATTATAAACCATGGTAAATGATAAAATTAGTTACACAATCTTAAGAGAAATTCATGCAAATTTGTGGTGTGCAAAAATGTGTTGTGCAGTTTTCAAACAAATGCCAAACCTTCTACAGCTGAAGATGGTCTACTAGCCAGCCTGGCTTGTCTGAGCATCAATGCTCGTTGTCTGTTCCGCTCTATTTTGGCCAACATGTGTGGTGTTAAGGACACGCTGATCTCATCTGAAGAGTTTGCAGCATCCGGCGGTGCAACTTGAGAATGACTGGCCTCCGGTGCATCCATGATCAGTCTACAATACCAGTTTGGATAAATTTACTCATTCATTCACTTCTTTCACAATGAATGAATCAGTAAGTAATTAAAACGTATTTATACAAATGAAATAATGCAGTGACCAAAATAAAATCCTTTCACTATATTAAAAGTATGGAAATTATGCAGTGAATAAAAATCAAAACCTTCCAAGCATTTAACACAATCCATAAGACCAATATGAATAAATAAACGAATAATGCATATATTATTAGATCACAAATCAAAATTAAACTGTATAAACATGTATAAAGCATAAACTATAGTTGAGCTGATTATTATAATTCATAAGATCAATATGAATTAATTATGAACACATATATATATATACGAGTTTAGATAAATCACAAATCAAATTGAATATGTAATACACAAAGCAAAGAGCTCGAGAATTCGTGCGACAAGTAACGTTAATCTAAAAGGCGATATCTTACCGGAAACCGTTTATGTTTTTTTATAGTTGGTCTAATGAGGAATTTAAAAAAATGTAAACATCTCAGTCCAGCGTTAAACGCTCAGCGTTTCAGTTTTCTGTTTACGAATAGGAGCGTGTTGTTCTTCTCCTCTTCGGATATTTTGCATCACAAGTCCAACATCGCCATCTATTGGTCCTTTTCTGGAACTGCATTATATTAAGTCATAACAACCGCAACTTCATTTGAAGAGTTTGCAGCATCCGACGACCACTTATGATACTCACTTTTATATATAAAGATTATTGATGTAACCGTAAAAATGTAATAGTTTTGATATTTTGTAACGGAACAAAATAACTATTTTCTACAAGTCAAGATACGATGCGTGTTATGATTTAATTTCTTGAAGCATTTTGACACCGATAACGATCGCTCTTTGAAAAGATGGAGAAAAATCTTTCTAAAACATTGTTTCATCCAAGCTGTCAAATCAGTAATGTTCTTGAGACTGACCAGAGCACTGTAGAGTTGGAAAGAAAATACATGCTTCCACCTATTACTACTCAGGTAAGATCATATAGCCTATAGGCCTCGTGTCAGAAATCGTTTGTTTGTTGTTGATGTTTTGATGATGAATGCATATTTTTCTAAAAATTTGTGAAACATAATCACTGCTAATTAGCAAGAAATTAATTAGCAAATCAACATACAAAGGTGGCTATCAACATCATAACACAAAGAAATATTCTGCAATAATGCAATTTGAATAACAGTCCATCTATTTTATATAATACAGCTAATATAAACTGTCAAATCACTGTTTTAAATGTTGGACTGTTCAGTGTTTCAGAGCTTTATTTTAGCTACTTATTCAACAAATTTTACCTCTGAAATAGTGACATAAGCTATCTGAGAGGTTTAAATACAAAATATTTTTATCTTTTTTTCTGAAGTTAGAAGCAGTTAAAGCTATAGTTCACCCAAAAATTAAAATGAGTGAATGAGTTTTTTCTTCTGTTGAACTCAAAGGAAGATATTTTGAAGAATGTCAGTAACCAGACAGTTGATGGTAGCCACTGACTTCCATAGACTTCCATGGAAGTCAATGGCTGCATCCAAAAAAACCTTGGCAGCCGGCTTATTGCCTCGCTGCCCTATCAGAATTAAAGCAGCGTTTGTGCATGAAGGCACCTCACAAAACTGATTTCAGACAGACTTCTGACGCAGCGTAACAGATTAATGATCTACCACACAATAGCATGAGATTTGGTGAGAACTAAACAAATATTTAATTAGTATACTAGTAATTGACCCTTCGCCAGGAGTTTGATTGACAGGTGATCTAACCAATCATAACACCGAATCCGCCATTTTGTCAGTCAAAGCAGTCAGGAGTTAGAAGATTAACCTCAGTGGACTTGAACTTAAAAATGGTGTGTACTAACATCTTTCCGCAACCTCTCAGAACTAGTAGTAAGAGATGATCGGTTTACTAGCCTGTTGAGCTGAGGCGCTACAGCAATCTGTCACGACCATGGTCACGACACATTAAAGAGCCACAAAACTGTATTTATTGTTAGAATTTCTTAAAAAAACTACACAATTTGAAAGACTTTGTTTAATATCATAAGTAACCTGCTCTGTCAGGGTCAATTTATTGCTAGAAATGACATCAGAAGTGGAACATTTTCATCAAAAATGTACATTTACACACAAACTGGCCAGCAAAGGCAACTTTCGGACGCCATCTTTATTTTTCTAGCTCAACTGTCTCAGAATGGAAAGCACAGGATTGTGGAATATCAAAGGCAGTGAAGGACACATCTATGCTGCCTTCAAAAATCGATCAGATGATGGTATCTTGGGAGACAGGAAGTGAAGCTAACATTGTATTCGGACGTGCCTTGATGCCTTCCTACCTTGAAATGTGTCCTCCGAAGTTTTCGGAAGCAGTCACTGGCTACCTTAAACTGTCTGACTACCGACATTTTTCAAAATATCGTCTTTTGTGTTCAACAGAAGAAACTCATACAGGTTTAGAACACAGAAGCGTGAGTAAATGATGACAGAATTTTTTGGGCGAACTATCCCTTTAAGAAGAGTTTTAACTGAAAACATTCAAATTTAAGTCTGCACACATTAAATTGGACACCTGTTGGTATTGTAAGCATTAAATGAGGTAAATTCCCTGTTTTGGGTTGACACATAACAGCTTACCGGCATAAAAAGATATAAGTTCACTCTCCTTTTGTTCACTCCACTGCTGCTGAGAGGCCACCATCTTGTTTGATTTTTTTCTGAAATCTCTAAGCTGGTCACATGATCATCGGCTGTTGGCATTCTGATTGGAGGATCTCAAAAAACTGATCTAAAGTATCCAGATAGAAATTTGTTGCTCATTCTCAATGGGAAAGTACCCAAGCAACATTGCTCAAAAAGTTGGCCTTGTGTATCACCTCCTTTATTCTTAAGAATGTTTTGTAAATCCGCCCTCTGTTCTTTGCCCTTGCCTACTTAGGCCTCAGTTCCTATAAATCCTCATGGAGATTTAACTTCTCAGACATTCATGGTGCTCAAAACAGCCACACAGCCTCAGCTTCCAGTGCCATGGCTACAGTTTGACCTGCACTCCATGATACCCAACAAGTAAGTTCAATCTCATTGTATAGAGCAGCACATGCTGATTTGCAAACAGCAATATATATATTTCTCCATTTTCCAGATCTTGGAAAATTGTCAAGCGGACCCTCAAAGAAAAGCATATTTCCAAATCAAAAATCGCCCATATGTTTGAGCAAATTGTCGAGTGGATAAGAACAATGTCGATGGATGTGGTCCTTCCGGCTCTCGTCCTCTGTCTGAGAGAAGAGGAGAGCATGGTTTTGGAAGCTAAAACAAGAGCTGAAGAGTGGGAGAAACTGAACATTGATGTGCCCTATAATTATAACTGCGCTCACTGTAACAGGACAGGCAATGGCCACATCTCAAGTGTTGAGGCAAGCATCATTGGCAAGAAAAGTTTTGCATGTGTGATGCATTTCTTGCACTGCAAATATCTGTTAAACAAGTCCGATGGCCGCTTTCTGGAAATTCACGACCAGTTTTCAGACAGCATAACGTCTTTAAATGGCTGCCTCAAGCAAGAGTTGATCCATACGTTTAGTAAAGATCTGATCAACTGTGTTTACCAGGAACTCCTGAATAATGAAATGGGCAAGACATTCCCTGTCAATTATTTGTGCTTGGAGCTTTTGCGTCTAATGTTCACTGAAATACCTGCGCGCTGGGAATTTTACATGGACGTGCTTGAGTACTTCTCTAAGCGGGCAGCAGAGAACCATCTGAAGTTGTTTCTGAGATTGCCACTCACACCACATGAAGATTGCATGGATGACTTCAGCACCATGGAGGAGAACTGGCACTCTGCTGGCCCCAGGACCATGACAAAAGCTGAGAGAACAACTCTCAACATCCTCAGCAAAACAGTAACTGATACGATAATGGATATCATCGATCAAACCACCAAAAATCCTCTGCGGGCTGCTGAGATAGTCAGGCAAGGTATGTTGGTTTCATTCACTTGATGTCAACAACACTCACCTCTGAAATATTGACATATCTGAGAGGTCACTATAGTGTCTGCAGAGGCACTAAACCAGGGGTAGGCAAGTTCGGTCCTAGAGAGCCTCTGTCTCGCTGAGTTTAGCTCCAACCTTAAAGGGATAATCCACCGTTTTTTCATATTAAACTATGTTATTCCCTTAACTAATACGAGTTGATACATACCTCTCTCGTCTCAGTGCGTGCACTAAATCGCTCTGTCTCGCGGCAAAACTTTGTTAGCACTTAGCTTAGCCCAGTTCATTCAATAGGGGCCAAGCAGAGAAGCTACCAAACACCTCCACGTTTTCCCTATTTAAATACAGTTACTCGAGTAGTGTAACTCGACCTAGGACGGTGACACAAAACAAAACGTTGCGCTTTTCTAAGCGTGTAAAATGGAACTATATTATATGGCGGAACCATAGCAAGTGCTCGGGAGCACTTTGACTTGGCGCAGTAATCCTCCTCCCATCCTGCCGCTCCCTCTCCTCCTCCCTCTAATTTCCGTCAATAGAACCAACGTGACTTTTACAGGAGAGGGAGCGGGGGACTTTTCACGAGTGAAGATATTACTGCGCCAAGTCAAAGCGCTCCCGAGCACTTGCTATGGTATTCCGCCATACAATATAGTTATCCATTTTACACGCTTAGAAAAGCGCAACGTTTTGTTTTGTGTCACCGTCCTAGGTCGAGTTACACTACTCGAGTAACTGTATTTAAATAGGGAAAACGTGGAGGTGTTTGGTAGCTTCTCTGCTTGGCCCCGATTTAGTGCACGCACTGAGACAAGAGAGGTATGTATCAACTCGTCTTAGTTAAGGGAATAACATAGTTTAATATGAAAAAACGGTGGAGTATCCCTTTAATCAAACACACCTGAACAAGCTAATCAAGCTCTTCAGGATTACTAAGGCTATAGGCAGCTGAAGGTTTTTTTTCAGGGTTGGAGCTAAACTCTGCAGGACAGCGGCTCTCTAGGACCGAACTTGCCTACCCCTGCACTAAACCCATAATATAATGAAATACTTAGAATAGATCACTTTTAAAAAGCAATACAAGTGCATTCTTTTATTTTATTTTTATTTTTTTTATCCAAACCAATGTGTTATTTTATGTTTTGATACAAGATAACTATTTTATTTTATTTTTTGAATCCAACAGCAATATTTTATTTTATTTTTATACAACAATATTTATATTTTTTTTTACACAAGACCGATATTTTTTATTTTATTTTGATACAAGAGAACTGTTTGCTTTTATTTTTTTTAATGCAACAACAATATTTTTGTTTTCTTTTATTTTTATACAACAGCACTCTTTCTGTTTTCTTTTATTTTATAACAATATTTTTTGATACGAGAACTTCTTGATTTTATTTTTTGCATAACAGCAATATTTATTATTATTTTTTAATTTTTGCATAAAACAGCAATATTTTATTTTATTTTATACAAGACCAATATTTTTTATTTATTTATTTATTTGGTACAAGAAAACCATTTGCTTTTATTTTATGAATGCAACAACAATATTTTATTTTATTTTATATACAAGATAACTATTTGATTTTATTTTTTGAATGCAACAGCAATATTTTTATTTTATTTATTTTTATTCAACAGCAATATTTCTATTTGATTTTATTTTATTTTATACAAGACCAACGTTTTTTTTGATACAAGACAACTGTTTGATTTTATTTTTTGAATGCAACAGCAATATTTTTATTTTATTTATTTTTAATCAACAGCAATATTTCTATTTGATTTTATACAAGACCAATTTTTTTTGATACAAGAGAACTGTTTGATTTTATTTAATTTAATTTTATTATTTTTCATTTTATTTTTTGCATATAACAGTAATATTTTATTTTATTATTTTCATACAACAGCATTTGTTTACTATTTTTAATTTTTGCATACAACAGAAATATATTATTATTATTATTATTATTATTATGCATACAACAGCAGTATTTTATTTCTTTATTTTATTTATTTTCCCAATATTTTGTCTGCTCAAAAAAACATACCTGGAAAATCCCCATGAAAATTTCACTTTTCTTCATAGATTTTCTTCATAGATTTTAACTAATTCCTGTTCTTTTAGGAAAGAAATCAGGAGCTCAATCTGCTGATGAAGAGCTGCATGAGTCAGAACTTTTTGAAAGTAAAACTCCAAAGCCTGAGAATGGGGTGCTTGGACCAAGTTCTGAAACAAAGTTAGAGGCCCTTGATTCAGAACAGCAGGTGGAGCTTGAGAATGTCAATTCTAACTGCTGTGAGGAGCTGTACGAGTCAAAAAGTTTAAGAAGTAAAACTCCAAAGCCTGATATAATGCATGAGAATGAGGTGTTCAGACCACGTTCTGGGATAAAGTTAGAGGCCCTTGATTCAGAACAGGAGGTGGAGCTTGAGGATGTACATGACGAAGCTCCGTTTGAAAGTAGCAGCCAGCCAGGAACAGAAGAAGAAACCTCTCAAGGTTTAACTTTGCCATATAATCTTCTAGAGAGTGTTGTTGATGGACTGCTCGCAAAGCTGAAGGCTACATATCATGTTGACATTTTTGGCATTTATTTTTCTGAAGCTCTTGTCGCCAGTCTGGCAAAGGGACTGGCAAACCTGGAAGGAATTAATGTTACTAGTAGTTTCCCGAACAAGTGTTTTCCCGATGAGAACGATACTGTTTTACAAATTGTAAATGAAGCTCATGGCACCCTGACACAAAAGAACTACCTGAACGCAGTTTGGCATGAAACTGAAATGGCTGTAATCTATCTCACAGCTATCCTATCTGCAGTTATCCTCGACTACATGGTGGTGCGTCCTAAGGCACAAAAGAATAACTTTACCAGCGAAAGCTTTACCTTATGTGGATCAAACACTGGGTCTTGGAATCCTCCTGTAATGAATGAGTTTTGCATCGAAAACGAAATGATGCAGGCCTGTGCTGCATCTCCAGCACCTGCGGAGGATATTGATTCATCTCTTTGCAACACCGCTCAAGCTAGCTTCAATGACATGAGGTCTGGAAAGTACCGGGATTCTGGCCAGGGAGAAATAGATGAATTATGCTGTGAAGACCAGAGACTAGATTCTGAGAAACCTCTCGGTCCAGCTCTCAGAGACGTCACACCTAAAGTAAAGAAGAAAGGTATTCAAGTCTCCCTTTCCAAACTCCTCTTTTTCAAGAACAAGGCTAGTCAACGAGTGGGTCCTTGAGAACATTTCTTTACCAGAATATTTGAACCTGAGAAACATTAATAAAAAGTGTTTATTTGTTAAAAAGCATTGATGTGCCTTTTATTTGAATGTGCTTCCTGTAGGCACATATATTTCATATGTGGAGTTCGATACATTCAGGAGATATTTACATTATTTTAGTCTTACTTTCTTTTATTTTTAATTTTAAGCATTTTGTTGATGATGATTGTTATATTTATTTTATTAAATGATATTATTTTATGTATATATTTATCATATATAGGCTTTTTATAGCTTTAGTTATAGCTTTAGACAAAATCTATAATAACACTTTATTTTACAGTGCCGTATTTACACGTTACACTACATATATAGTAATAACTGTAAATTATGCATAATTACAAGTAACTAACCCTAAACCAAACCCTAACTGTAACTCTATAGTAAGTACATGTAGTTAATTAATAGTACTCAGTACTTATTTGAGTAATTACAACTATGGCATTTTTCCAATTCTAATAAATCTATTTCAATCATTATTGTTTTTCTTTGTTTTATGAATTTAAACATTTTATTGTTATATTATTTGATTAAGTATTTTATATAGGCCTATCTATTTATATAGTATACTTGCATAGATATTTACATAAAGTTGTTTTATCATTCTTTATTTGATTTATCAATTTAAATGTTTTATTATTTTTATAATATTTTAAGAAATAATATTTATAATGAAAAATAGATACATATTTTATTTTAGTAAATGAATGAAATAGACAGATAGAAAAAACAAGGCATAAGTATTAGGCAGAGCAGGAATCCAAAGGAAGAAAAGATAGTTACGCATCTTAGAATAGGTCATGCTGGTTTAAATTTTACATTACATAGAATAGGAAAACACCACACTGGTCTTTGCAATCACTGCAACACACAAGAGACAGTAAAACACATTTTAGTGGATTGTAAAAGATATGAAGAAGAAAGAAGGGAATTAGAAACACAAGTTCAGGGAACATATTCAGTCTTCTAATGCATTATTTGAAAAATACTGGGTTAAGTAAAAGAATTTGATATGAATATTTAGTTATTGTTTGCTTTTTTTGCTTTTTTTAAAATTTTTATTAAGTCCTTCCTTTTTGTCAAGTTGCTGCCCACACTCCAGTCCAGTAGGTGGCGGTAAATGCACCTTAAGTTGGTTTGCCATCCAATAAAATCAGAAGAAGAAATCTGCTCATTTATCAACAAGAAGTGGATGCTGTCGTCGACTCGTACTTAATTTATAACTTTTTCTTTTAGTAAAAACAACCTTACTATCGCAGATCTTTTTAAACATGTGAGTTCTCTTTTTGGAAAAGTAAACAAATATTTTGCAGATAGATTTTAGAGGTAGCCTGTAAAGTGACAGATTTGTTGCACTATGCCCTGTCGTGTCATCTCCTGCGTTGCACTGCTGCTCTCTGTTGGAATAATAATGATGAATGAGGTTAAAGCTGACGAGTTTTCTGAAAAAATTGAACCTCCAGACTGGAGAAAGACCTTAAAATCCATCCGGAACGGGATTCACAGGATAGACACATACCTTAATATGGCTTTGGACCTGATCGGAGGTTCAGACGGACGGTGTCTCTTTAAGTGCAGCGACGGTTGGTCATATTTTAGACATCAGTAAATGTTATGTATGTTATCATGTATGTTATGTGTTTAACATACATATATATATATATATATATATATATATATATATATATATATATATATATATATATATATGGCATCTAAAATTAAACGTTAAATGTGTTTGGTTTAAATGGCTTTTTATAGGGTACACACCAATTCCTCGACCCAACTACAAACCTGCTTCACCCAACGGATGTGGCTCCCCACTGTTTGGGTTTCAGGTGAGGAGGGAAGATATGCTGTTAGAAGCCAGTATCTATTATTGGAATTGCTGTATTGTGACTTTCACTCATCTGTAGTAGGAGATTTAAATGACTGGCTCTAAATGCTCACTCTTTTAATAATCTCTCTGGTTGACTGCAGTTTGATGTTGGGATCCCATCTATGACCAGATGCTGTAATGAGCATGATCAATGTTATGATACCTGTGGGAGAAAGAAAAATGACTGTGATGTGCAGTTTCAGGTCTGTCTGGAGAGCATTTGTGGGCATTTACAAATTACACTGGGCTTGTCCCAAAGTGTTCAAGGTAATTGACAGTCTTACTAATATTGTGTAAGTATAGAAGCTTGTTTCAACCACAGAATAAAAAAGTAATTGCAAGTTTATGCCTCACAATTCTGAGAAAAAAAGTTTGAATTGTGAGATAGAAAGTGGAAACGAATTTATTTTTCTCAGTATTGAAAGTTTATGCCTCAATACATATTTTTTTTTTTTTAGTATTGTGAGTTTATATCTTGCAATTTGGACTTTATAACTTCAGTATATCTAAATTCCGAGGGGGAAAAAGCCAGATTTGTGGATTATATATGAGAATTATGAGAAAAAAAAGTTTTATTCAGTGGCAGAAACAAGCTTCCATACATGTATGTGATAAAATAACTATTTTTACTCACTACTAACTCATTTATTTTGCCAGTTGCTGAAAACACTTATACGCATAATACATAGCTAGCTTATGATATCCTACTGTATTTCTTGTACATTGTGCTGAGATAAAACCCTATACTCATGTTTTCACAGCCTGTGAGTCAGCAGTGACTTTGCTCTTTGATACGGTCATGCACTTGGGATGTAAGCCTTACCTGGATAGCCAAAGATCATCCTGTATTTGTCACTATGAGGAGAAGGCTGATCTGTGAACACTAGTTATGTATATTGTGATATACTGATTGATTGTTATTGTCTCAGGGTACAGCACAACTCATTACCTTATGTTTTTTTGTTTGTATTTGTTTATTTCATCGTCATTGTGAGCTGTTTATGTTGTAATTGCAAAAGAAGTGAGATTAATGTGATTCTAAATATATAATATATAAAATATATTTTTATATTTATAAATGTATAAAATTAACTTGATTCTAAATAAGATCTAAATTAAATACTGCTGTTCCTTTTCATTTTTATATATATATATATATATATATATGTATATATGTATATGTATAGTGAATACAAATAAAGTGACGCTATTCAAAATCAATGTATCATTATGCGTATATTCTTCTGTTATCTAAATCAGTATTTAATTCATCTTAAACTAGTATGAAAAGTTTCTTTGTTCTGCTCTACACAAAAGAAGATATTTGGAAGAATGTTTGTAACCAAGTAGATTTCGTTATTCATTCATTATTATATCATTTACTAGGAATAGCACAGAATAGTCATAGTCAAAGCTTTTCCAAATCACAATTTTAATATAAAGGCAATGAGTAATAGAGTAAGCAAAATGACATCTTGTGCCTTAACGTATCAGTTTGCATGTTTTCACAATAGCCAGTGGCCAAAGCACAGTATGTCTAGTAATCTCACACACGCTCACAAAAAAACCTAGAATATTTTACATGATTTTGATACATCTTTTTTTTATATAAAGATATAAAGTCAACATTACATGTCATTTGCAACAAATTTTACTTCAATATTTTTCCATTAATCAGAATTTTCAATTAGAAACTATGCAGGGACTTATTTTATTGTCTAAGATTTTCTATGCCAGAATGGAGCCAGGACTGTATCTGATGACTTTTTTTTCAAGGAGGCATTATATTAAAAGGCTTTAATATAATTTCTTTGGAATAATATTGAATCGTTGCAGAATAAGGCCAAGTACTTGAATTAAATAAACAGGGTTCATTTCGATTTAATGTTGACTTTAAATATTTACAGAAATATATTTATATAGAAAATAAAGACCTTTATTAAAACATTCAAATTTTCTTTTGAGAAAACAAAATTGCAATAAATGCATCATAAACAATAGGATCATTTGTTTTTGGTGGTGTTTTATATCCACAGTTAAATCAAGTATGAAAAAAGAACAGCAACACACCAATCAAGATCAATAACGAGCTACATTTAGTCTAGTGACGTCTGGGTAATGAATGAACAGTAGTATGAAGAAAAAGTTGTAATTCGTTGTAATGTGCCCATTTATCATTTCCAATCTGAGAACTGAGGCAGTGAGAGTAGATGCTCATATTTCATCTATCTTCTTTTAGTTCCTCCAAAACCTGCATCAGAAAACACCATAAATATATCACCAAAACACATCTAATTGACTTCTAATGGGTTACTCAGGGCAATATGCAGCCTAGTGCACAGAGACATTTTAGGAAGGAAATGGGCTTAAAAAAAGCCCCACAAGAGCACATCTGATATCTGCAATAGAGTTTATTTTGCTGGAGTTTACCTGAGGCGGTTCGTGTTCCTGAGCTTGTTTTTGGTGCTGGAGAAGGATTGCTGGAATAAGATGGTCTTGTATACCCCATAGGTGGCTGGCGTCTAAAATCAACATAAAAGTCAATTAGTGCAGTTAGACTTAACATTTCTGTTGTTAGCAGATCCTTTCTTACCAAAAAGTCAAACAAGATCAAAACTGTCATGATTGACTACAACATGTCAGCATAAAAGGGACCTATAATGCCCTTTTTCACAAGGTGTAATATAGGTCTCTGATGTCCCCTAGAATGTTGTTTATGCTCAAACAGCAACATTACACACTAACTAAAGTTAAAAAAAACTGAAATCACGATCAAGGACCCCTTTAAATGCTGTTAAATGGAGTGATGCATGGATGATATATTTTTGTAGGCCAAAACTCAGAAATGAGTTTGCATTTTAGCACATCCGGTTCCATCGTCCCAAAGTCAATGTTTTTTTTAAATGGGATTTTAGTTAAAAGCCTGAAATAAGATCAGTGGTGAACACAAAGCTCAAAATATTTATGCATTTTATTCTATGACATAAAACTCACCAGTAATACCTCACTTGTGATTTTTTAAAGTTTTACGTATCTTAAAGAAGTCAGTTGATAACAAGTGTCTAAATGGGACTACAGATGTTGTCGCAGACGTTAAACGTCATCAGACGAACAAACAAACTATTATAACTCGCACTTTTAGTGAAAATGTTTTTTAAAATAAATACCGAAAGTGTTGTCTGAAGCTTAGTGATGGTGACGTTGAAGTCAAGCAACCGTGGTGCAGTTCGTATATAGCCTATTTATAAGGTTATTTTTTTATTTCTGGTGATTGGATTTAGGCTTTAAAAAAATTCATAAACATTGTGTTCATTTGTGAAAATTTGATGTTTAAGTATCATAAACTTTTGTTAATCACAGAGCTTATTTTTTGAGATCATTCAAAAGCATATGGAAACAACGTATTGGGTTATTGTCGAGGGAACCAGTGTGATGCAAACTTTTGGGTTGCCTACAAAAATACGTCATCAGTAGAGATCTATTCAGTAAATTCAATAAGAATCCATGCCATTAGGAATTTTGCAACGAGTTCTAATTGGTTGCGTGGCCAACAGAAAGCTGCTCGTTTGACAGTGACTTCTGTGTAACTGTGTAATCTGTTGCAAATTACATGTGAGAATATGTTGCTTTCTTACCTCTGATTCCCGAACAAATATCCCAGAATTCCACCTGTGCCCATTCCAGTCCAGAATCCGCCCCCACCAGGTCTGTTTCCACCAGTGAAACCGGTCCGGGAACTCTGAGGTCTGGTGTACGCATCGGAAAAGCCGTACCCGGGCCTAGAGCTGGAGTGGTCTTCTGACAGAACCCACAAAATGGAAATCTTATACATTACCCATAAATAAATATGCAAATATTATGCATATTTGGTTTAAATTTGGCTTTCAATATGCACAGTGCACACACTAGGCTATTATAGTCCTTAAACCACAGTTTCAGCTTGAAAGTTTGGAATTATTAAGATTTGAATGTATTTGAAGTCTCTTCTGCGCACCAAGGCAGCATTTATTTGATCAAAAATAGAGTAAAAACAGTAAAATATTATTACAATTGAAAATAACTGTTTTCTATTTGAGGATATTTTAAAATGTAATTTATTCCTGTGATGCAAAGCTGAATTTTCAGCATCATTACTCCAGTCTTCAGTGTCACATGATCCTTCAGAAATCATTTAGTGCTCAATTATTATTTATTATTTTTTGTGCTCAATTATTACTAATGGTTCTTATTATTATCAATAAATCTGTGATACATTTTTAAGGATTCTTGCTGAATAAAAGTATTCATTTACTTTTTTTTTTTTATCTAACCCCAAACGTTTGCATGTTAGTGTATCACGGTTACCACAAAAATATTAAGCAGCATTTCCAACATAGTGATAGTAATAAGAAATGTTTCTTGAGCAGCAAATCAGCATATTAGAATGATTTCTGTAGGATCATGTGACACTGAAGACTGGATTAATGATGCTGAAACTTCAGCTTTGCCATCACAGGAATAAATTACATTCTAAAATTTATTTAAATAGAAAAGTTTTAATTGTAACAATATTTCACAATATTACTGTATATTTGATCAAATAAATATAGCCTTTCTGAGCATAAGTGACTTCTTTCGAAAAAATTTAAAAATCTTAAAAATATTCCAAACGTCTAACCCAGGGGTACTCAACAGGCGGCCCGCGGGCCGCATCCGGCCCGTCAGCATTACATTTGTGGCCCGCATCATGCTACATATAAATGTATTTTTATTATAATTTGCGATCAAAATTAGCGTGAATATTACTTCGTTTTTTTTACACGTACACAAGGGTAGGCGTACAGTGCACGTGACGCTGTAATCATCAGCAGAGAACGCGTATAGTGTACGCGCGCAGCACAATTTTTCTAACCGCAAAGAACAATATAAACTGAAGGCACTTTGCACGCGCGCATTGAATAGTTTTTGCACTAATTTAGTTTGTCCACAAGGTGTCAGCACTGAAACGGGCTGTTGTTTCAGTCTGAAAAGAAACGGAGAAGACAGAACAAGAGTAACAACAAACACCTACCGTTTTGAAGAGCGCTCGTTTGAGGGGATTAAAAGATACCAGCAACTCTAATTTTAAACAAGTACAAAGAGATTTTATTGTAACTATTTGAGCGAAAAAGACTAGACAAGCATTAATCTCTCTAGTGCGCATGTGTCGAGCACTTGTGTTCGTGAACGCCACCAAAGGCTCGAGACTGTGCGCGCAAGTAAAAAACAAAGTAACCTTATTTTTCCATGATGAAATGCAGTTGACATTCCTCAAACTTTGCAGTGTGTAAGTTGCCGAGCAGCATGAAAAACACACCTTTTATTCTTAATGTCAATGTGTTATAAACAGAAAGCAAGCAGCGCTCCCATTACAGATCTGTCATCACATCATTGAGCTCACTTAGAATATCTGATTTATTATGTTTACAACGTTGGTTATAGTTAGATAATTCATAAAATTGTGATTGAACATTAAAATATATATATATATATATATATTTGGATTCTGACCAAATTAAAAGGTAGGTAATAATAGTACAAATAATAAAACATTTATTCTCTGAGTATAAATAGGTGCTATAAAAAGTGTTAAAAAGGTGCAATGGAGTATAAAAAGACTATAAAAAAGTGCAATGTTTTCGTCTTATGGACAAACTCTCATCAGCCAGTGAACAACAGCCAGGCCCTAAAAACTGCACTTTTAGTAAATAAACGGTAAAACTACAAATATTGTCTTAAGTAGGCCTAAATAAAAGTCTTACGATCCAAGTTATAATTTGTGGCCCTTCGCGTTTCATTTGGTTAAAATGCGGCCCTCTTGGCCTCTGAACTTGAGTACCCCCATATTTAAGTATATTAAGTCTATAATAATGAAGAATGGACTCAAACTGCCCTCCTCAAATTGCACATGGTCATATTTATGGTTTCAAAAGTGATTTACAAACTCTTTCTCTTTGAATAGATTATTACCTGAGTAATAATCTGGTTTAAATCCAGGAGGTGGTGGTCCCATGCCTTGGCTGTTATCAAAGGCCCCGCCGAATCCCTGAGTCCCATCTCCATTGTAACCTTGGTGGCCGTGAGAAGGACTGCACAGAAACATCTTGTATACAACATATGCCACCAGCAAAAGGAAGGCTATTGCTATAAGCCCACCCACTCCATCACCAGAGGGGCTGTCCTGGAAGGAATACTGGCTGTCGGACTGCTGAGAGGGGCCTCCTCTCTGCTGCTGTTTTTGATTGGAAAAGCCTTGGAAGAAGTTAGAGGCAAAGCCTGAGAAGCCGGACGAGCCCCCGGAGCCATGAGTGTGCTGCTGCTTCCCTTCTGCCGTGAGCTCTAGCGTGTACTCCAGACCGCATGAGCCTCTCAGCACATAGGCATCAGTAGGACTGCTATAGCCCTCACAGGAGACCTCCACACGCCCAAACCTGTACAAGTTGTCCATGTCAGCCTTGCATTCCCACTATAAAGTGAGAGAGATTAATATTATGAATAGTTCAGAGATGGTTGCCGTATGCAAGAGTCAATTTTTGACCCTGACCTGTGTGTCTATGCCATCTGATCCTCTGTTGTAACACTGCACCACCTCTGGGACATATGATCCACAGCCAGCTGACCCTCCAGCACACTGCAGCTGTAGAACGGGGCTGGAGCGACGTGCAGTGGTGTAGCGTCCTCTGTAGAGGGTGAGCACCTGAACATCACGCAGTAACACAGCATCTGTTGAAGGAAAAAAGATTGTATTATTATTTCTTCTTATCTGTCTGTCTGCATCTGCACCGGATACAAAAAGATACAAAGCTTATAAAATATTCCATTTATATTTTCCTTCTGGTATGTATTATTTATATTGTTTGTTTTTTTATGACATATAATCATATTTATATGATTAATCTGGTCACACACCCCAAATTTTGCACCACATAAAAGCACCAACTGTCCTCTTAAAGATATATATGTGACCCTGGACCACAAAACCAGTCATAAGGGTCATTTTTTTTTTTGAAGATGAGATTTATACATCATCTGAATAAATAAACTTTCCATTGATGTATGGTTTGTTAGGATAGGACAATATTTGGCCAAGATACAACTATTTGAAAATAAAATCTAAATATTGCAGCTGTAGAAAATCTAATTCAGCTCAAGAAAATCTAAATATTGAGAAAATCCCCTTTAATGTTGTCCAAATGAAGTCCTTAGCAATGCATATTACTTACAAAAATAAATGTTTGATATATTTACAGTAGGAAATTTACTAAATATCTTCATGGAACATGATCTTTACTTATCCTAATGATTTTTGGCATAAAAGAATAATCGATAATTTTGACCCATACAATGTACTGTTGGCTATTTGTGGTCATGGGTCACATATTTATTACAAAAATGTACATATTTAATTTGTATTTTTGCTTAATCTTCATTGTCTTCTTCTGATTACTATTCATGATTATTATTATTATTAAATATTAATAAAATATTAGCACATATCATATTGGCCACACTTGTTTCATATAAAAGCATCTCTTTAAGATACATATATTATAAAAATTTAAATACATTTTTAATTAAGATACTCCTCTAATAAAATATCATCACATATTTTTATCATAATTTTGGCCACACCCCAACAATTGTGCCACATAAAAGCCCTATCTCTCCTCTTTACGATATATTACAAAAATGTAGGCCTACATTAATTTATATTTTCCTCTTTCTTCTTCTTCTTTTTATTATTGTTATTATTAGTAGTAGTAAAAGTAGTTGTAGTAGTATCAAATATTAATAAAATATAATATATTTTACACATATTTATATTACCATATTTGCCATATAGACCACCAAAAATGTCCTCCTGATTATACATATACTACAAAAATGCACATATTTAATTTATGTTTTCCTCTTTCTTCTTCTGCTTTAAATTATTATTATTATTATTATTATTATCATCATCATTATTTTGTAATACCAATAGGTATTAATAATATAATAAAACATCATAACAGATTTGTATTATCATATTGCCCACACCGCAAAAACATTTTGTATCAAAAAGCCCCAACTGTCCTGTTTAAGAAGATGCAAACATTACAAAAAGGTACAAAATGGTCTTTCTTCTTGCGGTTTTTCTTATTATGTAGTACTACTAAAATACCATGACATCAACTTAGTAATATTTAATAACATCATTACAGACACATGCACAAAATATTTGGTATAGAAAAGACCGAATGTGAACTTTAAGATCGAATAAATTTCTCAGAGTCACAGCAGGGTAACAACATCCTGTAAAGCTGAAACTTCAATGCAAATATAAAATAAGTCCAATACGAACTTATTTTACTCAAACCGACCCATCTATCTACTCTGAGATCTCTGATTTGATAAGCATTGCTTATTTATTAACTGTAGGTTCATATAAAAGACATTTTACCATCATTCCAGCAGCTGATGTGAGGTACAATCAACAGCAAAAGTTGCAGATATAAAACTCCTGAGCTCCTCATTTCTCCGGTTATGATGGAAAACCTCTGCTTTATCCTCGAGTAAGATGGTCTGAAATGCCTTACTGTAAGCCGGCACGTGGCTTTTAGCAAGAAGTAAAAATAAAGTCTGATGTAAACAAATGTAACTGACAGTTTAGTGCAACATCATTCTTAACACACTTCCGCTTCCGCGTTCTGGTGTTAACTTATGAGCTGCTCTTTATCGCCATCCACTGAAAGATGTACTGAATTACATGCCACTGGATTACAAGCGGAAAATGTTTAGATGTTTAAAATGTTTAAATGTTTCTTTTTTTACAGTCTATGGTTTAGACTGACATGTTTGAGACTGAAAATGTAGTTTTCTTTTCTAATAGTACCTTTAGTGTTATTCTTTTTACATTAACTATTTTTTAAATCACGAGTCTTAGCAATGAACCCAGCTGTAATCTTACTGTATGGGTATTTCTTTATTTCATAAAATTAAATTACTATATTATGTAATATTATTTTATTTTAAATGATATACAATTATGTAATATCTTCTCCAATAATTATGGTTTACCTCACAAACAACGCTAATAATATTAAAATTAACATAAGACAATATTAACTTCAGCCAAACTTTTTGGTAAATGTTTCATTGTCTCTGCCACGTTGAAATGTATTAAGTAAAATGACAATGTAATGTGCCAGTATATGACTGTGCTCATTAATAATAATGTTTTAATGACTTTGCAGTATAAGCATCATAACAAAATGTGTAGATACATAAATACATACATAAATACATAACTATTAGAAGCAGGACTGAATCTTTACGTTGCGCTTATAAGCAAAAATGTGAGATGACATTATTTCAACAATGATTTATGGCAAAGACCGTATCATCATCAAAGAACTATGAATTATGAATTAATTCCTCAAATGATTGTTTTACACCACAAAACAGCATTTAAAGTACTGACTCCAGTGGTTTAACATCAATTTTATGAAGTGACGAGAGCTTTGTCTGCGCAAAAAAACAAACAAAAAAATCACCACTTTATTTACAAAAATATCAATCTGCGGAAGCGCGTTCACGTAATGTGCATTTTGTTTTCACGAGGGGATGGCCAAGATGGCGGTAGATGCAGGCGATCTTTTTTGAAGTGAAGTTAAATTTACCTGTATAACGTTACCCCTTTAACATTATTTTTTATTTATGAATTTGTTCTCGAAATTTACCGAGTTTTTTCTCGTAATTTAACGAGTTTATTCTCAACATTTTATCTCGACTTTTTTCTCGAAATGTAATAACTTTAATCTCGAGATGGTTTTATTTTTTTATTATTGCTTGGCCCTAATCCTCTTCCGTACTGATATTGTTGCGTGAACATGCTTTGGATAATATTATTTTGTTAATGAAGTGGATTAATGTAAGTAAATTAATGTTTTTTTTTTTTGTGTGTGTAACGTAAATAAAGCACTTGCTTCATAAAATTTGAGATTAAACCACTGGAGTCACATGGAGTACTTTAATGATGTCTTTCCTACCTTTCTAGACCTTGACAGTGGTAGTTGCGTTGGATCTCTATGGAGGGACAGAAAGCTCTCAAATTTCATTAAAAATATCTTCATTTGTGTTCCGAAGATAAGCGAAAGTCTTATGGATGTGGAACGACATGAGGGTAAGTAATTAATGACAGAAATTAAATTTTTGGGTAAACTATTCATTTACGATTATTCCAAATAACTACAAATACTTCAAGTAATGGCGCTTCTGCAGTATGTAGGTTTAGAAATAATTTTATTTTGTCCATCACTCATGTAAATATACAGAAGTTATGAATGGATAGATACATTTGTATTTAACTAAGAATATCGGTCAACTGCAAAGCTGTTGGGTGCTCCATTTCTTTAGTACTTTCACTTCCAAATTTCATCCCATCAGCCGAAATTACAATTAAGACAGTTATGAGAGATACAGGCAGAGATGAATGATTGTTAAAGAGTTCTGCAAAGTGCACCGTACAGATCTACTCACATTGACACCAGCTGGCAGCTCTGATAACAGGAGAGTCAGTAAAAGTTCATGAACACTGCTCAATATTCTAGAGACAGATGATGATTATGAAGTCACCCTACAGCACAAGAAATGACAGCTTTTGCTGTAACTGACTGTGAGAAGAGAGTGATAACTGGTTCTTCTATACAAGCAGAGAATATCTTGCTCTATTCATCCACTCATTGGATTTCGCCAAGCAAATCACATCAAATTAAACATCAGTCCCAGAGAATAAACATACAAAATATTGCATTTACAAATAACATAATTAATGTGGTTGATTATATTTCATAGTATGAGCGCTCCAAATCTGTGTGTTGGATATTGATTATTTGCAGTTCTAGACTTCTGAAGACTACAAGTCTACAAGTCTATTCAATAAATTATATTATGATATACTCAGAATGAAAATGCTCAAATAACAATCAGAAAGGACCAGCATTCGGACAAAGCAAATATAGAGCTTTGTTTCTTCCTTCTTTTTAGGAAGTTATTGTGCAACACAAGGCTTATGATACCATGAGCTTTAAAGCACAGTACCAGGATCTTGATTTATTTATTATTGCATATTTGCACCAAAAGGTCCTTTCATGAGTCTGTAGACATTCCCCATATAAGTCCGCCTCCTCACTGGATGTGGTGTCTCCTCGCTCTTAAAGTCCAGCCTCATCTCGCATCATATTAAAAATGGCTAAAATCTACAGTACATCAAGTCTCTATGTACTGCTTTTGAGAGTGCATGCAGAATATTGCACTACTTTCCCGTAACAAACTACTGCTTGGAAAGCCCTGCTACTCAGACTTCAGTGGATATATAGATGCCGTACCACAGCTCAGCTTCTGTGTTATAATTCATATGCCCTGGAGTGCCTTCAGAGCAATAAAAGAGGGCCTGTTCCTGGAAAACGAACAACAGCGGGCGTGATAAAGGAATCAGATGGAGACTGGGCAGCTGATGACCTTGTCCTCCAGCATTACGCTGACTACCAGAAACACAAAGTACAGCAGGAACATGAGGGAACCCAGCAGCTTGCTCATCCTCCACCTGCACACAGCGATGGAGATAATGACGAAGAGGAGCATGAGGAAGAGCAGAACGATGGCGCAGAACAGGCCGTTGCTGCTCACAGTCACTGGAGCCATGTCGTTCAGGATTGCAAAGAGTAACCAAGGAAATGGCAGGCTGGGGACAGTGAACGGACACAGAATGATGTATTAGAAGGTTGTTTTATCTAGTCGATTCAGTTAAATAATGAGTATTAAGTTGATGATGAAGATCTCTCACCCCACAGTGATGTCAAATATGTTGGAGCCGACTGAGCTGGAGACGGCCATGTCGCCGAGACCTTTCCGGGCAACAATAACACTGGTGATGAGATCAGGAATGGAGGTACCAGCCGCTAGAATAGTTAAACCCATGATCTCCTCCGTTATTCCAATAGTCTCACCAACCTGCGGCAGAAATTTGCATTGGGTGTTTAATGTGCACAAATGTTAACCACAGTTTCCACCAAAACACTATGATAAAATTATGCTAACTTGGTATTGGCAACAACTGTCATCAAAGAAATTAAAGTGACAGAAAGACTTGCTTTTATTACATTCCTGCATTAATTTATTATGATTCTACTTTAGTAGCACTAGAGGAAAATGTATTATTTGGCTAATGATAAATCTCTGTAAGGGCAAACAGTGGCTGCCCCATTTTTCATTGGCGCTAGCTCCAGAAGTATTTTTCATTAAAGTTTTCCATAGGGATTTTAAAATAGTCTTTGTTAAAGAGTTATAAGCCATGAACCGAGCTAATCGGCTATACAGTGAATCACAACACTACAAACTTTGATTTTGAGTTTTTGAAACTCAGATAAAAAGATAAAGGTACAAAACTGTGTTCTTGATGGTTTTAGTGATGGAAAGAAAAAGAACTACAATCCCATGATGCATTGCAAACAGAATAATCGATGGAGAAATAAACTACTCATTTACAAATGTTGATTAAATGAATAAAAACAATATATTTTAAGTTTATTGTAAAATATATATACACACACACTCTGCATATATACAAACATTTCAGTATTTTGAGAGTGTAGGGAGCTTGTTAGTTTTCTCGCCTCTTTGATTGGTTTAATTTTCTGTACAGTATCATGGCTAATGTAGTTTTTCACCAGGAATTTCACTGTTAAACATAATTATTTTAAAAATAAGCTGAAATAATGCGGGATGACGGCTTTAGCAGAAGCAAATACCACGGAATAACAACCTTGTAGCTCACAGTAGGTCTGTCTTTAAAGGTTTATAGTTGAAAATCAATTTCCTTATGGAGAAAATGAATGGAGTTTTTATTTCCGGACCCGACAGTTGCACTCTATTAACATGCTCTAGCTTGGGATCTAGTGAAAACTATTACTTATTTTTGTTCCAAAAGGTAGGCAGTAAAATTATTTTGCAGTCTAAGATAGCCAAAATCACATTGCTTTGGCAAAATCACATCTATTCTTTGTTTAAAAGAATAATAAAAAAAAAAAAAAAAAACAATCCCAGAGAGCACTGCTATGAGCTTGGTGAAAAGTCCATCCAAGATGACAGATAAAGAGAAAGATTGTTGATTACAAATATACTCATATTTCATCCAAAACCAAAAGTCATAAATAATATTAGTGCATATATTTTTGTGTGCAATGAATTTTTATGCATGTCCAAAAGATTGTGTGAACAAAAAAATAATTCTAAGCAGCATTGAAATCAACTGTAAGAAGCGGTATTGTAATATTTGGAATGTTTCAAATCTGTCACTTTCTACAATAGGTTCCATTTCAGTCAGAGTGCTGTCTTTAAAGGCAGCTCCCTATGTAGGCATCTCACTAGGTTCTGACGAAAGTCACAGAGCTTGTTTTCACAGATTGAACACGCAGAATCAGAATTAGAATGTCTGTGAAATGACGTGCTGTAGTGACTGTTGGCATTGGTTTGTGTCTGTTGGTGCAGCGTGAATTGGCCTTATGACTGCATATGCACATTGGATCTAGCCTGAAAAATGGGATGGTTCATGTCAGATTTTGTTGCTGATTTGAAATGTTATTTAATTGGGAGTGTGGCACAGTTTTTGAGATTTCAGGATTCCCCTATTCAGGTAGATAGGACTTGGTCTTGAATGCACTAAATGGCTGCCTGGAGGCATTGCAAATATGGCCACCAGGAGAACAGACTTTCCTTGAAAGGGACTTTACTAGCACAAGAAGTTCTGATCCAGTACAATCCATAAAGTCCAGGGTCAAATGATTTATAGTTTAGTTATTCTCAACCTTTTTAACTCAAAGGCTACTTACTGTCCAACACAATATTTGAACTGGAAAACCTGGTTGAATGGGTTTAGTAGAGTTTCTACAGAGGGAGCTGATGCAGAGCTAGAGAGCAGTTGCCTCCGAGGAAAATGACAAGAACAGCTAATTGGCTTTAGGATTTGGCTGGCTACTCTAACTGTGTTACTCTGAGTTACAAATTTACAGCAGTTTTATAAGGAGAGATTAACCTTCACCTATGACTACCTCACACTGAAGACATTGCTCCTCTTTCACTTACATTTCTATTCTTTTTTGGACATACAGTATGCCTAGAGTATTGCTAACAGTAATTTAAATACATTGGTAAAAGAAAGGGCATTAGAACAGGTGTGGGATGGTTGAGTGTGTGAAGAGATTGAAGTACCTGATGAGCCCACCACACCATCAGGTAGGAAAAAACAGCAATCCAACAAATAGATCCCAAAAATGTTAACGGAAAGAACTTCTTTGACGTCTATGGAACAAAAGAGGACATAAGGAAAATAAGGAAGGGGTGTCATGATATTCAAATATGAAAAAAAAACAACAAAACAAAACAAAAAAACCCCCAAGCAATCCATTAGTTTCAACAGCCTAACAGTCAATAGTCTTTTTAGTACCATTATTGCACAGAAATTGCATGTTGCACCTTAAAGTACGACGGCTTATAAACAGCATTAAATATGTCAGTTGTTCAAATGTAAAAATAGAAAACGCTACTCAGTCGTACATCTCTGCGGACATCTGGCAGTGACAGCCACAATGGAAAGACGATGGGGAAGATGAAGAGGTATGTTGCTCGCTTTCTCGCTGTGTCTGGCCATGCCAAGCTCAGAGGCTGGTCTTCATCTTCCTCCTCCTCCTCAACCTTTGAGATAAGAGCCACAAAAACACAGTGGTATCAGTCAGTATTAGGATTTTAGGGATTCAAATATATAAAAAAACTGGAGGGAGTATGTTGGACATGTCCAAGGTGATCTGGTTGTGTTGTGATTACTATGTATGTTGAAATCACCTCAGCTGCAACACTGCCATTCATGGGCGGAGTGACTTCTACCTCCACGTTACTGCTGTTGGGAAGGTTCTTGTCGGCTAGAGAATAAAACAACAGGAATCTCAATTTAGTAACTTTGAAATTATATTTTAATAATGCAATATGTAATGATGTGAGTTAAGCACTAACCCCAGCAGATTTTAAACACTTATGACGGACATAAATATTTAGTAAGCGTTTTACCTAGCTGTAGGCTATGGCACAATAGGAAGGGAATCAGTATAAAAGGAAATCAAAAATGTTGCTGATGTTATTGTGATTGCAAACTGCACATTTTCAAAGAAAAAAAAAATGTTTGTAAACAAACATTTTTAGAAGTTCTGCATCAGAAATGACTTTACTTTTCGGTTGACGTTGCCAAATCCTTGTATTTTTCCAATCATTTACGTTGGTTTGGAATGGCCATTTTGCGTTGGATAAAAACTGTGATTATCCTGAATTTACTCAGGATGATCACATTACAAAAGTAAATGCTGTTCCACGTTGAATTTTTACAAAACATTTAAACTCACCAACACCATTTGCCTCATCTTCTCCCTTTTTTCTTGCGATCTTGTGTAGAATTGATGCCTTCTCCTTGAACTTCCCTGAAGTTTATTATTTTATTAATAAGACTACAAATCTATGAAGCGAGTCAATATGTGTGCATATTTGTATATTTGGAGTATATGTTTTTGCACATTACCATCACTGAGAGGATCGAGTGTGTGAATCATTAGCTGGAAGATGCTGTTTCTCATGAGAGTGTTGTGGAGGGAGGCGGAGCTTCCTCCTCGCTGGAGGCGGGGTTTAGCCTATAAGGAAAAAAAGAATACCTTCAGATATCTAATTGTATTGTCTATCATTGAAAAGTTAGTGTAGACATTGAGGACAAGTGCTGAGGGTCAGATGATACTTGCCGAAAGTTTATTTTCTTCATCTACTGCACTGATAACCTTGAGAAAAAAGAGAGAAACAGAACCCATTGAATTCTATGAAAAGTAGTTTCTTATCAAAAGGGGAAAAAATCAAATTAACGATTAGTTTAGACACCTAAAATACATAGAGAGTTGTGGACATTAATTACATCATTTTTGCAACCTGACAAAACATTTTTCTAAGAAACGATTCAACAAATGACCTCATCAGGTAATTTTGGGGTATTCTTAAATAAAAAGCCCCACAGTTTCTAAATGAGAAGATATTTTCAGAGAAGCTTAAAAAGTACAGGAAATTTTTAGTTATATAAGTACCATACAGTGGTAGTCAGAAATATTGGCACCCTTAGTAAATATGATCAAAGATGACTATAAAAATAAATCTGCATTGTTTATCCTTTTGATCTTTAATTCATAAAATTAGCAAAAATCTAACCTTTCATTGAAGGAAAAGAATTGAAAGTGTTTTTCTCTAAAAAAACATGTTGGCCACAATTATTGGCACCCTTTTATTCAAAACTTTTTGCAATCTCCTTTTGCCAAGATAACAGCTCTGAGTCTTCACCTATAATGCCTGATGAGTTTGGAGAACACCTGATAAGAGATCAGAGATCATTCCTTCATACAGAATCTCTCCAGATCCTTCAGATTCCAGCTCCATGTTGGTGCTTCTTCTCTTCAGTTCACTCCACTCATTTTCTTTAGGGTTCAGGTCAGGGGATTGGGATGGCCATGGCAGAAGCTTCATTTTGTGCTCAGTGACCCATTTTTTTGTTGGTTTTGATGTTTGTTTTGGAAAAAAATCAGGATTGTCCTGAAGGAAGATCAAACCTCTTTTTTTTTAGTTTCATCTGAACATAGAAGCCGGTCCCATTTGAAGTTCCAGTCGTGTCTGACAACTGAATATGCTGGAGATTGTTTCTGGATGAGAGCAGAGGACTTTTCTTGAAAACCTCCCGAATAACTTGTGGGGATGTAGGTGCTGTTTGATCATGAGACTCAAGACTCAACTAATCTCTGCAATTCTCCAGCTGTGATCATTGGAGAGTCTTTGGCCTCTCAAACTTTCCTCCTCAATTCACATTAGGATGATTTAGACACACATCCTCTTCCAGGCCGATTTATAATATCTTTAGTTGATTGGAACTTCTTAATTATTGCCCTGATAGTGGAAATGGGGATTTTCAATGCTTTAGCTATTTTCTTACAGCCACTTTCTATTTTGTGAAACTCAACAATCTTTTGCTGCAGATCAGAGGTTAGATTTTTCCTAATTTTATGAATTAAAGATCAAAAGGATAAACAATGCAGATTTATTTTTATAGTCATCTTTGATCATATTTACCAAAGGTGCCAATAATTCTGACCACCACAGTATATATTTTAGTCTTCAAAGCAACATCACGTCGGATTTGAAAGCACAAATCATTCACTTCCAATGAGGATGAATTTCACCTAGTGGTTAGAAAATATAGGCTGCAAGTATAAAACCAAGTAAGATAATTGGACAATAATGGTTTTATGACCACTGTGTCCAAAAACAAGGTTTCTCTGTGGTAAAAGTATCATCTGAATGATACACACACTATACTTTCTCTTGATTTTGTTATAACATCATTGGCTCCTCCTACAAACAGCAACATCTCCAACATTATCTTGATCTGGACTATATTAGTAGAAACATGTTTTTCAAACATCTTTAATGCTCACCAAGTCTGCATTTATTTGGTCAAAAAATACAGTAATATTGTATATTACTAATTTAATTACTTTGTTCTATTTTAATACATTATAAAATGTAATTTATTCCTGTGATG
Organism: Chanodichthys erythropterus; assembly: GCF_024489055.1. Classification (NCBI taxonomy): domain Eukaryota; kingdom Metazoa; phylum Chordata; class Actinopteri; order Cypriniformes; family Xenocyprididae; genus Chanodichthys; species Chanodichthys erythropterus. The sequence continues at coordinate 11,925,435 of NC_090232.1, read as the reverse complement.
GCAAAGCTGAATTTTCAACATCATTCCTCCAGTCTTCAGTGTCACATGATCCTTCAGAAATCATTCTAATATGATGATTTGGTGCTCAAGAAATCTCTTCTTTTGTGCTCAGCAGATGCACAAAAGAAGAACCTGTATGAGTTTCTTTCTTCTGTTGAGCACAAAAGAAGATATTTTAAAGAATGTTGGTAATCAAACAGTTGACAGCCATTGACTTCCATAGTAGGGGGGGAAATACTATAGAAGTCAAAGGGTACTGTCAACTGTCTGGTTACCACCAACATTCTTTAAAATATCTTATTTTGTGCACAACAGAACTCGTACAGGTTGGAACAATATGAGACTGAATAAATGATAACACAATTTTCAGTATTGTATTGGAAGAACAAACATAGAATTTTGCCCCACCATCCAAATACCATCAATAACAGTTTCCTTTTTTGTGGAACTATTAAGGTACTTAAGAGAATAAATATTGGGTAACACTTTATTTTAGTCTTTTGACAAGCGCTGCTTCTAAATGGTTCAAATAAAGTCTATCGAAATAAGTGGTTGCCCAGTGGGGTGGCAGCAACAGCAGTGTCCTCATGAGAAAACTGGTTGGCTTAGCAGAGACACACGAGCAGCCTTAATTAAGCCTAATCAGCCCAGTAGAACATAGAGGGCTTAAGCACGTTTCGTTTGTGATTAGCAGGCCCTGCCATTTGCTCTTCATGTCCCTCCCTCCCCAGCTTTGGTCTTTCTGCAGGTGGAAGATAAGCTCTAAGTGATGCCTGTGGAAATAGAGCTGAGCTCTGTGTGCTCAGCAAGCTTTAAAGCAGAGGTCAGCCAACCAGAGACCAGCTCACTGAAGCTGTCTGACATTAACAGACTTCCTGCTGTTAGGCCAACACTCTTAAATATCTGAGTTAAGGCCATTCGAACCAAGAATGAAAAGTATAACGATTACTACATTAGCATTTATTCTTACCGACTTCCCAACGTTATACTGTAGTTTTAGTTATCATTTTAGAAGATATTTTATCACCATCATTGGTGTTTTACAATCTTAAAAATAATGGTTCTTTATTGGATCCATGAAAAACCTTTAACATCCATGGCATAAAAGGTTCTTTATAATGGAAAAAGTTTCTTCAGATTATTACACTAAGGAAAAAAATATTTTAAGAACTGTTCACTGAAATGGTTCTTTGGGGAACCCAAAATGGTTCTTCTATTGCATTGCTACAAAAAACCCCTGTTGTTTTTTAAAAGTGTAGCGCAGATGTGAGCACACATTCACATTGCAAAACTCATTACACAGCAATCATGTGAACATCTTTTTTTTTTTTTACATAAAAATAGGCACCAAAAAAACAAACAAACTGACCCCAGACCTTAACTAATGCAAAACCAGACCTTCAAAGCTAAATCCTGCATCAAGATCAGTTAAATTACTAGTGTTTAAAGCAAACATTAAAAGAATTGAGTTAAAAAAATGGTTTGAAATGGTGCATATTTTACTGCATTTCTTCTGCATTCAACTTAGTACAGGTATTGGGGGACTGTCTGACTGATTCATCTCAAAGGAAGTTCAATGAACATGTGACTCAAAATCATTTTTGCCCAAACTTTTTGAGCCAATCACCTGAATTATAAATCCTTCTGGAGTTGCAGGAAAATTACAATACTGATGGGCATCAGCATGCACATTTTCAAGTTTTTTGTTAGCGACTAACTGAGATGTGAAAGGCAGAGGACAGGAAAAAAGTCCATTTCCTTTTGTTAAGTGTCCTCCAGAAAAGAATCAACCTTGTTTTGGCCTTCAGGTGTCTGGAGTCTGGAGAGCTACCATATCTGTGGCATAAAAATTAATCCTTACTTACAGATGTTTCACCAGGCATACACAATAACTTAAATTCTAACAGGATGGCCCGTCGACATCATGTGAAAATGTTAGAAAATAAACAACTGACCTTGTGAAATCTTAAATTGTAAACTTTATGCATGACTAAAATTTGATTGCGGAGGTAAAAAAAACAAAAAAAAAAAACAAATGTTTTCCAACATCACAAAGTCAAAGCACATTTAACAAATATTGTAGAATTTTGTCATTGCATTTGACATGTACCCTTACACAAGACACGGATGCTGAAAATGGGATCAAGGGCAGTCTTACCAAATATCAGCTAATGAACTTTGCAGAGTAACAGTTTTAGCAATTAGTTGTACCAATTAACATGCTAGATCCATGCAATGCCACCATTACAGTTCTATATATAGAACTGCAAGCACTAGAAAAAAAAAAAATTACATACATCACCGTGGAATTACTGTATTTTAAGCAGTGATGCAAAGTTAAATTTTCAGCTTGTATATTAATACTTTTCATTCACTTCATCAATCAATATAACAATGGATAAATAGATGGTCCGTTACATTACAAAAGGATCTGAGCTCAGTTCCGATTAGTCTCCTGGCCTGATGCCTTTACTAATGAAGATAATTCAGCATGATCTAACAGAGAGACTGAAGATGCTGAATCATCTTTGTTTCAAATGAATTCAGTTAAAGATCCAATTGAGCTCAATTCTGTAACAACTGCATTTGCACACATCTGTGGAAAAACACAGGCAGGCAGACTGATTACAAGGTTGAAACCCTTGTGGACTTCATTCCAGTTTTAATCATACACTGTCAGAAAAAAGTTACAGTGTTTGTCTCTGGGGCAGTAAAAAGGTATTAAAATATACTTTTAAAGTAGTAATATGTACCCTTAAGGTACTAATATGCACCATTTAGGGGTAGGAGGTACAAAGATATACCTTTTCACTTTTGTACATTAGGGTACTGCCCCAGTGACGAGCACCGTACCATTTTTTTCTAACAGTGCATGGGTCATCTGGGAACTTGAATTGCCTCTATATTGTCTCTTAGCAAGGGTCCTGTAGTTAACCAGAGAAGGCAGGTGAGCACACTAAAGAGGCTTAATGTGACAGGTAACCAATTTTAGAGACAGAGGCATTTAAGGATTCACAAATTACCTCACACAACACCATGTTCTCACACTTTCCCCTCTTTACTTTTCATATGAAGTTAAATATACTTAAGCACTTGGAATTATGCCAGCAAATATTCTAAGCATTTACATATTATATAACTAGAAAGTCAAATGCACTACTTATTTTTTATAAGTCAGAGGGCACTTAGAATATTATACAGTACCACAAAGTGAATTATGAAACCTATTTTGCAATGACTTTTAATAGGTGGGAGATAACAAAATAACTATTTAATGTTTTCTCAAAGTATTGAGAAGTGTTAGTTTTATTTTATTCAAATTCAGATACTTTATTATCACTTAAAATGCATGCTCATATTTGCTGTCAGTTTACTATGAAAATCATTTAAAAGGTTTCAAAATATCCATAAAGCGCAACAAAGTGTAATTAAATAATTTAAAGTGGTCTCCCAGGTAATTGTTTATTATAGGACTGATAGTGAAAAGGGTTGTTGTAATGTTCGATATTCCCTCAAAAGTCTTCTTCAGAAGGCAGGTCACTCCTATAAGCACTAAGAGTCTTTTTACTTTGGTTGGCGTCACCCATTCTAAGCAGTTGATTTGGGATTACAAAGGATTTCAGGTTGGAAGTCATAAACCACAAACAGAGATGAAGATATCCACCATGTTTCAGAACTTACATTAAACACTAACGCATATAAAAGTCTAACTGCGAAAGAAATCTGATGTCGTGATTCAAAAACCTGCCCGTTTCCCACAATAGTCTATATTTGATTCCTGTTTAAAAAAGAACAGGACACCTGTCTATACTTAGCAGTACTAAAAGGATCAAATCTTATTGGATTAACCCGAGCTTCAGCTAAAGGAGCAAAGAGCACATGTACCAACTGTCCTATACCATCCCCCAGACTATTAATTTTAATTTTAGAAGTCTCTCTAAACCAAAGCCATTTTTCATTCCAATCCAGAAGGATAAAAATCCTTTGTAAAGTTTTCTATAATGTTGCCATCTTCTAGTAGGCCTACCTGTCCTCCTGAAGAGCATATCTATGTAGTTAAAATCAAGTCTGAATGAAAAGTGGGACATTTATGAAAAACTTTAACAAGCTTTCTGGAATCATATTCCCAGTGTACTGAGGAGACATTCCTACATTCAAAAAGCAATCTACCAGCAAAGAGCAATCTAACACTAATGAGTGTGGGTTTATATAGATAACATGCTACTAATGGTTCTTAAAAGTAATGTATATGCCCCTGGTGCATTACTAAGAAGCCTATCAAAGCAGCACGGTCAGCTGATTCACCTGTGTTCCATATGAGGGACAAACTGCATCTGCAAACAACAAATCCGACTCCAGCTGTTTGAACGAAAGTAATAGAGATACAAACGAGAGTTTTAAACCTTAACTGGCTTTATATGGGCCTAAACTATACCAATAATACATATCACCACTTCACAACTGATATCCAGATTCATGTTAATTTGACAATGCATTGCATACAATCATACATTATTCATATCACCTCTATAGTGGGTCAATATACAGTGGCCCCAAAACAATTCAGACACTTTTGGACAATTAAGTCATGTTTAAAAATGTCTGAATGTTGCTGCATTAGAGACTTCTGCAAATAAATGTAGCATTTCATGTCATTTTTGGTCCGTAACCAACTGGACCCAAGGTCATTTTACTAATGTCTGACAACCAGAAAGTGTCCATATATGTATTTTCTTCATTTTCAATGGTATATCTTTTGTTTTAGTGCTTTTTATTCAATATTTAAAAGTGTACGAATTAATATTTTATACTGTATATGTGGCTGATTTGTCTAAATACTTTGGGGCCACTGTGAGTTCTTACCTAAGAATGATGATAAAGAAATTCTAATATTTCTTTCTAATATAAAAATCAGCTGCATATACTGTGTACATTTGTTTCTTGTTCCAGTCAGATTTATGATTATTAATAATGCTTATTTGATAGAGAAATAACTTTAAAAATGTCCACCCAGTTGTTGTTTTTGGTGTTTGTCCTATAATGCACTTGTAGTATTCTATGATGGACACACACACACACACACACACACACACACACACACACACACACACACACACACACACACACACACACACACACAAACACACAAACAAACATTCAACAATTCAGTAAACATTTGAAGCTATAAAATCCAATGTTTTGCACTAGAAAAAAAAGCTATTCCTAATCAATATTTTTATTGTTTTTCCCAGTGAAAAATCTGAACAACTTAAAAATAATAAGATTGCAAATACTGTTATTAATGTATCTTGAATCTTAGTTTATCAGTCTTACCCTACTGGAAATATTTTTCTTGATTAAGTAACAAAATTTAGTGAGGTTTATACTTAAATTAAGTATTAATTTAATAAGAGGTTAAAACTAAAATTCTCTGTTAAAAGATATATCATGCAGTTTTGCTTCTAAAGTAAATTTATTTTGTTCGAAGGATGATATTAAATATTTTCTCACTGCAAAACAAGACAAAATACTGGTTGTAACAAATCGGGAATTGATCCCCAAAACCAACTCCAAGAACTCTCTGGAGGTAGTATCAACAAAGATAATTGTGCCAGGAAAAGACAAAAATAGATATTCATCCCTCTTTAGATGCCTGGCTGCTTAAACACAGTTTTTAACTAAAGGGTTGTAAGTAGAAGATTTTAACAACTTTCTTCCTTTATATCTCCATCTTGCCTCATCTCTAATACTTTTGCTCTTTTACTCTCGGTCTCTTTTTCTGCTGTCCGTACCGCAGGGGTTCTGGTCTTACTCAGCTGATTGTGTATTCAGAGCAGTGTTGTCTGCTCTGTCCAGGTGACACCTGATATAATGCCTAATCCGGCTCAGAGAGGTGATAAAACTGTCTGTGTTCTTTTCAGTGGGAACACTGATTCTCAGCCAATATTCAGGTTCAACTCCCATTGCTGTTGCAAACAACTCCCTAGTTCTGTTGTTATTGCTCAAGATCCTTAGAAATTCCCAAAATGCACCATAAAAACCGGTGAGCATCGGCTGCTCGCTATATTCACAATGTTGTCATGTCTTTTTAAGTTAGTCTATTCTGTCAGTTTTCTTATTGTGCATAAAAACATGCATTTCAACATACTTTCAGAAATTAAAGTTGTTAGAATTTGTAAAAAACAAAAGAAAAAAAAAAACTATTTTTATTTAATGTGTTCACTCGCAAGAAACATAGTTTTACCTCCCAGCTCATTATAATTTATATCCATCCAAAGTTTTGTGAGCAAATGCAAAGTTTCTCAGGGGAACACAAATGTTTTTCCTCCACTTTAGGGGCTCTGTGCAAGTGAATGTTTTAAAGTGGAGCTGTACTTATTGCACAATGGTGTATTTTAGAGCAAAGTTGTTGTTAAAGGGATAGTTCACCCAAAAATGAAAATTCTGCCATCAAGTTGTCCCAAAAATGTCTTTCTTCTGTTGGACACAAAAGAAGATATTTTGAAGAATGTTGGTAACCAAACAATTGCTGGTGCCCACTGACTTCTATAGTATGGAAAACAAATACTATGGAAGTCAATGCGACCCATCAACCGTTCGGTTACCCACATTCTTCAAAATATCTTATTTTGTGTCCAACAGAAGAAGGAAACTCGCACAGGTTTAGAACAACTTGATGGAGAGTAAATGATGACCGAATTTTAATTTCTGGGTGAACTATCCCTTTAAATTCTAGTTATTTTGTAAGCACTTCAAATCCATTTTCATGAGATACCAGTGGTTCTCAACCTTTTTGACTTGAAGGAAAGGCTGAGGTCCACTGGTTGAGAACCACAGTGATATACTGTTTCCTAACAGGAGTATAAGGAAAGACATCAGTAATTCACATCCACTGATTGCCAACTTTGACCTGGGAAGCAGATAATTCACCTGGAACAATACAACTCACCTTGGGAGGAGCTTCAACGTCATCCACTTGATTCCTGAGTAGTTTAGTCTTGATCAAAGTCTCTACGGCCACGTTGTACTTCATAAAAGTGACATAGCTAGCATAACAGCATAACAGTCCAATGCTCTCACCATAGGTAATGTGGTTATCCAGGAAAAAGACGATAAGCATAATTAGTCCAATGATATAAAAGGTGACATCTCTAAACAGAGGCCACCAAGTGAGGTTCAGAATTTCACGTGAAAAGAGAGCGCACATCCCGATCACGAACAAGATGTTGAAGACAGCAGAACCCACAATGGTCCCGATGCCCACATTGCTGTGTGAGACGAACACACCAATCACAGAGGTGAAGAGCTCAGGAGCAGAGCCTCCAGCGGCCATGAAGGTGGCGCCCGCCACGTCATCTGAGATCTCGAGTTTTTCTGTGATCACGGTGAGAGCGGGGACGAAGAACTCGTCACACACAATAGCGAGGGCGATGAACATGTATATCATGCCGAACATATGTAGCACGACAGCACCTTGCCTCCTCTCCTCCAGTGTGAACAGATCCTCAGGGTAGTCTCCCTGGCTGTGCTCAATGGACGAGGCCATGGCGATGGGCGTATCTGCTGAAACGTTACGGTCTTCGTCGGAAGAAAGGACAGTTCTTTGTGGCACTGGCTCTGCAAGTCCCTCATGGTTGGCGAGAGAGGTGAGTGGCATCCATCTCGGGAACGGGCCCAAAGTGAGGGTAAAGGCACTCCAGGACAGGAACAATGTGAGGGCAGAGAGGCTCAGGATGAAACCAAAAATCCGTGAAGGACGTAGTTTCCTCCTGACATGCTGCAATCGGTGACGCTTGCTGTTCCGCTCCGAAGGGGTGCAAACTGACCCCAGTTTGATGTTGTGGAACATGGGATCCATGGTTGATGGGCAGCTCAGGGGTCCGGTGGTCTGAAATCTATGGAGTGCCGGTCATGGTTACACTCCTACTCTACTTAAACCTGACAGGAACAATGTACTCTCCGATTCCTCGAAGGGTCCAGAATCTCTAACGGTTTCCTCATAATAATCTCTGAAACACAACATATCACAAGATAGTGTTATTCTGGATCAAAACAATTTTGATTTTACAAATACAGACTTACAATTTTGGATAAAAAACATAATTCAGAAAAATCACAAATATCATATTAATTATTACAAGTCTGTGATTCCAAAATATCAGATTTTTGTATGACTGAATAGCATGAATATTCATTTTATTTATTCATTCTACTTCATTTAAGTAGGATTAACATAACTTTCCTCAGCCAATCAAGAATCTGTCTGTCAGTCACTTTGCTGTAACCTATTAACTTCCAGAGCATGTCTGTCTGACATGCGAAGGACAGGAGTGTTTCTAAGACTGATCCCACACTTGCTCTCCATATAAAGCAACACTGTTGACTTAAAGGGTTAGTTCACCCAAAAATGAAAATTCTGTCATTAATTATTCTTTGGAACACAAACTGAGATATTTTTGATAAAATCCGATGGCTCAGTGCGGCATGCATTGAAAGCAAGAATGTCCAGAAAGGCAGTAAAGTTATATTTAAAACAGTTCATGTGACTACAGTGGTTCAACCTTAATGTTATGAAGTGACGAGAATACTTTTGTGTGCCAAAAAACAAAACAAAATAGCGACTTTAATCACCAATATCTAGTGATGGGTGATTTCAAAACACTGCTTCATGAAGCTTCGAAGCTTTACGAATGTTTACGAATCTTTTGTTTCTAATCAGTGGTTCAGAGCGCGTATCAAGCTGCCAAAGTTACACCCCTCAGTGGTGAACCATTGAAATTTCGAGATAACGAAGCCTCGTTTACTGAAATCACGTGACTTTGGCAGTTTGATACACGCTCTGAACCACTGATTTGAAACAAAAGATCCGTAAAGCTTCGAAAGCTTCATGAAGCAGTGTTTTAAAATCACCCATCACTAGATATTTTTGAATAAAGTTGTTGTTTCATTTTTTTGGCACAAAAAAAGTATTCTCGTCACTTCATAACATTAAGGTTGAACCACTGTAGTCACATGAACTGTTTTAAATATAACTTTAGTAGATTTCTAGGCATTGAAAGTGTTAATGCAGGCCGCACTGAGCCGTCAAATTTTGTCAAAAATATCTTAATTTGTGTTCCGAAGATGAACAAAGGTTTTACGGGTGTAGAGCAACAGAAGGGTGAGTAATTAATGACAGAGTTTTCATTTTTGGGTGAACTAACCCTTTATGCTTAATCTTCGCATTAAAGAGATGGTTAACCCAAAATGTTTAATTCTGTTATCATTTATTAACCCTCATATTCTTGTATGCCTGTTTGCATTTCTTTCTTCTGCAAAACAAGAATGTTTTAAAGAATGTTGGTGATTTTTCCAAAATATCTTCTTTTATGCTCCACAGAAGAAAGTAAGTTGTATAGGTTTGGAACAACACGAGGGTGAGTAAATGACATTGAGAGACCCTGTGGTTTGGCACACATACAAAGCTCTCTTTTGCAGTTTAAATTTGCCATTGAACTATCTACTCAATGTGACAACTAGCTTATGTTAACAAAGCAACAGAAAGCTTAGCTCTTCTCAGTTGACGGTAGCCATTCACTATAAAAAGTGATCAGTTGACTTAACTTAAAAAAAGTGAGGAAACCAGTTCAAATTATTAAGTACATAAACTTTATTCGTAACTGAAAAAAAGTTAAGTTATGTGGACTTCTCAAGTTTACATAACTTAATTTTTTTAATGACACATTACATTTATTACTTGGAATAATTTTAAGGCAACAGGTTTCCTCACTTTTTTTTTTTAAGTTAAATCAACTGATACTTTTTACAATGCCATAGAATTCCTCACAATGCTCACAAAACAAATAGAGTTATCCTTCTCTTTTTTTAGACATATAGGGTACCACGTGAATCCTAAAATAGAATCCCATCACATATGATTACCTACGACAGTCTAAAGTTAAACCATTGAATGATATGACAGTTAGTTACAGTTAACGTTGCCAATAATCCAGTTCTGATGTAGTGCGCAATAACCCAATTTCTGAATATAACTAACTGCTTCCAAAAATTTACCAATCCCAGTATGCAGCTCTAAAGAGAGACACTTTTGTGCTAGACATGTGCTAATGTCTCTAAACCAATATATAACCACTATAATCTAGCTGACGGGTCCTGTACTCACACAGTGCATTTAAATAAAGTAATAATTCATTCACACATGACAAACATGAGTGCTGCATGGCTTATTTTCACATGTAAAAATATATATATACATAAACCAATAGTTACAATTATTATATAAAATTATACATTTATATTAAGATCATTTAATAATTAAAATATATAACATATATTAAAAATGATCAAATGATGTATAGTTTTGTAGAAAGACTGATGATTTTACAGCTTCAACATGGCTCATCCAATCAGAATTTTAGACACAGAACTATAATTAATATTTTATTTTTAACTTAAAGCATGCCTGCAAGTTCATGTATTAATACTGTTAAAATGTATAAAAATATATTGCACAGTCCTTGAAAAAAATTTATATCTTTCAAATTTTAAAACTCTTGGCTGCGTCCTCTGATGAGTCCATCTGTCAAGTTAAGGATTTAATCGGATCTATAGGCCACTGTTATCCTGATTTACACAGCCTTTACTTTTACCCTGACTCACAGTATATCTTAGCACATACTGTATCACACACACTAATATATATGTATTATCAGTGATAATATCTGCATGATAGGAACATTAAGTAACAGTAAATGAACACCATTTCCATCGGTCACCTTGATTTAAAGACATTTATAGAACATATCTCAAGTTGAATAGGATAATCATTCCACTATTTCCCATTCATTTAATAGAATTACTTTAAGTCTTTCTTTGTATTTTTGCATTTCTCCTGAAATTGGCCTAATAGATCTTATAGACTTGCATGAAAAAATTAAGAAATAATAAAAACAGAAGCACAGGAAAACATGACACATGCCAGAATGCCACTATTAAATAATAAATGTACCTTCACATCTGGTGGTTAACCGTGGCCGGTGAACCTTTCGGAAGAATCCCACAGACTTATGGACACCAACCACTTGCTGTTTCACTGTCATGGATCAAGAATGCTTCTACTGCTGCCACAGGTTAAAGGGGAGGTCTGATCTTTCCTCCCTCCCCCGCCTCACTCTCTCCTTCCTTGCCCCATCCCTTACCCATTTGTTCTGTCCTTGACAAGTTGGATACATAACCTGCAACGGTGTAAAGAACAACGAGCTTTTTTTTATCATGAAAGTTTTCAAAAGTATTCTCAATCAATATGAGATGATAAAAGCTGCATGCATAACACAAAACAATTAAGCAGAATCTTTGAAAATAATTAGCAAAAACTGTTCACCTTTCCAAAAGTATTTAATGTCAAAAACTCCTATTCCACTAGTAAAATTAATACTATTCTTGTGACACTTTATTTTTATGATATGATTTGAAATAAACATTATTTATTATTTAATTTATTATTATTTTGTGTACAGACGTAATACTTTGAATTAAAAAAAAATTAGCAGTTGGATAAGTAGGTTACATGGATTAAAAAAAACTTTTATATATAGAGTCATCTTTAGCTATGATCTCACTCTTGAGTGGTCATCTGTGTTGCAGAGTTAAGATTACCTTTAGCCACTCTCTTAAGCCATGGCGAATTTTATGCAATCTCCACTATGATCCCCTCCTACTTCATCCCTCCCTTTCAGATAAACTCTGTCTTTCTCAAGAGCCTGTTCCCAGATGTCAGCGAGCCAGGCACGCAAGGACGAGATACACCATAATACCAGTCCTGAGGCTGCTGTAACCCATCCCACTCTAACTGGACCTAAAGCTGCCATCCAGCACCATAGATTGAAGCCATAGATTAATGCATCTTTGTCAAGAGAAGATTAGGCCTGTAAGGCCAAAGCTTTCGCTAGGCTTTAAATAGCATATGAGCGCAGCATGCTGGATGCAGCTGAACCTGACCCTGCCCTGCATAGAGGACATTTCGGCTTAACTATTGACTAATTCCACCTCCAATCAACCACACAATCTTCCAGGAAATGGCCCAGAAGTCTGGTCCTTCAGTTATATGGAAAGTCATGTAGAATGTGCAAACACATCTGACCTGAGGCTAACTCTGTTCTGCAGGGTGAAACATCCTCCTCCTGTGGTTCTTGACGCTCTGGAGATTCATACACTTCAGTTTAGCCAATGTGGTTGCCAGTTGTTGGTTTAGGCATTACGGGATGGCATGGTATATGCGGCCTACATAAAATGTTAATATATTATTCTTCATTAGTTGGTGATGAATCAACATTAAATCTAAATGGACAATTCTATATATATATATATATATATATATATGGACAATTATATATATATATATATATATATATATATATATAATTTTCCATATATATATATATATATAGAATTGTCCATTTAGATATATATAGAATTGTACATATATATATATAGAGAGAGAGAGAGAGAGAGAGAGAGAGAGAGCATTGCAGTATTTATTACAAATGATTTATCTGTGCACATCATTCTTTTGTTAAAATGTATGTGCCCTTGTAATCTTTAATCAAAATAACTTCCCCTGCCTCTTGCAACAACACCTCTTATCTTCTTTGATAATGTATTTAAGGGCCAGACAACCTGTCACTCACATGACATCACAGCAATAGCAAACCACAATCATCCAATGATCCAAACAATTCCTGCAAAACATAATCAAGTCCCACCTTACATTTTTTTCTTGTTCAAGAAGCCATTTCGGATATGCGCAGTATTGCCGAGTCCACAGTTTTCCCGCGGAACTTGGGCTACTTTAACACTGTTGCCACAGGTTGTTAAATTGGACGGGTTCTGTTGTGAAAACCTGACAACCCTGGATATACATCACAATAGGGAAGATAAGAATATCCGATTTCCACTTCATGCCGTCTTTAAATGGCATGATACTTATAACCACCAATACTTATTCTTGATACTTATAATCACCATTATAATAAAGGCATTTGATGTCACAAGTATTTTTCAGAAACCAGGGTCAATATATATAATATATTTCACAGTGTTATCTACACAAAGACAAATTAATGTAATAAATAAAAAGGTGCTACAAAAGAATTTTGAGGTAAAAAAAAAACAAAATTTGATCATTGAGTGAGTACATTAAAAATCTGTGTTTAAAACTGGTTTTGGCTTACTGCGATTCACTACTAGCCTATTTTAAGTTGTCGGATCAAATTTTTCGTGAAATTTTATGTTTATGTCATTCGTCCTTGTGTGTTTACATCATATTCGTAAGTAGAGAAAAGAAAGTCATGTTACTTTAGCACAAAAACGCTACTTGCTTGCTCAGACGACAGTATTTTCGCATATATTGAAGTTTAACCACAGATGGTGATAGAGTCAGTTAACCTTTAAATAAATAACACAGTTTTACATAAAATTTTATCCATGATATATTAACAATTATGTTTTGACATTTTAAAAAATATATAGCTATGTTTGAATAAAAATGTGTGTACTTAATATTTTTCTATCTGCTAATAATTTTATAAATGATGTAAAGGCAAATCAAGGACATACTGTACTTGAAGTTACAGTTTAGTATGTTATGTTGGAAGGGACTTGATTTTGTCGTGAATATAATATATATGTCCATTTTGATTTCATGGTGACTTTAAAGGAACACACACATCATTTTCCCACTCCCCTAGAGTTAAACAGTTGAGTTTTACCGTTTTCGAATCCATTCAGCCGATCTCTGGGTCTGGCGGTACCACTTTTAGCATAGCTTAGCATAGTTCATTAAATCTGATTAGACCGTTAGCATCTCGCTCAAAAATGACCAAAGAGTTTTGATATTTTTCCTATTTAAAACTTGACTCTTCTGTAGTTGAGTTGAGTCTTCTGCCTGTGACCCCTTGCTTGCACCGGGAGCTTGCCTTGCAACCATGGAGACATCTGTGAGAGGCGCTGCGTAATATCATTGCGTCTGCTGCTCCCATGGAACGGCAGCAAAGTTCCTTGATTATTACACCGGAAATGAGAGTATAGTTCCTAGCCATATCGGCCTAGAAATTCGCAACTTTTCATTTTCCGTCGGTCTTAGTACACGATGTAACTACAGAAGAATCAAGTTTTAAATAGGAAAAATATTGAAACTCTTTGGTCATTTTTGAGCGCGATGCTAACGGTCTAATCGGATTCAATGGACTATGCTAAGCTATGCTAAAAGTGGTACCGCCAGGCCCGGAGATCAGCTGAATGGATTCGAAAACGGTAAAACTCAACTGAATAACTCTAGGGGAGTTGGACAATGAGCTCATTTTCAAAAAAAAGTGGAGTGTTCCTTTAAGTCTTATATGAGTCACTTCAAACACTTACCCCTATAATGTGATCTTATGTGGTATCTATTAATTGCAAATACACAATTTTTATTTATTTACTGTTGAATTATGGCCATAAATCTTACGCATATGTGTACAGAATTTGGTAGCGAGCAATGCCATATTGCTGCCAGGACAATGACATAATGAGAGTTCAAAACACAGTGACCCCTTTTGCTGTTCCTTTGGTCCATAGGACAGAAAGACAAAGTGTCACTGAGCAGTTACTGAGATACTGCGGCCAGGAGATGAGTTCTAATCCTATTTTAATTGTGGTGGGATTAAGAAGACACAGCAGATCCTAATCTGCTCAGATTACCCATGCTGCTTCCCAAAGGAAGAAGGAGGGTTGTATAAGCAAGTGCAATTAAGGTGATTTAGACATCGCGGTTTCATTCCCAGCAAGGTCTCAAGGTGGACACACCCCTGAAATTTAGTTAAGTGTGTACATGTGTGTATAATACTGTTTTATTACAATTCATGTTTCATATATATATTTAAATGTTTGTTGGTGGATTTCTAGGAATAAATAAACCTTTAACAGAGCATCAGTGAAATACAGCATTGAATCATACCTTCTGAGATAAACTGCTACGCTTTGTGGAATTAATGAAGTTTATTTGACCATAAACCATGAAGACTCAGACAAAGGTTAATCTGTAAATGTGTCACATGAACCACTAATGAGTGGCTCATAACTGAACCGTTGTTTGCAATGTTGTGATAGTTCTTGTACAGCTCACTGCTATATGCGTAAATATTCATTTCTATGCAATTTTCACAATTGAATCCTGACCTTCATCAGTTTATCTTTAGAGGGCAGGTACTATTTAACACCTTGGGTAACATGATGTTACCAAACATTTCATGCCTTTAGCGCCATCTAACGTTCATACTTAAAACTGCACGAGGAATGTTTTGTCTTCAGATGTAGCCATGATTTGACATTATTAATAGCTACAATAGATTGTTACGCTCATATCTTCAGCTTTATTACACGCAAATGTTGTAACTTTAAAGTACATATATAACTAAGTAACATTTAGTTGCTGATGTTTAGATTATAAAATTGATAAAATGATAACCTTCAAAATAAGAAATGAATAATAAGGTTTGTTATTGTTTTTAACAATTTTATGAAATATTCTAATTTTAAAAAGTATAACTTTTTTTTAAAACACCTTAAAACATATGGCACAGGTTGGTGATAATTAAATATTGGCAACAATAACACTTTATTTATAGGGTCTAGAAAAGAGTCACAGACATAGACACAGGCTTAACACACATACAAAAACATATATAAAATTTATTGTTTCCAATACCACCATCTTGGAAAACAATGTAAATTGTTTATAACATTTGTTAAATAAGATAATGTAAAATGAATATTAAGAAATTACACAGAAACATGAAGAAATTAGAATTGAATTTTTAAAAAAAAGAAAGAAAGAAGAAAGTTCTGATTAAATGTAATTTTCTTAATTTTTTTTCCTGCAAGTATGCCATTATTAAGAGATCCATAGTGTTTCAGAAAAACGACACTTTCTGGTAATAACAAGATGACTGTGATTCTGTGAATTTTCAAGTTATCATAAAATGTTATTTTACATCATCTTGTTATTACTATGCAATAGTTTTTGAGAAATTTTGAGAAAATACATATTTATTTAATATTTTTATGTCACTACCAGTCAACAATCTACCAAAAGTTTAAGCTTAAAATTCAGTTTTAAAGGTCCCGTTCTTCGTGATCCCATGTTTCAAACTTTAGTTAGTGTGTAATGTTGTTGTTAGAGTATAAATAAAATCTGTAAAATTTTAAAGCTCAAAGTTCAATGCCAAGCGAGATATTTTATTTAACAGAAGTCGCCTACATCGAACGGCCAGTTTGGACTACATCCCTCTACTTCCTTCTTTAATGACGTCACTAAAACAGTTTTTTGACTAACCTCCGCCCACAGGAATACACAAAAAAGGGGGCGTGGTCTTGTTGCGCTCCCACGGAGAAGAGCAAGAGTTGCGTTTGTAGAGTGTGTTTGTCGCCATGTCGTCGAAACGCTGTTATTTTCAACCCGCAGTCCAATCACCTTTGTTTGGCCTTCCCAGGGACGCTGTACTTAGAGATCAGTGGTTACAATTTATGTTTAACTCGGTTCCCGAAAATTATAATTGTGGTATCCTTACTGCAATAGTTAATGTTGGACTGCAGTGCACATAATGGCCACAAGAGGGGACTATGTTTATGTATATGGCTGTTTTCCGTATGAGGTACTCTTCTGAGTGAGTGCAAACGTTGTACATTTTCTGTCGCTGCTTGTGGAGATTAAAGAGTTCAGTCTCTCAGGAATTATTGTCTTTTGTGTTCATTCGGCACAACACCACAATAATCCACATGTAAAACTATGTGCAGCACACGTTATGGTTAGAGGCGTGACCTTTCCGGGCAAGATGCGCTAAACTGCTGTCGAATCACAACACAGGAACCGCTGGCACAATCAGAACTCGTTACGTATTTCTGAAGGGGGGACTTCATAGAACAAGGAAGTCATCAGGCCGTTTTTATGACAGTGGAAACAGCGGTATACAGATAAGTAAATTATGTGAAAAATACTGTGTTTTTTCACACGCAAAACATGAACATGTTATATTGCACACTATAAACACAATCAAAGCTTCAAAAAACCTAGAAAAACGGGACCTTTAATTACAAGTGCTAGACAAAAAAAAAAAAAGGGAACTTCCCTGTTGTCCAGTTTCACTGAGCACATACTGCAAAACCACTGAAAGCCAGTTTATATGCAGTCTTTTGCAATTCTTTGGACTTTCCTTTCACAAAGACTGTCCAAAACTTTAATCAACTGAAAACAAACATATTATGATATATTAAGGTTACACACATCAGGAAAGTGTAAAGTGAAAAGGCATTATCACAATCACATGGATTCATTAAATCGGCTCGTGTTTCAAATAATCTCACAAACCCTGTTTTTACAAAAGTCACAAAACCACTATATAACAGGCTGCTGCAGATTCATTTCACAATCAAAGCAAAACATTCTCGTTATCTTTCCGACACGGATACTATGAGTTCAGAAATATTTCATGATTCAATATCATATATTCAGGTGAATCTCATTATAACAAGTCCCAATTATAATCCACCCCATTTACTGCTTTACTTGTTCCCTTTGTGAGCGCTTGAGTGTTGGTAGACATTTAAAAGGCTGTCAACCTTTATTTTATTTTTTGCATTTTTTAGGTGTTCAGGTTCATTTTGAATTTAGAAAATAAACTGCTTCTTGTGTTTCACTGACATGTCTCTCAGGTGTTGAGGACTAGTGTATCTTTGAGCCTACATTCAGTATGAATAAAGTACTGTTAAAATCAGATACTTTAAGACCTTTACTCAAGTCGTGTTGGAATTGGTGACTTTTAACTTGTAACAGAGTCATTTTCCCTGTAATCAAGTATCTGTACTTTTACTCAAGTATGGTTTTCAAGTAGCCTACTCCTTACACCTCTGAAATCATATTGCATTGAATTGAAGATATATGTTTTATAAGTTTAATTATCTGGAAATCAAACCCCTGAACTTGGTGTTATTAATGTTAATAATAATAATAATAATAAAAGAAGAAGCCTATTTTTTGTACCATCAAGGTTTGTGTGTACCATTAACACGAATATCACTATATTAAAAATTATCTAATTTTTATCCAAAAATTATTCCAGCGATTGTAACAAAAACTTTATAAATAAAAGGTACACCATGTAGCTTTTTTGATTCAAAATTTAAAGAATGAGTCAATACATCACCAATTCTTCTTCCAAAATGGGTTTTTGCCTTACTCTGATTCACGATGGTAAGCCTATTATAACTGTTTATATTTTAGACCTGTCGGGATGGTTTGCGCAGGGAAATTGTGTACACATGCATCGCTCGCCCGAATCACACATAAAAAAAAAAAACGCTGAATAGAGGAGAGTCTGAATCAATCAGCTTGGCTGAGAAGGTGTTTTATTACTCAACAGGCGAGTAAGGTATTTTATTGAACAGTTAAATTGCCATATGTAGCTCTCTAACAAAGTTAATTGTAAAGCATATCTATGGTGAAGGATCATATTCATCCGCCCAGTCAGTCACGCAGAGCCGAAGCACGACCAAAACAACATTCTTCCACTGCTGTGCCAATCCACGCAGTTTTGTTTTTAACCGCTAGAGAGGCAAAAGTTAAACAGTTTACCTTTAAATTAAATTAAAAAAAAATACAATTGTTTTTATCATTACAATACTGAGAATTAGAAGGGGAAATGTGTTTAATTGTCATGAAAATAATGCAACATTTTAATGTTACATAAATAGCCTTACTCTTCTTTATGGAAGAGGATTAGGGCCAAGCAATAATTAAAAAATAAAACCATCTCGAGATTAAAGTTGTTAAATTTTGAGAAAAAAGTAGAGATAAAATGTTGAAAATAAAGTCATTAAATTACGAGAAAAAGTCATTAAATTACGAGAACAAATTCATTAAATTATGAGAAAAATGTTGTTAAATTTTGAGAAAAAAGTCGAGATAAAATGTTGAGAATAAACTCGTTAAATTACGAGAAAAAAACTCATTAAATTTCGAGAAAAAAGTCGAGATAAAATGCTGAGAATAAAGTCATTAAATTACGAGAAAAAAGTCGTTAAATTATGAGAACAAATTCGTTAAATTATGAGAAAAATTTAGTTAAATTTCGAGAAAAAAGTCAAGATAAAATGTTGAGAATAAACTCGTTAAATTACGAGAAAAAAGTCGTTAAATTACGAGAACAAATTCGTTAAATTATGAGAAAAATGTAGTTACATTTTGAGAAAAAAGTCGATAAAATGTTGAGAATAAACTCGTTAAATTTCGAGAAAAAAAGTAGAGATAAAATGTTGAGAATAAAGTCATTCAATTACGAGAAAAAAAATTTCGAGAAAAAGGTCGAGATAAAATGTTGAGAATAAACTCATTAAATTACGAGAAAAAAATCGTTAAATTTCGAGAAAAAAGTCGAGATAAAATGTTGAGAATAAAGTCATTAAATTACGAGAAAAGTCGTTAAATTATGAGAACAAATTCGTTAAATTATGAGAAAAATTTAGTTAAATTTCGAGAAAAAAGTCGAGATAAAATGTTGAGAATAAACTCGTTAAATTACGAGAAAAAAAACATATTAAATTTTGAGAAAAAAAGTCGAGATAAAATGTTGAGAATAAACTTGTTACGAGAAAAAAACATTAAATTTAGAGAAAAAAGTAGAGATAAAATGACGAGAATAAAGTTGTTAAATTACGAGAAAAAAGTCGTTAAATTACGAGAACAAATTCGTTAAATTATGAGAAAAATGTAGTTACATTTTGAGAAAAAAGTCGAGATAAAATGTTGAGAATAAACTCGTTAAATTTCGAGAAAAAAAGTAGAGATAAAATGTTGAGAATAAAGTCATTCAATTACGAGAAAAAAACTCATTAAATTTCGAGAAAAAGGTCGAGATAAAATGTTGAGAATAAACTCATTAAATTACGAGAAAAAAATCGTTAAATTTCGAGAAAAAAGTCGAGATAAAATGTTGAGAATAAAGTCATTAAATTACGAGAAAAGTCGTTAAATTATGAGAACAAATTCGTTAAATTATGAGAAAAATTTAGTTACATTTCGAGAAAAAAGTCGAGATAAAATGTTGAGAATAAACTCGTTAAATTACGAGAAAAAAAACGTATTAAATTTTGAGAAAAAAAGTCGAGATAAAATATTGAGAATAAACTTAAGTTACGAGAAAAAAACATTAAATTTAGAGAAAAAAGTAGAGATAAAATGATGAGAATAAAGTCGTTAAATTACGAGAAAAAAGTCGTTAAATTATGAGAACAAATTCGTTAAATTATGAGAAAAATGTAGTTAAATTTTGAGAAAAAAGTCTAGATAAAATGTTGAGAATAAACTCGTTAAATTACGAGAAAAAAAACGTATTAAATTTCGAGAAAAAAAGTCGAGATAAAATGTTGAGAATAAACTCATTAAATTATGACTTTATTCTCAACATTTTATCTCGACTTTTTCTCGAAATGTAACAACTTTAATCTCGAGATGGTTTTAATTTTTTATTATTGCTTGGCCCTAATCCTCTTCCGTACTTCTTTAAAGAAAAAATTGAGAATTTTTCTAGGGGTTAAATGTGAGCTGGACATGTTATTTGTGAGATTCACCCATATTACCCAGTTTGCTAGGTTTTGTTCTAACCTCCCCCAGATCTAACAGTCTGAATCAAAGTCTTAAAATCCAATGCTAATGTTTCTAGTGACACCTTTACTTACACAGTGGCTATAATTTCAAAATCAGTACAGATAAACAGAGCGATTCACAAAAATATCTTCATATAGCTGAACACACTGGGAAAATGTAGTGTTATTCCAGTAAGCATGCAAGTGCAATTTCCCTTAGTTTCAAAAGCAACTGTTTTTATAAAATCCATTAAACAGGTAATATACACACACAATCTGACAATGTGAACAAAATAAACAAATAGTCTCAATGAATTTAATACATTTGAGAGAGTCGAACACTCATGTAGTGTTAAGTAGACAGTAACTCATCATTTAGCACAATCTGCAGGCTACAACGGCCTTACTAAAACGGGTTCTGCACAGAATCTGCCAGAAATCTGAAGGCCCTGGTATACTTAATTTTCCGCGTTCCGCTCAGTCTTGCGCACAATTGAGCGTTCAAGCCTTTCAACGTATACCTCTGTTGGCGAGCGCGAAAAGACCTCCATCGTGGACAGCGTGCGAGCCTCTGGTATGCGCCTTCGGCCGTGAGCGCGGAAAGAAGCATTTGGCGCATGCGCACTATCTATTTTTTTCAAGCGCTCAAGTCATTCTCACATGCGCTGTTGTACGCCGACACGGACGGTGCGCGGACCGTCGCAGAACACGGGCTTTGGGCTTGAGCAGATTTCAACAGGATGCTAGTCATTCACAAAATTTTACACATCCCCCGCAAGTAATAAATAATTTGCCTAATTTGTTCATGTTTTCAGATAGAACTATAGTACTCTTAGCACTGACAAACACATTTTATCATATTTAAATATCCATTTTGCACAATTATGCAGATTTCCTCCCACACAAACAGTGCAGAAAATGCAGGAAAAGGTGCGCTCATTTGTTTAGGCCAACTTATAATCTATAAATATTCAAAGCTTCTTTGTATTTGCCTACAAACATGGAAATAATTCAATGACTGAATCATTGCTGTATCTGCCAAACTGATGAATTGTAGTGTAATCATCTGGAATGGAAACGAATGCAGGTTTTCAGATTATTATTATTATTTTTTTAGTTGCACTAATTTTAACCCGCGAAATGCGATGCTCATTGTGTCAAATGTTCATCTGAGGCATATGTACATAGATCAACAGTTAAAAAACAACACAGACAGAATGCAAGTGGCCTGTTGTTACGTTATGGATAGTCTTAAGGAAGACAAATTAGTTGTATGTAGATTAAGCATGTTAATACTGTTGGATTTCGTTGTGTGATATTTGAAGAAGGATTAAACACAAATCTATCATTGGACACCATTAGCATGGAAACGTGAAGATGTCGCTGTACATTGTAATAAAGGAGGTATGTGAATGGAATCCCTCACTGGTTGCTAGGATACTGTGATGACAATGTGCCAACCCTGTTGCTGAGTGACAGAGAGATGGAGGCTCTGTCTGCAGAACGGCTCAAGTGCTTCAGGTAAACAAACTGGAGGATGAAAAGACAGAAATGTTAGGAAGATGAAACATCCTCTACCTGCCTATTACCATCAAACTGACTGTTTGATTAAGAAAAGATTTCTTTCAGTGAACAACACACCAAAAAAGGTCTGAGACTGCATTAAACTAAACTGATTTTTGCTGCCATTTCATTCTGAATTAATACAAAAAGTTGTTTTAATAAATGGCCTAATACACTACAACCCTCAACTACAACACAACCCAAATTAGCCATAATGTATCTGCATTAGGCAGTATCACTAATGCCCATTCACACCAACTATAAAGATAACTATAGCCCCATTCAGACGGTAATTGTTTCTCATAGGAGCGTAAGGTATTTGCAACAATTACAGGGGCTAGTCCGGGATTTTATTGCCAGCTGAATCCAAAATGTCAGTGTTTTTCTCCCACTACCCATGGAAAAATCCCCGGCCGAATTACCTACCGTTTTTTGACAAACACCAAGGTCATGTGGTAATTTAATCGCCGTCCGAATCAAAAAAGAAAATTATACATTTAGTTCTGGTTTTCTTAGCATTCACACTGTCATTTTTAAAGGGTTAGTTCACACAAAAATGAAAATAATCTCATTTATTACTCACCCTCATGCCGTTCCACACCCGTAAGACCTTCATTCATCTTCAGAACACAAATTAAGATATTTTTGATGAAATCTGATGGCTCAGTGAAGCCTCTATTAAGTGCAAAGCCATTGAAACTCTCAAGGTCCATAAAGGTACTAAAAACATATTTAAATCAGTTCATGTGAGTACAGTGGTTCTATCTTAATATTATAAAGCGACAAGAATACTTTTTGTGCACCAAAAAAAACAAAAAAGACTTACAATATCTATATGGGCCGATTTCAAAACACCGCTTCATAGCTTTACGAATCAGTGAATCAGAGTCATGTGATTTCAGCAGTTTAGCTGCTGAAATCACAGCAGTTCAGCAGAAGCTTCATGAAGCAGTGTTTTGAAATCAGCCATCACTAAATATTGTTGAAAAGTCGTTATTTAGTTTTTTTTTGCCGCACAAAAAGCATTCTCGTTGCTTTATAATAATAATATTGAACCACTGAACTCACGTGAACTGTTTCAAATATGTTTTTAGTACCTTTATGGACCTTGAAAGTTTGAATGGCATTGCTGTCTATGGAGGCCTCACTGAACCATTGGATTTCAACAATATCTTCATTTGTGTTTCGAAGATGAACAAAGGTCTTACGGGTGTAGAACGACATGAGGGTGAGTAATTAATGACATTATTTTCATTTTTGGATGAACTAACCCTTTAACACCAAACTTAAAGATGCAAAAAAAATAAAAAAAATAAATAAAAATTCTTTTATGATGTATATTTTACGACGGACCTTGTCAAACATCCAAAACAATGCTGTGTCCTGGGCCAAATCCACTCGCTGTATGTGCATACATATGATGTTGTATGATGGAGCTGACAGCTCATAAAGAGCTTATAAAATGTGTAAAGACAGTGGCAGTAATCCCCGTCTCACACACACAAACAAAGATCTGCAATTTCGATGCCTGTACCGAACTGTGATGGACAACATTGCGACCATGACAAGAAAAAACATGTATGCTTGATAGGGGTGTAACAATATATCGTGTCACAATATATATGCTAAAATCTCACAATGTGAGAAAAAAATTTAAGTTTACAGAGTTTTAGTCTCAGTACTACGGAAGAGGATTAGGGCCAAGCAATAATAAAAAAATAAAACCATCTCAAGATTAAAGTTAAAATTAAAATAGAGAAAAAACTCGTCAAATTTTGAGAAAAAAGTCGAAATAAAATGTTGAGAATAAAGTCATTAAATTACAAGAAAAAAGTCGTTAAATTATGAGAACAAATTCGTAATTTAATGAATTTGTTCTCGTAATTTAATGACTTTTTCTCATAATTTAATGACTTTATTCTCATAATTTAACGAATTTGTTCTCGTAATTTAATTACTTTTTTCTCGTAATTTAACAACATTTTTGTCATAATTTAATTACTTTATTCTCAACATTTTATCTCGAAATGTAACGAGTTTCTTCTCGAAATTTAACAACTTTAATCTCGAGATTATCCTTATCCTCTTCCGTACAGTACTACATTAAACTTCTATATATAATATTGAATATAATGTATAATAGTGTAATGGGGGAATATTTTATATGTCTTATGTTAACAGTAAAAAGTGGCCTACATTATTTTAAATATATCTAGTCAGTGACAGAGTGCAAACATATTCATCTAAAATAAATCTGTGTTTCAGCATTAGAATTATGAATATATTTATTCTGGTGTCAGCACTGTCCTGTACATTGGGTTACCAGCACCAAGTCCAACCCTATTCATTTCCACTCCCAACGTAATACCAAATTCACCATTTTAAATCAACAGTACATTTTTTGTTATCCTTTTACTATACGTCTTGGAGTATCACAATAATGTCGTATCGTGACTTCAGTATCATGATTTGTATCGAATTGTGATATGAATGTATTGTTACACCCCTAAAGCATCTTATCATTCCCTGCTTTTGGTTAGTTTACATGTATTTGGCCTGTGTTGCATTAGTTGAACCGCACCAGAGTTTGTTTGGAAGCAGACTGAGACATCTTTTCAGGGGTCTCAGTCGACTTGTTTGGTGCACACCAGGGTTCGGATGGCAGCGTTCACACTTATTCAAATGAACCACACTAACAGAGCAATCGCAATAGAGTTTGTTTTAATCAAACCAAACCTGCCAAGTCTGAACACAGCATATTTTAGCATCCCCGCCAGCAGACAACAGTGTTCTGATTATTATAAGCATTGTCAACTACTGCTTTAAATGCTCGAGCTCTTCAATGTAGAATGGATTCTGATTAGCTCTCAATGTTTTTATCATTCATCAGCTGGAAAAATTGTTGTGAAAGTGATTCCAGCAATATCATTTGTCTTGTGCCTTTTTCGTTTTAGTGTTGTGAACTCTG
Source organism: Chanodichthys erythropterus (assembly GCF_024489055.1). Taxonomy (NCBI): domain Eukaryota; kingdom Metazoa; phylum Chordata; class Actinopteri; order Cypriniformes; family Xenocyprididae; genus Chanodichthys; species Chanodichthys erythropterus. The sequence continues at coordinate 11,900,231 of NC_090232.1, read as the reverse complement.
CTATTCTTTTATATTTAGAACTATAGCTTTTTCATTATTGTCCTTGGTGTGAACAGGCCTTTAGTCTTTCCCAGCTTTACATTAGGGAGTGTGGTGGCTCTAATCAAAATGCAGACCTCAAGACAGTGTACTTCTTATAGCACTGATGTTTCTTACCAGCTCTCCCTGACCGCCTCAATGTCACTCAGTAGATTCTGTGCCAGACAGATCCCAAATATCTAGAAGCAGAGGATGGGTTAATGTCAACAGAGTTACACATCACTATTACAAAGCACAACAATTTATTATGTGGCTTCCTGTACATTATTAAATCGGATATAAGCTTAATGCCTTCTAAAAGTATTCAAATTCCCTAAAGAGCACAGAGCTGCCAATAAATCAATAAAATAACCACACTTGGCAGGTTTTCTAGTTTGTAAATTTGAAGGACAGTGGCTGAAATGAATGAAATGAAAAAGCAATCAAAAGAAACTGGAGATAAATTAAACAATCCATGAATTTTTATACTGGTAATCAACATTGAAGGGTTTTGATGTATCAGAAGGCCTCATTTATTTAATTGTCAGAGACAATTGTTTTTACTGTTTAAAGTCTCATCAAGGCTGCATTTATTTGATTTGATTAAAAAATCAGTGTCTTTAGAAAAAGTGGGCTTTAACCTCTTTGTATATAAAAATAAATATGAATCATTTTTACGTTTCAGAACCTAGAAATAAAATAATAAATTACAAATAAATTAAAATGTAGGTGAGAGAACTGTTTATAGGCCTTCATATGCTTGCAGAGAACTGCATTACGTTAAATAATTATCCATTATCAATTACCCTTGGAAATCATCCCTTCACTACTGTTTACAGTGGCACATACACAACAAAACACGTTGTGTGTATTTAGCTGATTTTCGTTGTTTATTCACCTGCAGAAGTGCAATTCCTATGAAGATTCCGGCAACTACGGTTAGATTCTCCTGTAGCCATTTCTCGAACTGTGGCACACATCCTTTTGTATGTATAAACGTCTTCTGTTCATTTTCCTTTAAACACAAAAACAAACATTTACACTGTCTACACCAGATGCCATTGTTGTCACATCATGCTGTAACATCTTGAGGCAACAAAGCGACCACTGCAAATCTATTTGTTCTTTATGTCAGAAGTGGGGCGAGGGCTTGGAGTATGTCAGAAATAGAACGAGGCATCAGTTTACTGTCAGGATTTTGTCATGTCGTGCCACATCCAGTGTAGACAGCATCAGTGATTAAAATGACTTGTATTTGCTTTTGTCACGCTGCTTGCGTCTGGTTCAGACACAGTGTTAGCCAAATGCATGCAAAATATAAAACAATTCTACTTATACAAATATTATAGAAAGCTATCATACAGCTTCAGAAAATTTGGAATATAGTGCATATGGCCTACATTTATGATACTTTTATGGGGTATTTTGAAGCTTGACAGCCCCAGTTCTCAGTAACTTCAATGGTATGGCAAAGAGTGCATTCCACAGAAAAAAGGAAGTCAAACAGATTGTAGTGACATGAGTGTAATTAAGGGTTGACTGAATTTTTGAGTAAATATTCTTTTGAAGAAAGCGTACTTACACCTTTCGCTCGAATGTCATATCCACACTGTGTGTTGATCACATCCTCCTTTGTGAAGAGAAACAGGAAGAAGGCTTAGATTTAGTACTCTGGAAAACTTCAAATTAACATTCCACATTAAATCAAAGGGTTTAAGCATTAAAAAAATAGAGAACTGTTGTTTTGTATGTGGGTGTGCTGGTAATCACTTCCTGTTTATGTTCCCAGGTCTTCAGGAAGGAGACAATGACACATTCTAGGTGATATAAGATGACTGGAAGTCGTGTGTTTTGTGTTTACTTACAGCAGGGTCCTTGGTGCAGCAGGAAAACGGAACCCCACATTTCTCTCTGCTCAGATTAGTGTCAGTACAATTAAAGTAAATATTCAGATTCCAGTCTTCAGGCCCAAAAGCTCCGCAACACTCCCACTGTAGAAACATACATGCAATTAATATTCCAATAACTGAAAGCCATTACAGTTTAGAACAGATTGCAGTTACTAAGATTAACATTAACTGTTTTAGATGTATTTTCATTGTTAGTTCATGTGAACAGATGGAACACACACACATATATATATATATATATTCTGGACATATAGTGTATATTTATATCAACTATAATAATAATTATTATTATTACTAGTAGTAGTAGTAGTAGTAGTAGTACTATAGCATTTACTTTACTAAACAGATTACATGTTGAACTGGTAAAATAAACAGGGCAATACTTTGAAAATGGTTAGTTGTTGTAATACTTATATTAAATTGAGATTATCATTGAAAATAACACTTTGTAAACACTTAAAGGGATAATTCACCCAAAAATTTTAATTCTGTCATTAATTACTCACCCTTGTGTCATTCCACATCCGTAAGAAATTAAGATCTTTTTAATGAAATCCGAGAGGTTTCTGTCCCTCCATAGAGATTCAACGCAACTACATCTTTCATGATCCAAAAATGTAGGAAAGACATCAATAATATAATCCATGATGAGTATATGAAGAGACTTAAGTGCTTTGTTTGCGCAAAAACACAAAAAGTTCACCACTTTATTTACAAAATAATATCCAAAGCGTGTTCGCGCAACAATGTCAGCTCTCGCGTATGTATGACACAAAACGCATGTGTCGTGGTGCTCTTGTGATGCTCGTTAAATTATGTTTTTTTTTTGTGACAATGCATTTGTTTTGCTTCATAAAACTGAGGTTAAACACTGGAGTATTTTAATGATGTCTTTACTAAAAATTGGTAGTTGTGTTGGATCTCTATGGAGGGACAGAAAGCTCTCAAATTTCATTAAAAATACCTTCATTTGTGTTCCAAACGTCTTCCAGATGTGGAACGACACGAGCGTCAGTAATTAATGACAGAATTTTCATTTCTGGGTGAACTAACTCTTTAAGTAAACTAAGTAAACACATTTCTTGGTTTGGTTTTGTGTGCCAGTGTGTCCTTACATAATCTTGCGTGAAATCAATGAGATTCTGTAGGTCAATGTCGTCTCTGTACGCTCTAATATTGTTGTTGATGAAGAACTTGAGCTGGTCTTTAATCCAGTCCTTAAAGACAAAAGCCAAGACTCCTGCCGTCAACTCCAGGAAAAATATGATTCCCAGAAAAACGGAAAACTGCAGAAGAGGACAGCAAAGTTCGGGTTACACAACTCATGATGGATAGTATCCAATGAATAAAAAATGTGTTATTGTCCCACAACAGATTAAACCAAGTTAATGTTCTCGGTTTTATGATTACTAACCCTGCCAACACATTTACAGAGAAATGTACATTTTTTAGAGATGACATAGTCCTTATTTCCCATCTCAAAACAGCCACATATTTTCACAACTGAATACACAATGTTTTATACAAGTACAGTGAGCGATGATTTGTCACTGTGACCGCAATGAATACTTCCAGAGTGACATCACAGTTCATCTGGTGTTTCCAGATGTTTTAAGAACCCTACAGAGGAAATGGGCCTCTTGTATACTTTTGCAATACCATTCTTGACATCCTCACTAAGCTCTTACAGCATCCTCTCTCATGAAAGGAGTAACACAGACCACCAGAACCTGTGTGAGAGGAAGTTCACACACTTTCAAACCACATTCAAACCCAGTCAATCCCACCCCTCCATGTAGTTACTCATATCCAGCCATTCAAAAACACGTTTGCACACCTGCACTCTCTATTCACATTTGTCTGAACAGTACTGAGACAATGATTCTATTTACAGTGGAGCATCAGTATTAGCATTTCCAAACATTCAGGTTAGGGATCAAGTATTAAACTTTTGCAATTAATTCAGCTCAAACCACATAACATACAGTGCAGACTCCAATCAACTTTGCTTTGTAGATAATTTCAGCTTTATAACTAAAATATGAAAATCTCGCATTGTCATTTTTAGAATATTTGCCTTTTTAAAGACCCGTTCACACTACGGATGATAACTATAATGATAAAAGAATAGAAGAGCTCAACACCACCACTAACAATAACAGCACAGAGAAACAATATTGTTGCAATTACTATCATAATGATTATTTCCAGCTGATGAACTATCAGAGATGTGAGCTCAAGCATATAAAGTGGAAGATTACAGCTGCAGCGTGTGCATAATACACCGAAAGATAGCGTGTGTTGGTGTGGACACTATATAGTCATTGTTATAGTTATCTTTCTTCGTGTGAACGGCCCTTTAATCTGACAGGCAGTCATGACGTCAGTGTAATAATTGCAATCGTCCTACATTCTTCTTAGAAATCACTGTAACCACTTTCACCAAATTACATTGCAAAATGGGGCACAGAAGCTGCATTTTGTGTAGAATGCTTCTCTTGCACAGCAGATAAAGATTACAAAATGTATGCTGAGCGTCATAACAAGGAATTTAATTTATGCCAGCCTGAAAGCCTAAAACCTTTTGTCTCGCAATTCTGACTTTTCTCAGAATTATGAGATATAAACTCACAATTGCGTGTTATAAAGTCAGAATTGCAAGATTCTTACTTTATAAGTATAAACATAATTTTGAGAAAAAAAGTATTTTTTTCCTTAGAATTGGACTTTATAACTCACAACTGCGACTTTACATCATGCAATTCTGACTTTATAACTCACAATTGTGTTTATATCTCACAATTTTGACTTTATAACTCACAATTGTGTTTATATCTCACAATTTTGACTTTATAACTTGCAATTGTGTTTATATCTCACAGTTTTGACTTTATAACTTGCAATTTTGTTTATATCTCACAATTCTGACTTTATAACTCACAATTGTGTTTATATCTCACAATTTTGACTTTATAACTTGCAATTGTGTTTATATCTCACAATTCTGACTTTATAACTCACAATTGTGTTTATATCTCACAATTTTGACTTTATAACTTGCAATTGCATGTTATAAAGTCATAATTGTAAGACATAAACTCGCAATTCTGAGAAAAAAGTCTGAATTGTGACTTTTTATCATGCAGTTCTGACTTTATTTATCGCAATTGCAAGTTTATATAACACCATTCTGACTTTTTAAACTCTCAATTGCGAGTTTATATCACGCAATTCGGAGAAAAAAAGTCAAAACTGTGAGATAAAAAGTCACATTTGCCTTGAAATAACCTGGAAGTTAGCATCACCTTGACGAAAAGCTAATATGATTTTTCCATTGGCTTCTGGATTATTGCTAAATAATCTCTGTGTTTGTGATTCTTACACATTTTGTTCATCAAGATAATCTTCATAAATGAACACAATTTTAATGAATTTTTAAGCCTAAATACAATCACCAGAGGCAAAAAGCTTAACGTAGGTTATAAACGAACAACACCATGGTCGCATGAACTCAACGTCACCATCACAGACAACTATTTCAGTTTTAAAAATAAATAAATAACAATTTTCCCAGAGTAGATGAGTGTTCTTGTTCTGCATGATAGTGGCTGCGTCCCGAAATCTCTTGAGTAGGGACTTATTTTCATTAAGTAATTACTTCATGACCACTAATAAAGTACATTATATATTATAGTATGAATGAACGTGAATATTCGCCATATTGTCATTATCATGTGACCGACCAGCATCAATCTTGTTGCTTCAATCTTATTCACACATCCTCTCCCGTGGCCTCGATGATAGTAAAGTGTCCATCATATGCACACTTCAGAATCTCGCTAGAAGTAGGTCATCCAGGTACTTTTTGCCTACTCTTTTATGAGTACTGTGATTGCAGACTTCTTTTGTCACATACTGTTTTTGGCCTACTATATAGTAAGGAAGTATGCGATTTCGGATGCAGCCGAGGTTTAATGTCAAAGACAACCTCTGTAGTCTCATTTATCTATACTTGTTAACAACCACCTCTTTCAAGAAAAACTTTTAAAAAACACAAGGAAGTATTACCGATGTATTTTATGTCATATAATTAAACATGAATATATCTTGAGCTTCTGTTAACGACATACCTCATTTCAGGAATTTAACCAAAAACCCATTAACTTTGGGACGATGGAACTGGAAGTTAAAAAATGCTAACCCGTTTCCAGGTTTTGGCCTACAAAAAAAATACATCATCCCTGCAACATTTTATGTCCTTCTGAAAGTTTCAGATCAATTTTTTCTAATGTACCCAAATTCATTATCTTGTGATGTACAAACTATTCAAATAAGCATGTTCAATTAGCTGCAGTGAGGCCATGAACTACACTATGGACACTCATGCTTTACATAATGTATAGAACATGATATTATTTAAGGCAGATGGCAGGTGCAATAAATGCATATTGCTTAGAGGTAACTCATTGGTAAAAACAAAATATGACATACAAACTTGAGAAGGAAGGAGTTTTCCCTCAGAGCACCGATGCATCCTGCGAAGCCGAGCACGAACATCACCCCTCCAACCACAAGAAACAGCCACACTGGGTCAAACCCACCCAGATCCGTGATGGAGGATATGTTGGAGAGAACCCCCTGATGGAAAGAGACGAACAGGAACAAAAGTGAGAATAATTACTTTTATTTAGCTTTATTTAGATCAAGATCTCACTTGATTTGTTAGATTCATATATGAAGTGCTTGTAAAAAGATGTGCTTCACTCACCTTCTCACTCCAGGCCCACAGAGCCACGGACAGGAACGCCACTCCCAGCAGCTAAACGGTGTGTATTTGTGCGTCAGATAGAGTGAGAGATCAGATCAGCACTATAAATTACTTTTGAAACTAAATTTGGTTTGTTGTTACATTGAAATTGATTACTATGGAAGCCCATTTCTGCTACATAAGAACATTTGTAAATCATAATTATGACATAGAAATGTTGAAATTATTACATTCTAAATCTAATTTATGACTTAAAAAGTATGACATAGAAAGTGAATTATGATAAAGTCATAACTTCAACTTTTTATCTAATAACTTAAATTTTTTTATCTCATAATTATGACTTACATTAGCCATAATTATTACTTAGTATGTCATTCTTACTTTCAACATTTTATCTCATAATTATGACTTAGTGTGTTATAATTATGACATAAGTCAAAATTATGTCATTAAATATTTGAAATTATTGCATAAAAGTTTAAATTCTGACAAAGTCATAATTTCGACTTTTTAAATATCAAATTATTGATGATTTATGACATACTAAGTCACAATTATGATCAATTTCGACTTTGTCATAATATTGACTTTTTAATTCTTACATAAAAAGTCAAAATTATGATTTTTTTTTAATCATATGTAGTGGAAATGGGCTTCCATATTAACTTCTGATATGGACAAAGCACAAACCACCTGTCACATGGGTTGTGTCTCAAAACCTATTGAGCTGCCTGCGTAGATAGCATGTTTGGAAAAGCTGACAGCCTATTTTGGCGATTATAAGCATGTTATAAACTTTGGAGCATTTTTTTTTAGCATCATAGGCGCGTTTGGAATGCTTTAACAGCATTTCTGAGTAGGATAAGCACATTCGTATATTTTTGTGGCATCAAATGCGTGTTTAGAACGTTTGAACCATTACCATAAGTGCAGTCGGAACGTTTTAAAAGCATTTCTGGAATCACAAGCGCGTTTGGAATGTTCAAACTGCAATTCCATTCACGACCAAGATACGCGCCTTTCGTAACGTTCGAATGTACTTTTTTGTTTCATAGCATTAAACGAGCCAAAGAACATTCAGAAGAGGTTTGGGGCTTCATAAGTAATGCATAACGTTCGGTCTGGCTGTCATAAACGCGTTTGAAACGTTTGACAGTGTTGTCTAGGTAGGCAGCTCACTAGGATTTAAGGCAGCGCCAATGTGTCAGACTCCCGGGGGTTGATTTAGTGAAAACCCCGGGCGATAAAAAAATGAAAAAGAGCACGCACACAATGTCAAAAATTCTTAACTCACCCAAAATATAATATTAAATCCAAATATGAAGTATTTGATGCAACAGCCCACTTCGTGCACGTTAAAGTGTTTTCCTGACATACTTGCGTTTGATAAAACAGAGAAATTCCTCCCTAATGATGAAGAAAAAAAATCGCCCACCGACTGGTAACCTCACTCCGTCCTTTCACACCATGTTTGTGACATTTCTACAGATTGTCAGGCAATGCCACACGGGGCTTTGCCTATTTCGCCCGAACGATTAATTTGCCTCGAATAAAACAAAATAATTATTGGTGATAATAACAGCGAATAACGGGACAAGCGCTCCTCTACAAATAAAGATTGGAGAGTCACTTCCGGCTAAATGAATTATGTCATTACACGATTCTTCAAAATAAAAGTTTCATAATTAGGGAAAAAAACGCATAATAAGCGCAATGATATAACTTATAAAATAACGAATTTTTATAATGATAATAGCTGCATGTCTATTATTAAGTAAAGAATTATTATGAAATAAATACAATATGCATATAACATTATATACAGTGAAATCCTGTAACATTATATATGCTTTATTTTTTATTTATGCTTTTAAATTTTGTGATGAGACATTGCAGTTTTTGAATAAAAAATATGAAACTCAAAATCACATGGCTTTTTGGTTGAACACATCTCTGTAGGGTAATTGTGCAAGGAAAGGATGATCTTCAGAGGTGCATGTAGCTGTATTATCAGGTTCTGTTCTGTCCCTGTAACATTATCTGAGTATTCAATTAATCACAATTTTACTGTCACTGCTACTATAGACATGCATTGTCAGTACCACACCCATTTGACAAAGACAAGGCTACAATTTCAAAATAAAAGTCACACAAAAAACTAAAACACAAATGTGAAATAAACTGAATAGTATCCTGATGGGACATAAACTAAACATCAAAACTGAGCAGATGTTCCAGTAGTACAGGAAAAGGACTTGTTTTTGGTGTACTAGGTGCCTACGCAGTCAACTGAAAAGCTTATTTTTTGTCCATTTTTGAAGAAGGAAAGTGCTGCCATAAGAAAATGTGCTTTTTTGATAAGTATAATCACATTTTGAGGGTCACAAATACTGAATAAAATCACTGCAATACTCATTTATGCATGACTTTTGATTGTGTCAATTCTAAGGCACTTCAGTTGCTTATATCTTTCTTTTAAAAACCTTATAAAACCATCAGTACTTTGATGTGGATGGAATTTATATTGAATAAGTTGATTACAGATTCACTTTGATTTAAAGAGGTGTGTCTGAAGAGCTTTGCTTTCTAAAATATGTTATGCAGTAAAACCTTTAGTTATTTGGGGACAATGTCTTAGCCAGTTAATTGGAATATCAGACAGCTGAGTGCACAGTCTAGACAGGCTGTATCTGTGTCCTTGAGTAAGAGTGAAGCAGGCTGTAATATCCCCAAGGGCGGTGGAAATCCAAGGCCCTTCGACCACCTCACTGTTCTGCAATAAGGTCATCCGCAATCACCTCCATGAGTCAGCAAATCACCGCAGTTATCATACAGATCTCACCCTAAAATCCCCAAACACAGCGATTATACCAAAGATCATGACAGTCATTAAATAAAACTCAATATATGCAGCCAACACTCATGACCTAAATTAGTCAATAGAGTTGACAATACTGATCTATTTCTCTTAACTACAGACCAAAAACTATCAACACTAAACAAGCACCCTGAATGAACAAGATGTACTGCAAAATGAATTAAAGTTGTACTATTATGATGATCTCGTATTAATAAAAAAGAAAAAAATTCTTGAAAAACTACCAATAACCATGTAGATTTACAATATTGTTTGTCAATATTGAGAAAACATTCATAAAAATGTATTCCTAGAAATGTAATAAACATGCTCAACTTCAAAATAGGTGCAAAATATGTATAATCGTATGTGAATGTAATCTTATCCTCTGCAAATATTGAAATATCTACTTGTCAGTTGATCATAAAACTCAATAACTACCCTCAGAAACATTTTCTTTGATTTTTTAAACCTTTCATATTATAAAAATTTGTTGAGCAAACTTGATTTTGAACAACATTGTCTTTTTGCAACATTTAGAGTAATATATTATTCAGAGTTGGGTAAGTTACTCTAAAACAGTTATTAAATTGTAAGTTCACCCCAAAATGAAAATTCTGTCATTTATTACTCACCCTCATGTCGTTCTACACACGTAAGGCCTTCATTCATCTTCGGAACTCAAATTAAGATATTTTTGATGAAATTCGATGGCTCAGTGAGGCCTGCATTCACAGCATTCCTCTCTCAAGATCCATAAAGGTACTAAAAACATATTTAAATCAGTTCATGCTAGTTCAGTAGTTCTACTGTAATATTATAAAGCGACGAGAATATTTTTGTGCGCCAAAAAAAATAAAAAAATAATGACTTTTCAACAATATAGTGATGGGCCGATTTCAAAACACTGCTTCGGAGCTTTGCCAATCGAATCTGTGACTCGGAGCGCCACAGTCACGTGATTTCAGCAGTTTAGACGTTTGATAGGAGATCCGAATCACTGATTCGATTCGCAAAGCTCCGAAGCAGTGTTTTGAAATCATTAGACATAACATTTTGATGTTAAATCCACTATTGTTTTATATATGATTTTCCTAGTCTATACAGTATTTAATGTAATCAGAAGTAACTATTTAAATTACAGAAAAAAATTAACTAAATTAAATTGCAGTAATTAATTATTTAGTAATGCACACTGATTATTTCCTTTAGAACTTTTTTGCTGCTTGTTTGCAAACATTGTTTACTAGGAGTGTCAATTAACCATGAACATTAAGAACTGTATGTTGTTCAGTAAACACAATTCATAGGACAAATTAAATAAAAATGTCAGTTTACATGTTGTACATCGTTTGCTGAGGCCCCCTAGTGGACCTCTTCCCCTTTGTTGAAGAACCAAAGATGTAAATTCATTGTTTTGTTTTGTTTGTTTGTTTTTTTACCTTAAAATATACATACAATTGAATTCAAATTGATAACATACAGATATTGTAACTAATTGTATTAGATTATTTCATGTATACATTAGTGTAAAGTCTGATACACTTTGTTTAGTGTAATAAAATCGTATAATAGAAATGCATATAATAGAATCGTATAATAGAAATAGCCTAGCTTCCTAACATCAGTAAAATCCATAGTTTCCCAAAAACTATTTAAATAAATAAAAAATCTGTCAAATAAATCTGTACTTTTTCATCTGGAGGTTTCTGCACTGAGATATAATCTTGTTCACAATAATCTGCCCTGTCTTTGCAGGGTAAATGAAGTGGACGATAAATCTGAGTATGTGTGTGAGAAACCCCAGGTTACAAAATACTATAGTAATTTATAGTAAATATAGTGTTTTTGAACCATACTATATTAAAGTACTTGAATTAATTTCTATAGTTGCTGTAATAAACTATAAATGACTTTACCCAATACTGTACTAAGTTTTCTACAACTTTAGGGTATGTACTGTAGTAAAAACTAAAGTATACTACAGTATAACAGTTTATCAGTTCACTATAGTCGTTAATACTTCAGAATGCTGTAGCATTCATAAACAAAGTGTTGTAAATACTATAATATATACAGTATACTACAATTTACTATAGTATGGTTCAAAAACACTACTATAGTATTTTTTCACCTGGGACGTAATATTTTAGCATATATACAATACACTGAGTATTGTAGGCTATAGGCTTCGCAAATATTGTGGGTTACATTCTGGTTGTAAGATGATCCCTCCTCCTCCAGAGCTGACGGTGTAAGCGAGTGCTCGAGACAGGAAGGACTGCTGAGCACTGAATGCTAACAAGGGGGAGAGAGAGTACATGTCCACGGCGAGCGGAAAGGTGGGGGGTTCAACAGCGAGATATGGAGAAATACAATTAACCTGCAATGTGCCAACGCCAAATTCACGCCGATCATAACCATCCTCACCACCGATCATCATCCTCATCATCACCACCACCAACAGCGCGACCGTCCTCGTCTTTTTTCTCCTAAGTGAAATGTATCGGGACTGCACGGGATCTTTTTTCTGACAATGGAGATTGAGAATATCGTGGCCAACACCGTGCTGCTGAAGGCGAGGGAAGGTAAGAGACAGGCAATGGCGCAATCAATTATCCCTTAATGAATGCCGTATTAACTTTATCATGGACGAGGCTGAATCCAGAGTCTTATTGGACATAACTACATTCGCCACATCTGTATACAGTCTTGAATGAGTGCTCTCTCTTAAATAGCATCTCATTTAGTATGCTAGTACGCACTTCCTATGCTCAGTCTCCTCTGTCAGACCCCTAATGGAGGTTACTATGTATTTTTCCCTGGATTCATAACGCAGAGACCGCAGTGTACACCCATCCTCTTCACCTGGGAGGGAGGTTGAACTGCAGTTGTAGGCCGCAAGGTTGCCCCTCTATCTGCGCACAAAGGAGTACACTGTGAAATGAGTGAGGTCGGCTTGCTCCTTGCTGGACCTGGTCTTATCTGTGATAAATTGGGTATTATTGGATGACTCGATTCTGATTGGTCAGACGTATCACTGAGCGGTCAAATGTGTTTTTGTATAATCACTGGCAAACAGAGTGGCAAATTGCACTTTTGAGTAGGTGCTTATTTTGAATAAGTACTAATTAATTTGTAACTGCTAAAAAAAGTATGTTCTATATAGTATGAATGTGTGTAGTATGAATATAATCTGGACGAACTATATTCGCCATATTGTCATTATCACGTGACCTACCAGCGTCAGTTGCGTCGCTTGGACGTACTATATTCGCCATATTGCCATTATCACGTGACCTACCAGCGTCAGTTGCGTCGCTTGGACGTACTATATTCACCATATTGCCATTATTATCACATGACCTACCAGCGTCAGTTGCGTCGCTTGGATGTACTATATTCGCCATATTGTCATTATCACGTGACCTACCAGTGTCAGTTGCATCACTTGGATGTACTATATTCGCCATATTGTCATTATCATGTGACCTACCAGCGTCAGTTGCGTCGCTTCACTCTCATTCACATGTCCTCTCCCATGGCCTCATGGGATAGTAAAGTGTACATCGTAGTAGGTCATACAGACTTTTTGCCTACTCTTTTTATGAGTACTGTGAAATCTACGGAAAAGGATTAGGGCCAAGCAATAATAAAAAAAATAAAACCATCTTGAGATTAAAGTCGTTACGTTTCGAGAAAAAAAACATTACATTTCGAGAAAAAAGTTGAAATAAAATTTCAAAAATAAACTCGACAATAAAATCATTATATTTCAAGAAAAAACTCGTTAAATTTCGAGGGGAAAAAAGTCGAAATAAAATGTTGAGAATAAACTCATTAAATTTGAGAATAAAGTCATTATGTTTTGAGAAAAAAAAAATCATTAAAATTTCGAGAAAAAAAGTCTAAATAAAATGTTGAGAATAAACTCATTACATTTGAGAATAAAGTCATTATGTTTTGAGAAAAAACTTGTTAAATTTCGAGAAAAAAAGTTGATAGTAAAATGACAAGAATAAACTCGTTAAATTTTGAGAATAAAGTTATGTTTTGAGAAAAAAATAATTAAATTTCGAGAAAAAAAGTCTAAATAAAATGTTGAGAATAAACTCGTTAAATTTTGAGGGAAAAAAAGTTGATAGTAAAATGTCGAGAATAAACTCATTAAATTTGAGAATAAAGTCAATTGTTAATGTTTCGAGAAAAAAGTAAAAAAAAATGTCGAGAATACACACGCATTCGAACAGTGTCATGATCATTGCATACTGATAGAGGACATGACAGAGTTGGATTACTTAGTCAAAAAGCTTAACGTGGCTTAATGCATTAACAATAATATTAAAAGATCAAATTCTGTACACAACTAAACTAAACCAAACTATGTGCAGATAAGCAGTCAGATGAGTGCATATGAATGCAGCACGTTTAATTACACATTTTCTTCAATAATGCGGCTTATAAAAAAAAAAAACGATAGTGTGGCTTTAATGAACAAACTAAGACAGTGGAATTAAAAGATCAAATTCTCTAAACAATTAATAAACCATACTATGTGCAGATAAACATATTGACTTCACCTATAGGCTGGAAGACTGTGTATAGTCATTTATCAATAGTCTATAGGCCTGTTTCTTGTTGTGCCTATTTAATACGCCTGTAAGCCTGTTTATGTAGGCTAGATATAGCTTGTCTTTTTTGTTTCTGTTTGCACATTTACAGTAAAACATATGGAGGCCACTTTTTTCATTCTTGAAGTTATCTTTGTCTGTATGGTGATTAGATTCATTGTTTTGCCTTGAACTTGAGAACGCGCCGATCCATATAGTGCACGCAGAGAGCGCGCAAATTTACGCTTGAACAGACAAATACACATAATTAGCTAAAGCGGGTAGTATCTTTGTTACTAAAAGAAAGCCTTAATGAGTTTATTCTTGACGTTTTATTTCGACTTCTTTTCTCTAAATTTAACGAATCTTGCTTAATAATGACTTTAATCTCAAGATGGTTTTATTTTTTTATTATTGCTTGGCCCTAATCCTCTTCTGTAGAAATCGGACATACTTATTTTGTCACATACTGCTTTTCGCCTATTATATAGTAGGGAAGTGTGCTATTTCGCATGTTGCCGATATTTCACCTTTGCCCATGGCAAGTTGCCAGCACTACTTTCATGTCATGTGTACCTGCTCTTCGCGCCAACGCAAGTTTGCGAAACAAGACGTTTATTGCGAACGTTAACTGTAATAAATGACTTTGGATGACAGTATAGATTTTAAAGTTGGCATGAAATTAATATTCACCCCATTTTTTTCAAAAGAAATGTATGTTATAGTAGGGCTGCACGATTAATCGCATGCGATTGTCACGCGCATTTCGCGTTCATATCGCAGATGAATCAATCGCCTTCGATAATGAACGCAATATTGCGTGGCTTGTCAGTGAACTACGGCTCTGTTTATTAAATGCCGCTCCATTTGAAAGCAGGTGATGGCGATTTAGCGGTAATCAGGTAACCGGCTTTACTGACGAAATGCACGTGACAATCGCATGCGATTAATCGTGCAGCCCTATGTTATAGATTTTGTGAACAATTCATTCATGCATTTTTATTTTTTTATTTTGACTTAGGACATTTTGATTCAAATTTATTAACTATTTTCCGAATGTATGCAGAATTTCACCATTCACTTTGGCTGCTTTAAGTCGCCATGAAATGAAAGTTGCTAAAGTCACTAAAATGTATGTCACAGTATGGAAGATCTCTTGGTACTTCCAATTCATCGCAACTTTATATTGGTGTGCATAAAGCTTTTGATAGATGGCTACAAAAGGTGGCTCAGGTGCCCCCCAAAAAAAAAATCACCAGTTGGAGGACAAAAATTTGGGTAGAAATTAAAATAGAAAGCACAGAGGACATGTTAGCCAACTACAACTTTAAAAAATAAGTAACTAATAATACATGTTAATATCGATGCATACTTTTTCTTGCTGTTAGGACAATTGTTTTCGGTGTCATAATGGACTATTTTTCTTAGTGAAAGTCTCAATGAAAGTAAAAGTAATGTAAAAGATTATCAAAAAATAAAAATGTGTGTGAACTGGTTCTCTCCATTGCTTGTTGATTGGATGTTGAGAAAAAAAAAAATCAACCAATACATGAACCGAATAATAGAAATAAAATAATCAATAGATTATTCGAATAATCTTAAAATTCTGATAAATCAATCGAATAATCATAAAGTAATGATAGATTAATCGAATAATCTATCATTACTTTGATTACTGGAATCACAATGTTAATTGCAGTTAATTATTTTAATCAACTTACACTCCTAGTTTCTGTTAATAAAAGGATGGAAGTAGTCGCAGAAGTACCCAAGGAAATATCTTTGCCTACACTACATGTGAAGGGAGCTTTATATGCTCTTGGACAATGGTGGTCCTAAGTTAAAAAGATTGAGAACCACAGCTTCTTTAAAAGGCCTTTTTGTTCACAGTTGCGTCAGAAGCTTTCTCTTTTCTTTGAGGGTGTTAGTTGATTAGATGTTCTTCACAACTTGTTTTGTTAGAGCAAGTAACATGTGCACAGTTTTCTTAGATAGGGCTTAGTGTTTTTGTTTTTTTTTTCCAAAATAAGGCTATTCTTAAGGTAACTGCATTTCTGAGGTCATCTAAGCTTATTACATTAATAAAGCTTACAGATGGAAATGTTTCATAAATTGATTTAGGTATTTAGCATTTGATGTGATTGTTTCAAATAAGATTATTGGTTATAATTGATAGATTTTATACATTTAAGGTTTATAATTTATAGGAATGTACAAAGTTACGTTTTTTTAAACACCTCATTGGTGTAATCTCACAATATCACCTCATAAATGCTGAATGCATAGTAATTTGTTTTTTATTCAAAGCGCAATGCTGTTTAAAATAGTTTTAGATGGAGTACAGCAGGTCATGCCAACTTTCCAAAAGTATTTCATATCAACTTCCCAAATACATTTTGAGGAATGCTGAAACAGCATAAACTTTGTGTCTCTTTTAAGGTACGTCTGTTTGTCAAATAATGAGGAAATAGTTGGACTTATTGCGTGTCTGTAGGCAAATTGATTCAGAGCGAAAGAGTGTTTATGAGATTGCCTTGTTTTCAGCCAGTCATCTTGCGCTTCTTCCTGTTTATCTTGTTGTGCCTTTACGTAAATACAGAAAATATGCTTGTCTAGCTTTACATTAACAGTTCCAAAAACTACTAATAGTCTTGCGTAGACACTGGACAGACATTTGTCTTGACCAGGATGTTTATTATTTTCTCTTTCTTTGTCTCACTTCAGCGGTTGCTAAAATCTGTCCTTGTAGATTTTAGTGTACAGTAGATTGAACAGATGTGTATCATCTGTGAGAGTTTGACTGGTTAATAAGCTCAGTGGTTGTGTGTGTGTTTGCATGTTATTGCATTAGTATTGAGTGAGTGATATGTTGTCAATGTATAATCAAATGCAAGAATGAACATGTCAGACAATGTTCGTCTGTGCTGTGTGAAGTAACATGTTATGATTATGATTAGGAGAGACTGTTGTTTATATTAAATATATAGATGATTTTAATAATCACAATCAACTTACTAACCTCTACATATGTTGCAGTCAATTTTGTGCTTTTGTTAATTAGGAAAAAAAAAAAAAAAAAAAAAAAATATATATATATATATATAGTACAGTCCAAAAGTTTGGAACCACTAAGATTTTTAATATTTTTAAAAGAAGTTTCGTCTGCTCACCAAGGCTACATTTATTTAATTAAAAATACAGTAAAAAACAGTAATATTGTGAAATATTATTACAATTTAAAATAACTGTGTACTATTTAAATATATTTGACAAAGTAATTTATTCCTGTGATGCAAAGTTGAATTTTCAGCATCATTACTCCAGTCATCAGTGTCACATGGTCCTTCAGAAACCGTTCTAATATGCTGATTTGCTGCTCAATAAACATTTATGATTATTTTCAATGTTGAAAACAGTTGTGTACTTTTTTATTCAGGATTCCTTGATGAATAGAAAGTTCAAAAGAACAGCATTTATCTGAAATACAAAGATTTTGTAACATTTTACACTACCGTTCAAAAGTTTGGGGTCAGTAAGAATTTTTATTTTTATTTTTTTGAAAAGAAATTAAAGAAATGAATACTTTTATTCAGCAAGGATGCATGAAATCAATCAAAAGTGGCAGTAAAGACATTTATAATGTTACAAAAGATTAGATTTCAGATAAACACTGCTCTTTTGAACTTTCTATTTATCAAATAATCCTGAAAAAAAATATTGTACACAAATATTTTGTACAATTGTACACATTAAATGTTTCTTGAGCAGCAGATCAGCATATTAAAATGATTTCTGAAGGATCATGTGACACTGAAGACTGGAGCAATGATGCTGAAAATTCAGCTTTGCCATCACAGTAATAAATTACTTTGTGAAATATATTCAAATAGAAAACAGTTATTTTAAATTGTAATAATATTTCACAATATTACTGTTTTTACTGTATTTTTAATTAAATAAATGGCAGAGCAGACGAAACTTCTTTTAAAAACATTAAAAATCTTAGTGGTTCCAAACTTTTGGACTGTATATATATATATATATATATATATATATAAAGAATGTTGGTAACCAAACAGTTTCTGGTCCCCATCGACTTCCATAGTATTTTTTTTTCTTTTTTTCATACTATGAAAATCAATGGGAACCAGCAGTTGTTTGGTTACCCAAATTTTTTACTGTATGGTTACTCTCATACAGGTTTAGAACAACTAAATGATAACAGAATTTTCATTTTTGGGTATAGTATCCCTTTAAAACTTCCTTTCAAAACATGGCACTCATAGCGTGAGGTGCATTAAAAAACAGTGAGGTGAAATGGGATACAACGGCCAAAGACATCTGCATGCATGTGTGCATTAACCAACAACTGCCGCAATCTTGGACAGATTGACAAACTTGATTGCAAAATGCTTTGCTGTGGATTTCATATGGAAATTAAACAAACAATAAGACCCAGAATAATTACCCTAAATGTTTTTGACCCCCAAGGGTAATTTCAGAGGCCAGCAGTTCTCTCTCTCTCTGTGTGTGAGTGTGTGTATGTGTTTTTTCAAGAGCATGACTTGTAAGTCTGTCTGTAATGTGGCTGGAATTTGCAGTCACCGAAATTGCAGTAAATCCTGGAGGATAAACTATTCTCATTCCAATCCTCAGTTTGAGGAAAACTCTTTTTCCTGGGTACGAGGAATGCTTTCTCTACGTATGGCCTCAAGACGGCAAGATTTTGATTACGCTCTTGTACACTCCATAAGTGTTGCATTAAACAATTATATGAAAACAAGGTATGATTACTTCATACTATCTTAGAGGTTCAAAGTTTGCCAGCTGTCATGATCTCTCTAAGGCAATGTGCATTCGTGATAGCATCGATTACCAGATGTATGGAGGAATGTTTGTTTGAAAAAATGAAAAGTGATTGGAGACTGAAAAAAGGATTTCTGGAAAACAGTTGTTATTGTTGTTTGACTCTGTCTGTAGTCTATTTAAATGCCTCATATGTTTGTCATCCATATGTTTCTTTTTCCTCTCTCTTTCTCCTGAAGATTGTTGTGTTTCTTGTGTTTCTGGGCTTTGTGGAAATGTTGTGACAGGTTATTACTAGGGCTTATTAATTTGATATTTAAACATTTTATATATTATGATTTACTATATGAGCAATATCACACAGTAGTGCGATATGGCTGTATATCAGCACGGCTGTGATTAGGCCGTAGGTAATCAGCACGGCTACGAGTGTGGTATTGCATTTATGCAACATTTCGACAGCACAAGTAAGTAAATAATTAAGAAATAACAACAAAGTGTCTTAAAAACCCTCTTTTGTGCAGAACTACTTCCTTCCGCCACGGATTCAAATCTAAAGATGACAGTTGGACCAAGCCTCCGTTACTAGTTCTAAAATGTCACTCTAGAACTAGTGACGAAGGAACGTTGAGTCCCTCCATTGAAACTCATTGTATTTTGTACAGTATTAGAGAGAGAGAGAGATTGTCTGAGCAAGCATTGCCTTTGTCTGATATAGCATTCATTCTTCAGGTTGATGTCCATAATATTATATCCATTATAAAAATCCATTTGAATGTCTGCTGACGAAAACGATCTTTGTATTTTAACTTTTTTACGGTTAAGGGAATTTTACAAAACAAACGTCCAATGTTCAATTTAAATCTCTTGTGACTGACTCATTCACTCGTAATTTTTCTGCTATCTAATGGTGTATTAATGTAACTTTCACTCAATATTATGCACTAATAGAACCTTTTTTTCAATACCAAATACTACATATTTATATAAAATAATATTTATTGAACAACAATATTTAAATTAACAACAATAGCCATTATAAATGACAATAGGAAATAAACACAATTGTACAATTCAGTCAAACATACAAAAGCAGTGCTCTACAGATGCAAGTTAAAAATAGCCTTTATATTAAAGTATTACATTTAACATAGCCCAATTTGATTTGCTTAAGAACAAGCAATAGATTAATAAGACCAAAGACTGCCCATTTTATGTACCCAAAATGAATATCTCATGTTTAACCACTATAAGAGTCAGCAGTAAATCCCCAAAGCACTGGCTGAGATGAAGCTGTTCTCGGCGGGTACACGAGCACTGAATGGCTGCTTATGGCCTGGAGTTCGCATCTCTGAAAATGTCTAAACAAATTGTAAAATAGGTGCTATGATTAAATATGAGTCACATATTTCAGGTCTAAACAACTACATTCACGCCTAAAAAACAGTTTGTGGTACAACAAGTGAAGGATTTGTAAATAATATGGTGGATTTGCTCAGCCGCCATAACAGTCACTTCAAGCTGAGTGATACAAGCGGTGAAAAGGTAGGAGTGCTGTTATCATCGTACAATATTGTACGTCTCTCAGACGTATTATATATATATATATATATATGTGTGTGTGTGTGTATATATATATATATATATATATATATATATATATATATATATATATATATATACGTGTGTGTGTGTGTATATGTGGATTTTTTTCACACTCATGTGGAATAAGTGTGCCAAAAAATTCAGTGTTTATGTGTTTTAACCACGGATAGACTGACTAATAATAGAAAATTCCCAAATTACAGTGAGATTGTAATTTGCATTGAGTTTATCATAATTGTTTCTCTCTTTATCTCTCATAGGAGGAGGAGGGAAACGGAATGGGCGAAGCAAGAAATGGAAGGAGATGCTCAAACTGCCTCATATCAGTCAATGTGAGGAACTTAGACGTACTATTGGTAAGAGAGATTTATGAAAGAAAGCATTCAGAAATTAGCTTTGGCAGAATATATGTTGTAAAAAAAAATCTAATTAATCAAATTATTCACAACTAACTACATCATTATATGATGAGAAAAAAACATTAATCATTTATTCCCAAATGAAGATCATTCAAAAACATTACATACATTATTGTGGCAAATGTGTAAATAATTGAATGGACATTACAAAACATAGTTTTGAAAGTCAAAATATTGTTTGTTTTATTTCCGTATCATTGAACATAAGCCGATCACTGGCCTATACAGGCACGTTGCACGTGGACTCAAAAACATGGTACTTCAAGGTTGAATTGCTCCGATGGTAGGGAAATCCGTCTAAACAGAATTATTTAGATTTGGGTCAGGGGGCGTGATTAATTGCATTCATTTTTTTTATTGTATTTAATGTTTTTTTTTTTATAATTAATTGCACTAAATTGACAGCCTTAGTATCAAGGTATTAAACACATCAATTTGTTTATATTTGTATACAGAAAATCACTCCTAGTCGTGCAGGGACCAGGTGCAGTCTGATACCCTCCGATCACATTGATTTTTTTTTTTTTTTTTTTAGTGGCTAAAATCACATTATTCAAGCTAAATCCTCTCTCATTAGTGCTGTTTGATGTTATTTAAGCATTGCCCATCTGGCTGACACATAGAAAACTCTTTTAACATTGCAAATAGCACATATAGGGTCACCTAAAAGCAAATGTATTTCTGTTTTTGTTTTTTTTATAAATTTAATGAATTCAATTCAATTTATTGCATTAAATTAAGTTAAATAATTAGTTACAGATGCCATTGTGCCATATTTGTGATCCTTAAGTAATTAATTCACAAAAAGGTTTTTTTACTTGTTGTACCTTGGGCACCTTAAAAATAGTAGTACATATTAAAAAATGTATTATAATTATGGTTCACTAAACAAAGCATTCTTACTAGTGTTTTCCTCATTAAAAGGTTTACATGGTTTATAATGTTTCTGTCAGTTATAAATTTATGCTGGTGTGTGGGCAGGTGTGTGTGTTTGCGTCAGACAGCTGTAGACCTTGGCTCACTGAGGAAGTCCCGGCTGAGGCTGTTTCCTCTTGGCCCAGAATGTACCAGGCCCATAACGTTCCAGAGAGTCGTGCAGCACAAGGGCTCAGCTTTAGCTCTTTGCTCAGCATCACTGTGATTTAGTGTTGTGGCTGTATGCTGAGTTTTGCACTTTTTGTGTGTATATAGAGGAAATATTTCATTAAAGGGGTCATATCATACATTTAAAACATTTTGTTTTTTCCTTAAGGTCTACAAAAATGTCATTCAAGGGCTTTGCACCTCAATCAGTCAGAATTAGGTTTTTCATGATTTTCCACCCTCTCTAGCACATTCCATGAATGCATTGTGTCCGGTGACTTTATTTCTAAATTAGCGGCACAAATTTCATGTTTTATCTGAGATCTATTAGATATGTTGAGAAATTATCTAACATAAAATTAACATTTTATGCTTTTAATATTAACAGTATTAACCCCTGGTTTCACAGACAAGGCCTAAGCTAGTCCCAGACTAAAATGCATGTTTGAACTGTTTTTAACTGAAAGTAACTTGACATATCTTAAAATATGCCAGAGCCATTGTTTTGTCTCAAGATGCACACCAGTAATGTTTTTTTTCTAAGGCACATTTATAAAAGCTACTTAAATACATAAACTGTAAAATAAAAAAAATATGGACTTAGTGTCCGTGACGTCACCCGTAGATTTCTGAAGGGCATTTTTGAAACCTATAGCCGGCTGTTGCCATCTTGGCAGCGCATCACTGCGCGTCAGTCCCGGATAACAGAAAATGGGCAAAGAGGCGGGACGTGGGTGGAGCTGAGTTGATGTGACGGCAGCAGACAAACGGCTATTGGTGACAGCGGCAGCAATCCACCTGTCACTCAAGTGGCCGCACTCTTAAAGGGTTAGTTCACCCAAAAATGAAAATTCTGTCATTTATTACTTACCCTCGTGCCGTTCCACACCCGTAAGACCTTCGTTCATCTTCAGAACACAAATTAAGATATTTTAGTTGAAATCGATGGCTCCATGAGGCCTCCATAGGGAGCAATGACATTTCCTCTCTCAAGATCCTTAAAGGTACTAAAAACATATTTAAATCGGTTCATGTGAGTACAGTGGTTCAATATTAATATTATAAAGCGATGAGAATATTTTTGGAGCGCCAAAAAAACAAAATAACGACTTATTTAGTGATGGCCGATTTCAAAACACTGCTTCAGGAAGCATCAGAGCATAAATAAATCAGTGTATCGAATCTGCTGTTCGGAGCGCCAAAGTCACGTGATTTCAGCCGTTGGCAATTTTACACACAATCTGAATCATGATTCGATACGCTGATTCATTATGCTCCGATGCTTCATGAAGCAGTGTTTTGAAATCGGCCATCACTAAATAAGTCGTTATTTTGTTTTTTTTGGCTCTCCAAAAATATTCTCGTCGCTTTATAATATTAATACTGAACCACTGTACTCACATGAACCGATTTAAATATGTTTTTAGTACCTTTATGGAACTTGAGAGAGGAAGTGTCCATTGCTCCCTATGGAGGCCTCACGGAGCTATCGGATTTCAACTAAAATATCTTAATTTGTGTTCTGAACGAGTGTGGGGGGTCTTACGAGTGGCGAACAGCATGAGGGTAAGTAATAAATGACAACATTTTCATTTTTGGGTGAACTAACCCTTTAATTAACTTTAAGGCTTAATATAATTTAAAGTAATAAAACAATTCACTCAGAGTTGTCAAAATTATCTGTATAGACCAAAACCACAATTTCTGCTGTAAAATTGGACATTTTAACATGGGGGTCAATGAGATTCTGCTCTCTTTTGGAGCATGTCCCTAGCGGCCAGTCGATGAATTGCAGTTTAAGTCACTTCCATATTGGCTTCAAGACAAACGGGGGAGGTTGCTTAAACATCCTAATTGAACTAAGGCCTAATCCTGGCTTAATCTAAGCCTTGTTTGTGAAACCAGGCCTAAAAGTATTTCATTTAAAAATAGATAAATGTCCCATGAGGTTTCTGTTTTCTCCCTTTACTAAGTCTGTTTTTCCTTTTTGTTTCCTTGGTTTCTAGAATGTTCTCTTTTGTTGTCATGGCTACTCATTGATTGATTGATTTGTTACACCTGCCCCTTGTTTAGCTCTTTAGTTACTGTACTTTTCAGTTATAGCTCTCAGTTTGAGTCATTCTTTGTCTGTTCTCATCAAGTTCAGTTGGATTGCTATTCTGCTGTGTTCTCCTCTGCTTCCATGTGTGTTGTTTTGGATTGGATTATTAATAAAAGTCACATAGATCCTGACTCAACTCTCCTTTGCTGCAACCAACAATGATATCCCTTTTAAAATAAATCAATGTCATAATATTCACACAATCTGTTAAATAGAGTGCAGTATGTCCCGCCCTACATTTTTTCTTTAGATTATCGCAACTTCAATTTCATGATAAAGATTATAGATAAGGGAAATCATGTTATGATGATGGGTTTAATCGTCTTTCTCTGTCTCTATTCTTGTTTATTGCTCTCAGAGAGGGATTACACTAGCCTTTGTGAGAAGCAACCAATCGGTCGTCAGTTGTTTCGGCAGTTCTGTGACACTCAGCCCAAATTACGGCGGTGCATAGAGTTCCAGGATTCTGTGGTATGAAATCTCAGCACAAACATACACATACTCACTCTGCATCTCTCTTTAACCTCTCTATCTTTGTCTTTTTCTCTCAGACTGCCTTTGGCATATGCATTCAACCTGTCTCTATGTCAAAGATGGAATTGCTTCATCACCTTCTCTTTAATGGAACACATATTTTGTGCGCCGTTACTGACTGTCATATGTAGTTTTCGTTAAATTCATTTCAGCATTATTTGTGTGTGTGTTTGTTTAGGCATTGTATCAGTTGGCTCCGGATGAGAAGAGAAGAGACGTTGGTTTAAATATTTTAGACACATATTTTAATAATGGGGTAAATATTTATTCAATTTTTTTACTCACACATACCTGTGCTCATATGCACATGTTCATTGAAAGAATTGCTCTATTATTGATTGAACTTTAAACTTCTCTTTTTTTTAATGACGCCCTATCAACCCCTTTTCCTGTTTTCTCTCCCTCTTTTTCATTCTGTCTTCATGCAGTCGGCAGCTCATCTACCAGAGATCGCTCAGGACGTAGTTGGGGATTGCAGGCAGAAACTGGAACAGAGTCCATGTAAAGAGCTGTTCCAGGAGTGTACCAGGTAATAACAAAGTTATTTTAAAAGGAGTCAAAAAAGTTCATTTGGCAGTCATCTAGATGCAGCTATTTTGCAGACAAGTAACACCTATACAAAAACTACATGTATGAAGGTGAAAACTCCAAGACATTTTCTCAAGTCTGATTCAATAATACACTACCATTCAAAAGTTTGGAGTCTGTAACATTTTTTTTTTTTTAAAGAAGTCTCTTATAATCATTAAGGCTGCATTTATTTGATCAAAAACAGTAATATTATGAAATATTATTACATTATTTAAAATAACTGTTTTCTATTTTAAAGGAACCTATTATGCAAAATTCACTTTAAGCATAAATGTGTCACTAGTGTGTACACAACCACCCTATAATGGTAAAAATCCATGCACTCCTTTTTTTTAAATTCCCCATAAATCATAAACAGTTTCTAAAAATGAGTAATTCGCATTTTATATACAGCTGCATATAAACATAATAAATAACATAAATAGTCCAGGCCTGGTCCTCTCTTGTCCTTCACTGTAGTCGCTCCTACTTTTATGCTCCCGGAGCTCCTCCGCGAGAACTTGAAGCCGGTGCAGCACGCAGGTGATGCTAATTAACACTCGTGCCACCAGCCTCACTCCGTTCCCACGGCTCTCAGCCACGTCCTGTTTCCCACATATACATATTGACGTCACCAGGGACGTGCACAGACATTTTGGGGGGCAGGGGCTCAAATGGAAAAAAGGGCACTTCTCATAATTATTTATTTAAAAAAAATAATAAACCCTTAAATATATTAAGACAACTCTGACTTCCCTTACACTCATGCAATTGTTTTATACTCCACAGATTTCTACAAAATAATCATTTCACACAGAGACCACTTCTTTAGTATTCACTAGGTTTATCACAAGAGAAGTCAACAACAACTATTTCAAGCTATATATTTAGAATAAATGACTGCACTGAGGAGAGGGACATAGTTTCACTAATAATTTAATTCAATAAATAATTTTAATTTTTTTTTTTTTTTTGGTGCTATTGGAATACTTCTTTCATGAAGTGGACAATTTTAAGATTGTGGTCCATTTTTGCTGCCATGTCTTTTACTCTAATGGAAAGAAAACTCAACCCTAACCCTACACATTTAGATGGTGTTTGTTTTAAGCCTATACCCTCCATCTGTTTGCATCTGTAGATTTATTCTAAATTAACCAAAATAAGCTAATCTGCATATTTAAACACATCAATAATTTGTTTTCCTGAACTGTTAATGCTTAATGCTTAATGCACTATATATTATAACAAATGCCAAAAGCGTGCTGATTGTTGTTGTTAGACAGCACAGCACGATCAAATCCACGATCAAAGCCAACCATGATTAAAAATATATTATTAGATAAATAATAATATTCAGCCACTTCTTTGTGATAGAAATGCAACAGCCACTGTAATTTCTTCAACAATATGTGGACATCAAACATGCAAAGACAGAGCGAGGGTTTAAATTTTTATCCATGTATTATCATGTGTAAGCGTAGATTTAAGAATAGCATTATGTAGCTAATGCTGTATTATGATTTTTAAATAGTTTTAATAAACCATGCATCCTTAGAAAACTGTCTAATAATGCGGTTCATGGATGTGCGTCCATGGAATGATCCTCTTCTGGTATTGACAGCCCAGATATCTTCACCATGGTTCAAAATGCAATGCATAGCACAGTAAAATAATTGAAATTATAATATAACATGAATTAGTATCAAATCAGGCAGATGCGTTGATGGTGGTCAAACTATTAATGCAGCGTTACATGTATAAATAACCATAAATTGCCAAAACTTTCAGGTTTGTGAACATAGGCTTGCCTACCTGAAAGAAATGCACGGGATGCATCCATCTAGGGCTTTTTTCTTTTTCGCTTCTCATCGCCAGACAGCAGTTGCATTTTCGCGGGAATAGTTGTCACAAGTTTTCACCCAGCAGCAAACTCGAGGTGAGGTGGAGCGGGGCGCGCGAGCGTAAGTGCGGGCATGAATGGCGCGTCGCGGAGTGAGGGCATCTGAACTCGATAAAACCGACCTGATATAGTATTTTTTTTATTTGTTTTATTCAGTAAATATATTTGTTTGACAGGGAAGCTGTGCGCAACCAGGAATATATATTAATTTATTTAAAAAAAAAAAAGCACCCTAGAAAAAAGGGCACTTTCTCTCGAGAAAGAAAAAGGGCAGGTGCTCAAGCCCCTTTTTTGTCTATGTGTGCACGTGCCTGGACGTCACAATGTAACAGACCCCTGAGTGAGCTGTATACAGTGTGTCATGTTCCCTTTCAATATTAGTATCTGAACGTTGCATGATGACACTATGGGGAAACACCTTTCTCGTAGAATACTGAAGCCTGATTGGATCTCTTGAACACCAATGGTGTTCAAGCACGTAAATTAGGTGTGGAAATGCACAGTATATAACTCAGAATCCTTTCTTCTTAATACAATAATGTGATATCTATCGTCATTTTTGCCGTAGAGTCATTGGCGAAAAGTGGTTGTTTACACTACACCATTTACAACTAAAAACGTAAAACCTTTTATGCGTTTTGGCCATTCGTTTACATGACAACGGTGTTTTGGTGGCCTGAAAATGCAAACTTTTGAAAACGGGTTTCAAAGTGCAAGTTTTTGAAAACACACTCCGTGTAAACAACAAAAACGCATATATCTGTGAAAAAGATGACGTCGTGCACATGTGCATTACATGTTCACTTGTTCAGTCTATAGAGTTTCATCGCCATCTAATGGCCTGCCAGCAGAATACAGCGTTTATAGTCATTTTCACGGATTCGTATGAATGAGGATCGTCTTTGACAGTAGTGTCTCTGTACGGAAAACTCAAAGGAAAAACTTCTCTGTTTTAAGCATGTCGTTGTCGTGTAAACGTACCCTTAGTCACAATGTAACAGACCCCGCCCATGACTGGTGATGGAATCTGCCCTGTTAGTTTAGATCCCTGAGTGAGTTGTACATAGCCATGTTTATCTCCTCACTGTCTTGCAGTCTAAAAATGTTATTTTGGTTGTTACAATGAACACAGAATGCGTTTTTCCATTCCACTGCGCTACTTTTCCATTGCTTTTCTATGTAAATGTGCTAGATGGACATGCACTCGCACATGTGAATGGCCCAAGGTCTGTCTAGCATGTTTACATAGAAAATAATGGAGAAGCAAGCCAGTGAAATGCAAATAAGCATTCTGTGGAGTGCATGTTTTGTTGTTGCCAGAGTATCCGAGGCATGAGCTGTAAAGGCACAGCCCTCTTCTGGAAAAGGGGTCAGGGAGCAGCAGCTCATTTGCATTTAAAGATACACAAACGAAAACAGTGTATTTTTGCTTTCCACCCAAAAAGGGCCGTTTTGGGTACGGTATAATAAATCATCTATGGGGTATTTTGAGCTGAAACCTCACATACACATTCTGGGGATACCTAAGACTTATATTACACTCAAATCGTCTAGCTCAAATCAGGCTTAATAAATAGTATTTTTTTAATACTATTTAGTAATAATTGAGCATTTACTAAATAACAAATTGATCTGCTTGTCACACAAAGCTGTTCTGAGAGTTCGATTAGAAGATGCACACAATGGCGCTGTCATGGATTTTTTCTTTGCCATTTGGAGCACAAAAGCTCCAGTCCACAATCACTTTAATTATATTTAGTAGAGTATCCAAATTATTCTTTAAAAAATCACCATGTATTTTACGGAAGTAAATAAATCCTGACTTTTTTATTTTTGGTTGAACTATTCCTTTAAGTTTATGCAACAGGCTGGTTCATGTGTTAACACGTGCTAATTATTAAGTTTATGTCAAGACTGAAGTGGAACTGAACTCACTTTGTGATTGTGGATCTCAGTTTGTGGTTTTTACTGGTATTAGTGTGAAGACAGTTTGCTGTAGCCACGCTGTTTGTCTGAGTAACATAAACACGTGACTTTAAATCTAAACAGAGTTTTGTATGTTTGTGTTTTGCCTCTGTCAGTCTTTTAGTTCTGTTTAGTTTAAGCTTCCTTTCTGTTTGAGAGGGGGTGAGGTGGAGTACTTTAACCCTTCCTGTTGAATCTCTATGGGCACAGCGTTTGTGTTCATGTATCTAAGTGTGATAGCGTGTGTGTTATATTAGAGGGTAAAATGGCATGAGTTGCATGAGAAACATCCGGCTCATCTACAGTCACACTTGTACATGTCATCATTCAAGTTGCTACCAACAAGAAGAGATGCTACTAACTAAGGTCCCATTAGTTAACTTTAATGCATTAACTAACAAAGAACAATACATTTATTACATTTATTCATCTTTGTTGACATTAGATGTTAAATAAATGTTAAAATTAATAATAAATGCTTTAGAAGTATTTTCATTGTTAGGTCTTGTTAACTAATGTAGTTAACTAATGTTAATAAATGGAACCTTATTGTAAAGTACCTCAGTTTTCATAACATGGCCTCTCAAAACCAAGTTGTTTTGAACTGTTTATTTCAATTAGCAAGTTCTAGAAGTTCTTGGCAAGACATTTTTTATTTTTTTTTTTGCAAAATAAATATTTAGTTTATTACTGTTTTTCTTATTTGAGTAGTTTTTCTGTCATTTAATTACTTGAAATAATGAATAGCTTGTAGCAACACCCGTACAAAAACAGTATTATGGCAGTACTATGGTACAATGATGAGGGTAGATACTGTATAATTACCATATTCATGTACACCATGGCATTTGTACGTATCTACATTTTCTCAAACATTCCTTCTCTCTTTTTTTTCAGGATAGTTCGTGAATATTTAAGTGGAGGTCCATTCTCAGCATATCAGGAGACAATGTACTTTTCCCGTTTTCTTCAATGGAAGTGGTTGGAGAGGTGAGTAACATCTCCGTCAGCCTTTGTGATTGGTAGAGCTGTTCAGACTTCTGTCCAGTCACGACTAATAATTAACACTGTCTAGGGGTGTAGTACTAATCTGCTTTTAGAGTCACTGTTTTGGTACTGTTCGGTACATGCTATGTTCATGGGAAAATAAGAACAAAAATAATCAAACTACAAACAACAACACAAATAAATACAAAAGAGCACATATACAAATAAAATGGACAGTGATTTTCAGGTTATTTAACAGTAGTTTTCAAGTCATTGCATATATTACATAACATTACATATTGCATATATTCACTGTATAAATTAAATAAAGATTAAAGTGTATTAATCTTTATTTAATTTAAACCTTATAAGTTACAAAAGCTATTCAGCCAAGAGCAGTGAGAGATTTCCTTGTCTTTTGCTTGATTAACATTAAAAAAACAGACAGCAGGAATATTAGGCTGCTGTCACTTTAAGACATAATGCATGGATCCTGACACTGATACACATGTGTTGTCTTTCTTGACTTTTTACGTTCATTGAAGACATAACCTAATATGTTTGATAGGATACTCACCAGATTTAAGATGGTGCAAGTGCGTGTCGAACCGTTGGTGGAGAACCGTATGGTTAGATTTATCGAGAACCATTACACCCCTAACACTCCCACAACTAAACAATCTTGTTCTAACAAAAGGCCATTTGAAATCATTAATTCTTCGATTTTCATATTTTTACAGTAAAATCTACAAGTTTCCAAGTTTTAACATGACCTTCATACAACAAAAAAAATGTTAGTTTTAATAAAAATCATCCTTAGTTGCAATGCCCATAGTTGAAGAAATGCCCTAATGTTGAATCACATTCTATCTCTGAAATGTAGTTTTGTGCAGTGAATTGACTTGAACTGTGTTTCATTTGCAGGCAACCAGTAACCAAAAACACGTTTAGACACTACAGGGTATTGGGCAAGGGCGGATTTGGTGAGGTGAGTAATTTCATTCAGTCACTGTCAGATCAGTTTTTGAGCATTTTACATGACTTATTATATCATAATGTAAAACACATTATGTTAAACACGTCTATTCTTTTGTAATAATTATGTGTGCAGTTTTTATGACATTTTTAATTGAGAGACTCCACGGAAGATTTTCAAATTTTAAAAAAAAATGATTTTGTTACACAGCATGACTATTTAAAGGGATAGTTCACCCAAAAATGAAAATTTGATGTTTATCTGCTTACCCCCAGGGCATCCAAGATGTAGGTGACTTTGTTTCTTCAGTAGAACACAAATTATGATTTTTAACTCTGTCAGTCATATAATGCATGTCAATGGGAACTTTGTCTATAAGAGTAAAAAAACATGCATAGACAAATCCAAATGAAACCCTGTGGCTCGTGACAACACTCGGTTTGTGCGAGAAACCAACAGTATTTATATCATTTTTTACCTCTAAAACACCACTATGTCCAACTGCCCTGCACATCTGGTTAGTGAGGTCTGAAAACGCGTTCTGATGAGGGAAGTGATGTCACTTCCGTTGTCAGAGTGCGTTCAGACCTCACTAACCGGATGTGCAGGGCAGTTGGACATAGTGGTGTTTTAGAGGTAAAAAATGATAAATACTGTACGGTTTCTCGCACAAACTGATCGTTTCGTGTCTTAGGACATCAATGTGTCGTCACGAGCCGCAGGGTTTGATTTGGATTTGTCTGTGCGTGTTTTTTTTACTCTTATAGACGAAGTTCCCATTGACACGCATTATACGGCTGACAGACGGCAACGGTTGGAGTTAAAAATCATCATTTGTGCTCTACTGAAGAAACAAAGTCACCTACATCTTGGATGACCTGGGAGTAAGCAGATAACCATCAAATTTTCATTTTTGGGTGAACTATCCCTTTAAAGGTGCACTCAGTTATTTTTTGCTAATTGAAAATGTTTTACACATATAGAAATGAATAGTACTTTAGAGAAATAACGCTGATGGGGCTCAACACTATGGATTGTTCCCTACTTGCCCTTCAAAAATTTTCACTGGCCCCAACACAAAACTAAATAACTAACTAAATAAAGAAATTAGATGTAAAATAAAATGTAAAATAACACAGCATAGTCTTCACTGTATATATTAAATATAGATTAATTCTTATTAAAGTTATTCAGTCAAGAGCAGTGAGTGATTTTTTTTTTTTTTGTCTTTTGTTGTTTGATTAAAATTAAAAACACAGACAGCAGCAGGAATATTAGGCTGCTGTCACTGTAAGACCTAATGCCTAGATCCTAGTATTTCTCAAATGTTTCTGTTCATTTAAGACATATATGACTATGTTTGCGAGGATACTTACCAAAACAGACATTTTGGCATATTTTTTTGTTAATTTGTCCATTCAAGTTCAAGCAGATGAGAAAGAGAACTCAATTCAGTATTGGCATGCTGTCAGACACACACACAGCACTTTTCACAGAGCGCGCAAGTACCGAATTAAGTTCTCTTTCGCGTCTTCTTGTGCTTGAATATTTAAATTGGGCAGGGCATCGGGCAGTCCTTATTGTTGAGCCCTGGTTGAAATAATAATAATAATAATATGTACAATAACACCTTTAAGTGAACTGGAAAAGGTGATTAAAAATAACAAATGTCTTTTTCTGTGCCATTTGGCTCTCTTCATCCTCCATCCAACCAGGTTTGTGCCTGCCAGGTTCGTGCCACTGGTAAGATGTACGCCTGTAAAAAGCTGGAGAAGAAACGGGTGAAGAAAAGAAAAGGTGAAGCAATGGCATTAAATGAAAAACGCATTTTAGAAAAAGTTAACAGTAGTTTTGTAGTAAGTACTACTTTCTTTTTATTCCTCATTTTTTACTTTTATCTTAACCTGACGTCTCAGTTGCATGCTGGTCTTGTCTGTATTGTTTGTGCAATAAACGTTTGACTCACTCTCTCTGTGATTCAGTTTTCGTGAGCTTCTCAACAGAGTTTTAGGGAAAATCTGCTATAAAAGGCCAATTTCAACTTAATGCATTTATCATGGGTAGTTGAGCAAAATCTTGTTCAGAGTAGTAATTCACAACCAATTTCTATGAATTGAATCATTTACCTCCTGACTAGCTAAATCACAGAGAGATGGTTTATAACAGCTATTTGGCTGTGGTCCCAAATATCAGCCATAAAAATTATTTTAATATTTGCTGTGTAAAAAGAAGAATTTTTGCTACTTTCATGGTAAACAGATATTCAAACTAAGCATATATCACCAAGCAGTCCTATAACAATCTTGACATAGTCACAACACACTTTGGAAACATATTCCTGATATGTTGATATTTTCCTGTTATTTATTAATTTTCAGTATTTTCAATATTTTATTGTTACTTTTTTAATAGTACCATTTTTACAGAATGTGTTTAAGCGTCACTTTGTGATGTTTCAAACAAAAATAGCAGAAACCATTCTACTGTATGAACACTGGTTTCATTTATCCGTTCAATAGATTGCTTGCAACATTGTCAACCCACTTTTCCAAGTAATTTTCCCATTCGAGTTTCTCCATTAAAAAATTCTTAAAGCGTTAATTCACCCAAAACTGAGATTTCTGTCATTAATTACTCACCCTCATGTCGTTCCAAACCCGTAAGACCTTCATTCGTCTTCAGAACACAAATTAAGATATTTTTTACGAAATCCGAGAGGTTTCTGAACCACAGAAACTACTGATCGTAACATTATGGCTTTTGATTAAAAGTAAATTAGTATTAGAAAAATGTGAAAAAGGAAGAAAATACAAGACCATGTACTTAAGAAGAATTGAATGAACTATTATGTTTTGTTCGGTGTTCTGACATAGAACTCGGAAGCGCTGCACTGTGTTTACTATGTCAACAGCATAGGAGACTGACAGGGAATAGAAGAAATTGTTGAATAAAGTTGTTATTGTTGTTTTTGTTTTTGCGCACAAAATGTATTCTTGTCGCTTCGTAACATTAAGGTTGAACCACTTTAGTCACGTGGACTATTTTAATGTCTTTACTACCTTTCTGGGCCTTGAAAGGTGCAATGACGTTGCTGATGTGTGGTTCAGAAACCTCTCGGACTTCATCAAAAATATCTTAATTTGAAGATGAACGAAGGTCTTACGGGTTTGGAACGACACGAGGGTGAGTAATTAATGACAGAAATTAAATTTTTGGGTGAACTAACCCTTTAAAAAAGAGGTCCAAGCTTTGAACCAAACCAGTCCACTCCAAGATGATCTTAAGATTATGACTTTTGATTCAAAGTAAAATAGTATTTGAAAAATGTGAAAAAGACAGTACAAGACCATGTACTTAAGAAGAATTGAATGAGCTATTTTTTTTTGTTCTAGATTGTTCTTTTTTTTTATGTATTATTGCAGTGTTTATTATAAATAATCCGTGCACATCATAAAAATGCCCTCGTAATCCAATGATCCAATCAATTTGATGGTCAAAATCAAGTCTCACCGTACCTTTTTCTTGAACAAGTGGCCGTTTTACCCAGATATGTCACAATAGCGAAAGAAAAGATTATCACAACTTCTGTTTCATGTTGAATTTAATGCAATTTAGTTTTAAGTTTTAATCATTTTGTTAAAAAATATTTTTATTTCAGATTTAGTTTTAACTATTTTAGTACTTAAACTTATTTCAGTTTGTAAGTTTTTCAATATTTTTATTTAATTTTATTTCAGCTTTATTTTAATTACCGAATTTTTTTTAAAAATAGTTTTAGTTTTAGTTAAAGGGTTAGTTAACCCCAAAATGAAAATTCTGTCATTAATTACTCACCCTCATGTTGCTCCAGACTCTTTCGAACAAGTCTCCAAAAGACTTCAGAACACAATTGAAAATCTTTTTGATGAATTTTAAGAGCTTTCTGTCCCTCCATTGACAGCTTTAGTAACTACCACTTTGGTACTTCAAAAATGTCTTAAAGAGATCAGAAAACTAATCACGTTTTGGGGTGAACTAACCCTTTAACAAATAACATGGAGATGTTAGGCAGAATGTTCTGGCTGTTTGTTTTTTTTAAATGACTTGATTTGTCAAGCTCCAAAATGACAAAAATGCACATTCAGATATGCACCTCACCATATGTTGCAACAGATTTGATGCCAGTGATCAAACATTAATTTGTTCTCGTCATTAAACTTGAATGTATGTAAACAAAGATTTTTGATTAACAATGAATCACGTTCTGGTCTATTCTTGATATCGTATGGCTTCAGATGACTTATAATATAGTGCACAGGTCTTATGGACCACTTGATGCTTTTTTGGTCATTATTGCAGCTTGACAGCTCCATTCACTTTCACTGGAAAGCAACCATAACGTTCTGCAAAGATACTCCTTTTGTGTTCCACAGATGAAAATTACTTGAGGTCAGAATGACATGAGGGCAAGTAAATAATTTTCCTTTTTAGCTGAACTATTCCTTTAAATAACTTGAAGTCTTTTTACATTATCTTTTGGAATTTGGTCACACAGTAAACATTCTAAAACGATAGAAGAGAAAAGAGAACAGCCAGCCGAACATGTGTACAGACATAGCACATAGTCCCTGCAGTGTAATGTCGGCCTCTGATTCATTCCACTACAGCTGTAGAGCACCTGAGCCTCTGTCCACCCACCCACACACTAACACAAAGCTCGCACAGACACACACGTACACATACACATACAGGTGAGTTGTGCTTAGCATTGCAGCTAGTGCAAGTGTCTTTTAGGTATGTAAAGTACATCTAAATTTAAAAGAAAAATGTTTTGTGTGTTTGTGTGCGCAAGAGTATGCATGCGTGTGTGCGCGTCTTTGTCCG
The DNA here is from genome assembly GCF_024489055.1 of Chanodichthys erythropterus. Classification (NCBI taxonomy): domain Eukaryota; kingdom Metazoa; phylum Chordata; class Actinopteri; order Cypriniformes; family Xenocyprididae; genus Chanodichthys; species Chanodichthys erythropterus. The sequence continues at coordinate 11,864,256 of NC_090232.1, read as the reverse complement.
CATTCATGCTACAGGCAGGAACGATTGCTCCTCCTGAACTACTTCACAAATGAGAACATCTCTGTTGCCTAGCAACACTGACCAAACAGCAGCTTTTTAGAGAGCAGAGTCAAGTGCTCTAAACCCTAAACCCACACACACACACACACACACTCTCTCTCTCTATCTTTCTCTCTCTCTCTCTCTCTCTCTCCAGCCCCAGAGTTCATTCAGTATGTATAAACAGACTCATGTTTAAAAGTTGGGGACGACGAGTAAACTCTAACAGTATAAAGTGACATAACGCCGTGACTAATTTGAGCTGTGTGTGATGGGAAACGGCTTTTATTCTATTCACTGTTTCTCTGACTGTCACCCTGCTGTTAATCTGTAAACTTTAAGCAGTAAGATTATATATTATTATCATATGATTATACAGTCAAACCAAAAATTATTCAGACATTTTTGATATTTTTTATATATTTTTACTAGTTGGGTGCAGGACTAGGGTGTAGTTCATTTATGTAAGTGAGGATAGCAAAATAAAGTAAAATGTGACATATTATACCCAAAATTCTTCATACAGTGGACTACCAGTAAAATTGATAGAAATTTAAATCCAAAAATTATTTGACCTGACCATGTTTTGCTTAAGTGTTATCTGACATAATTAAGATTATTTTTTTCTGACACAGTTTAACTCTGAGATCTTGTCATATTTTATTAACATTTTTTTTTAACTATAGTGAATAAACTGCATTAATGAATAAAATGTTCAAGGTGTCTGAATAAATTTTGGTTTGACTGTATATAGATATTTTGTATTGTTTTTTGTATTTTTTATATATTTGATAAAGAAATACAGTAAATATATAAAAAAGTCAATATTTTTATTTTATAATATGTCAATCTATTTAAAATTATTTAAAATTATCTTATTATAAAATAATGTGTATATATAATCAAAAATACATTAAAAACAGTCTGTATTTTTTTATAATTTATTTATAGACTTTTTCAAAGCATTAACAGAAAGCTTCATACAATTAAAGTTTTTCCCCATAATAATCCTTTCCCACTGAAATAATTAAACATATAAAAAATATTAAGACAACAATGACAATAGTAATAATAATAAAAAAATAAATAAAATAAAATAAAAAATGATAAGTAAACTTTAAATAATGTACTATTTTACAAATTAATATTACTGCAGGAAAAAAAATAATAAATTAAAATAATAATTAAATACAAATACATAATAATACAATTCAAATCTCTAACATATTCGTGGTCTGTACATAATTATAAAACCAAACAACAATGGTGATCATGATTTATTATTATTATTATTGTGAAAACTTATACATTTTTAGTTTTTTTGTCTTTTTTCTGATGAATAGAAAGTTCACAACAGCATTTATCTAAATTAGAAACCTTTTGTAACATAATAAATGTCTTTACTGTCATTTTTGGTCAATTTAATGCATCATTTCTAAATAAAGGTATGAATGAAAAATTACTTACTCAACTTTAGCATTGTGGAGTGTGTGTGTGTGTGTGTGTGTATATATATATATATATATATATATATATATATATATATATATATATATATATATATACATCAGATATATCAGATATAGTACAACATGCAAACCATTGTACAGTTATATCAGATGATATACAGTTGATATATCATCATACTGTATGATCAACCAAATTCATTCTGTATACATTCTGTACAGTATTTACATTGTAGTCCAAAGTAGTTGGTAATACCAAGGTACAACGGATCCTGTGGTATACCATCTGTAAAAACTGGTAGTGTAATAGCCAAAGAGATCTATTTTTTTATGTTATTGGAGTATTTGAGAAGTCATTTATTTCTTTCAAATTTAAAATCAGCATTATTTACAAGATAAATGACCAGATTGCTTTACATTGTAGTTTATAAACACTCAGATTGGCTCCCATTGGAGTTATATTTCGTGTAATAATGTAAAGGGTCCTTTGACTGTCCTCGTAGTTTCGTTGAGCTGCAGGTTCTCACGGTAACATCAGCTTTTTGTCTAAATTCACAACCCGTTCCCACATCTGTCTGCTTCTGAAACCTAACCACCCACAATGTTGGGTGTAACTGCTGAGGGATAAGAACCCCTCCTTAACACAGTGGTTTTTAACTTCTGCAGTGGTTCTCCTCAGACGTCACTCAACAATAAAATGATAATGCACTGCATATGATGTAGCCCTTCTAGACAGGCTTGCTAAGTCAAACATCACCATTATTACTGCAGCTTGGGTTTTCTAAACTCTTAATCCTACGTATTAAACTTAGTTACTAGTCCTGTACTGTGATAAAGAAAATGAGTGATACCTCAAATTGTATGGCTTGTTGAGGTAGAGATGTGCAGTCACTTTTCTATCTAATCAGACATTTTTCACCTGGCAGACGATAAAACGGGTGTAAGAAAAAATTCCATTCAAATGATTTTTAAAAGTTTCTGAAAGAAGTCTCTTATGCTCACCAAGGCTGCATTTATTTGTTCAGAAACACAGTAAAAATAGTAATATTGTAAATATTATACCATTTAAAATGACTGTTTTGTAATAAATGTAATTTATTCCTGTAATGTTATTGTCTCTAATGTTATACGTCTGGATCTGTGCACAGCTGAATCATCAGACTAGGTAAGCAAGCAAGGACAACAGCGAAAAATGGCAGATGGAGCGATAATAACTGACATGATCCATGATATCATGATATTTTTAGTGATATTTGTAAATTGTCTTTCTAAATGTTTTGTTAGCATGTTGCTAATGTACTGTTAAATGTGGTTAAAGTTACCATCGTTTCTTACTGTATTCACAGAGACAAGAGCTGTCGCTATTTTCATTATTAAACACTTGCAGTCTGTATAATTCATAAACACAACTTCATTCTTTATAAATCTCTCCAACAGTGTGTAATGTTAGCTTTAGCCCGTTAGCCACGGAGCACTATCAGACTCATTCAGAATCAATGTAAACATCCAAATAAATACTATACTTACATGATCTGATGTATGCATGCAGTATGCATGACAAACACTTGTAAAGATCCATTTTGATGGTTATATTAGCTGTGTGAACTTTGTTTATGCTGTTTAAGGCAAGCGCGAGCTCCGTGGGTGGGGAGCGTGAGGAATTAAAGGGGCCGCAGCCTGAATCGGTGCATTTCTAATAATGCCTCAAAATAGGCAGTTAAAAAAATGTATTAAAAAAAAATCTATGGGGTATTTTGAGCTGAAATTTCCCAGACACATTCAGGGGACACTTTAGACTTATATTACATCTTGTAAAAAAAAAAAAAAAAAACATTCAATGGCACCTTTAAAGGTAGGGATAATCCTTAGTTTTCTGAAGCCCTGTCTGCTTTTATTTGTGAGCGTGATGTTGCTTTGGCAAAAGCTAGACAAACTGACTTAAGTTCTGATTGGATCTGCTTCAGGCAGCTTCGAAATAAATGCACAGTTGCTATCAGAAAAGCTAAGGCTGATTATTTTACTGCAAATACTGCTAATTCATATAATCCCAAAACTTTTTGGCAGAATATAAAGCTGTTAACAGGCAGTAAAAACACTTCTAGCTTCCCTTCATGTATAAATATGGACTCCTCTAGTATCTCAGAAAAAGAGCAAATGCTCAATTGTTTTAATAAGCATTTTGTTGCCTCCGGCTTTCTATTTGAATCACAAAATATTACATGTCCTGATTCTGATATTATTAACGCAGAAAATCATTGAAAAAAGGAGGAGTTTACATTTAAACAAATCAACAATTCGGATGTTTATAAAGCACTCCGACAGTTTCTTTTCCACGCATCGTTTTATTATATCATTATAATGTATCCTGTCGCTTTGTCGCTGCGTGTCGCTGATGGTGTGAACGGGGCTTTAGTAAATGTGGTTGTCAATCCCAAAAACGAACAGTGTGAACGTGGCCTTAATCAATCTGGGTTCCGCAAAAAACAACAGCTGTCCTACAACAGCTGTTTTGAAAGTTCTATCTAAATGATATTGTGGGATCAAATGATAATGGTGATTTCTGTGCCTCTCTTTTTATTGATTTATCTGAAGCTTTTGACGTAGTGTATCAGTTTGCACCATTATAACTTCTCTCTACCTTAGATGCTGTTTATCACGGTGCTCTGAGATTTATATTAAATTGTAAATCTTCAACTTATCATTGTGCCTTGTATAACAGTGAGAAAAATACATTGGTACTTAATTATTTATAAAGCCATCTTGGGGATGTTGCCTTCACATCTTTGCCATCTTATTCAACAGAAAACTGTTGAGAAATATTTTCTACGCTCTCAAAACTATTATACTCTTTCTGTTCCTTTTGCTAGATCTGAATTAGGTAAGAAGCCTTTTGTGTATGCAGCCCCATTTGACTTGAATCACCTTCAATCGAAATTGAAGTTAAAAAAAATTGCTGTCTTTGGATCAATTTAAAGTAGTCATTCGGCAAGTGGAAGATAATTCAGTGAAATGTAATTGTTTTTAATTTTGTTTGTACTGTGTAAGTCTGTGTTGAAACTAATTGTATTGATGCTCATTTTGGTCAGGTCACTCCTGTGAAGGAAATTTTGAATCTCAGTGAGTCTTTCCTGGTTAAATGAAGGCTAAAAAAAAAAGAAAGATAAAAAAAAAAAAGCTGAATTTTCAGCAGCCATTACTCCAGTCTTCAGTGTCACAGAAATCATTCTAATATGCTGATTATATCACAATTTTACTGTATTTTGTGACAAAAAAAAAATCCAGCCTTGGAGAGCATAAGACTTCTTTAATAACAATCTGAAATCACAAATCAAATCAAAGCAACTGCATAGCTACTGTGAAAGGGCATGCATCTCGTTTTCTTTAGAAAATATAAAAATCTAGTTTTCCTTTGTTTCTCTGACCATTGAAGTGTCTCTATTAGTCTCTATAGTAGTAAAAAAATCCTATATATACTGCATGTCCATTTATAGTTTATCCTGGCATAACCTTGTGGAGTTTTGAAACGTGCTGTAATGTATTACAGTTGATCCAGATGATTTATGTGAAAGTGCTCACACCCTCTCATGAGCTACATTTGACCGTTTCACACGCACCACAAAGTTTCATGTATCCTTTCTTCATGAATAGATAACAATGCACCTCTTTTTCTCTCTTTTTCTTCCCTAGGTTAGTTTGGCATATGCATATGAGACTAAGGACGCTCTATGTTTGGTGTTGACTATAATGAATGGCGGTGACTTGAAGTTTCATATCTATAACATGGGAAACTCAGGTTTTGATGAACAGCGTGCCATCTTTTATGCAGCAGAGATCTGCTGTGGCTTAGAGGACCTGCATCGAGAGAGGATCGTCTACAGGTGTGTTTCGTTTTCTTAACACACTCACATTTTGCCATGTTTACATCCATTTTGCATAATTCTGCTGATTTTCCAGAATATAAATTATGAAGTCCACAGATTCTGTCTAGTGATAACTTTGCTGGACTTTTTCCCTTGTGTTTTGCATGATGAATATTGCAAATTCTGAAGATACTGAATTGTGGCGTGCATAGCAATGTTTGGCTGTGAGATTTGAATTTATTTAAATTCTAAATATATTTTTGAATGTAAGGCTTTACTTTCCATCAATATTGGCAGGCATGGTTTTCTATGCAAAATGAATATAAACAAATTTTTTTTTTTTTTTGGCGTGTATGTGTATGTGTGTACATCTTTTATTAAAAGCAGGCAGATTGAGGAGACAGTTCATATGGAATTACCTGGTCACAGCAGTGCTAAAATAGAGCAGGATTATCATGCAAGCTTTCTGTCAAATTACTTGGCCAAAAGTATCCGGATTTAAACCATGTATTAGCTGCCCAGATTATTAAACATAAGGCTACAGCTCCCCATATACACTACTGTTCAAAAGTTTAAAGTCAGTAAGATTTTTTTTTAAAGAAATTACTACTTACTGCACATTAAATTGATCAAAAGTGACAGTAAATATATAATATAATATTTATAATATTACAAAAGATGCTGTAAATGCTGTTCTTTTCAACTTTCTGTTAATCAAAGCATCCAGGGGGAAAAAAAAATCAGTTTCTAGAAAAAATATTAAGCAGCAAACATTTTAACATTAACACTAAGAAATGTTTCTTGAGCAGCAAATCATATTATAGTGATTTCTGAAGGATCATGTGACACTGAAGACTGGAGTAATGATGCTGAAAATATAGCTTTGCCATCACAGGAATAATTTACATTTTAACATATTAAATTGTATAAATTAAAAGTTTTAAAAGTGTAATAATATGTCAGAATATTGCTGTAATTTTGATTAAATAAATGCAGTCTTGGTGAGCATAAGAGATCTTACTGACCCCAAACTTTTGAATGGTTGTGTAAGCAATAACAAAAAAGTTAACTAATGATCTAAAACTAATTTTTTTCTCTATTTTTGCAGAGACTTGAAACCTGAAAATATTCTCCTAGATGATCGTGGTAAGCCATTTTTATAATTACCACTGCATTTTAGAGGGATAAATCAACCAAAAATGAAAATCAACCCATGATTTACTCACCCTCAAGCCATCCTATGTGTATATGACTTTATTCTTTCAGACAAACACAATCTGAGTTATATTAAAAAAAATATCCTGGCTCTTCCAAGCTTTATAATAGTATCGAATGGGGCTTGAGATTTTTGAAGCCCCAAAAAGTGCGTCCATCCATCATAAAAGTAATCCACACGGCTCCAGGCCTTATGAAGCGAAGCGATGGGTTTTTGCAAGAAAAATATCCATATTTAAAATTTTCTAAACTAAAATAACTAGCTTCCAGCAAACGGCCTTATGCATCGAGTTACGGCAGAGGAGTGACCTGCAACGCGACGAATGAAGCATTGATGAACGCGGAAGCACAGAGGATAGAGCAAAACAAAACACCGGTCATGAAGTCTAAAACGAGAAATTTTAATAAGACATGTTGGAGGATTTCGATATAAGAGAAGAGGAGCTTGAGTTTGTTGCCCAGCCCTATTTGTTTGAACCGCGAGAGGCATCTAAACTTACGACACTCCTATATCCTACGGAATTTACTTATTAATACGGAAGTTACTCTTTCGCCGCATCTGGATGCGCACAGCCGTTTGTCAGAAGCTAGTTATTGTATTTTATAAAGTTTTAAATATGGATATTTTTCTTACAAAAAACCATTGCTTCACTTCAGAAGGCTTTATTAACCCCCTGGAGTCATATGGATTATTTTTATGATGGATGGATGCAGTTTTTTGGGCTTCAAAATAATGAGCGCCATTCACAACCATTATAAAGCTCGGAAGAGCCTACCGGTATATATTTTTAAATATATCTCTGATTGTGTTCGTCTGAAAGAAGATAGTCACCTAGGAGGATGGCTTGAGGGTGTGTAAATCATGGGATAATTTTCATTTTTGGGTGAACTATCCCTTTAAGGCCTGTTTTGTTTTTTTCTTCTGTTTATCTTATTTATGCATATTTAGACTTGAGGGTGGACTCTTTAGACATTTGCCACCCATAACACCCTAGCAACCACATAGCAATGTCTTGCCATTCACCCAGAACACCCTTGCATTGTGGTGACGCATTTTGCACAAAGTATTCCTGTAAAACTTCTTTAATTAGAGCATTTACCTCTAAGGAGAACATTCTTATTAGCTGTAACCATTTTGAAGCATGTCATGTTTGGGCATGTTAGGAATGAAAAAACTGCAGGTTTTAAAGAGGATCTATTAAGCCCTTTTACAAAGTCTTTTTTACAAACTCCAACGTGCTTTGTAACTTTGCAGACCTTTTTCATGCTCAAACAGCAACATTACCCACTAAAGAAATTTGAAAAAGTAAAAAATAGATGAAGTATAAGAGATGCTGTTTTCCAGGACACATCCGTATTTCTGATCTGGGACTTGCCGTCCAAATTCCAGAGGGTGAGACGATACGAGGGCGTGTTGGCACGGTGGGATACATGGGTAAGAGCCAAACGCATTCCATCTTTTCAGCGGTACTTGAGTGTTTGACCTCATTCTTGTCCGTATGTTTTTTTAGCACCAGAGGTCATTCAGAATGAGAGCTACACCTTCAGTCCTGACTGGTGGGGTTTGGGATGCCTAATATACGAAATGATTCAGGGTCAGTCTCCTTTCCGTCGCCGTAAAGAGCGCGTGAAGAGAGAGGAAGTGGACCGGCGTGTGTGTGAGGACCAGGAGGAATACACTGAAAAGTTCTCTGAAGATGCTAAAGACATCTGCCGACAGGTGCACACTTAATGCTCTTTAGGGTTTTTTTGGCGCTGTCGGAATGATCATATTGATGAGATTAGAACACACGATCCACATGATCACAGTGCCATTGTAACCAGTGGGACTATATATATATTGAGGGTGTGTCAACTAAACATAAATTGACATAATGATCATATTTTGTCCAAATGTATACATTTATACAAATATACATAAAAAAGTGCAATTCATAAATACATCTCTCCTAATTTTTTATTTATTTTTTTATTAAATATTTAATTAAATATTTAATATGAAATAAAATATATATTATTATTTTACTTTCATATTACTTTATTCATTTATTATTCATTTTTTATCAGGAAAAAGTAGTTTATTTTTTTTTTTTTTATATTTCCATTTTTATTTTAATTTTAGTTTAGGTAATGTTCTTTTGTCATTTTTTATTATTTGTAATATTTCTATTTAGCTTTTCATTTATTTTTTTTTAGTTTTAGTACTTCAACTTATATTATTTCAGTTAGTTGCCAACTTTTATTTTTATTTTTTGTCTAATATTTACGTTTTATTTTATTTCCCCTTTTTTTCAATAAAAAGTAGCATGAGTACTAAGTGTAGGTGTATAAGAACTTGTGTCCTTTTCTTTATCATGGACACACTTATTGGTCAGAATTAAAATGAAATTTTGAATGTTGGCTATAATATGTAATATTTTCAACATGGAAAAGAGTTCATGTGTAATAGTGGAGGAGTGAGTGTTGTTTAGTCCTCTCTCATGGTGTCATGGAAGACTGTGACCTCAAGGTCAGTTTTACTTCCACTGGGATTTCTCCTCTTCTGTGTCAGCTCCACTTCTTTCCCTCCCTGACCTCAGTTCCTGTTTCTGACAGCACTTTCCCTCTCTTTTCCTGGGCTCCACAGTTGTTATGTAAAGATCCAAAGGAGCGGTTGGGGTGTCAAGGGAGAGGAGGGGCTGAAGTCAAACTGCATCCCATTTTTCGCAACATCAATTTCAAACGATTGGAGGCCAACATACTAGACCCACCGTTCTGTCCTGATGTAAGTCATTGATTGGCTGTTTTCATGTTTTTATCTGCTTGATTCATAATCACCTATTAGACTAAGCATGTAGGATTTTCCAGGTGGATGTTTGTCATATCTGCTGTCTTTTTTTTTTTTTTAGCCTCGTGCCGTGTACTGCAAGGATGTTCTGGACATAGAGCAGTTTTCTACAGTCAAAGGCGTAAATCTGGACCCTACAGATGATGACTTCTACCATAAGTTTGTAACAGGAAGTGTCTCCATCCCATGGCAAAATGAGGTACAGCACTCAGCTGGTCACTTCAGAACAGTAATTTGTCCATACATTACCAATCGAAATTTTGCTAAAAAAAAAAAAAACGTTTTTTGAAAAAGTCTCTTCTGCTCACCAAGGCTGCATTTATTTGATCAAAAATACAGTAAAAACAGTAGCTTTGTGAAATTAAATGAAATTTTAATATATTTTAAAATGTACTTTATTTCTGTGATGGCAAAGCTGACTTTTCAGCATCATTACTCGTTTTCAGTGTCACATGATCCTTCAGAAATCATTCTAATATGCTGATTTGCTGCTCAAGAAACATTTCTTGGAAACAGCTGTTTCTTAATACTTCTGTGGAATCCATGATACATTTTTTCAGGATTCTTTGATGAATAGAAAATTTTAATAGAATTTATTTGAAATACAAATCTTGTAAGATTCTAAATGTCTTTACTCTCATTTTATAATGTAATTTATAACTTTTGATCAATTTTAGAGCTCTGCACTCTTACAGTATGTAGACAATTGTGTCATTTTTTTCATGTCTTGGGATATTTAGGAGAATCATCTGAGATGACGTTAAATGAGACACGACTCCATTAAGTCAATAAAAAAGTAACTTCTGAGCAAGAAAATGTCCTTCTAGTAATTAATGAATAATTGAAAATCATGGAAATGCGACCATGATGTGAAATAGAGGACTGTCATGGAACGTTTTAAGTGTGTACAGTTGTACGTGTGTGTGTGTTCATATTTCAGATGATTGAGATGGAGTGCTTTAAGGAGATTAATGTGTTCGAGATGGATGGAACACTGTGTTCTGATCTGGATGTAAACAGGCCAAATCCAGCGCCCAAACGAGGATTCTTCTACAGGTTATTCCATCGAGAGGCAAGTGCTAGCGTGCCGCCCGCTGTGGTCAGAGGGGGTGGGGCTTGAGGTATTTGCTAGCTATTTACAAACAGACTTTCTCACCTTCATCTTTTAATTTTATTGCCAAAATATCTTTGTTTGCCAATTATGATTTTGAATGATAAAACCGTCTCTGCATGACCAGACTTCTCACTTCTATCTCTATGATCATACTAGAGGGCTGAATGTATTTATTTAGTATATACATTTGATGTTTATTTGATATAGTATATACAGGGTTCGTACAGTCAAAACCTGGAAAAGTCATGGAATTTTAAAATAGCAATTTCAAAAATATTTAAATTATAAACCCAGAAAGTTTTAGAAAAGTCATGGAATTTTGTTTCAAAATATTTATATAATAGAATATATGTTTAAAGGTACAATATGTAAAATTTTTGCAGTAAAATATCCAAAAACCACTAGGCTAGTGTTATATATTTTGTCCAGCTGATTACAAACAATATCTCTAATGTTTTCAACTACTTGTAAATCATGAGAAAATTCCCATTTTAAACCCATTTCCCATTTCTAGTGACACGGGGCAGTGCAGTCGCCTGTCAATGACGTCAGTTACCTTTGTTACCGCCTTTACTGACGTAGAAACCACATGACAACAGTGCCGTGGACAAATGCGGAAGTAGTGTCTAGCGTCTAGCAAACCACTAGTTGCTTCTAGCAGTTCCTTATTTACTTCTTGCACGTTTTATGGTGGATTGTGTTACTTATTTATGGAACATAATTACTGTTTACCATCTGCCGCTGGTTCTGTCGACAAGGACAGCTCCCGTAAACTCATGACCGGAAAAGCGGAAGTGGCGCCGGCGACTGTGTCATAATAAAAGTCCCGCTGCTCGTGAGGCGTGTGTTGATCAATCGCTCCAGCTCCTCGTTCAGCTCCCGCAACACTCGCTCCTGCTCAGCTTCTTACTACAGTAACATTAATAATCGCATCCACGAACATGACTTCTTCCAGACTCCAATCCCTATTCTTTTGCATCGTCCGTTGAGATGGAGACCACATGTCCCAAGTTTTCGCTCTAAAACTTGGCGTCATCAAACTACGCCTTTGTTTTGAATAGGCTTCTAGCGACCTCTAGCGGAAAAGAATATCACAAATTGTACCTTTAAGTGATAATATTGGTTAAACAAACTACAATACTTAATGTTTATTTGATCCATCTGACTGTGACATAACGCAAGATTTCGTTTTGCAGAGTCGATCATTAGAACCAATCACACACATTTTTGTTGGGCTAATGAATGTGATGGCCAATCAGAGGTGTTCAGATTAGTCATCGCTGAAATGAAGAGAGTTCAAATTTGAACATGGAATTTTATTCTTATTTTACATGGATACACAGAGGTTTCATGAAATGCCATGTCATGAGTATTTGCCTCAAAAGTCATGGAGTCATGGAAATATTGGTAAAAATGTGTATGAACCCTGTGTATATTAGACTATCTGTGTATGTTTACTCTGACTAACCCTGACTAACCCTAGGCAGAGTAATGCAAACCTCAAAGCTGATGACTAGTCAGCCTTGACTAAATGCCTAGACATTTAGTCAATTTATGTGGTTTACCACTTGAATGAAAATTTTCGTTGATTAATTGACAGCTGATTCCAGTTCCAGTTAACTGTGTAGTGTTTGCTCTGAGACCAAAAAACTAACATTTGTTATGGATAATTTGATCTCCAATTTAATATGTATATAAAAATAACATTTGTGGTCTACTGGTCTTATAAAATACATTTAACAAAAAGTTAAAATAAAATAAAACAGATATTATGACATGATTACACAAACAAAGCAAATCACAAACTAATGAAAAATGAAAGCAATCTAGTGATTACTACTGCACCTTTTGCAGTAGATGACAAGACGTTTCTAAAGTGATAAAAAATTGTTGTGAATTTTCTTCATTCACAATGAAGAAAAATTACATAATAAGGTTGATATAAGATTAATGTATTGATTCTTGGTTAATTTAGGTAATCTGTTGTTAAATCCATACTAAAATTCTTCAAAAGTGGCCAAGAATGATATATATATATATATATATATATATATATATATATATATATATATATATATATATATATATATATTGTCACTGTGTTCTTCATCATTTACAGGTTTGTTTTAGGAGTGCCAGCAATGAGGAGGAGGAGCCATCTTGACTTAAAACCACTCCCACTTCCCATCAGCTGCCAATCAGAATGCTTAACGTATGAATGTTCAACTGTATTTATGAACTGTATTAAACTGTATCATAATTAAAGAAAAGGGTATGAGTTTAAAGAATTTTGTACATTTGTACTTGAATTATGTGTAGATGTATATTTTCACTAAAGGTTGTATTGTACAAAAAGCCATAGAAATACCACTTGAATGCATATATAATGTTTTTATTGTTATTATTTTTCATCTGTACTGAATATGAAATGTGTATTTCTTTTTAAGCACAATATAAACACTCACTTTTATTTTGTAATGCTAACATCCTGTTAGCACAGCCTTTGTTTGTATGTTAGATGGCTGAACAGATTTGGTGCACTTGTTTTGTACAGTTGGGTAAGATAAATCAAGATAAAAAAAAGCAGTACAAATGATTTATTCATCATATCATTTCTAGTGGTCAATGGAAATGTTTTTTTTTTTCCGATTGCTAATATTGAAAGCAGGGTGGCTGATGGTCGAATGCTGATAAACAAACTGTATAGCCTACATATATAATGGGGTCCAAAAGTCAGAGAACACTTAAGTAAAGTGCTTACATATTACTTAATCTATACAACTTTTCAAATGATAAATTATCAGCTTAACAATTGAGTGTGTTGAATTGAAAAATTAACCTAAATTTCAGAATGTCATAGTATTCTTTGTTTTTTGTTGTTTTTGCTGTTTTTTATTTAATGATGGCAGTACTCGTGCTGAGCTGCATGAACTTTGTGTAAAACCTAATGATTTGAGAATGATCCAAAGTTTCTTGAGCTTCAATGGATTCAACATTGGGTTCAATGCAAAATGCTGGGTTAAAAATGGACAATCCCAGTAATTGGGTTGTTTCCGACAGTTGGGTTAAATGTTTGCCCAATGTTTTATTTGGGGGCAGTTTTATTTAACCCAACTACTGTTTAAAAAATACTATATGTCTGGCTTAAAATTAACCCAAAATCGGTTGGAAATGAACAATCAGACACATAATTACTAGAGGCAACAATAAGCAATTTAATAAATGTTCATTGTTTAAATATTACTCATTAAACTTATTAATAAATGTACGTTTATTAAACATATTAATACATGTTAATTTCCAACATATTTTGGGTTCATTTTAAGCAAGCAATACAGTAACTTTTACACAATAATTGAGTTTAATAAACTACTGGGTTTGTCCACAACCCAACTGCTTGGTTAAAACAACCAAATTGCTGGGTTTGTCCATTTCCAACCCAACCGCTGGGTTAAAACAACCCAATTGCTGGATTTGTCCATTTCCAACCCAACCGCTTGGTTAAAACAACCCAATTGCTGGGTTTGTCCATTTCCAACCCAACCGCTTGGTTAAAACAACCCAATTGCTGGGTTTGTCCATTTCTAACCCAACCGCTGGGTTAAAACAACCCAATTGCTGGATTTGTCCATTTCCAACCCAACCGCTTGGTTAAAACAACCCAATTGCTGGGTTTGTCCATATCCAACCCAACCGCTTGGTTAAAACAACCCAATTGCTGGGTTTGTCCATATCCAACCCAACCGCTTGGTTAAAACAACCCAATTGCTGGGTTTGTCCATTTCCAACCCAACCGCTTGGTTAAAACAATCCAATTGCTGGGTTTGTCCATTTCCAAGCCAACCGCTTGGTTAAAACAACCCAATTGCTGGGTTTGTCCATTTCCAAGCCAACCGCTTGGTTAAAACAACCCAATTGCTGGGTTTGTCCATTTCCAAGCCAACCGCTTGGTTAAAACAACCCAATTGCTGGGTTTGTCCATTTCCAAGCCAACCGCTTGGTTAAAACAAACCAATTGCTCGGTTTGTCCATTTCCAAGCCAACCGCTTGGTTAAAACAACCCAATTGCTGGGTTTGTCCATTTCCAACCCATCCGCTTGGTTAAAACAACCCAATTGCTGGGTTTGTCCATTTCCAAGACAACCGGTTGGTTAAAACAACCCAATTGCTGGGTTTGTCCATTTCCAAGCCAACCGCTTGGTTAAAACAACCCAAAACCCAATCCAATTGCTGGGTTTGTCCATTTCCAAGCCAACCGCTTGGTTAAAACAACCCAATTGCTGTTTGTCCATTTCCCACCCATCCGCTTGGTTAAAACAACCCAATTGCTGGGTTTGTCTATTTCCAACCCAACCGCTTGGTTAAAACAACCCAATTGCTGGGTTTGTCCATTTCCATCCCATCCGCTTGGTTAAAACAACCCAATTGCTGGGTTTGTCCATTTCCAACCCAACCGCTTGATTAAAACAACCCAATTGCTAGGTTTGTCCATTTCCAACCCAACCGCTTGGTTAAAACAACCCAGTTGCTGTCCATTTCCAACCCAACTGCTAGATTAAAACAACCCAATTGCTGGGTTTGTCCATTTCCAACCCAACATGGGTTTTTTAACCCAGCATTTTTTTTGAGTAAAGTCTTTAAAAATTTTGCTTATTTGATTAGTGGCCTAAATCATTTTAAGTCATAACTTTGACTAAAGCATTCTGTTTATTTCCAAGTTTAAGTTACACGTAGAATCCCAGAATTTCAGTGTGTCTTCAGACTTATGAACCCCATTGTATATGTAGATTTTTAAAACCCAAAGCTGTTGGTGGATTTTTTTTTTTTTATACTGACACAAGGAATCATTAACACTTATGTTAATGATAATGGGTGTGCCAATAGCTTGTGCCAATAGCCTCAAAACGACCAAATATCAGACGATCTGATCGATAGAAATATCAGTCAATCACTAGTCATGATAATTCCCCTATGCCTTTCATTGAATTCATGCAAATGTTATAAAATGCATGAAACAATCACAATCATCTTGAATCTCTGTGCATCAGGTGATTAATCCTGTTTCGGTCATGTGCATAAACAAGACGCAAACACATTTCTAATTTCACAAATGTTCTTATTTCTAAACTGCTCTGTGTGTTAAATACTATGACCTCCACATAGCTTTAAGATGAGAGGGAAACAGTTGGGCTTGTTGAGCAATGTTCATCTGAAATGGGTTTTTCGGTGGCAGATAATTGGTGCCGATATCTGGAGAGCAGGCTGGTTGATGTAATGTGGGTATATACATAAATGACTTAATGATGGCATATTACACTATATTTACTCAAAATACACATATGACTGAAAATAGAAAATGTTTATTATCGGTTTAAAAAGCTGTTGTCAGAATTTGGGCCCGAAATAAGGGAATGTTAATAATAACTAAGTGGCCGGTACTGATAATCTCAAAATTAGCCAAATATTGACTGATTAATCAATTTTGTTGACTGTTTGCTAATATCCATTCAGTTCAGCTTTCTGCCTCCGCTCACATTGTTACCTTTAGTGCCATTAGGTATCTTTACAGTGGTTCTAACCAAGCCAGTGTAAATGACCTAAATAAGCTTCATCTTTAAATTTGCTCAAAAGACGGCTCTTAAATGAGCTGTTGATTTTGCCTTAAGTGTCATATGTTCGGTTAATATTCCAAAAGGAGTATTGATTGATTTGTTAATGATAATCATATAATGTAATTAATGACTGTGCACCATGTCAAACCCATGCAATTTGTTTATTATACATGTGCACTTGTTTTTGTTGCTCTTTGTTTATTATTTAGTTTAACTTTTGGTATGCATATGGCATTATCACAATTTAGAGATGGGTATTAGTCACAAATTTATCATACTTAAATATGTAGAAAAATGGCAATGCCTTTATTCTTCCTATTACCCCCCGAATTCTCTTTATATACAACATTGTATTTTGTGTCTTTTTTTAATCTTTAAAATACTTTTGACATTGCTTAATATGCAGAAACAAAATGAATAATCCGTACATTGTTTTCGTCTCTCTGGCATGATCAAAACACTGCTCTGATTGAGCAACCAATAGCGTGAGTCTGGGGCGGGGCCAAGACATTATTCAGCACTGACAGTGAAGCTCAAACAGGAAATATTGTTTTACTTTTGACTGCTCCATCACCCATATTTGTTTATTTATAAGGATCTTTATGGTCCCTTTTGCAAAGCTGTGAACTTAAACTCTTAAACTTCTGTTATTCCCATATGTGTGCATGTTCTACTGTATTCATGGTTTTACAAGAGGAAGAGCACTCACTTTAGTTGACAATAAAATTATGAGTTGACATATGGCCATTAAAATGTACTTTTCATTCTCTTGTAAAAACATTATAAAAACAAAGAAGTTTGTTTTAACTTGTGAAGATTACACTGCCTTTTCCCTGTTTCCCCTCATGTGGTCACATCTTTCAAATATTATATATAATAATAAAAATAATAACATTGACAAATAATTCAATATGAAATTAAACTTACTTTTGACATTTTGTGGCTCAACCAAACACCAAAACAGGCCCATTTCTGTTTATTTGATGTGTTTGGCACTCTGTTAAGTTTGGAGACTATAATGTGTGACTAAAGAGTTTAATTTTAGACAGGCTGTTCAAAATATAAAGACTGAATCTAATGTACACAAACAAACATAACTGTATAGACTGTTCAGAATAACACCACTGGTAAAAATGATGAAAATTACATGATTTTATCTTAGACTTTCTCTGCTGTTCCTTCTCATTATTATTATTTTTTTTTTAAATTCTCTTACATTTTTTGTTGTTTCTCTCTTTTCAGCTGAGAGTAATCAAGTGCTATTGACTGCACACTTATATTTGAAATCATTTTTTAAAAATAATTGTATTCACTGATAAAGCATTTAGCATAAATGCATCAACTAGCTGCAAGCTTAATTTGCATGCTAACCGGTGCAAAACAATGACACTAACAGAACTCCTGTGCTGTAACATACCTGGCATCTGGAATTATTAAATGATACTCTGCCATTTGTATAAAACTTATCGGTCTTGTCCTTTGTATGTGTGATGGCTATAGTGTTGGGGAAAGTTCCTTTAAAAGTAATGCATTACAATATTGCGTTACTTCCTAATACAGTAACTAATTGCAATATTTTTTATGGAAAGTAATGCATTACATTACTTTTGTGTTACTTTTTCTCACCTGAGCTGGGCTTGTTTGTCTCTTTAATAAAAAAATAAAAAAAATCTATTTTTGGCCCTGTAAAGGCCCTTTCATACCAAACATGAAATGAATAAGGCTCAGGCTAAAGGAAATGCAAATTCATGCCAATACAATAGAGGTCAATAAATGCGGAAAAAGTAGCTTGCATTACTTATTTGAAAAAGTAACTCGTTTTGTTGTAAATTTAGAAGTAATATGTTACTTGTTACTTAAAAAAAAGTAATCTGATTACATAACTCAAGTTACTTGTAGTGCATTACCCTCAATACTGGAGATGGCTGTGGATGGTTTTCGAGGACAGGTGCTTTCTCAACATTAAATCAGCTGGTCTTGCTTAAAAAAATATTTTTCCAGAGTAACGTTTGTCTTTCTTTGAATTTCTGCAAAGGGTCATTTCAGATTAACCTTTTCATCCATACTCAAATTGTGGACAACACATGTAATCTTTGAATATTATGCAAGTTCCTGCTAAAATTAGATATCATTTTGGGTTACCTGAAAAAAAATGAGATGAGCAGGTTTTGGAAGAGCTGGGATTATTTATTTGAATATGTAACCATGTACTGCATCAAAACATATGTGGTTCAGGTATTAAAAGAAAAAGGGAAAAAATGGGAACTCAATGAAAAAGTCAAAAATGAAGACATGTTAGTTTCAAAGGGTGTTTTTCTACTAATTTTTTTTTTTTAAATAAATATATTCTATATTCTCTGAATATACAGTGGCCTCAAAACGTATTTGGATACTTGAGGCACAATAAAACATGTCTGAATGTCTTTCTTTTAGATAGCAAAATATCAAATAAATTCATTTATTTCAACTTAAAAACTTAAGTTTAGTTGCTGCCTTAAATTTTTAAGTATGAAAAAAAAATGGATGTACAAGTTATTTCAACTTAAATTATATTTACTTAAAAAAATAGTTTAATCTCGTATTGAAATGGCTTATTTTTATGAGCTTAAGTAATGTAAAACCATATGTTGCCATGACCTTTTTACAGTTAACATTACAAAAATTAAGTTAGTTTTGATTGCACATTTGGTTAGCAGACAGTCTGATATTTTGTCTCTAATTAACTTTCTAGATGACCTTAAGTGTTCAGATATGTTTTAGGGCCACTGTGTTCTCTGTATTTACATATTTGGAAAAGTATGTACAGTCAAGAGAAGGAAAACACATGGCATGAAGCAGTATACTGAGTTCTTAGGGAGTTGAGAAAAGGCTGGGAATTTCCCTCATATTTGCTGTCTTGGACTGGTTATGCAGGACCAATGACAGCACAGGTCTTCTGTCCTCTGGAGGTGTGTGTTTGAGAAGAGGGGTGAGATGAGGCTTCATTAGTGTTCTCAAACAGATCCTTCAGTTTTGGATGAAGTTCACCCCACACATCACCCATCTGTGGAATGAAAATACTCAGTTCACACAGTGTAAATACAAATAGTGTTGAACTGCTAAAATAATCAGTAAAAGAGTTGTTATTGAAAATTGGTACCTCTTTGTGCCCTTGTATTTGTGAGTGGACAAATGTCCCCAGTATTGAAGTTACAAGGGGCAGATGGGTGAAGACCATCTGTGTTTCTTGATGCAGACACAAAAGGGAGAAATAGCTCCTCATTTCCATGGTGATAATCGTGTTTTCCTGCTGTAGGAAGACAGAATTATAGTATTTAGTTCACCTGTCAGAGGTGTGGATTTTTTCTGCAGGTTACATTGTTAAGCCTGCAGGTGGCAACAAAGTGACCATCAAAGTAGCCACCTTTGAATCATTCACTCAAACGATTCATTCAAACGATGATTCACTACTGTGTGTGCTCGATGCTCAGCAGTTGATTTTGCTTTGGCTTTGTTTTATCTTTTTCCATTGACAGAGCAAAACTGGACAAAGTAATTGGAAGTATTTTGTCTAAAATGTAAGTTACTCAATATTAACGTCATGTTAATATATTTTTATACTTTTAAACTATTGTATAAAAGCATTATCACAATATCAGTTAAATTATTATAAGAAAGGATTAGGAAGAATCAATGACTTCTAAATAATTTCCTGCCATTTTGTAAGTAATCATGTAATCAATAAAAAAGTGTAGTTTGTCTGTTGGTGGTGCTATACTGTATGTGTTACCTGTGTGAGTCGAGACTCTGGCTGCTCAATGCTGCTGTGGTATTTTAAGTGTGTAGCCACAGGCCCACTGCGCTTTTCAAACGTTCTCTGATGCTCTAGTAACACACCGCTGTCATGTCGATCACACAAGTCCTACACAGACACGCACATGCAAATATATATACAAGGGAATGCCATTACAGTTGAATTGTTGAAGTGTAAAATGACCATCCTTTCACAGATATTGGTTTAATCATACATTAAAAAAGACAAAACTACTTTATTATTCCATCTTATTCCACCCTTTAACATCTGTTAAATACTATTTTGTGGCACAAATTGATATGAAAAGTTTTCTACGGACAGTACTCACTTTATACGACTGCAGCTGTTCGAGGAGAAGGTTCAGTTTCTCCACCACCTCATCCTCCTCTCTGCTGCCCTGGTGTATAAAAGGGGTTTGGAAATATTCAGTTTAATTTCTGTTCAACCAAATCAAACTGAAGAAACTGTAGTGAGAGTCATAATATTGTGGGTGTCATAATAACATTGAGGTGCTTGTTCAATGCAGATCATTTATCTGCATCATTTTACTTTTGTAGTGGTGTTTGTGATTAGACTAATGCTCAATAAAGATCTGATTTAGTACCTGGTGTGCAGCTTTGTCTGCGAGAAGACCGAATTCTCCTGACAGCTCTCCAAGTGACTTCCTCTGTGTTTTCCATGCTTTGCTCATCGTAGCGTTCATTGGCAGGTCTGGTGTGTCCGAGCCCAGTTCACTGTTGAAGAATCAAGTAATGACCTCTGACTCATCCACACACAGACTTTCATATTTTCCATATAACATATCAGGGTTATTATTGTTAACTAAAACCATTAATAACATTTACGTTACTTGAAATAAAATAACTGTTAATTGAAATAAAATAAACTATAAACATTTTAAATTTTAAACATTTTTAAATTTCAGCTAGTTCCCAAGACTCATTTTAATTTCATTTAACTTGAAGTAATAAAATAAATAAAATAAAAATTAATAAAAGCTATATAAACATTTGTATTACTAAAAACTTACTGAAAAAATACTAAAAATTACTTACAAAATTACTTAAATTATCTTAAATTAAAACAAAATAAAATGTTATAATAAAATAATTCAATAATATTAAATATAATATTATACTAGAATATTTTATTAATTATACTATATAATATATAACTATATAAAATAACACTGTATTATACCATCATTGAATATGTATCAGTCTATGATGTGTTAGAAACCACACCATGCACTTCCACAAAAAATAAAAATGATCTATACATTGATAGAAAAATAGACACTTCTTTTAAAAGTTTCTAATAAACGTTTAATTATAAATATTAAATTAATAATTTAATGTTAACAATAATATTCATATCAAGAGATGACAAACTTTGTGTATAGCTTTTGTAACATTTGATATTTTATGTATCACTACGTTTATTATTTTGATTATTATACTTTTTATTTAAATATTTCTATTATATATATAGAGAGAGAGAGAGAGAGAGAGAGAGAGAGAGAGAATTAATGACAATTTCTTAAGTCTTCAGTATAGTTCACCTCAGGTCTTTTCCAAACATGAGCAGATCTGTTGAGTTTTCTCGTGAGCGCTGAGCCATCCGCTCAGCTACATCTCTGAGTTTATTGAAACTGCTGTGGATACTTGCAATGACCTCTCGATTAGCAGCAGCCTTGCTCCGCATTTCCTCGGGTAGGTTCACCTTAAAAAATACAATATTCATTTTGTGTATTAATTTCCCTTTGGTTCTTTGATATATACCAACAGTGTTGGGCGTTACTCGTTACTAAGTAATAAATTACTGATGGAAAAGGCGTTCGCTTTGTTGCTGTTGTTGCAAAAATGACATACATATAAATAGGCCTGCATAGGAAGCAATTGACTTCCTCTCTCAAGATCCATAAAAGTACTAAAAACATATTTAAATCGGTTCATGTGAGTACAGTGGTTCAATATTATTATTATAAAGCGACGAGAATATTTTTGGAGAGCCAAAAAAACTAAATAACGACTTATTTAGTGATGGCCGATTTCAAAACACTGCTTCATGAAGCGGAGCACAAATGAATCAGTGTGTCGAATCTGCTGTTCGGAGTGCCAAAATTACGTGATTTCAGCCGTTGGCAGCTTGACACGCGATCTGAATCATGATTCGACACACTTATTCATTTGTGCTCCGAATCTTCATGAAGCAGCAGTGTTTTGAAATCGGCCATCACTAAATAAGTCGTTATTTTGTTTTTTTGGCGCTCCAAAAATATTCTCGTCACTTTATAATATTAATATTGAACCTCTGTACTCACATGAACCGATTTAAATATGTTTTTAGTACCTTTATGGATCTTGAGAGAGGAAATGTCATTGTTCCCTATGGAGGCCTCACGGAGCCATCGATTTCAACTAAAATATCTTAATTTGTGTTCCGAAGATTAACCAATGTTTTACGGGTGTGGAACGGCATGAGGGTAAGTAATAAATGACAGAATTTTCATTTTTGGGTGAACTAACCCTTTAAATATTTTGGTCAGTTCAAGAATAATTTATGCCATAATATTAATATTATTTATTTGAAATAATTAAAAGAGCAGTTTCATGTCTGTCCTTTTACTATTGTTCAACTGGTTGAGGCTGAAATGGAGAGGGGGGATTGAAGCGTAATTAGTACAGTAATCTAATTAGACTGTTGAAGATGTAATTCGTAGCTAGTAATAATTAATTACTTTTTTAGGGCAATTTCCCTATTGAAAAAAACAGCACATGCTGATTAGGTATGTTTTGTTGGTTTATAGTTGGTTTGAGCTGGTCCTTAGTTGGTCATGAGCTGGTTTAAGATGGTCCTGAGCTGGAGCTAGTTGCTTAGGACTAGTTTAGGACCAGCACGTGACCAGCTTAAACCAGCTGCCATGCTTCAAAATACACCAAACCAGCATGTGTTGGTTTTTTCAACAGGGTTACCCAACTCCGTATACCAAAACCATGATATTTTCGCGGAATGTCATTTTTTATTTAATTTCTTTGTTATTTTTACCCACCTTGCCATGCAACGCTATTTGGGAGGTCAGAAACTCATCACCTGTCTTTTTATATGCATCACGCATCTTGTTTTGAACATCCTGTAACATGAAAAAGGACGAAACGTCAAAGTATTCCTCCAAAAGTTGTATTAGTTTACTGCCATCTGCTGGTTTGCAGGACTTACTGCGCTGCTTGCTGACAGAAAGATGTTGACCAACTCATCTCCTGCTAGGACTGGATGTCTGATCACCAAGGTCATGAACCTTTGTAGACCACGGCGGCGACTGTCGTTAAACTCTCGGTCTGATACTGAGTTCAAAACTGAGAGTTCATGGGAGAGTTAGAAAAAAATAGAGAGTTTTAGTGGTATAATACTAATAATGAGGCTTCAGAAGCAAGTTCATTTAAGGACAGTTCAAATCTCACCCCCTTTAAGGATGCGTTTAGGGGGCAGAGGCGGGACCATCCTGTAGATGAACTTTTGCAGCAGCAGACCGTGGAACACCTCAAAATCATTGTATCTACGCTGAACCGGGATCTGGAAACACTATTTAAAAGAGATGGAATAGTTTAATATTTTTAGGGATATGTATGTGTTAGAGCTACACTATAAATTGTTAAAACACCCTTGCGATCTTATTCCAAAGTGACAGCGATTTGGCTAAGTCTATTAAACCTTTGACAAAGTAAGATCACAGCGAACATTCAAGTCTGCGTTGGTGCTGCCGCTGAGCTAGAGAGAGCATCTGTCATGTTTAGGTACGAAACAGCTTCACAAACCATCTTTTCAAACACACAGTATAGTAACATTATTACACCAGTAGTAATAATAGTAGTAAGTGGCTGTTAAAAAAAATGTAAGCCTATTTGTCATTGAATCATTAAGGAGATTCATTCAAAAACACTGATTCATCCAGTATTTATGAGTGAGTCATTGAATCATTCATTCAATTTTTAAAAAAAAATTATTCATTCAAATTAATTGAATATTTTTTAAATAGACTGCAGCAATTAACACTTTTCTCAAAAGTTCTAGTAAGTTACATGTTATTTGTTTAGTTGTCTATTCAGAATCGTGGGAGAATCGTGATCTATTTTAATACAAGATGCATCACTCGTATTGTTTTGAATAGGAGAAAGTGCAATGCGCAATATGACAGATTTTTTTTGTCCTGATTTGAGCATTTGGAAACAAAATCTTTGAGACAGTTGTTGTCAGATTTCATTGATGATTTCAAATGTGCCATTTAAAGGGTTAGTTAACCCGAAAATGAAAATTCTGTCATTTATTCAGGAAGCATTGGAGCATAAATGAATCAGTGTATCGAATCTGCTATTCGGAGCGCCAATGTCACTTGATTTCAGCCGTTGGCAGTTTGACATGCGATCTGAATCATGATTCGATACACTGATTCATTTGTGCTCCGATGCTTCATGAAGCAGTGTTTTGAAATCGGCCATCACTAAATAAGTTGTTATTTTGTTTTTTTTGGTGCTCCAAAAATATTCTCGGCGCTTTATAATATTAATATTGAACCACTGTACTCACATGAACCGATTTAAATATGTTTTTAGTACCTTTATGGATCTTGAGAGAGGAATTGTCCATTGCTCCCTATGGAGGCCTCACTGAGCCATTGGATTTCAACTAAAATATCTTAATTTGTGTTCTGAAGATTAACGAAGGACTTACGGGTGTGGAACAGCATGAGGGTGAGTAATAAATGACAGAATTTTCATTTTTGGGTGAACTAACCCTTTAAAGGTGCAATATGTAATATTTTCTTTCCGCTAGAGGCCTATTCAAAACAAAGCCGTAGCTTGATGACACCAAGTTTGAGCACGGAATCATAGGACATGTGGTCTTCACATCACAGCCGGTGGAAATAATCGGGATAGGACTCGGAAAGAAATCATGTTCATGGATGCGGTTATTAATGTAGTATGAAGCAAAGCAGGATCGAGTGTTGTGAGAGCTGAACGAGGTCTCTGGAGCGATTGCGCAACACACGCCTCACGAGCAGCGGGACTTTTATTATGACACAGTCGTCAGCGCTGCTTCCACTTCTCCGGTCATGAGTATGAGGTAACGCAGCTCTGTTTATCATATTAGATACATTTAAGTGTGTTGAAAATGATGTTAAAATGTTACTCTGTGCGTTTGCTTGGCAGCTGCTGTGAGACACTGTTGCACACTGCAGTAAGCTAGATCGATTTTAGAATAAATTAAATGCTGGATGGCTTGTGTTTATAAATGGCATGCGATTCATTTTAAAATGTATTGTATGATGGAGAAAATTCTGTATTACTGTTACTAAAAATAAAGCTGCATCTGATAATGCTATGTTAGCTACTTCACAAAATAGTGTTTTTCTCAGAGGCATTTTCTCTGCTTGAAAAATCAAGAAAATTAGATTTAAACAATGAGACTAAACGTGTTGAGCTATATAACAATAATTAGTTTTCTGTCTATAAATATTAAAACAGTTGTTCCCTTGTCTATTAAAACATGTAATATATTAAAGCGTCTTTGGTGTTTCCATGGTTTCTACAAACCGAGGATAATGCGGGTATGACGCCATTGTCAGGCCTTGGTTAAAATTGTAAATTTCTCACGATTTACAAATAGTTGGAAACATTTGGGATGTTGTAAGTACTCAAGTGAACAAAATTTATAACACTGGCCTAGTGGTTTTTGGATATTTTACTGCAAAATTCTTACATATTGCACCTTTAATCAAAAGCTTGGCAAACAGCTTTGGTGAATTTGATGTTTCCCCATTCAAAGAGATAGGAGCTGCACTTCAAAGATGGCCGCGTTTCAAAGATGGCCTCTGAGTAAAATGACTTGTCTTAAAGGGACTTTGTTTTAAACAACAAAAACTAATCATGATTCTCAATTTATCCAGAATCATTCAGCACTAGTGTGTGTATGTAAGTATATCAATAATGTACTTTAATGCTTAAAATATTATAAATACAAATTTAGTTTACCTTGCTAACAATACGGTACTCCACATGTTTGAGGAAGGCCAGTCCTTTCTTTCGGGGCTCTATCTCCACCAGCACACTGTCCCCCAGCTCTTTTAGTGATAGCCCATCCACCAGGGGGCTTTGTTGACCCAGATGCATTTTCTTTGAACTTGACAAGAAACACACAAAAGGTCCAGTTAACATAATTGTTGAAAAGCTCTATAGAAAATTTTAATGGCACAACATTTTAATAGCCTGACATCAACTTGTTTGTATGTGTTTGCATTGTTTTATTATAACATTCAAAATCTACCATTCATAATGTTGTTATTAATCTTAGTTAATGTTAATTTCAACATTTACTAATACATTTTAAGATTAAAACTTGAATCTGTTAACATTAGTTGATGCACTGTGAGCCAACATGAACACAAACACTTTTTATTAACTAACATTAACAAAGGTTAATAAATGCGGTAATTCATGTTAGTTAATGCATTAACATAATGTTAACAAATGAGACCTTATTGTAAAATGTTACCATTATTTCAAATAAATGCTTTTGTACTTTATTCATCAAAGAATCCTGAAATCAAATGTTTCACAGTTTTCACAAAAATATTACGCAGAAATAATAAAAAAAGTTGCACCAAATCAGCATATTATAGCGGATCATGTGACACTGAAGACTGCTTTTCTGAATTCAGCTTTGCCATCAATAAATAACATTAAAATATATTAAAACAGAAATCAGTTATTTTAAATGGTGACAATATGTCACAAAATTATTGTTTTTACTGTATGTTTGATATCTGTTATTTACTATAGCCAGTTTTTACTCTGTAGATGAGAGGATGATTTTGCTTTTGAATTAATTGTGGTTGATTAACTGGAAATGCAATATCCATTTTGTATTATATAATACTCATGCAAATTACAAAAAAAAAAAAAAAAACATACAGGGAATATTGTGATGGATTTAGAATCATCCCCAATATGATTTAAGTGAAGCGTTTTAATCTTCTGTAGAACAAAGTGACCTATTTCACATCAGATAACACCAGCTATGCTTCAAACGAGTGTCCATGACTATTTTTCGTGTAAATAACAGTGGGATGGTTTATATTCATTGTGCATAAGGCTTGCTAGGAACATATAAATGCATGAGTTGTGTTTTGTCATTCAGCCTCTATTAAAATGAATTATTTTCTATTTTAATTACGAATGATTCTGTGTTTATTCTACATAGGCATCTTAAATGTAAATACAATCTTTATGCTGTCTGTCCGTCTCTCACGTCTTGGTGTGTTCTTAGGGTCTGTAAGCTCTTTGCGAAAATTGGATTTGTTACCTTGTCACTGGGGCAATGGGTGATTTCAGGCGATCCTCAAGAGCAATGCACTGACCAGCCAAATAAAGACGAAAACTTGCTATTATAATTCACGTATAGCTGTGACACATTAACATTGTTTTAAACACTGTCATATAATACAAAAAGGCAGGCTGCCACTTCTCTTGAACGTTCACAGCAATGAAATCAAATACCTTGAAATATAAACAGTTCTTTACACTGTTGATTTCAAAAAGTGTCTCCAATGAAACAGTAATTCTAAGAAGCAATATCATTTAAAATACATTTCTAATACTTTATCTTTAGTATTTTTTTTGTTGACATGAATGCACATGTAAAACAATATTCTTCATCAAATGCACAAGCTCACATGAAAATGTTATAGTTTTAAATTTTAAATGTAATGGTTTTAAAATATTTCCTCATTACTTACCAGATTGCTGATGTGTATGAAGTTGGCTTCGCTTTGCAATCCCCAGGAGACTTTTGTTCGCACCTTGACTGCCCTCTTCACGCTTTACGACTGTGGCTGTACAGACCGACAACACCAACAGATCAGATAACCGCCTCTTCTCTCCCTCCCTCCCCTCCTCCCCAACTCTTTGCATCCCTCAACACACACATATTACCATTAATCATCTTAAGAGGATAGGACCTCTTTAAAAAAAACATCACAGCCTCTTGGACAGCAAGCTGGAATTAAAGCTTATGTAACTGGGTTATAATAATGAGAGTGGCCAGGCAAAAGATTTAGGGTTTTTATACAGACTTTAAAAGCTTTGCAACAGAGCTGCTTGATAACTAGAGACAAGCAGAGAGGCTGTCTCAAGTCACCCACACATTCATACACCTTTCATTGAGAGAATAACCTCATATTTTAATAAAAACCCTATTCCAAAAAAGTCAGGACACTGTATTGTGAATAAAAACAGAATGCAACAATGTGGAAGTTTCAAATTTCAATATTTTATTCAGAATACAACATGTTTAAACTGAGAAAATTTATCATTTTAAGGGAAAAATAAGTTGATTTTAAATTTCATGGCATTAACACATCTCAAAAAAGTTGGGACAAGGCCATGTTTACCATTGTGTGGCATCCCCTCTTCTTTTTATAACAGCCTTCAAATGTCTGGGGACTGAGGAGACAAGTTGCTCAAGTTTAGGAATAGGAAGCATTCTTGTCTAATACAGGCTTCTAGTTGCTCAATTGTCTTAGGTCTTCTTCGTTGCATCTTCCTCTTTATGATGCGCCAAATGTTTTCTATGGGTGAAAGATCTGGACTGCTGGCTGGCCATTTCAGTACCCGGATCCTTCTTCTACGCAGCCATGATGTTGTATGAAGTTGATCTTTTTCGGCCTCTTATTGCTACCTGTCCCAACTTTTTTGAATGTGTAGCTCTCATGAAATCCAAAATGAGCCAATATTTGGCATGATATTTCAAAATGTCTCACTTTCAACATTTGATATGTTATCTATATTCTATTGTGAATAAAATATAAGTTTATGAGATTTGTAAATTATTGCATTCCTTTTTTATTCACAATTTGTACAGTGTGCCAACTTTTTTGGAATCAGGTTTATAAAAAGTCACAGATTTAGATCAATTATTGGAGAGATTGTAACAGGTTGCTTTTAATACACTCATGTAATCCTCAAACCAAATCCATCTATGAGATGTCTATTACCACATGTGGGTAATGTGATGTGATAGTACTAAATGACCAATGCAAGGTCATAGTCATTGTTTTTTCCCCACAGTTACCATTAAATATCAAATGATAGCAGTGGAGCAGGATTATGTCCCCTGTAGCGCTGCAGCTGTTCACTGTTTCCTGTTTTTGTAACATTATTTTAATGACTATCACTGCCATCTTCAAGCATCTCACTTTCAATTTGATAAACATTTTGTGTGTATTATATATATATATATATATATATATATATATATATATATGGGGCAATTCCAGCGTTATGGACGTGACATTTGGAGTCAAAACTTGAAATATAAACGCTCAAAGAATGCATTTAATAGTAACATATTGAACCGTCTATTTATATATTCATAATCCCTTACTAAAGGAGTCCAGACATTAGAAAAATGTCAGTCTATTCAACTGTTTTATATTTTAGATGAGGGAAATATACAGCGTTACGGACGTGACAAAAAAAGTCACTAAGATTTGGGTGACAACATATTTTTTAAGAATTCTGTGAATTACATTGAGCAAACCAAAAGTAATACTGCCCACTGAATGAAGAAGGGTTGGCTCTCCACAGAGCATAAAATAATAATTTTATTTAATTTTTCATGTTCGCATTAATGAGGAAAAAACAATGTTACGGATGTGACAGTTTTCCGTTACGGATGTGACCGGTCTGAAAGCGGCACAAAAGACTTGGTTTAAAACTGCTTTAAAACTTTCACAGAGACCTCAAGCAAGCATTTAAACCACCAAATACTGAAATCTGGGATACCAGTATGGTAAGACTCCACAATTTATCAAGTTTTTACTAAACTTTATACAAATGTAACGTTATACTCTGTAGTGCAAAAGGTTATGGATTAGACCTATTTCTCATGTTGACCAGCATGTGCGTTGTTCAAGAATCAATTTAGAGACCATGATTTTCCTTCTTACAGAACTGCTTGCTAAAATACATTGACAAATATTTATGTTTATCATAAAGCAGTTTAAAATCGCATGTTTTCCCCACAGTCAGGTGAACCGATTGACACTATTGCCAATCGCAATCATGTCAGTTTTATGTTTTGTGTCTAAATGACCACACGGTTTTTCGTCTAGTTTTCAGAGTTTAAAGCGGAGTCTTGAGTCAAAATGATCAAACTTTATTTCAAGTCAAAATTATTGCAATCTTATTATTTTCATTTTGTCAGCTTGATCGCGCGGATTGTGATCAATATAGGCTAGGCTATTCATTTTTAACCAACCGGTAACGCGACATCCCAATTCTCGAGGGAAGTGTCCTATGAGACACAATGCTCTTCTATAAGTTGTACTGTATCATATAGGCCTACCTTTTGATGTTCATATTTCGTTCTCTGGCAAGAGGAAGAGAAGATCGGTTCATGTGCACCTGATCCGCCGCTTACAGGCGCTGCAGTAGCTAATCTGTCACGCGCCGTAGGCTATTAAAGAGCGACATCTATTGTTTAAATTTTGTTATAAAATCGACTGAATTTGAAAGTTAAACCTTTTTCATATTAAAACTAACAAAGCACAAAGAGTATTGCGATTATTGGATATGTTCTGATATGGTAAGCCTGAAACAGATGATAGCAATATAAAGAAGCAAACTCATAGGATTTAATATGAAGCGTCCGTAACGGTCACGTCCGTAACGCTTATTATGGTTGTTCAGAGCAACGTAGTGAAATGAATTGTTGATCCTAATAAGCATAAACATAATTTAGCTTTGCATATAAAGTTTCAAGTTATTTGCATTTATAATTGTTATATGACATAAACTTAATCTTTAAAACGTTACGGACGTGACAGAGTTCTGAAGCGTCCTGACCTCTTTATTCTAGCTCTTATAAATTCATCAGGCAGTGCTGTTATGACTAAATGAGTGTATTTATTTCTCAGGCATGCCTCCATCTTTCTACACAATGCTTACTGCTAAAATAAAGTTTAAAAAATGGGGTCTTTGATCCCTTTTTTGAAAGCATGAAATATGGTTGGTTGAAAATTTAATTTAAGCATTGTTGCTTACCACATATATTGTGGATAAACAAGGCAATTTTCTTAAAATTTCTGTTAGAGCACATTAATACAGTATATTACAGACCTAAATGGACAATTTAAAAAGGGTTTTGTTCTTTTGGTTAAAACTTTTTTTTTTCATGGTAAAGATGACCTTTGCGTGGAATTGCCCATATATATATATATATATAAACATTATTTTGAGTTTACAGCTTTTAAGTACTTTTGACATAAGTGACATAAAGTGACATAATAGCATGGTTCTACTTAATACTAATAAAAATACTAAAACAACAACAACAACAAAAAACAACTAATACATATCTAAAGATCTAAACCAACATTAAATAAATACATACATACATACATACAACCCTAACCCTACATAGACATAGGGTGAATTCAGGCTGATTGGGACACTTTTGCCATTGAGATGACTGGGAAAAAGTGTCCCAATGTACCTGAATTCGGCCCTATACATACATACACACGTAGGCCTAAAATGAATAACAAAATGAATAACAAAATGGTGCTTTAATAAATCACATATTTTTCTGATTTTACTAAAAGAATGGAGCTGTATTTCAAGCAGGGGACCGATTAATGATCACAGTGTGCGCAAGTGTTGCGCAGTGCTGACGCACATGAACACGTTTGATTTGCTGTTTATTGTCATGTTAAACATTTTCAGTTGCTAGACGACAATAATGCACATTACATCCGTGCGGCGAAGAGAGACGCGAAACGACGCTGTGCAATATTATTGCGCTAACTCTGCAGCTTTTACACACAATATCGACGTAGGATTTGTTGCTTTTCTTAACGGCGACATCAGGAAACAGCTGCATCTTGGGAACTTCTTCTTAACACCCCCTATCCATTTCAGTGCTCGTTTATGCTGTTTTATATTAGGATTTACACACATCTTTGAAATGAGAAAAATTGGATTTTCTGCTGCATCATAAAACGCGGACATTACAGGTCGTAGCTCCATATATCATACTGTATGTGAAAGTATTATGGTCCTGTTGTTTGTAAAAGGTGATGATAAAATAAACACAGGCCATTACATAGGCTATAATGTCTGTAGTAGCTGGAGAACTTGTCACTGAAGAAGAAGTGGAGGATCTGGTAAGTACATAAACTGTTCATGATGCCTAATTCGTAGATCTCCTGGACTGTAACACTAGCAAAAAGTACCATGTGTTTTGGAGATGTACTATGGTAATAATATAGAAAGTTATCTAAATACAGGTACTATGTCATATGAATATTTCATGGTAGTGTATCAATAGTACTTTATATTTATATGAATGTTTCATATAAATATATTCATTAATGTGTATTTTTATTAATGTTTGTTTTGAAGGCAGAGGACAGTCTCTGTAGCAGCTATGTGTCTGACACTGAAAAGGTGAGATTGACCGTCTATAAAGCCGAAGTTGTGATAGTCTTTTCTTCACTATTGTAATGTATGTCTGAGTGAAACGGCTTCTAAACAAGAAAGAATGTAGGACGGGACAATTTTGTCCATCAGAAATTGATTGGATCGTTGTGGTTTGCTATTGGTCGATCTCATGTGAGTGACAGGTTGTCCCGCCCTCACGCCGGTAAACACGTCATCAGGGAAGAAATGTCACTGTAAGAGAGAGGGGAAGATATTTTAAAGATTATGAGGGCACATGAATTTAAAAAAATAATGATAAATCATTTATAATATATACAGCAATATTACATAAAAAAATGAGAATTGGCCATTTTGAGTTCATGATGACTTTAAAGGGATAGTTCACCCAAAAATGAAAATTTGATATTTATCTGCTTACCCCCAGCGCATCCAAGATGTAGGTGACTTTGTTTCTTCAGTAGAACACAAATGATGATTTTTAACTCCAACCGTTGCCGTCTGACAGACGTATAATGTGGGTCAATGGGAACTTCTTTTATAAGAGTAAACGGCAGTGACGTCTCGCGCACATACTTCAATGTGTGCTAGACATCACTGCCGCTGTCAGAGCGCGATCAGACCTCACCAACCGAGTGCTGAACGCAGTTGGACATAGTGGTGTATTAGAGGTAAAAAATGATATAAATACTGTTTGGTTTCTTGCACAAACCGATCGTTTTGTGTCTTAGGACATCAATGTATCGTCACGAGCCGCAGGGTTTATTTTGGATTTGTCTAAGTAGGGCTGGGCGATATATGGAATGCTTTTGTCACGCGCATTTCGTCAGTAAAGCCGGTTCCCTGATTACCGCTAAATCGCCATCACCTGCTTTCAAATGAAGCGGCATTTAATAGACAGAGCCGTAGTTCACTGATAAGCCACGCAATATCGAGTTCAATATCGACGGCGATTCATATCGATAGTGAACGCGATATTGCGTGGCTTATCAGTGAACTACGGCTCTGTCTATTAAATGCTGCTCCATTTGAAAGCAGGTGATGGCGATTTAGCGGCAATCAGGGAACCGGCTTTACTGACGAAATGCGCGTGACAAAAGCATTCCATATATCGCCCAGCCCTATGTCTAAGCAAGTTTTATTTACTCTTATAAAAGAAGTTCCCGTCCACTCGCATTATTTGACTGACAGACGGCAACGGTTGGCATTAAAAATCACCATTTGTGTTCTACTGAAGAAACAAAGTCACCTACATCTTGGATGCGCTGGGGGTAAGCAGATAAACATCACATTTTCATTTTTGGGTGAACTATCCCTTTAAGATTCTAGGCCAATCAAGTTCCTTAGTTCCAACAGTTGTTGCTCTTTCATTCTTGGATCTTTGAATCTTTGTGCCAATATGTTATTTCATTTAATTGTTTGACTGTTGGATTTTTTTTCAGAAGTCAAGAAAAAAGAAAGCTTTAGGCAGACCACCTCCTTCTCCTAGTAAGCTAAAGACTTCTATTTAGTTTGCATGCTTGCCAAACAAATGAAAAAAAAAAAAAAAAAAACTATATACACTGCAAATATGCCTTTTAAAATAATAAAATTTTATTTAAATAGAGTCACCATACCTGAACAGTGCAAACTTGCATCTGAAGAAAACTCCAGTATCATCATGGAGGACAGTGAAGGGGACACAGCTCCAAAACTGTAAAACCCCTCCGGCTGGTACACCCAGGGATGTCTGGCTGCACTTACAGAATGATGGACATGGTCTGTTCCTCTTTTTTTTTTTTTTTTTTTTTTTTTTATTAATAACATGGCTAAACTTTACTCTGCATTTTTACCATTTTTTATTATGTATCTTCTACCAAAAAAGATTTTGCAGATATGTTTACATTCTAAGACCCAACCAAGATTAAAATGCATTTCTGCTTCTCATATAAATGTAACTTGTATTAAAGATGTTTAAACATTATATGGAAAACTAGAGAAAATAATTACCACAGAAATCACATTCAGAGCAAACCTTTGTGCTCCATCAAAATGTATAGCTATACATTTGAAAGACATGCAAATGTCATTTAAAGGGTTAGTTTCTGTCATTAATTACTCACCCTCATGTCGTTCTAAACCCGTAAGACCTTTGTTCAGCTTCAGAACACAAATAGACCGCTCACATTTCCAGGTTTCTCAGAAGCAGAAGTCGTCATAGTTGGGTAAGATTCTATAGCGGTGAATGAATACATTAAATAGATTTTTTGTGTTTCCATTTGCTCAAATAGTAAAAGAAAATAGTGTTTTCATAACTTTTAAGCGATTGATAATGGCAGTCAGAAGAGAGAAAGATGTAATTTTTTTCCGTCACTTCCACTGTATTAGAAACACCCTCACAGCAGCGTTAACTAGTTTTTTGTAATTTGATGCAAAAATAATATAATACTAAGTATAAATGTACCTAAATTTAAAAAAAAAAAAAAATATATATATATATATATATATATATATATATATATATAAAAAACTTTGCAGGATTTATGATATTGATGGTCGTTCGTGACCGATATTGATGAATGCATCATCACAGTCTGTGAAAAGGGTCTATTAAGATCATTTTTGATGAAATCCGAGAGTTTGTTTATCTCCCATAGAAAGCAATAAAATTACCACATTCAAGGTCCAGAAAAGTAGTAAAGGCATCATTAAAATAGTCAACGTGACTACAGTGGTTTAACCTTAATATTATGAAGCGACGAGAATACTTTTTTGTGCACAAAAACAAAACAAAAATAACAACTTTATTCAACAATTTCTTCTCTAACCAGTCAGTCTCAGTAAAAATAAATTTTTCTGATTATTATTTCATATGTTAGGCTTTACAGGGTTAAATTTTGTTTATTTCAGGGGCGTTGTCAAAGTCTCCAAAAGGAGCAGATTACAGTGTCACACAGACAGGCATCTCCATGACCAGCACACCTGAATATTTGAAGGAGGCCTTAGGAATGAAAAAGCCAAAATATTCCCGCTCTGCATCTAACGGTGAGATAAAATTAAATATATCAACCTGAATTGTCCATATAACAAGGCGTTATTTTTTTAATTTTTGTTGTTTTTACAATTCTATCAGGTTATGTTGCAGGGACCCCAGTCTACAAAGAAAAGGAAGAAATGTATGATGAAATAATGGATCTAAAAAAGGTGAAGCTCACCTCTCGTACACTCACTTAAGTGTTTTCGAGGATGTGTTTTTAGAATTTTGATTACATCAGATGGCATGTTTTCAACGAATTGGGCTTTATATAAATTCTCAATACTATCAGTACTATATGTATACCAGGGATTAGTGGTTAGGATTAGTGTGTTCCAAATCATAGTTTGTTAAAAATAGTACGCCAAATGTTCCTGGATAGTGTATTATTTCTACTGGATTTTTAATAAATACCGGTGCAAGGTTTTTGGGTTAATAGTACCCACAGTTCCTTGTACAGTGCAAGTGGAGGAAATGGTTTTTGAGATTTATTTCAGTATTAAGTAATTTTGTTTGATTTCCTATCACCAGCCTAGAATGTAGCTTTCTTTGAACTAGAAGTATGCACACAGAAATTGCATGTACCCACATATTTCCTCTCCTTTTTCTCAGGCCATCCAATCCCAAAAGGCTGAATCTGACAAGATGAAAGCCAAGCTGCGCCGTCTTGAAGAAGACAACACTAAGAAAGACAGGCAAATTGAACAGCTGCTGGATCCAGCAAAGGTGATAAGCAGGTTGTCAGCAAATCCAGCAGCAGAGATGAGCCTGAATAGTTAATATGAGTTATTACAAGTAGCTTAGTGTGTGGCCTGTTTCACACCACATGCATAAGCAGCGTAACTGCAACTGCAGGCTTCCATTATTCGTACACTGTTATATATTTTCTATTTCTATATCTATTATATATAGTATTTGATTTTCATGAAATCTAAAAAAAACAAAACATTATTTACAAGGTGGATTACTGTCAGACATACAGTACACTACCATTCAAAAGTTTGGGGTCAGATTTTTTAAAATACTTTTATGAAATTGTTTTATTTTTCAGAAATGAATACTTTATTCAGCAAAAATACATTGCATTGATTGAAATTTCTGTTCATCAAAGAATCCAGATATTTTCAGCTATGATAATAATAAATGTTTCTTGAGCAGCAAATCAGCATATTAGACTGATTTCTGAAGGATCATGTGACACACTGAAAACTGAAAAGCTCAATTTTTTTTAAATTAATATTTTTAAATTAATGTAGAAAACAGTTATTTAAACTGTAATAATATTTTACAATATTACTGCTTTATTGTATTTATAAATAAATGCAGCCTTGGTGAGCATAAGAGACTTCTTTCAAAAACATTAAAAAAATTACTGTAAAAATTACTTACTGACCTCTAAAATAAAAGTGTTTTCTCAGAGCTTATTTATTCATAATAATGTTTAAATAATTATTTTTTTGCATTGATCACATAGGACCCAGATTATGCAAGGGGTTTAGTGGACAGAAAGACAGATCCTAGATCGGTGAGTATGCCATTATAAAAACAATCATGTTTCTTCAGATCATTGATTCTTAATTTGATGAATGATATAATATAAACACACAGACTTTTTAAACACACCAGATCATTAATGGACTGAAACAGAGGATTCTACGATTGGAGCAGCAGTGCAAAGAAAAAGAGAATGCCTTGAGGTCTGATGCCAACTTCATTTATATTATACATTCATACAGTTAATCAGGTTCTGAGGAATCAATACAGTATGAATGAACTTAAAGGTGCCCTAGAATTAAAAATTTAATTTACCTTGGCATAGTTAAATAACAAGAGTTCAGTACATGGAAATGAACTACAGTGAGTCTCAAACACCGTAGTTTCCTCCTTATATAAATTTCATTTGTTTAAAAGACCTCCGACGAACAGGCGAATCTAAACATAACACAGACTGTTACGTAACAGTCGGGATCATTAATATGTATGGCCCCAGTATTTGCATATGCCAGCCCATGTTCAAGCATTAGACAAGGGCAGGATGTCTGGATCTGTGCAGAGCTGAATCAACAGACTAGGTAAGCAAGCAAGGACAACAGCGAAAAATGGCAGATGGAGCAATAATAACTGACATGATCCATGATATCATGATATTTTTAGTGATATTTGTAAATGTTTCATTAACATGTTGCTAATGTACTGTTAAATGTGGTTAAAGTTACCATCGTTTCTTACTGTATTCACGGAAACAAGAGCCGTTGCTATTTTCATTAATAACACTTGCAGTCTGTATAATTTATAAACACAACTTCATTCTTTATAAATCTCTCCAACAGTGTGTAATGTTAGCTTTAGCCACGGAGCACTATCAAACTCATTCAGAATCAAATGTAAACATCCAAATAAATACCATACTTACGCGATTAGACATGCTGCATGACGGACAATTTGTAAAGATCCATTTTGAGGGTTATATTAGCTGTGTGAACTTTGTTTATGCTGTTAAAGGCAGTCGCGAGCTCCGTGGGCGGGGAGTGTGAGCATTTAAAGGGGCCGCAGCCTAAATCGGTGCATATTTAATGATGCCCCAAAATAGACAGTTAAAAAAATTAATAAAAAAAAATTCTATGGGGTATTTTGAGCTGAAACTTCACAGACACATTCAGGGGACAACTTAGACTTACATTACATCTTTTAAAAAGACGTTCTATGGCACCTTTAACAGAACTTTAACATGAGAGTAAGTGGAAGTAGAGACTCCAAAAATCTCAGTCGACATTACAAAAAATAATCAACCTGAAAATAAAGTTTCAAGGAAATTTTTAAGATTTTTACATTTTTCTATCAAAAATGTCAAAGCTTTTTTTTTAAGCACTATTTCTAGTTCACTTATGAAATAAATACATTTGTGAACTCCTTTGTTCGGACTTTCAGATATTCTTGCTAAAATTGAGGTTTGGATAATTAACATGCTGGAGAACATCTTACACAAACTTGTGGAGTTAATGCAGCTTGAGTGCTGCTGTCTTTAAAGTAAAAGGGGACATACTAATAAGACTTATAAGGGTATGTTTACACAACAACAATGTACTAAAAATGGAAAAGACTTTGCATTTTTGAAAAGTTTTACATACAAAATCCTCATTCACACTGTTTTCACAAGTTTGCATTTTTGTAGTTTACAGAGATAACGGTTTTCAAAAACTTGCACTTTGACACTCGTTTTCAAAAAATTCACGTTTTTAGACCCCTAAAACACAGTTGTCATGTAAATGAATGTCCAAAACGCATAAAAAGTTTTCTGTGTTACACAACAATGTTGTGTAAACACCCCCTTGACGTTAATAATAATAAGACGATAAGGCAGGCAGTACACATAAAGATGTTCTGAAACTCTTGAATTCTGTATTGAAATTTTCACTTAATATTTAAAATTTTGTGTTGATATAAACTAGAAACTCTAGTGTATTGGACCCCAATGTAAGTTGTACCTAAACTGATAAGTTGTATATTTGCCATTACAGTCAGCTTCAGAGTGACCTCAAAACTACCAACATGCAGGAAATGAAGATCACTGTAGAAACCTACTTTGAGGAGGTAGATTATATTATTTTATATAGAACTAAATGTATTTAACTATATATTAACTTAGTTCTGTTTTTTTTTTTTTTTTTTTTTTAAGTAACACATTCTTTCTTTTTCATGCTTAGGTTCAAAGATTGCGAGCACTGTTAGAGTCAGCTGAGAGAAGGTACAAACATTGTTAATTTTACTCATAGTTTGATGGTTCCTCTTGATTCCATGTTATTTGAATCAGTCTTTCTCTCACTCTTTTTTTCTCTCTTCAGTAATAAGGTGGAGAGCAAAGACATCAGGCGGCAGAACAAGACCCTTAGTGCCACGGTTCTGAAACTCACAAAGACCGTTCAACAACTGGAGGACGAGAACCAAGAACTCAAAAAAGAATTGACACAAGAAGAGATGAGCATGATGGACAGCCCTTTGTTTCGCGCCAAGGGTATTTACATTTACAAAGGCATATCTTAGGTTCACAGTAGAACTGGAAACACTATTTTACCAAACATTGTTTTCTATGAACAACCATACTGAAAAGACTGGCTTAAACCAGCTTAAGATGGTTTTAGCTTGGACAATTTGGTGTTCAACTGGTATAGCTGACTGGTCACCTAGCATGACAAGCAGAATTGTGAAGGAAAAAAAGGTCTAAACTAAATATTTAGTATTTAAAATTATTCCTGCAGCCAGGGCTGAATTCAGTCATATGATGTATCATATTTTTATATTTACAGGTTATATGGATTGGAGTAAACAGAGACTTGTGCGACGAATCCTAGAACTTGAAAAGGTGTGTGTGTGTGTGTGTGTGTGTGTATGAAACATTACTTGTAGATGGTAATGATCATGTTCATCATATGAATGTAATTTATGTGTCTCATTTTTTCAGAGAGTCGAGCAGATGAAGAATCTTCATATTACTAAAGCATCAGACTCACAGAAGAGCTCAGAGGAGAAAGGCACAGAGTCGGAATCAGCCAATCAGAGTGATTCTGTCAACACAGAGATGGAGCGGTCAGTGGTTACAGAGAATGATGCGCATTTGAGGGGAGCAGTAAAGAAACTTACAGAAGAGAAAAAGGAACTACAGAGAAAACTAACCCAGAGAGAGTGAGTGTACTCACAGCACACACTACCAAAAAGTAAAAA
This sequence comes from Chanodichthys erythropterus, assembly GCF_024489055.1. Classification (NCBI taxonomy): domain Eukaryota; kingdom Metazoa; phylum Chordata; class Actinopteri; order Cypriniformes; family Xenocyprididae; genus Chanodichthys; species Chanodichthys erythropterus. The sequence continues at coordinate 11,824,104 of NC_090232.1, read as the reverse complement.
AAAAGTGTTTAACAAAAAAAGACATTACTCCAGTCTTCGGTGTCACATGATCCTTCAGAAATTGTTCTAATATGCTGATTTGGTGATCAAGTAATATTTTATATTATTATCAGTGTTAAAAATTGAAAATATGTCCCATTTATTATATTTCTGAAATTTTTTTGAGAGTAAATCTGATTGAAAATATTTGTCTTGTCTTATCAGTGAAGAGATAAAGCAGTTGTCTGCTGAGAAGGATGAAGGTCTGAAAGAGGTAGAAAATGTGCTGAAGGAACAAATTAGAGAGCATGAGAGACTGATGCAAACACACAGGTTTGTAATGAAATTATAATGAAGGAATCAGGAATTAAAACTATATTGTGATGAAGTTTTGCTTGTTTTGGAAGACGCTGAGTTCTCACAAGATTGAATCACATATTTGATGTTACTGTTCTGTGAGACAAGCTTATTAAACGCTGATTTTTATTTCCAATGCTCTAAATAGTTCTTTCTATATTGAAATCAGTTGTGTTCCTTTAGAGATGCTGGTTATTGTTTAATTTATATCGAAAACGAAACATTCTTTTACTTCTGTGACATTTTTCTGAGTAAAAAACCTCAGTTACGTGTGCAGAAAGAAAAGCAATTTCAAAGGTATAAGAAGTTAATACATTTCAATGAAAGATTTTGAAAAATAATTTTTTTTTTTTTTGTACAATGTAAAGTCAGTTTAGATTTCATGTTTTATTTACAGGCAGGAGATGGGTGCGCTGACCGTAGAAATCAACTGTTTAAAAGAGAAACTAGCGGAGGAGAGACAACTCAGATTAGTACAAGATCCAAGTCAGGTAATACTTTCAAAATACGAACAGTTCACTTTAAGACCGTGAAGATGGCAACTCATAAATATGAAACTGTCATATATTTTCTCATCCCACAGGTTCAGGATGGTTCTTTATCATTAACACTCACAGAACCATTGCCGTCATCAGCGGTTGTGTCAATAGAGAAGAACAAAGCAGCTAAGACCATTCAGACACACTGGCTCTCACACCGAACACGGGTTGGTACAACACACCGACATGTACTGTACTCCCACAGTGAGTGTAGATTATTAATGTCCTCCTTTATTCTTCTGCTCCTGTGCTTAGGATCTAGTTCTCTTGCAATCCTGTCTCAGAGGGCATCTAATCAGGCAGAGGCAGTTAGATGGACAGAGGCAAGCAACCGTCCCTGTTGCAATGGTAAGTATTTTTAACATTTTGATCGGATGTTTTACTATACACAGTTTGTTTACAGATATATATAGTTCAGTCATGAAACTCTAGAGGGCACAGACTGATAGATCCTTTACATGCAATCTACAAGCAATCACATCATTACTGCATGGCACAAGCTGATTGGCCTCTGCTGATCCTGCAGCCAATGGGACTGTTTGTTTGTTTAAATAGTCTGGTTTAGTGTTGTATGCTAGTCCTGCAGCACACTATCAGAGTTCCTCTGAAACCTTCCACCTCCCCAGCTCCACCTGCCTAAATCTGCAACAGGATTTATGTATGTCTATTCATGCAGCAGCAGCATGTTTGTGTATCTGTTAGCAAGAGCAAATCCATATTTGCTCTGCAGCAGCAGCAGCAGCAATAATCAACAGCAGCGTAGCAGACCAAATACATAAGCATTTCCATAATCAGAAACATGCTCTTTACATTAACTAACATGCAGAACTATTCCGAGATTTGTCAGTTTTCATGATTGAAATGTATACATTCCAAAATTTGGTGTCAGTAATTTTTTTTTTAAAATAAATTAATATTTTTATTCAGTAAGGATACATTAACGTTCAAAAGTTTGGGATCGGTAAGATATTTAATGTCTTTAAAAGAAGTTTTGTCTGCTCACCAAGGCTGCATTTATTTAATTAAAAATACAGTAAAATCAGTAATATTGTGAAATATTATTACAATTTAAAATAACTGTTTTCTATTTGAAAATATTTGAAAATGTAATTTATTCCTGTGATCAAAGCTGAATTTTCAGCATCGTTAATCCAGTCTTCAGTGTCACATGATCCTTCAGAAATTATTCTAATATGCTGATTTGCTGCTCAAGAAACATTTAATGTGTACAATTGTACAAAATACTTGTGTACAATATTTTTTTCAGGACTCTTTGATTAATAGAAAGTTCAAAGAACAGCATTTATTTGAAATATAATCTTTTGTTACATTTTAAATGTCTTTACTGTCACTTTTGATCGATTTAATGCATCCTTGCTGAAAAAATATTAATTTATTTAAATTCTTCTCAAAAAAATAAAAATAAAATTCTTACTGACCCCAAACGTTTGAATGGTAGTGTATAATGCTACAGAAGCTTTGTATTTCAGATAAATGCTGTTCTTTTGAACTTTCTATTCATCAAGGAATCCTGAAAAAAAAAGTATACAACTGTTTTCAACGTTGATAATAATAATAAATGTTTCTTGAGCAGCAAATCATCATATTAAAATGATTTCTGAAGGATCATGTGACACTGAAGACTAGAGTAATGATGCTGAAAATTCAGCATTTCCAACACAGAAATAAATTACATTTTATATTATATTCCAAAAGAAAACAGTTATTTTAAATTGTAATAATATTTCACAATATTACTGTTTTTACTGTATTTTTAATTAAATAAATTTAGCCTTGGTGAGCAGACAAATCTTCTTTTAAAATATAAAAAACCTTACCGATCCCAAACTTTTGAACGGTAGTGTATATATATTCAATTGATGAAAAGTAACCGTTAAGACATTTATAATGTTAAAAAATCCTTCTGTTTTGAACTTTCTATAAATCTGCCACGGTTTCCAGAAAAATATTAAGCAGCACAACTGTTTTTAAATGAGATAATGGTAATAAATGTTTCATGAGCACCAAATCAGCATATTAGAATGATTTCTGAAGGATCATGTGACAGGAGTAATGATGCTCAAAATTCAGCTTTGCTATCACAGAAATAAATAAAATATATATTAAAATAAAAAGAAAACATGTTTTAAATCTTAATTATAATTCACAATATTACTGTTTTTACTGTATTTTTCATTTAATAAATTCAGCCTTGGTGAGCATGAGACTTTTTTTTTTTCAAAAACATTAAAATAATCTTAACTACCCCAAACTTTTGCACTGTAGTGTGTGTATTTTTACATGTGATGGTACATGGAATTATTATGGTACATGTCCAAAAACCATGGCAAACCTTGGTATTTCTTGATACTTTATGGGCATAACGCTCCTGGTCAAGACATGTTTGACATATTTTCTGTCAAAATATTCCTTTTAAACTCCTTGACCTTATATTTCAGAGCCAATCAGGTATGAACACTCAGGCTGTACAGGAAGAGGAAGTGACTCTACTGCAGGCTGTCTTTAGGGCTCATCTCAAAAGGATGGACAGGTGATTTAGATACATAGTGTATACACTAAATTACTACATCACTACAGTGAAATACTACATATTCTACACAGTTTTTGCATATTTCCTTATGTATGCACATGTGCGTATTTATATTATATCAATTTCATTAAAAAAATAAACCTTGCACAGATGATTGTTCTGGTTAGAGAATGCAAGTCACAACCGTTGGTTTGAATGAATATGGTTGCATGCATGGCTAGGTGGTCTCCTGACAGACATGTTGACTTGACTTTGCAGAGCATCTACAGTGACGCAGTCTAAATCTTTCATTCATCAGAAAAAGCAGTATCTCTCCACCCCTCCTCTGCTGCCCACAGGGTCCCCACATGCCATGTTTACGAACAAAACGCAAACCTCAGGTGATCATTCATCTTTAATAATGTGCTTTGTTCTCACTGAAGAAATTGATTCTTGTTTGTTAATCTAGGATCAATAAGACTATGTTGGTTTTCAGGGTTAGAACCGTTTGATGAAACAGAAATATACTTTGTAAACAATAATACAAACCTGACCATCCTTATACTCCCTTTAAAACCACTGTAATTTGTATCTAATGTTTTTCATTATATTTTTCTAGGTGTAACTCATAACAATAGCGAGGAGACTGCAGAGAGAGTAAATCCTGCTTATAATGATGAGCTGCGTGACAAGAGATCAATACCAGGTTACAATATAACTCATTCCTATTACTCTACCAAGGAAATATGGGTTATTACATTTTTTTTTTTTTAAAGAAAGTAATACTTTTATTCAGCAAGGATGCATTAAATTGATCAAATCTTACAGTAAAAGCATTTATAATGTTACAAAAGATTTCTATTTCACATAAATGCTGTTCTTTTGAACTTAATAATAAGAGATAATAAGATATGTTTCTTGAGCACCAGATTATCGTATTAGAATGATTTCTGAAGGATCATGTGACACTAAAGACTGGAGCCATTCAGCTTTGCCATCACAGGAATAAATTACATTTTAAAACATTTTAGTGGTAATTTACTAATTCACTAGGCTCTCTGAACTGTGCCCGAGCGCGTTTGACCCCCAAAGCCTGGTTCGTTTGACAAGTGTGATCGCTCCGTTGCGTGTCCGTGCCTGGTTCGTTTAGCCGTCCCTGGACCAGAGCGCGGTTTGCGTACAGTGTGAGCACTAACAGCTACTACTTTGTGTGCTCTACTGTCATCTTTACGACGGTAAACCTCTATAGAGTTGAGCTCAAAAGTTTACACACCCCTGCAAAAATGTTAATCATTTTAACAAAATAAGAAGGATCATGATTGCATGTTATTTTTTAATTAGTACTGTCCTGAATAAACTATTTCACATAACAGTTGTTTACATAAAATCCACAAGAGAAAAAAATTGCATAATTTATAAAAATGACCCCGTTCAAAAGTTAACATACCCTTGATTCTTAATACTGTGTGTGGTTACCTTGATGATCCACAACTTTCTTCATGAGTCTATTGTTTGTTCTGAGCAGTTAAACTGAGCTCTGTTCTTCAGAAAAATCCTTCAGGTCCCGGAAATTCTTAAGATTTCCAGCATCAACTGCATATCTGAACCCTTTCCAGCAGTGACTGTAGGATTTTGAGATTCATCTTTTCACACTGAGGACAACTGAGGGACTCAAACTCAACTATTAAAAAAGGTTCAAACATTCACTGATGCTCCAGAAGGAAAAAAGACGCATTAAGAGTCAGGGGATGTAAACTTTTTTAATTGGATGAACAGAATAAATTGTACTTTTTTTGTCTTCTTGGAAACATGCAAGTATCTTTTGTAGCTTCCAAAGGGCAGAACTAAATGAAAAAAAATTTTCTTCAAACAAAATAAAAAAAAACTTGCACATCAACAAAAAGTTTTCACCCCTGACTCTCAATGCGTCGTGTTTTCTTCTGGAGCATCAGTGAATGTTTGCAGCTTTTGTAATAGTTGGATTTAAGTCTCTCAGTTGTCTTAAGTGTGAAAAGATGAATCTCAAAATCATACAGTCACTGATGGAAAGGGTTCAAATATGCAGAAGATGATTGAAATCTGAAGAATTTTCAGGACCTGAAGGATTTTTCTGAAGAACAGAGCTCATTTAAATTAATGATTCGATACAATGCACTTATTGTGTACATACATGTTTTTACATTGTACTTATATTTTAAAAACACCTGCATGTAATTACATCTGTAATTACATTTATAATTACACTGTTGACCCATAACTTACACCTTACCCCTACCCATAAACCTACCCATACAACCAAAGCTTTCCCTAACCTTACCTGTATCCACCTCAATAACAGCAAAAGTGTTTTGCAATTCAATATGAACCCAATAAGTACATTGTACTTATTTTTTGATGTAAGTACATAGTAGTTAAGGCCACTTAATATAATGTGGGACCATAAATTCTGCTATTTTTTTTCTCTTGTGGACTTTATGTAAACAACTGTTATGTGAAATAGTTTATTAAGGACAGTACTAAATAAAAAATAATATGCAATTTTCATGATCCTTCATATTTTGTTAAAATGATTAACATTTTGCAGATTCTGCAAGGGGTATGTAAACTTTTGAGCTCAGCTGTACTTTGATAGTACTTTTCAATTCATGTACTTAATTTAAGTGTATTAGCTCGGGCTCGGTTCAAGGCAACCGTGCCTAGTGTGAGTACACCCTTACTTACCCCAAACCTTTGAATGTTGTGTATATCTGAGAACACCAGTATATCCTTGAAAAAACTCTAATGAACTACCTTCATGCATACAGTATAATCATGCATCTATTTAATGTAATGACATATATGACTTTGTTTTGCTGGTATTAAGGACACCTGAAGATCCATCAACAGCAACCAGCCACTGAAACTCCAAAGACCGTTGATTCAGATGACTCTGATGACATCATTGTGTCTCCTTCAAGGCCACTGAGAAAAAGAGAGAAATTCTTTAGTCCGTTCAATGCTAATGATTTGATTTAGCTCTTTGTTGTTGTTCTTTTCTATTTGGACCTCAAAGGGTTTCAGAAATAATGCTTTTTCTCTCTTAACTTGGAACACACGTTATTACCTGAGCAACTTAAAAGGGAACTGAAACAAACTGACATTTATTTGGGCAATAATGACTGAACATAGATCATGGATGATAGATCGTTATGGTTTTGTGATTTCACACTTTATTTTTCTGCTACGGTCACATTCTTTTCACTTCTAGGAACTGAACTTTCAGAAGTTGTGTCTTCACACTCCAAAGTGCCTTGCGTAGGAAGATCATCTTTAAATGAGGATCAGGGATTTAATATTCTTCATTTACTTCTCATTGTAGATGAATATACACATTACACTAAGCAGAATATCTTATAAAGTATATTTAAGCCATTGTGTGCATTTTAAAGTACACATCTGATTGATACAAAAGTACTGTGAATCTACACAAAACATTGCTGGATAAGAGAACTTCAAGTTCAGATTGGGGAAAAATGACAGTAAATGCTGTTAATGCAGTTAAATGTTGTCCGTGTGTTTCGTGTTGTTATAGATGAATCTGTACTGAACCAATTATAGCACTGAAAAAATGTGTTGCTGTTTTCTTGTTTCAATGTCTTATTAAAATTGATTTTGCTCTAAGAGCACAGTATTTTTGTGCCAATTTGTTTTAATTTGTGTTACATTTTTCTTTATTAAAGATTTTTTTCTCTGGATTTGTGTCCTTTTTGCCAAGAGTGTGAAAATATCATTTCCTCATTTAGTCTAACTTCCTAAGTTCCTATATAGAAATTTATTAATTAAAACAATTAGCATAAATACAGTACAATTAGGTGATGTTTGCAGGTTTTGTATGCATTGGATGCACAACCATCAGTAGCCTATATCATATGTTATATCAGTGGTTTCAACTTTATTGACTCCAAGGCTCCCCCAACAATATTTGAATGTCTGATATACCTAGATTCTTTAAATTCAATGAATTCAAGGACTCCTCAAGATTTAAGAGCTGAATGTTCCTCAAGGATTCCAATTTTTTAAATTAGTTTTTTCTTTAATGTATTCAAAGATTCTACCAGATAAAATATTTTAGAGCTTGGCATAAAATAATAATACTAATAATTCCTTACATTTATATAGCACTTTTCTGGGCACTCAAAGCGCTTTATACGGAAGAGGATTAGGGCCAAGCAATAATAAAAAAATAAAACCATCTCGAGATTAAAGTTGTTAAATTTTGAAAAAAAGTTGAGAATAAAGTCATTAAATTACGCGAAAAAGGTCGTTAAATTACGAGAACAAATTTGTTAAATTATAAGAAAAATTTCGTTAAATTTCGAGAAAAAAGTCGAGATAAAATGTTGAGAATAAACTTGTTAAATTATGAGAAAAAAGCTCATTAAATTTCGAGAAAAAAGTCGAGATAAAATGTTGAGAATAAATTCATTAAATTATTAAACTTTATTTTTTAATTTTTTACTCATTAAACTTTATTCTCAACATTTTATCTCAACTTTTTTCTCGAAATTTAACGAGTTTTTTCTCAATTTAAAGAATTTGTTCTCATAATTTAACGATTTTTTTCTCGTAATGTAATGACTTAATTCTCAACATTTTATCTTGACTTTTTTCTTGAAATTTAATGAGTTTATTCTCAACATTTTATTACGACTTTTTTCTCGAATTTTAATGAGTTTTTTCCCGAAATGTAACAACTTTAATCTCGAGATGTTTTTTTTTTATTATTATTGCTTGGCCCTAATGCTCTTCCATAGCTTTACATGTGAGTACAGTGGTTCAATATTAATATTATAAAGCGACAAGAATATTTTTGGTGTGCCAAAAAAACAAAATAATGACTTATTTAGTGATGGCCGATATCAAAACACTGCTTCATGAAGCATCGGAGCACAGATGAATCAGTGTGTCGAATCTGCTGTTCAGAGCACCAAATTCACGTGATTTCAGATTTCTGAATCATGATTCAATACACTGATTCATTTACGCTCCGAATCTTCCTGAAGCAGTGTTTTGAAATCGGCAATCACTAAATAATTCGTTTTTTTTTTTTGGCGCACCAAAAATATTCTCGTTGCTTTATAATATTAATATTGAACCACTTTAGTGAACCTAAATAAATATGTTTTTAGTACCTTTATGAATCTTGATAGAGGAAATGTCATTGCTCCCTATGGAGGCCTCACGGAGCCATCAGATTTCAACTTAAATATCTTAATTTGTGTTCTGAAGATTAACAAAGGTTTTACGGGTGTAGAACGGCATGAGGGTGAGTAATAAATGACAGAATTTTTTAAATTTTTTTTTAATGACAGAACTTTAACGTCTCATCTGAAGGACGGTGCTTTTTGACAGTGTAGTGTCCCCATCACTATAATGGGGCGTTAGGACCCACACAGACCACAGGGTGAGCAGCAACCTAGTTTTCCCAAGAGGTCTCCCATCCAGGTACTAACCAGGCTCAGCTCTGCTTAGCTTCAGTGGGCAACCAGTCTTGGGCTACAGGGTGATATGGCTGCTGGCCTTTCCTCTATAGGAAAATAGCATTTTCTTACTAGGTGTAAATAGCGATAGATTCTATTTGCACCATGTAAAAGTATCAGTTCTTTGCAATAAGAGTAAATAGTAATTAGATGCTATCTGTACTTTGTATTGGCAGGTTCCATTTGCACCTCAGTATTTTTGCACATTAACAGGATGCAATAATATCATAGATCATACTATTATATTTATTAACATTATTAAATGGATGCTGCCTTATTGGGAGAATAAAACGCCTCCCTACACCTTCCCCTACCCAATAAACACTTTTAATGTTATTAAACAATTTCCACTTTTAGAACATTATTTTCATTTTTTTTACAAAAATAAATGCAAGCTCTGCAAAAGGTGGATTCGAACCTGTGTTGATTGTTTTAAAAGCCAGAATTGCAATATCTCCTCATTACTGCTGCACCACTGAACAAATAGAATTTTCTACGCATCTGTTTTAAAATTTGAGTGGCCGAACCAGACATTGGTGGGCGGAGCTAGTGTAAATAGCGTTTGCCAACAAGGGATGCTATTTGCACTTAGTGTAAATAGACACTCCATATTTTTACAGTGTATTGTTACGAGTGAGCTAGATCTCGAACCTCCAGGAATCCTATTTTCTAAAAACAACAACAACAAACGCGAAACAGAGGAGAGTCTGCTGGCAAAAAAAAAAAAAAAAAAGAGTTGAGTTATTCAAAATGTTGTAAAAAAGTTTTGTTTTGTTTTTAACCGCTAGAGGGCCCAAAGTTACATAGGAGGGCACATGAATAAAAAGTACTTCAATATTAGCCCTCATAAAAAATAAGAATTGTGAGAAATGTTTACTTTAAACAGTTTTTTATGATTATTTTTTGATGTGTTTAAAAATCAAAATCACATCAATCAGGGTATTAAACTGCATTCAGAGGCAAAGTAGCCTAAGGTTAAAAGTTACCAGGGTTGCAAAAAAAAAAAAAAACATAGAAATAAAACATATAATATAATATTTTTGTTTGACCTCAACATTTTGTTGACCATTTGTTGAAAAAAAAAAAAAAATAATAATAATACATGGTGCTATTTGGAAGTTGTAGGTACAAGCCAATAAATAGATTAAAAAAAGACCAATCACAATTCAGTATGCAAATAATAGCTAGAAAGACGACCAATTGAATCAGTTCATTATGCAAATTTAGAATCGCGTCATCATTGTCGGGGGAATTTTCAGACGTTACCACTGGTCTGTGGACGTTACATTTTTTGTTACGTTGGCTAATTTTATAACGTAAATATTTAACGCATTTGTATAACGTTCATAATACACTTATGTAGCATAAATTAAGCACACCCTTCAGGTAAGAAAATTAAATTACTAAAAAGTAGTAAAATTTCAGAAAATTGTAGATAAGAACAATAAAAAGAAGACTTAATAAGGTATTATTGCTAAGTGAAGTGATTAGCGTCGTTTGGCCACCAGAGGTCTGTAAACACACTAATCCATTTGTGTATTGAAATATATGGACGTGGATGATTGACAATCACGCCCGTATGTAGTCTTTCACACAAATCACAAGTTCATCCCATGTGATATCGTCGCGTATATCAATTTTAACGCGACAGAAATGCACAAGCGCTGATCACGCGCGTCTACTGCCAGAAAGCGTTGCGGGACTACCTTAAAACTAAAGCGCAATGGACATCAAAGGCGTTTAAAGCTCTCGCTTCAGCTCCAGTGAGTGTATCTCTGGATAACATGCAGACGGCAGTGACGCAGGGGCGGCGTTGTTGGACAAGATACTCGGTGCATGCTGACTGCTGAGCGCACATAAACCTGCTGTTGCTGCTTTTCAACCAAAACATCGACGGACAGGAGCCTTTTGTCTGTTGTTGAGATCATCGCAGGTTTTTGCTGGAACTATGGTTTAGGCTGACAGCGGGTAAGAATGGATTCCCCATAACAAAAGACTGTCCGAGCATATTGCGGTTTAAATCCTAGTATATAAAACATGTATGTTAATTGTTAAATTTAAGAACAAATCTGTATGATCTAATTAAGAATAACAGATGAGTGTTGGGCACACAATTCTAGGGGAAAACAAGCCATTTGTTTGCTTGGGGGTCTTTGGTGCAGATTTTAACCCCTGCTTAACTGCAGGCAGCGTGCAAAGAGACACTTTAAATGCATTTGATGCAATGCGACGTGATGAAACAGTCTGAATGCATTGTCTTTTACAGTCACAGATCTGCATGAACACTATGGCTGCAGTGGTGAATTATTCTCCGCCGTGGTGGGTTAACCTTTTCCATCGCCTTCCACACTTCAACCTACAGTTTCAGCTGACCAGCAGCGATTTCCGCCCGGAGGACTCGGAATATCAAAAGGTAGGTCGAGTTCAGTTGCTACATGATTTGGAAATACGAGACAACATCAAGATCGATGTGTGCGTGCGCAGCGGCAACATCAAAGGATGTTCTCAAGCATGACGTCACCCTCTGAAGGCTTTTACTGCAGTGTGGTAACTAGTTAGGCTTTGAGGTACTAGTTGTGCAATTCAGAGTCAGCTAAAAGGGATAGTTTTGAATAATAAACACAAAATGAGCAAAATTTTGATAAAAAATAAGAGAGTTGTACCAGAATAGACAATGCAGTAACACAAAACTTGTCTATTTAAAACGGCACGAATACTTATATAAAGCACACTTGCTGAAAAGACTGGTGGTGCCCCAACAGGCTCCACATATTTGGTCAGCCAGTCATTTTTTCTGGTTAGAAGCATGGCTTTGCTGATGAGGTAGCTTGATCGGCACTATCCAGTTTAAACTCGATGAAAATTCATTCTGGTCAAGCTGGGACGTCTTTTTACGCCTAAAGAGTGGTAATGACTTGTAATCAGTTTTAATGACTTCACCATCTTACTGAGCCAACCAGTGAGCCTGTCCAATCAGTGAGCAGTTACTGTCCAGAAATGATGTTATGCTTAGGAGCTGTGTGGAGATAGTCATCGTTTGTTATTTACCTACCCACGGAAATGCATATCAACACCCAGTAGGAGACATTATGAGCCTGTGCATATATAATGCATTTCTACATGCCTCTACATTATACATTTGACCAAATGTAGCATGCATCTAGGATTACTGATGTATTTCAGTCACAGCAATATTAAGGGAATGCTGTCAAAAATGAAAAGGCAACCTGTCTGTCAGTATGGTTCTTGGTGTAAACATCAAATAGATGTTTTGGTAGCACTTTATTTTACAGCCCTGTTCCCCATGTACATACTATGTACTTATTGTAGTAATTGCAATAACTAGGTACTAACCATAAACCTACCCCAAAACCTAACCTCAACCCATGTAGTTACCTTATATTACCAGTGCTTTCTTGGGTAAGTACATGTAAGTGCATGTACTATAAAATAAAGTGCGACTGATGTTTTCTCATAGTCTAAGCAGATTTGCTTTTGTGTTGTATATGAATTTATGTTGTGAAATTTTTCAGAGGTCAAACAAAACCTAAAAAATAAAACACATACATTGATGAATTGCTTGCGCTAAGATCAATAACTTTCACTTCAAAAATAGATAGGGTGATATGCTTATTAGCCCCGCCTCCACTGACTCCACTGACTCGCACTCGATCAACTTACTGAGGTAAAAGCTGAACAACGGTATTGCTTTTTACCACATCGGACACATAACGGTAATCATGATTAGCCTTTTGCTTTACTACGTTATCAAACAGCTAATAATGAGTTACTAATGTTACACAAACCATGTTACCATTCGCCATCTCAGTCTCAAACGCTTTAACTCAGAACGTCGGTGGAGTAGGCGTATAGTTCGTCATAACATCGTAATATACATCATATACCTGCTATATTGCTAAATCTACCCGATTTTTCATATCAACTTAAAAATATACTGGGATAACCTGGCTTCTCTTGAGACCCCCCTGCTTCAGAGCGGTCATAGTTAATGATACGTTAAAGCCCACCGGCACATTGACGTGATTGGTTACAAGGTAGTTTGTGACGTCACAAACACCAGCAATTTCAAACTGTGTTTTTGTCTTTAGATCAGTTTTAAAGGGATAGTTCACCCAAAAATGAAAATCTGATGTTTATCTGCTTACCCCCAGCGCATCCAAGATGTAGGTGACTTTGTTTCTTCAGTAGAACACAAATGATGATTTTTAACTCCAACCGCTGCAGTCTGTCAGTCAAATAATGCGAGTGGATGGGAACTTCTACTATAAGAGTAAGGTCTCGCTAGTAAGATCTGATCGCGCTCTGACAGCGGCAGTGATGTCTCGCTCTCATTGAAGTACATGCGCGAGACGTCACTGCCGCTGTCAGAGACCAAACGAATTGAGTGCTGAACGCAGTTGGACATAGTGGTGTATTAGAGGTAAAAAATGATATAAATACTGTTCGGTTTCTCGCACAAACCGATCGTTTCGTGTCTTAGGACATCAATGTGTCATCACGAGCCGCAGGGTTTAATTTGGATTTGTCTATGCAAGTTTTATTTACTCTTATAGTAGAAGTTCCCATCCACTCGCATTATTTGACTGACAGACGGCAACGGTTGGAGTTAAAAATCATCATTTGTGTTCTACTGAAGAAACAAAGTCACCTACATCTTGGATGTGCTGGGGGTAAGCAGATAAACATCACATTTTCATTTTTGGGTGAACTATCCCTTTAAAGAGAAAATATTCAGCAAAGGTGTTGACTTATGAATTTGCACATGGCTTGTCTTAAAGCATATTAAAAACACCACATAGACATATAAAACAACATTAAAAATTTGATTTTCACCACAGGGAGTCTTTAGCGAAATAGTCCAGCCATATTGGCTACCATGGTATAACTGTCTGACACCATCAGTATACAATGGTGCTACCACAGAGCTTTTTTGTTGTTTTTACTGTTTTGAGTTTCAGACTTCTTTCAGACAAAGATGAAGGTCACAGAGACACTTTTCAAGTTCAAATGTCAAGAAGGTTTGTTTACTGTCCACTTCATAAAATGAGGCTATTTTGTGAAAGCAGCCATTCTCCATAGGACCAGTAGGAAATAGCATCCAGCTGCGTGAAATTGCAGCCATGGTTGCCTTTGCTCACTAGCTATAGCTGTCAATGACCACATTCAGAGCACTCCAATGCTGCATGGTAAAATGGCCAACAACGGTCACTTGTTTCCAAAAAGAAATCTGCAATTAAAGTGATAGTTCCCCCAAAAATGAAAATTCTGTCATTAATTACTCAATCTCATGTCATTCCAAACCAGTAAGACTTTTGGAACACGAATGAAGAAAAAATCTCAGAGCCTTCTGTCCCTCCATAGACAGTTTTGATGCTTTGATGCTTCAAAAAGTACATAAAGAGATCGTAAAACTAACCCATATAAATTGAGCGTATTAGCGTATCAGTTCATCATAAAAAGTAATCGAGTCTCTTCAGAAAATTTGGACTAAACCATTCAATTCATATGGATTAGTTTACGATCTCTTTATGTACTTTTTGAAGCATCAAAGTGTCAGTTGCATAGCTGTCTAAGGAAGGACAGAAATCTCTCAGATATCATCAAAAATATCTTCATTTGTGTTCTGAAGATGAACGAAAGTCTTATGGGTTTGGAATCACATGAGGGTGAGAGTTTTTTTTTTTTTAAAGATATTCAGGGCTGCAGTGATAGAAATTGATCTCTCAGGGTCAAACGTTTTTTGGAGAGATCAGATGAATGCAATACAATACTGCCATGCACCATTGACTTGTAAAGTTTGTTTAAGATACATGGGGCCATTAATCACAGCAAGTTCAATTGAATTCAAATGCAACTTTATTTTTGCTGTGAATAATTTTCCAAGGTCAAGATATATTATAAGTGATTACATTCAACTCAGTGCTGAAAAGCGAGTGAAACCGATGTGCTTGTACTAACATGGTGGAAAACATCAATAAGGCCTGGTTTTCCTGGGATGCTTGGAGATGAGATTGGCCTAGTTGGTTGGCTTGTTAGATCCGAGGTCACAGGAAAGCCACGGGGTATGTGGGGGTAAATCTGTGTGAGATGAGGTCATGACGAGCCCTTGGGTCTGTCTGGTCTGGCAGAGCAGAAGGGAAGAGAGTGAGTGAGGGAGGGTAAGGAGAGGAAGAGGAGGGGGGTGGGGTGTTGTTATTCTCTTTTTGATAAAAGATGAATGCACCCCTTTCTGTGGGCTTCTGTGAAAATGGGGTTTAATCCTTAATGTATCCCAGAGTGCTTTGCAGGCATCCTTTTGTCAAATGGACACATAGTCTTTATGCCAGTACCCCCTCGCTCTCATTCTCACACTCTCACACATGCATGCTGGGACATATGGGGGTCTGCACTCGTTCACACCGACACATAGGGAGAGCAAGCAAACTACTTGATCACATGCTAGTACAACAGTTCTAAATGCAAAGTATAGCCTGTAAGTATCTATTATGGGCTTTGCTACATAAAATTAACTCATAATTTTAATATAATAAAATATTATAAAATAATACTAGAATAAAATTGATTAAAATACATATATAGTAAATTATACATATTATTTTTTAAAGTAATCTCTTAGGTTCAACAAAGCTGCACTTACTTGATCAAAAATACAGTGAAATTATTTTATATTTTTAATAAAATCTGAGTGATTTCTGTCCCTCCATTGACAGTCTACGCAACTATCACTTTGAGGCTTCAAAAATGGAATTGAGCGGTTTAGTCCAAATTTTCTAAAGAGACACGATCATTTTATATGATGAACAGATTGAATTTAAGCTTTTATTTGCATAAATATTCATCATCTCACATCAGTTATGGTTAACGGAAGCTCAAGCATGTTCGCTTGACGTGTGAGAACCGATGAATTGGTTCATCCTTGTGTGTTACGCAGCACTTTTGAGCTTCAGCAAGCACCTGAGGTTTGTTCTTGCGTGTCAAGCAGGTTCGGTCTTCTGTTCGACATCTTTGACGCTCTTCACCGAGATATCTTCAGAAGCTCCTGTGTGTATCTGTGTAAGCGCTTGGTGAAGTGCATCAGAGATGTCTATTTACAACATGTTTTTGAAGCGTTGATCATTGTAACCAATCACAGACATTTCTGTTGAGCGTGTGAACACAATGGCCAATCAGAGGTGTTTAACTTAGTCAGAATCCACTCAACAGCACTCAAAATGCTAGGGGGAAATGCTGGTATTGTCACATTTTTAAAATTTCAGTACCAACTTTGTACCAAAGTACCAGAAATTTTGACACCCATAGTTATTAATATGAGGTCATAAAAACTCAATGTAAAATGATTATACAATAATTTTTAAAATTATATTTAAAGCAGTTATAGTTTTAGGTGGAATACAGCATGTCTTTTTAAACAGACACCTTTCAAACCATTTTTTCAAAACAGACTCAACTTCCTTTTAAATGGGACAAAGATGGCACACGTGCACGCATATGAACTCGGGCACACACATAACCAGCCGTTTCATCATTATTCAGCCCCCAAGGCCTCCCTTCAACCACCTTTAAAATCATGCTTACATCCTGGCACCGAGAAAAATACATATATATGCACTTTTGGATTGAAACCATCTGTGCAGCAGAGGGTTCACTTGGATCTCAGGGCACTCAGCACAATAGTTTGGATCTGGCCCACCAGTAGCTGCCAAAACATGTCAGCACTTAGTCCTCTTTTCTGTGTACTTTAATGCCACAAGGACCTTATCCAAAACCACACTGGGTGTTCTTATGTCTTTCTTTTGAAAAGATAATAGTGATTGTCCGATTCGCTAGTGAATCATTCTTTTGAATCAGTTATTTTTAATGATTTGGTGAAATCGATTCACAAAGCGCCTACAATTGACTTTGTAGGGAGTTAAATTGAAATGGCTGACATGTTAGTACAATAAATAACACAACTTTTTTGTAATCTGGGTCCATTTTACCGTAAAAGTCTGTTTGCAAAGTCTGCGCTGAAACTGATTTACCAAAGAATCCACAAATGTACCGAACAAATAATGCTCCACTGAGAAATTCACATAGTTGAAAATAAATAACCATTTTCCTAGCATTAGAATCCTATGGAAGTTAATGTTATTTTTTGTCCAATTATCCTGTATCTTTATGACAGTGGATGGGGCCAAAGATGTAGAAGTAGGTGTTAATCTGATTCTGCAGAGGCAGTCTTTCGTCACACTATTACGTCATAATGTGGCAAAATCCAAAACGAGTCATTTTCAGAGCTTGGTTTCAATAAAAGATGGAAACAAGGATGTTTTGAGTTCTGAAACATACAGGATGTTTGTATATTACAACATTTCAATAACCTCTTACATGTCAAGAAAAAATTTATTTCTCAATTCAGGACCCCTCTAAAGGGATTATTCACCCCAAAAGCAAAATGTACTCACTCTCATGTCATCCCAAACTTGCATGACTTTCTATCTTCTGTAAAGATATTTTTGAAGAACTGTTTTTGTCCATATGTTGAGAATCAATGGGGTCAAAAACAACACTGTATATTATATATATATTTATATTTATTATTTATTATATTTATTTATATATTTATTTGATGACATACAAGCATCGCAGCATTTATGTGCAGGCTCATCGAACGTTTTTTTACAAGATGTAATATAAGTGTAAGGTGTCCCCTGAATGTGTCTGTGAAGTTTCAGCTCAAAATACCCCATAGATTTTTTTAAATTAGAGCTCTTGATTCTATCATTGCATAAACAAAGTTCACACAGCTAATTTAACCCTCAAAATGGATCTTTACAAAGTGTTCGTCATGCAGCATGTCTAATCGTGTAAGTATAGTATTTATTTGGATGTTTACATATGATTCTGAATGAGTTTGATAGTGCTTCGTGGCTAACGGCTAATGCTACACTGTTGGAGAGATTTATAAAGATTGAAGTTGTGTTTATGAATTATACAGACTGCAAGTGTTTAAAAAATGAAAATAGAGACGGCTCTTGTCTCCGTGAATACAGTAAGAAATGACGGTAACTTTAACCACATTTAACAGTACATTAGCAACATGCTAACGAGACATTTAGAAAGACAATTTACAAATATAACTAAAAATAGCATGTTATCATGAATCATGTCAGTTATTATCGCTCCATCTGCCATTTTTTGCTATTGTCCTTGCTTGCTTACCTAGTCTGATGATTCAGCTGTGCGAAGATCCAGACGTTAATACTGCCTGCCCTTGTCTAATGCCTTGAACGTGGGCTGACATACGCAAATATTGGGGGCGTACATGTAAATGATCCCGAATGTTACGCCTGTTCTTCGGAGGTCTTTTAAACAAATGAGATTTATATAAGAAGGAGGAAACAATGGAGTTTGAGACTCACTGTATGTCATTTCCATGTACTGAACTCTTGTTATTCAACTGTGCCGAGGTAAATTCAATTTTCAATTCGATGGCACCTTTAAAACAGTGATTTTATTTACTTATTTTTTTAACCAAGTTAAAATTTTTAATATTTTAATGCATTTTTCAAAATATTTTGTGTTTCACAGAAAATAATACATGTTTGGAAGAACATGAGGGTGAGTGAATGATGACAAAAAATAATTTTGGTTTGAACTATCACTTTAAGTGACCTTGATAATCTTTCAATCTTTTAAGTTTTCCTGTATGTTACCATTATTTGTGTCCTAAAAAAGCTCCCTTTGTCCATCTTGGACTAGATGTCTGCTTCCTGTATGTGGGAAATGTGATTAGCAGATGCTGTACATATGTTTTGGTTGATATCAGGCTTCTGTTTTCTCAGAGTTACTGTAATAAAGGTCTCGGCACAACTTTTATCTGTTCTGTGTCCAAAATGAGAGGAATTTATGACTCATTCTGAATTTGCAATAGTTTGAGAAGATTTCGGTTTGCTGAAGACGGCTCCTACAGCTGTGTTGCTGTTCTAGTTTGACATGTGGAAAAAGCACTAGGGTTTTTTCTCAGCAGGGAATGCTGGAATAATTAAAAGCATATTGGGCAGGAAAGGGGCCCAGCTGGCAGGAAGTCACGAGTAGTGGCGATGAAACGATTTACACCAGAAGACTGAGCTGTACACACAAAAACACACGTACTAATGACACATAAACATTGAGCTGAGAGGTAAATGGCATTGCGCTTTAATAAATTTGATTACTGTTTTAACTTAACCATTATTCTCTTAGCACAGATGGAGGTAATATGGTGTCAATGTGCTATAGCTTATTACTGTGTAAAATTGTGCTGTCATAGACCAGATCCTAAAGATCTGTTCAGTAATTTACATGCACATGTATTAAATTGTCTGGGTTTACTTTTTGGTTCAACTGAAAGCACTAGAGCTGCACAATTAATCGTTAAAAGATCACAATCTCAATTCAAACACCCTTGCAATCTTATTCGAAAATGACAGCGATTTGGCCATGTCTATTAAACCTTTGAAAAGTACGATCACAGCTGAACATTAAAACTGCATTTGTGCTACCGCTGACCCAGAGAGAGCAGTTGTCATGTATAGATATGAAACAGCTTCACAAACAGTCTTTCAACAATACATTATCATTATTATCATTATATAACACTGATTCATCCAGTAATGAAGCAAGTTGAAGAGTTAGTTCACCCAAAAATGAAAATTGTCATTTATTACTTACCCTCATGTCGTTTCACACCCGTAAGACCTTCATTAATCTTCGGAACACAAATTAAGATATTTTTGTTGAAATCCGATGGCTCAGTGAGGCCTACATAGGGAGCAATGTCACTTCCTCAGTCAAGATCCATAAAGGTACTAAAACACATCTAAATCAGTTCATGTTAGTACAGTGGTTCAATATTAATATTATAAAGCGACGAGAATATTTTTGGTGCGCCAAAAAAAACCTAAATAACGACTTATTTAGTGATGGCCGATTTCAAAACACTGCTTCAGAAAGCATCGGAGCACAAATGAATCTGTGTGTCGTATCTGCAGTTCGGAGCGCCAAAGTCACGTGATTTCAGCAGTTTCAGCAGATCCGAGTCATGATTCGATACACTGATTCACTGTGCTCCGATGCTTTCTGAAGCATTGTTTTGAAATCGGTCATCACTAAATAAGTCGTTATTTTGTTTTTTTGCAAAAATATTCTCGTCGCTTTATAATATTAATATTGAGCGACTGTACTCACATGAACCGATTTTAATACGTTTTTAGTACCTTTATGGATCTTGACAGAGGAAGTGACATTGCTCTCTATGGAGGCCTCACAGAGCTATCGGATTTCAACTAAAATATCTTAATTTGTGTTCCAAAGATTAACGAAGGCCTTACGTGTGTGGAACAACATGAGGGTACGCAATAAATGGCAGAATTTTCATTTTTGGGTGAACTAATCCTTTAAGTATTTATGAGTGATTCATTGAATCATTAATTCAAGAGATTCATTTACAAATACTGATTCCTCCAGTAAAGAATCAAGTGAGTCTTTATTAGTGAGTCATTGAATCATCATGCATTCAAACTGATAAAACATTTATTTAAATATAAATATTTTGTTTGTCTATTCAGAATCATGGTGAATCATGATATTAATTCAAAAAAAAAAAAAAAATCATGATTCCTAATTTATCCGGAATTGTGCAGTTCTAGAAAGCACATTTGAATATAGTATAGTATAGTATAGTATAGTATAGTATAGTATAGCATAGTATAGTTTAGTAGTGGTCAAATAATGCTTATATGTAATACAATATTGATGTATATATATAAATATACATAAAATATATATTTTTAATTTTTACAAAATATATACTTGAAATTCACTTTAAATTTGATTGTTGAAAAAAGTATTTTATATACTGTATACACAAATATTCTTATTTTATGCTATTCGTTTACAAAATATATACTTAAAAATAAATTTTGAGTTATGTTGTAAAGCATTAAACAATTTATTTCTTATTTTACACAGCATACAGTTAAAATTCACTTTTAGTTAAATATTGTGAACAAAAATGAAAGCAAATAATAAAAAAAAAAATTGTTCTTATTTTGTAAATAGAAACAGAAATATTTTATTATACATTTGTCTAGACTTGAGGTGTAGGCATATTGGTGCACTGTTTATTAGTCTCCTAGGTAAGAAAGAATAAGCTAAAGGAACAAATGCATAAAGTACTATATTTCATGATGGTGTTATCGTGACTGTTAATATTGCATATCTGCTTATATTTACCAATTCTGGTGCTTCATAAGGATTATAGAACAAATTTGACTTTAAAAATGTATTGGATTCCTGCATGCACACTCATGAACTATTCAGGTTTGGTTTTAAGGCATTCCTGTAATTAGATAGTGCCAACTTCCTGCCATCCTGCTCTTTATTACTACCGAGTCACCCAATACAAACTAAAGTTCAGTCTCTTCCTCCCTGTGTGTCTCTGAGGGCTGGTAATAAGATAATTACATTTGAGAGTTTTAGACTCCCTCCCCCACTCTCATCTTGTCCTGGATTTTTTGTATAGTCTCTTCTCTTTGGTCTTGATCACTGATTAGTCTGGTTTTGTGATCACATTTAAATCTGTTGCCTAAATTGTATCAAATCTCAGCTTCATAAACTTGGGTTTGAGTTAGTGTTAAGCTATAATTAGCTTTATATAAAAACAATAAAATTCTATGATATATCCTCATTTAGATTAGCAAAGTAAGTTTGTGTGTGTGTGAGGGAGAGCTGATAATTAATCCTCTCTAATCTCTTAACGGATGCTGCCGGTGGTGACTGACTCAAATGAGCTTTGACACATCAACAGACAGAAGCTGACATCAACTTACTCACAGGTCCCTCAATCTCACAGATGACCAGGAACGAATATTAATGTTGTAAAAATCTCATGACAGCTTTAAGTCATAACTCTAACAATAAAACATTTAAGTTTATCTTTAAAGGTGGAAATAACAGCATTGTATCTACACTGTTTCAGTGAAACTGGTGATCCTGCCACAATGAGCGTCTGCACTGGGCTGGACGCGTATCTGACTAGGTCACTCTGGGCATTTGAGGACAAATTAGTGATCTTGCTCTATTTAGCAAACCTGAGCTTGTGATTATCAACAATTTGGAGATACTGCATTTCCATTTATTCATTGAACTGTCTTTCAGTAAGGTTTTTATAACAGTTGTTATCAACCTTTTTGACTCGAAGGCTCCTGACTGTCCAACACAATATTAGAAGCTCCCCTATCCACCTTATGGTATGACAATTTGCGCAAATTATGGGTGTAACTTCCTTTAAGCTGTAAACAATCAGTGAATGGCTCGCTCTATGAACCCAATAATATGTTTTTTTTTAAACTGGGTACAATGAGATGACATTATTCTACTCACCCTTCAACCATCGAACATTAAAAGGACATTTAAAAGTGTAAAAGCATCAACAAGGTACGTTTCAACAGACAAAAGCATGATTCTTTCTACAGCAATAATGGACAGGTTAAATATCATATGTGTGTATTATTATGTAACATACGCTGCCTTAATCAAAAATGTTCATTAACTTCAGCATTGTGTGATGCTATTTCAAAGTGATTTCTGTCATTTTGACAGATAATAAATTGTATTTACCTGTGAAAACAAACCTGGAATGAGATTGAGGATTTAAGGAGAAAAGCAAGTGATTTTTTGTGCATTCCAGTGAATGGGATATATTGTAAATTAAATTGGGAGAACAGACCACAAATGTATGTTGTCCTTTTTTATACTATTACAGCAGAATGCAAAGGGGAAAAAAGAAAATAATCATGAGGAAAAGAATGCAGTGATTGAAAAAGAGCTCTTGCCATAGATATTCTTGTTATATCATGTTATGTTAAAACACCAAACATTACGTTATTCTCATGATGTCTGAAAATAAAACATGAAAGAAAATTGACAGCTCATTCAGTCAGCTTTATTTGTAGGGCAACCTTATGATTTGAAATGATTCGTTTCATTCTTTTTGATTGGAAGATCCCCAAACCGGAAGTGCCACCCATAATTCAAAACGATATAATATAACATTAACAGAACTATTTTATATATATATATATATCAAACTATCCTGCCTATGGCATTCCAGTGGAAACAAACTATTCCCTTATATTCATATGTTGGAAAACCCAAAGAAAAAGTCTGAAGACAAATATGATCTACCAAACCCGTGTGGTTATTTTTTAAATATGATACCGAAGTAGAGCATGCTTCTGGATCAGCATCCTTGTTAGTGCTGGATGAACATTCAGAAGATCATTTCCCTGTGATTTTTAAATTATGGTTGGGAATACCTTTTGGACTGTGATTTTGACAGGAGCGTTGTTCCAGGACTAACAAGAGATGTTGATTCAGTATCATGTCCTAGAACATGGCACCATGTTGTGTGTGTGCGGTTATGAAGCCTTGTATACAGTGGAACCTTTGAGCTCTGACGTCACAGCTCTGAGACCAAAAGAAGTCTCCCATGTTCAGCCTGACCTACATTTGCTGTATGGAGATTTTCATGGTACACAGTAGCATTGGATTAGAAAAAAAAAACCCAAAAAACCAAAAAACATTTAGATAATTCATGATGCTTCTGGTATAGTGGAAGAGCCTGTGGATGTAGATCTGGATTAAACGTGCAGGAGTCTTTTCCATCTAGAATAGTATGTCACACACAAAGAAATATAATAGTCTAAAACAATATGTTACTCCAGATTCCAATAAAAGAAAACGTGATACTGTACAATAACAAAAGATTGTGATCGGAAGACCCTCAATGGCCTCATTGTGTTCTTAATTGTTCTTGGTTCATTTCCTGCTTCACTAAAAACAATGAGGTCTAAATGATTATTTCTATCTCTCTCTGCAGGCTGTGTTGTTGCTAGGTGCAACAGCATTGGTGTGTTTGGCCCTGGACCTCCTGTTCCTCCTTTTCTACTCCTTTTGGCTGTGTTGCCGTCGTAGGAAGAACCAGGACTCTCCCAATGCGGACTGCTGCTGCACCGCTTGGTGTGTGATCATCGCCACGCTCGTGTGCAGGTCTGTGGTTTGCTTTCTTATACACTTCAACACAAAACACTCAAAATGTGGCAATACATGTCGTAAATCCCAGTTAAAGGGTTAGTTCACCCCAAAATGAAATTTCTGTCATTTATTACTTACCCTCATGTAGTTTCACACCCGTAAGTCCTTTGTTCATCTTTGGAACACAAATTACGATATTTTGATGGAATCCGAGAGGTTTTATCTTCCATTGAAAGCAATGAAATGACCATATTCAGTGTCCAGAAAAGTAGTAAAAACTTAGATTAAAGTTAAAATAATCAAAGCGACTACAGTGGTTCAACCATAATGTTATGAAGGGACGAGAATACTTTTTTACAATTGGTAGGTTTGGTTCGATTAAAGGTGCCCTAGAACTTTCATTTAAAAGATGTAATATAAGTCTAAGGTGTCCCAAAATACCCCATAGATTTTTTAAATTCATTTTTTTAACTGCCTATTTTGGGTCATAATTAGAAATGAGCCGATTCAGGGTGTGTGGCCCTTTAAATCTGGTGCTCCACGCCCCAAGAGCTTGCGCTTGCTTTAAACAACATAAATAAAGTTCACACAGCTAATATAACCCTCAAAATGGATCTTTACAAAGTGTTCGTCATGCAGCATGTCTAATCATGTAAGTACAGTGTTTATTTTGATGTTTACGTTTGATTCTGAATGAATTTGAGGCTATGCTCCGTGGCTAACGGGCTAATGCTACACTGTTGGGAGAGATTTATAAAGAATGAATTTGTGTTAATGCATTATACAGACTGCAAGTGTTTAATAAGGAAAATAGCGACGGCTCTTGTCTCCGTGAATACAGTAAGAAACGATGGTAACTTTAACCACATTTAACAGTACATTAGCAACATGTTAATGAAACATTTAGAAAGACAATTTACAAATATCACTAAAAATATCATGATATCATGAATCATGTCAATTATTATTGCTCCATCTGCCATTTTTCGCTGTTGTCCTTGCTTGCTTACCTAGTCTGATGATTCAGCTCTGCACAGATCCAGACGTTAATACTGGCTGCCCTTGTGTAATGCCTCAATCTTGGGCTGGCATATGCAAATATTGGGGGCGTACACCCCGACTGTTACGTAACAGTCGGTGTTATGTTGAGATTCGCCTGTTCGTCGGAGGTCTTTTAAACAAATGAGATTTATATAAGAAGGAGGAAACAAGGGAGTTTGAGACTCACTGTATGTCTTTTCCATGTACTGAACTCTTGTTATTTAACTATGCCGAGGTAAATTCAATTTTTCAATCTAGGGCACCTTTAAAACGAACTCTTTTGCAGTCACTCTGCTAGTGCGGTTCATTTCAATAAGTGTGAATGCTGCCATCTGAACAGAGGTGCGCAACAAACAAGCGAGAAAAAAGGACATAATGCTAAGCGTACCTGTTTTTTCTAAACATAGAAATTGGGTTGCTCATTACAGTTTGGTGCAGGTTTGAAAAACACGTCTCCTTGCAGCAACTTCGTTTGTGTGCAATGAAGGAATTCCTAGTGCTATTTTGACTCCTTTACATATTTTATAAGCTTTTTGTGAGTTCTCAGCTGGTAAAATCCCATCATATGTACATACATACAACGAGCGCATTTAGCCCAGCACACAGCATTGTTTTGGATGTTCCATTGAGTAATATTGAGTAATTCCATTGCAAAATATACATCATGAAAGATGACAAAATGTATCACACAGAACCAAGAAAACTGGACTACAAGTGTGCACACACTCTCAAAGGGTTAGTTCACTCAAAATGAAAATTGCTTTCATTAGAAGAAAGAAAGTCATATAGGTTTGTAATGACATGAGGAAATTTATTTGTTAACTCTTTCCCTACCATTGATGGAATTTTCCGTCATTTATGAGACAACGTTTCTCCGCCATTGACGGAATTTTCTAGCTTTCAGTGTTTTCACTGTTACACAGTAGGGGGCGCTATTGCACAATGTCTCAGAGTATAGAATCTCAGGATTAAAACACAGGCGAAGAAGCAGAAACAAGTGACAAAAGCATTGTTTGTGCACGTTGTAGTCTTTAAAAATATTTTTTCCCAGCTTTTTGTTCAAAATGTTGCTTACCCACATTCAGATATTGATTAAAAAAAGAATGCATGAGGCTAGAATAAAACTTTTTTTAAAGAAGTGGCTCCGTTATTTCTTTTGATATATTGCATGTTCAGATATTCATAATATTCAATAAAATATTCTGGGGGCCATGAAAGTTTTCTGAAAACTATCAGAAATGCTGGTGGTGACTGGCAACATTTTTAAAAAACGCTTGCGGGGAAAGAGCTCTCGAGTAATAGCTGTATGACACATAATTCATCATGTAACACATATGGCAGCTTATTAAACACCTAACCCACGCTGATGAGCGCCGCTGGCCATGATTCATATGAAATAGTAGGTGTGTGTTTCTCCTTGCGCAGTGTGGAATGGATGGTAACTCGTCTGTATTGTTATTAATAATCCATGTCTGTATCTCAATGTATGACTGACATTAACCCATTCTTGCTTAGGATAGTTGGGACATTTTTCAGAACCCACATACTGTCACATTTGACTCTAATAGTTAGATAAACGTACTTCCGCCTTATTTGTCTTTGTCAGTTTTGATAAATCAATTACACTAATTGACCATGACAATTAACCTCAACATTTTAAACCATTTCTTTAGCTTGGCATGGTACTGAATTTCAGCTTTCTTTTGAATTTGTTCAATCCAGTAAATATTGAGGTGTTTATGTGCAGTTTATCTTGTGTGCATTTGGTCTCTGGTTAAAATGTCTCTAATTACTCCTGTCAGAACTCTTTAAATATAGAGAGAGGTGAGAGGCCAGATCAGGCTGGCAGCCATTGCACGCTGAACCCTGAACACAGAGGTTAAGTAGGTTAATCAAGTGTTTGAATTAGTTGGGGGTTAAAATTATGTCG
This sequence comes from Chanodichthys erythropterus, assembly GCF_024489055.1. Lineage (NCBI taxonomy): Eukaryota > Metazoa > Chordata > Actinopteri > Cypriniformes > Xenocyprididae > Chanodichthys > Chanodichthys erythropterus. The sequence goes on along the minus strand of NC_090232.1, from coordinate 11,797,131 downwards.
GCAGAATTGTCCTGCAATGACCCCGTTTAATAATACCAGCTGCTATTTTCAGTGGTTGTGATGTAGAAATAGTGTGGATTGGTTTTGAGATAAAAGCTTCACTGAAATACTGTGATTTTTAAATGAGAGACTTTGCTGTAGTTATTCACACTTGGTCAGTAAAAGAGTATCTGGAAATAACTGCCTTTAAAAAAATCCTTTCATACTGCCTTTCATACTGCCTTTATGAAATTCAGGAATTTCAATAGGAATTCATTGGATCGGGGGTTCCTCATGAGGGTTAAAAATTCCCCCATGCAGATTTCGCTTGTGTTCAAGTAATCTACAAGTCTATAACTCTTAACTACAACTTTTGCCTCAATAAACTCCTAATTACTGCTTATTAATAATTAGTAAGGTAGTTGTTAAGTTTAGGTATTGGGTAGGATCATAGACAGTAAAGGGTAGGATTGAGGGATGTAGAATATGGTCATGCAGAATAAGGCATTAATATGTACTTTATAAGTACTAATAAACAACCAAAATCCTAGTAATATGCAAGCTAACAATAAGCAACTAGTTCATAATGAGAATTGAACTATAAACTAAAGTGTTACCGAATTTTACATAGTTTTGTTTTCATTAACTGTTACTTGTTATTGTTCTAATTGCTTTTGGGTTCCTTCTTTTGTCCTCTGTTCTGATTTTTTTCTGGGCTCTCCTCCCATTTATCCCCCCACAAGGGTCATCAGACAATCTCCTCCCCTCTCTTCCACCCCTTCTGCCTTCCTTCCCTCCTCCTTCTCTCCCCCATCAGCATGTCTGTCCTATATCTCACTTCATGCTCTGCCGTTCATGCTGTGATTGACAGACAAAGTAGATATTATTTCCCTTAGAGAGAGATGGATGCAGAAGAACCAGAGAAAGGAACAATGACATATGATTGATTGAGCGAGATGCAGATAAAGCTTAATAGAGTAAAGAGAGTGAGTTGAGTTGATGGGTCCACGGCAGAGATGAGAGATGTCATGCTGATATGATGGCACAGATGAAACACATTGTGCCTCATGCATCATTAAGCACATCAAATAGTGCACACATGCACTAGTGCACACACGTGCAGAAGCTCATGGGGTGACCTAAAACACTGTAGTGCTCTCCTAAAAACGTAATCTCCCTTGTGTTTTGTGTCTTTGAGCTTTAGAAGCTCGATGAATGTGTTCTCAATCAGAAAGATTGACAGGTTACAGTAAGCAAATGATTTTCATGACATTCACTTCCACTAAAGGAAAATTCCAGGTTCAGTACAAAAAGTTAAGCTTTAACAACAATTAGGGGTAATGTTGATCACCACAAAAATTATTTTGACTCTTTTTATTGAGTTTCCCCAAAAATACTAAAAGAACCGTTATTGGAATCTATAAGAGTTGCTAGTTTACCCAATTTGAAACGATTCAGGTCAGAAAATACAAAAATGCTTCACTTAGTTGTTTTCTATGATTCAGATTTAGGGGCTGTTTACATGACATTTTCAAGTAAAAACAGAAAACTTTTTATGCGTTTTGACCATTAATTTACACAACAACGGTGTTTTGGGGGCCTGAAAATGCAAACGTTTGAAAACGGGGTTTAAAGTGAAGGTATTTGAAAACGAGACTGTTATCATATAGATGTAAACTACAAAAATGTGAATTTTTGAAACAATGACGTCATGCACATGCGTATTATGTGTTCAGTCTTTAGGCGTGTAGTGTTTCTTTACAAAGTGACATCACCAACTACTGGCCTGGCATGAACAATACAGCGTTTTTAGTCGTTTTTGCGAATCTGGAAAAGGAAAAACCTTTCTGTTTTTAGTACATCGTTGTTGTGTAAATGTACCCTTAATTTTGATATTTATTTATTTTTTATTTTATTTTCATGTTTATGTGCAAATAGCATATTTTCATAGCGTTATACTATTTACACTAAATTTACACCATGTAAAAGTATCAGTTCTTTGCAATAAGAGTAAATAGTATTAGATGCTATCCAGTGATGGAGTACTCGAGTCCTGGACTCGGACTCGAGTCCGACTCGAGTCACTATTCTTTGGACTCGTGACTCGACTTGGACTCGCGGACTGATGACTCGTAGGATATATAAAATCGGACTTGAGCATTACTTAAGTTTATATATAATATTATATAAGGTTTCGTGCCCAAGACCGGCCGGGATCTATTTTTTTCCCCTCAGAGACACTGCTACCGCTCGCTCTCTTGGCAACACACTCACTGACGTCACTCACTTTACGCTCGTGCATGATTCGCGGGCTAAATGTTCAAATTTGGAAAATTGAGGAAAATACTGGGACAACCTCAAACTTTAACAGACACCTGTCACGGATGCACCCAGAAAAGTAAGTAAAATGCTTTCCATTGGCTAACGTTAGCTTTTTAAAAAACTTTTATTGACTAATGCATATATGATAATAAACAGAAGAAGCTAGGGTTGGGCGATGTTTGACAATTTGGCATCAAACGTCGACGATGTCTAATGTCTGGTTCAGATTACACAATTTTTTTGTCTGTTGATAATTTACTAGTCACTGTGTCAGATCGGATTAACTTACATGATTTTTTTTGTCTGTTGCGATGGTCACTGTCAGATGGATGACGCAATTTTGACTCCTAAAATCCTGTGGTGTAGTGGACAAGAAACATGTCAGACTAACGTTACACGTTGCTTTCTGACCAGTCGCGTGCTGTCACACACACACATTCACTTGAACACATACAAACGCACTCACACTAAATCACTCGGTCACTCATTCATAAGCGCTCTCTCTCTCTCTCTCTCTCACTCACACACTCTCTCTCTCTCTCATATCGTATTGATTTTTACATTTTAAGTATTTTTAAATTTAATTTTAAACTCGAAACTCGACTCTAACTCGAACTTTGGTAATGGTGACTCGACTTGGACTCGACTCGGACTGTTCTTTGGGGACTCGGACTTGGACTCGGACTCGAACACTGGGACTCGAGACTCGACTCGGACTCGACAGTGGGTGACTCGACTACAACATCTATACTTTATATTGGCAGATACTATTTGCACCTCAGTATTTTTGTACATTAACAGGATGCAATAATATCATAGAGTGTAAATTATTAAATATTTATTAAAATTATTAAATGGATGCTTCTTTATTTGGAGAATAAAAACCCTCCCTACACCTTCCCCTAACCCTACCCAATAAGTACATTTAATATTATTAAACATTCAGTTTATTTCCACTTTTAGAACATTATTTTTATTTTTATAGGTGCCGTAGAACGTGTTTTCAAAAGATGTAATATAAGTCTAAGGTGTCCCCTAAATGTGTCTGTGAAGTTTCAGCTCAAAATACCCCATAGATTTTTTTTTATTATTATTCATTTTTTTAACTGCCTATTTTGGGGCATCATTAAATATGCACCGATTCAGGCTGTGGCCCCTTTAAATTCTCGTGCTCCCCGCCCCCGAGCTCGCGACTGCCTTAAACAGCATAAACAAAGTTCATACAGCTAATATAACCCTCAAAATGGATCTTTACAAAGTGTTCATCATGCAGCATGTCTAATCGCGAAAGTATTGTATTTATTTGGATGTTTACATTTGATTCTGAATGAGTTTGATGGTGCTCCGTGGCTAAAGCTAACATTACACACTGTTGAAGAGATTTATAAAGAATGAAGTTGTTTATGAATTATACAGACTGCAAGTGTTTAAAAAATGAAAATAACGACAGTCTTGTCTCCATGAATACAGTAAGAAACAATGTTAATTTTAACCACATTTAACAGTACATTAGCAACATGCTAACGAAACATTTACAAATATCACAAAAAGCAGGTGCACCACTGAAGACGTTGAATTCTATGAGTCTTTTTTAATACTTGAGTGGCCCAACCAGACATTCGTGGGCGGAGCTAGTGTAAATAGCATTTGCCAACAAGGGATGCTATTTGCACTTAGTGTAAATAGACACTCCGTAATAGGTTATTATATTTTTACAGCATGGTAATTATTGATATATTGTTGTACACCACAAAAATGTCTGTTAGAAAATAAGAAATAAAACAATACATTAAAGGAATAGTTCACCCAAAAATAAAAATTTGATGTTTATCTGCTTACCCCCAGCACATCCAAGATGTAGGTGACTTTGTTTCTTCAGCAGAACACAAATGATGATTTTTAACTCCAACCGCTGCCGTCTGTCAGTCAAATAATGCTGGTGGATGGGAACTTCTACTATAAGAGTAAATAAAACTTGCATAGACAAATCCAAATTAAACCCTGCGGCTCGTGGCGACACATTGATGTACTAAGACACGAAACGATGGGTTTGTGCGAGAAACCGAACAGTATTTATATAATTTTTTACCTCTAATACACCACTATGTCCAACCGCGTTCAGCACTCGTTAGTAAGGTCTGATCGCGCTCTGACAGCGGCAGTGACGTCTCGCTCTCATTGAAGTACATGCGCGAGACATCACTGCTGTTGTCAGAGCGTGATCAGACCTCACTAAGCGAGTGCTGAATGCAGTTGGACATAGTGGTGTATTAGAGGTAAAACATTATATAAATACTGTGCGGTTTCTCGCACAAACCGATCGTTTCGTGTCTTAGGACATCAATGTGTCGTCACGAGCCGCAGGGTAAGCAGATAAACATCAAATTTTCATTTTTGGGTTAACTATCCCTTTAAGTGAGGTTTATGCTTCAAACAAATGAAAAATATATTTAAGAAATATTCAAAAACAACTCGTGAAAACAAGTCTTATCTTATGCAGTATTGCTTCACAGATAAATTTTAGTTTATGACGCTGATGTTTTGACATGTTTACTGGAAGAAATAAGACAAAACTACTGATGATAAGAATAGGGTTTTTAGCAGTGTGTATGTCTATGGGTTTGTTCTGGGCTAAAGAGACTTGTTTCGGCTAAAAATATTTTCTTCCTCTCTGCATTATGTTCTCTCTTTTTCCCTCTGTCGGCCTTACATCAGTTTTTTCCCCCTCTCTCCCTGACGCTGCCCTCTCGGTGCCTTGGAGATGTTGCCATAGCAACAGAATCAGATTTTGAACATTGAAGCTGTGAGATGAATAATGCACTGCAGGTCTCTCTGCCAGTGTGTGTGTGTGTGTGTGTGTGTGTGTGTGAGCCATAGCCGCAGAGTCGTTATTCAATATCTCTTATCTAACAATGCCGGATTCTCACAAAGATGTGCCTGGCTGTATCTTTAAGTATTTGTGTCCACTGTTTAATTATTGTAAGTAATTTTGTCTTGGGTTTATGTATAACATTTTGGCTCAGTAATTGACCCATCAAGCCAGAATAGATTCTATTTAAAGCAGCCAGGACTCAAAAAAAGGTAATGGCTTATTTTCCACCACAATGACATTTACCTGAGTTGATATTGTTAAGTTTGAAAGTCTAAGGCTGTTTGTCCTGACTCTTCACATTTATGTTTGAAAGTGACCTATATATGTCTGTGCCAACCGCATCCCTGAAAGAAACCACATAAAAAATCCACCTACTGAATTTCATGTACCATTGTATTTGTATATGGTACTTTCAAAAAAATGCTAGTACCTTTGCTCTTTTTGATGCTTTGTTTTTAATATTATCGCATTAGCGTTTTAAACCAACACTGTAGCACTTGCGAATCAATTATTTTCATACTCATTATACTTTAACAATTAGTTTTGGTAACAGTTATTATTATTCTCCAAACAGAACTATTAACATATGCCCACTCATACGATCTAACAGATAAACACACAAGCGAGTGATTGTGGTCAGTGCTGTTAGGGTGAGGGTTTCTGGGTAAGAGAGGGAAAGCCTAGTTGAGCCACGTGACTCCTGACCTTAACAAAGAACGACAGCTTGACCTCTCTCTCGATATCTCTCGGTCTCACACACTCTTAAGCCTATAAGAGCTCTCCTGCCTAAATCCTCTTGTATTTGAGTGACAGAGACAAAGAGTAACACATGCAGGAAAATGTGCACGTGGCATCAGATAAAACTATTACGCATACACAATAAAACCACCCTGAGAATAATGGATCTGAAATAAAAGTTTCATTATCTCACATTAATTCCTTTGTGTTAAAGGGGTCATGAATTGAGGGATCAAATTTTCCTTCTTTTGACATGTAAGAGATCATTGTAATATAAAAACATCCTAAAAACATAAGTTTTAGCCCACTGGTGCTTTGATAAGATGAGAAGAGGAGAAAAAAACAGGATCACTGGACTAAAAATAACATTACCTTTCAAAGGATTCTAATGCTAGGAAAGTGTTTTTCTTTTTTCAACTCTGTACTTTATCAGTGACTGAGTTCTGGACTCTTGCCAAAACTCCCATTATAATCAACAATAGTCTACACTGCACAATGAATCTCCATTTACATCATGTTTGCACTGTTAGTTGTGATGAAAGCATTCATGAGAGTGTAGACATCGAGTTGTAATGATGGGATCACTGCATTCATGTGCTCAACAGACAGTCTGTCATTGGCTACAACCTTTCATGCGAAGTGAGTAGATCTAAATATAATGCTATAATCGACACTTTTCACGATTAGTTAATCTCGACAGCTGCAATAGTAAAATTGTAGTAAAAAGTATTTGTTGTAGAAGGTTTTCGGGAGACTTCCACATGTAATACTTATTTCATGTGCAAGGATGTTAGCCAATCATAGCAGTGGGCCTTTACACTGAAGTCTCACAGCAGACAGGCCCCTTCAAACAGAGCGTTGAAATCAGAGGGCTAAAATCAGGGGAGATTTATTTCTAAATTATGACCATTTTTGATGTAAAAAACCATACTAACGTTATAAGTGCACTTCAGGAAACAAACAAAAAAATGCAGTTCATGACCCTTTTTAATTTGTCTCATATACAAAAAGTATTACTATAATTACAAACGACATTAGTCTCATGCTCACTAAGGCTGCATTTGTTTGATCAAAAATAACAGCAAAAGCAGTAATATTGCAAAATATTATGTGTTCTAATATGTTTTAAAGTGCCATTTATTTCTGTCATGGAAAAACTGAATTTTTTGCAGCCATGATCCTTCAGAAATCTGCTTAATATAATTTTTTGAAATATTTTAAATTGTTTTAAATATAAACATATTTTTGAGGATCATTTGATGAATAGAAAGTTTAAAAAAAACAGAATTTATTTGAAAAATGTATAAACTATTTACATTGCATGGTATTTTAACAATGTCAAAGTCTTCATTGTCACTTATGATCAGTTTAATGTGTCATTGCATAGTAAGAATCGAATTAAAATTTTACTGACTACAAAGTTTTTGCCAGTAGTGTATATGTATTTGTAATTATATTTTTTGTACTTTACCGATGCAAGCTGGTAATTTTAGGGAAAGCCCTGGGTTCTGTGTTTTAATGTCTTTGTAGAAGCAAAAACCACAAAGTTGATTCAGTCAAGTACAGAGCTGCTAACCTGGTCATTTTCAGGGTCTTCAAGAGGTTTTTGTAGTCTTAGGATTCCAGAATAAGGACATTGCTTGTGTGAGAGTCTTGTGTTACATTCTATATAAAAGAGTCTGTCACAGTCACATGAGCTAATTCCTAATTTGATGACTTTCCCACAGTGCTGGCATTGCAGTCGGTTTCTATGGAAACGGCGAAACGTGCGATGGCGTGACACGACTGACATATTCCTTGCGCCATGCAAACCAAACAGTGGCAGGCATCGACAAACTGGTGAGTCGTTCACGATTTTGTTTGTTCTGAGCTGTGGACAATTTTCTGTATCCAAGCATTCAAACTGCACTTAACTGCCTTTCTGTTGCCAGTGCACCAACCTTTTCATATTTTATTTTACAGCCCTAACTAATAGAGTTGCATGGCATATCGATACTAAAGTACTGTTGTACCAAAAATGTACCACTGCTGTTTCTAGAGAGTTCATTGTTCATTTTCAAGAGCTCAAGTCACTTGCAGATGTGCTGTTATACGTGCACCATCCTCGTGGACAAAAAAACTGGGTTGCACGCGGTCAGTTTGCGCAGATGTTTGCAAACGGACAGTAGTACATCAGAGGACAAAGTATGCTCTGGGCTTTAAAAAACCAGAGAGATCATTTAGACCTACATTATAACTACATTACAATTGTACATGTACAATTGTGTGGCATCGTTTACAAGCTATTTTTATTATTTTATTTCTTTGTTTTTATTTCTTTGTGATTTACTTGAGACGTTTAATTATGCATCAACTGAAAACAGCATAGACTAAGAGCGTTTTCAGACCTGCTTTGTTCTGAAACAGGGACTTAATTTGTTACAATGTTGCATTTTCTTCTTGGTTCCGTTCGCTTTCACAAGGCATCATTTCAAAGCATCCTAAAATGTGTTTATGCAAATCACATGCGAGTAAAACTGTCCTCTTATTGGTCAGTTTCCTCTGCTTCATCCATCAAGGTGATTTGACAAGTTCGTTCCACAAGCTTATTGTGGCTTTATCTGTAGCTGTTGAGACACACGCAAACACTTATATGAATGTAGCCATCATTCCTGCCCTAACTGATCAATTATATATATCTCGGAGCGATTGTTTTGGTGCGGATCCAAGCGTGATTGCCATGTTCATATGATTTCACTTCACTTCTGACGTTTACGAAGTATTTGTGAATCAGGAGGAGAGTTTTGAAGGATTGAAGGATTTTGGCCATTTTATAGGAAACAAGTTCCATAGTTTGCCCAGCCCTATTGAAATCAATTCATTATTTGATTAAAGTGCTCTGTTTGCAGATGCTATAGGTGCGTTCACGCGGCCTCGTAATTCCTGTAGTTACAAGATTCTAGCCTGTAAAAAGCATTCACGTCCTCGTAGAGTTCGTAATTACAGTTTGTAAGCTGGGAGTTTTCTGAAAGCTCCCACATGTAACATGTGGCCACTATACCACCTGACCGCTGTAGATTGATTTATTAGGCGTTGATAGTGGTGCCATGGAAATGCATAATTTCCAGTCCAAGGACCAAAAGGACGTGAACAGCTCCGAATATAATGTCATTTCAAGATAGCGGTAAATACAAGGTGACGTGAACGCAGCTTATTACTGGCTCTCACAACAAAAGTAAAAAGAAAAAACGTATGTGATTACTATATATAATATTTTTTTCAAAATGATGTAAATATGTTCCTTATTAAGGTGAATTAAAATGCAGCTTTATTAATGAGCAAAACGTTCGGATGTTAAATGCACTATTTACGCGTGACTGGGAGCAGGTGTAGATTTCTTTCGTACCAACTAACATTTGGAAAATATGAACATTTTAATGAATCTGAAAATTTACGCCAGAACCACACCTGATTTACACAAAAATTCGTTCTGCTCTTGTTTCATGAATGAGACCCATTGTGTGCACGAAATGACACTGACACAGCCAAAACATGTCATAGGAAAAGTGCAAATTGAACATCTCTGTATGTATATGGGATTTCGGTCCCTCCAAAAATAGCTATTCTTAGGCTTTTTTGCCTTTTGTTTAGATAGGACAGTAGGTGGACAGACAGGAAATCATGGAAGATGAGAGAGGGGAATTGGACCAGGAAAAGACCTCAAGCCGGGATTTAAACTCGGGTCAGCGAAGTGCAGCCGCACCATATGTCAGAGCACTTGCGCACGTGGCTGTGGCTCAAAATCTTTTAACAATAATCAGCCAGGCAGGAAATTCTCCAGAATTCATCATTTTGGTCTATCACTAATTATATAATTGAAATCTTCCTGTTTGATTCAGGGGACAGAAAAAAAATATGGATCTGATGTATTGAGCCTAACATATTTCCTTTGTGTGTGTGTGTGTGTGTGTGCTCATGTTTGTATTTTAGGTATCGGAGAGCACCAGTAGTCTGAATGAAACCCTGCAGGAGGGTTTGGTGCAGCTGGAGACTGTGTACTCCAAGCAGACAGACTACCTGTCCATCGTCCAGAAACTGCAGGGTCAGCTGGACGAGCTGATCAAGTTCATGGTGGATGTGCCTTTCTGGAGCAGTACGGATCTCTCTTTGGATCACCTGGCATCCATCACTGAGCAATTTGACTGGTACAGGTAATTATAAAGTCCAGTCAAGTCATCTTGCTCTGTGATTTTTAAATTTGTTTCAAAGGTCTTACCCCAGTGGTGTTTTTTTTTTTTTTTTTTAACAAATATGTAGTCTAGCGTGATTTGTTTGCAGATGACACATGCTTTCATATTTTTTATCTAATTCTGTGACTTTCAGGCCTAAGTATGACTTAAATGTCCAAAGATGTTACAAAGTAGAGTACACACGAAAGTTTTTCAATAAGTCCAGACCTGTTCCTACTTTTGGACAGTTATAAGGATAATATCCAGCCACCTGTAAGTGATCATGATTCATGTGTTGATGTGTGTTTTGTAGGTGGTTGGGTTATCTGGGCCTGCTGCTCTTTGATGTTGTTATCTGCCTGCTCGTTTTGGTTGGTCTCATACGCAACTCTAGAAGCATCTTGATCAGGTAAGTGCAAAAAAATGATAAACACATGTTATTAGTTGATATCACACACAATAGCCACCCATGTGATCGATCACAAAAGATTGCCTAATGAACCTTTTCTGTACCTTTAAAAAGTGACTTATTACTTTTGGACAAAATATAGCATTCCTTTTATCATTTTTAATTTCATTTAGTACCAAAAATATGATTGTTTTCTTTTAAATCTAAAAATAAAAGTATACTATTTAATCCAATATTTGTGTTATATGTATTTAATATTTTTTTACAGTTTCACTGTATAAAATTTTAATTAATTGAAAAAAAAAATATATATATAAATATTAAAATAAAAATAAGAACTGAAATACTGAACTGAAATTAGTTTAAGTACTAAAATTATTTTAAAAACTTAAAAAAAATAAATGAAAGCTGAATAGAAACAAAAACATAAAGTTGAAAGCTAATTAAAAATATTATAATAGTATATAAATGCTGCTAAAATAACATTTAATGTTAATGGATTTATTAAATTTAGCAGGGCAGTTTGAGATGTGACATGACAATGTAGTGTAAAGAGCAAAATGAGATTGTAAAATGACCTGGAATTGAACTTGTGCCAGTAGAACTTAAATAAATGTAACTGACTTTGACTCACAACAAAAAAATACTACAGTATAAGAAAAAAGAAAAATGAATGTCAATGTTACAATGCAAGATCACATGATATTTCTGGATAAATCATAAACAATTTCTTGTTTTCCTGGTGCATTGCAAGATGTGCCTCAGGTTACTTTACGTTTTCAGTTTGGAAATTTTCAGGTTGAAAATCATTGTGTGAAAATGCCTATTTTTAGCCTGTAACTATGCAAAATTGAGATCCATTCTGTGAAAGCCTTTAGAAATGGAGAGAGAGAGAGAGAGAGAGAGAACACGAATCAGAGAGGAGTTGTCAGCGGAGAGATGGATTCAGGCAAAACGAAATCTATTTAGTATACAAGGGAGGGTGAAGATCTCCCCTTGATTCACTCTGACTCACTTTCTCACTCCTTCTGCTGCAATTAGACACCTCTTCTGCTGTGTGTTGTGTACATGTTGTGTTTCTGTTGGTGTTTGAGGGCGCATGTGTATCTAAAAGCACATTTGGTCAGTGGGAGGAGGTTGTTTGAGTCCCCAGAGATGTTTACTAACTGGGTTACTCACCATGAGCCTAAACAAGTTTAAAAAGAAACCAAGCAGAAAATATCTATAAACAACACAGAAACATTTAGGCTTTGTTCACTGTAATAACTGGACGCTCATCCGCCTGGTCCCACCATCAAAAGAAAACTCAAAAAACACACATTTTTGTACAGTTTTGTGCAGTTAAAGAGGCCATATTGTGCTCTTGAGTTTGTTTTTGGGGTCTACTGGAATAGGCTTTCATGCTTGGATGAGTGCAAATTATTTTCTGTGGTAATAATCTTACTCTATTTCTCTCCTTCAGTGTTTGTTTGCTAGGTGTGCTGACACTGGTGATCAGCTGGGCTTCACTTGGGCTGGAGTTTTCTGTTGCTGTGGTGCGTAAATGATTCTCTTCACCTTTATGCTGATATTTCTCTTTGGCTCTATTGAGGTCTAAAGAGAGTTTGAATCATAAACTCACTAAATAGAGCCAAATTATGTGAATTATATTATTCAGGAAAATATTGGAATTATATGTAATAAAATAAGTATATAAAAAAGTGTGGGTTCAGTAAGATTTTTAATGTTTCTGATAGTAGTCTATTATGTTCACCAAGGCATTTATTTAAAAAAATTAAAAAATACAGTACAAACAGTAATATTGTAATATTATTACAATTTAAAATAACTGTTTTCTATTCTAATATATTTTTAAATGCATTTTATTCCAGTAATGATTTTCAGCATCATTACTCCAGTCATCAGTGTCACACGATTTGATGATTTGGTGCTCAAGAAACATTTCTTATTAATAATAATAATAATGTTGAAAACAGTTTTTGCTGCTTTTTTAAAAATGTAAATGTCTTAATTGTCAGTTTTGATCTTCTTGCTAAATAAAAGTATTAATTGCTTAAAAAAAATCATATTGACCCCAAACTTTTGAATCGTAGTGTATGTTTGAAATGAGAATTAAAGATAATTAAACAAATATGTGACGTTAGTCATTTAAATGTGCATAACCATTTGAACCGTTTGTGTCTTTGTGCCTGTATTTGAGTGTTTGTGTTTTGTGTTTGAGGGTGTGTAGCCGTGCTTCATGTCTTGTTCTCTTCCTCAGACTGCCAGTGATTTTTGTGTTGCCCCTGACTCTTACATCACCAAAGTGACACGTGATAACGCCGTTATCAACCAAGGTATGTACTCCCAAGTCAAGTCCAGTTTATATTTACTCTTTTGCACAGTTTACACAGGGTTCACTGGGTATTGAAATGCTTGTGACAAGGCTCAGATCACAAAAAAGTCAGTGTAGACAATTATATGCAGACAGATGCATAAGTTTACAAATCTAGTATATAGTACATATTAAATATAGTAATAAATGCTGAACTCAGATTCACTACACGTTGATACCATTCATTTCAATGATTTGCATTTTATTAATTACATCATACACTGAAAATTCAATGCATATCGATGTGTATCGAGTCTTGAACTCAATACTCCCCACAGTAAATGTGTACGCTCACAATCGCTCTCATTCATTCATTGCTTCAAATGTTCTGAAGCATTGCTATGCAGAGGAGGCTTTCTTAAATGGTGTATATATACAAAGCAGGTTTTGTATCCTGCTCTCAGACCTTGGCTTTCCTGGACATTGCTAATTAGTTCCCACAGTGGATACGATTCATGACCCTCTCAGCCTCTGCACAACACATTCACAATCCGCACTCATTCCCACTTGCATACACACTTATGCTTCATTGCTGGAAGCATTCGCTCTTCACTGTTTCACGAAGCGTGTCTGTGGGCCAGTAAATCCTCTAAATAATTGTACTGTTGTGCATTTACTTCCTCCTGCATATTTGTGTGTTTTAAAGAAATTAATACTTTTATTCAAGGATGTGTTAAAATATATCAAAAGTGACAGTAAAAATGTTTTTTAAACTTTACATTCATAAAAGAATCATGAAAAAATGTGTATCATAGTTTGCACAAAAATATCAAGCAGCAAAAACTGTTTTCAACATTGATAATAATGTTTCTTGAGCACCAAATCATCATATTAGAATGATTTCTGAAGGATCATGTGACACTGAAGACTGGAGTAATGATGCTGAAAATTCAGCTTTGCCATCATAGGAAAGTTATTTTAAATAATATATTATATGAATATTCCACAATGTTTATTGCTGTTTTACTGTATTTTTGATTAAATAAATGCATAATCTTATGTTCACCAAAGCTGCAAAGTTACTGAAATTAAAATTAGTTTACACATTATTTATTAAAATTCACTCAAACTTATTTTAGAGTGAAAATTATGCTATTTTATTGGCCAGTACATGGGATTTCTTACAGTGACGTTTCATGATTTATTTTCTATTTTTACATCTGCACCTACTAAGAGTGTGATGATTTAAATCTTGAGGTTAATTAATCATTAAACCTCTGCCTGAGGTCATTGCACTGCTGCTCCTCTCATTCTCTCATTTTTCTAGCACACAAACACGCAGTAATAAGGTTCAGATCAATCCAGCATCTTTACAGTCATCTCTTTCACAGACACATCACACATACACAGAAAACAAACTTGATATCATAACAAATGAAGCTAGTTGGCATTGTCCGTAATCTCAACCAGCTGGCTTAGTAAATAATGAACTAGCAGGTCACAGTGACTCATGAGAGTACTGCTTGAGTATGAGATGTACTGCTTCCAACAGATTTACTGCTACAGTTTGTTAGTTTGCATCAGCTGTTTTCTTCGCAGAGTCATTTCAACAATAATTTAGTTATCTAATAAGGATGATCTGTTTGTTGATCTACGGAAGATGAGAGGAATGTTGCGGAAACCTGTCCTTTTGCGATGACGAGTAAAACAATGATCATATTTACTGGAATACATATGTATTTATCATAATTTATTCTATATGTGTGTTAGATATCCTGCAGTATTATCTGAAGTGCAGCATGGGACAGACCAACCCATTTCAGCAGGTATTTAATTACTCGCTCTCTCTGTTCTCTTTCGCATTATCCCTCTTGTTCTCTTTCATGACTTATAAATTATTCTTCTGATTTGCAGAAACTCTCTGGGAGCCATAAAGCTCTTGTGGAGATGCAGGATGATGTTTCTGAGCTCTTGCGTTCAGCTATCAGAGAATTCCCCAAGACAAAGGTGTGTGATTGCGGATGTCTTTAAGAGTAAAACTGAGTGTGGCTTTACTCAGTATTGGGATGTTTATATGTTTATGTTCTTTGTCTCTCTCTCTGGGTTGGTTAACAGAGTAACCTGGAGGAGATGCAGGCGGTGTTAAACTCCACTGAAGTCAGCCTCCACCACCTCACTGCCCTGGTCGATTGCCGGAGCCTGCACATGGTATGTGTGTGTTTTGTTTAGAGCTTTTTTATGGCTCATCTTAAGTTAAAGGTGCTAAATAGGATGTTTTGTTTTATACATTTTTGCAATATTACTTGAAACTGTCTTTACTAACTGATAAAAGACTATTTATTAGGTGCACTGAAAGTAATAATATTAATATACATCATCTGTGCACGAGGTAGGGCCTTACATCTTTTACGCGATCATTGGCTCTCTGGCTTGTCAATCACTGCCATTACGTTCCTTGTGAAAGACGTGCGCGGATTGGCCCTCTGGCTTGTCAATCACTGCCATGACGTTCTTTGTGAGAGACGAGCGCGGCTGCGCGCTCCAGTAACTTTCCACACTCCACAGGCGCCACATGCAATGTTTTTGTCAGGAGACAGGAGTAACAACTGCAGATTATGAGTTACCTGCGGTGAGTCCAACATAATGAATCCACTAACACAACACAGCGAATGCCGGTGTTAAACACTCGTGTTCCAATACTCGTGCACATGTTTTGGGAGGTGTACCCTCGAAATGAGCTCTGAAGGAGGGGGGCCGTTCTTAAGCATGCGCTCATTTCAAAAACTCACTAACAGCCTTTGGTTTCTCAGTCGACGAAAAGATCCTCTTTAGCACCTTTAAGATGGAAAATATACAAAAATATTTTTGTTTACTTCACTTTAGATGTCTTTACACTGCAAAGTTAATTCTGTATTGTGACAAAATGATATGATTGTTAATGTTAAAATATGTTGCCTCTGACCTCTGTCTTACAAAAAACTTTAAGCAGCACAATTTTATATTATATTTTTTTATATATATTTATTTATTTTACTTTTTAATATTTTGTTCCACTATTATTATCTTTGTAATAATTGTTATTGTAAATGTGACTTTTATGATGGATTTAAATAGTATTAACTTGAAAATATGGGTCTGGGACAAGGGTAAATCAAAGCCAGTACATACAATGCTTTTTGAAAAATAGCAAAAATTAATGATGGTAAAAAGTTTAAGACATATTCCAAAGTTTGGGGTCAGTAAGACTTCTTTTTTTTGAGAGAGAGAGAGGGAGAGAGAGAGAATAAATCCTTTTATTCAGCAATGACGCATTCAGTTGTTCAAGTTTTTTTCTTTTTTGTTGAAAATAAATGCTGTTATTTTAAACTTTCTATTCATCAAAGAATATTAGAATGATTTCTTAAGGATCATGTGATGCTGAAGACTGGATTAATGACTATTGAAAGTTCAACTTTGCCATTTATAAATATATTTAAATAGAAAAGAGTTAAAAGAGACCTTTTTCAAAACTATTAAAAAAACTTGCCTACCCCAAACTTTTAAACAGTAGTGTATAAGAAAAAGAAAGTGTGTCTGTTATTTTTAAAGGGATGGTTCACCCAAAAATGAACTATTCTATCATCATTTACCCACCCTCCTGTCATTCCAAACCTGTAAGACTTTTTTAGAGAAATTAAGATATTTTTAAATCTGAGCCCCACCATTGACAGTATACACAACTACCACTTTGACACTTCAAAAAGTTCATAAAGAGATCGTAAAACTAATCCACATGAATCGAGTGGTTTAGTCCAAATTTTCTTAAGAGAATTGATCGCTTTATATGCTGAACAGATTGAATTTAGGCTTTTATTCACTTATAAATATTGATCAACGCAAACATCAGTTGTTGTAAATGGAAGCTCAAGCATGTTCTTTTGACATGTAAGAACCAATGAGATTCATATTCGTGTGTTACGCAGCACGTTTGAGCTTCCTCAAGAAACAGTGAGGTTTGTTCTCGCACGTCAAGCAGGTTCGGTTGAGCTTCTGTTTATGTTCACTGATCTGTGTTTATATGTGAATAAAAGTCTAAATTCAGCCTGTTCAGCATATAAAGTGATCGAGTCTCTTCAGAAAATTTGGACTAAACCGCTCGATTCATCTCTTTTGTGAACTTTTTGAAGTGTCAAAGTCTTTCTGAACTTTTTGAAGTCAAAGCTGTAGTAGCGTAGCTGTCAATGGAGGGACAGAAATTGCTCAGATTTTTAAAAAAAATATCTTCATTTGTGTTCGGAAGGTGAACAAAAGACTTTTGTGGGTTTGGAACAACATGAGGGTGAGTAAATGATGACAGAATTTTCATTATTAGGTGAACTAACCCTTCAATAAAAATCAAACCCTGGGACACAAGGGACATGTCCAAAGTTGAAGGAACACCAATATATTGCTTCCCATGATTGTGTTTGTACTTCCTGTGCAAATTAATTTACATGAATGCCACTTCCTTTACAGTGTGCAAAGACTTATACAACAAGAGCAGACTGTTTTTATCCTTTTCTTTATGTCTCACAGGACTATGTCCAGGCTCTGACTGGACTGTGTTACGATGGAGTCGAGGGGCTGATTTATCTGGTCCTGTTCTCATTCGTCACTGCGCTAATGTTTAGCTCCATCGTTTGCAGTGTGCCTCACACCTGGCAGAGCAAGAGGTGAGAGGGCAAGGGTCAAAAGAGAGGGGGGAGGGTGCAGGAGGGCAAAGTACCTTAAACGCAGCTCCAGTAGATAGACAAGGTCTTAATTTCATGGACATAGTATTGACTGCCAGTCACGTATGTTTAATGCTTTTTTTCACAACTGCTCCTTCTGTTTTCACATATTAATCATCTTCTCATGACTGTGTAGTTTCTGTTGTCTTGTCGTTCATTCCTCTTTGTGTCATAGATTTGGAAAACCCACTGCCCTGTAGTATGTGTGAGCAACACACTTGCTTTTGTAGTGCACAATGGGTAACCTAAATATAGCTTGCATATGAAAGAAAAATAGTATATTTTGAAAGGAGTCATTTGAATCAAGGCGATGGAGGTACTTGGTATTTGACTCACGGTGTAGCATCTGTCTGCGTCAGTGCTTTCTATGCAAAGGGACAGAACAAAGAGACCCTATTCCAAATTCTGTGCAAAGGCAGACTGATATTTCTGTGGAAGATGCTGCCTCCCTTTGGACTATCTTGAAACTGCAAGCAAGGCTGATGTGCATTTGTGAAGAGTATCATCATCATTGAAACTATGTTGGTGATGTGAAACTGTTCATTTGCTTAGATTACACACTTGGCAAGGTGGTTTGGAAAAGGTCTGCTAAGAGTTACATGAACAAAAGATATCTTGATCAAAGTGGCATCCAAATCTACACCTTCACAGATCCACTTTTTCTTTTCCTTATTTTATTCCTTTTCTTTAAAATGCGTCCCCCCCTCCTTTTTTATGTTTCAAATCTCATAGTGGGTGTTTGTTGATTTAATGCATGACTCAGATCACTGAGAGAACGTTCAATGGTTACTGAGGACAATCCATTGGACGTGCAATGGACATCCACAGTAGTTTTTGTGATGTTTTTTTTATTTTTTAAGTTTCCTTGAATTGCTTATGACTAGCATCATTTTAGTACTTTCACTTCCTCTATGGCTGTAGGATTGTTTTGACTTTTATTTATTTACTCATTTTTTACATTGACTATGCACATGTATTAAAGCAAATACATACGAAAAAAATTAAATGGAGATTCTGCCCCATTCCAAAATTACCACAAGTTTTATTTTTTTATTTTTTTTGTCAGTTGTTTGTTTTAGCATCCTGACTGCCAAGTTTACACAGATTCTAAAAATGATTGGTTTGAAACAGGTGTAATGAGCCTAGTTTTTCCATCAGTTGGCAGATAAACTGTTTCCTAATTAGTTCAACCACAACATTCAGTGAGCCATTAAAAATCATGAATATTAAAAGTGGCTTTTAAAATCAAGAGATTTTAAATCTTAAAATCAAGATTCCATGTACATTACATTTCCTAGTCAACAGTCTGACTCTGAAGAGGTCAAATTTTTTAAATTTAATTATTTTAATTCAACATTTAATTTAATTATATATATATATAAAAATATAATGTACACTACCATTCATTTTTTTAATAAAAAAAAGGTAAAAACAGTAATACTGTGAAATATTACAATTTAAAATAACTGTTTTCTATTTGAATATTTTGAAAGTTTAAAATGTATTTTAATTTAATTACATTTTTTTTTTTTTACAGCCATTTCTAAAATATCATGCAATATATCTCCAAAAGCACATTGGTTGGCTAAAAGGTGTAGAGAATTTATTTAAAGAATTTATTTGTTCTACTCACTGTAAGTGTGGAATTGAATGAGATCAAATTTAATCTGAATGCATGTTATTCATATAAAGCATGCAAAGATTCTAGCTTAAGTTTATTTTTTTTTATTTCTAAAAAACAGGCCTATATATTCCCTCATAGTCATGAAAATTCACTCTCAATAGCACTTTGCCTTTTGTCATGTAAACTGACAGAGATGAAACTGGGAAAACGAAAGCATTAAACGTCAGTTTACCAGTTCCCATCAGTATGCTGTGGAGTCAATATGAAGATGGCATGAAAACTGGTTTTAAAGTGGTCTAGTGAAAGGAGAGACTTTTGCCCTGCCCTCCCCTCTGACCCAGGGGCACGTGTTTGACCTGTGCTAATTTGTCTGAAGGTCTGAGGAGGAGGATGGCGATGAGACTTCGGCCACACTCGGCCCGCGAGCGCCGCACGATAACCTGTACCGCGTGCACATGCCTAGCCTGTACAGCTGTGGCAGCAGCACCTACGGCAGCGAGGCTAGTCTCCCCGCTGCGGCACACACTGTCAGCAACGCACCAGTCACTGAGTACATGTGAGTGTAGCCACGCTAAACTCATCCTAATGCATGGGCTGGATTTGAAGGACCGTACCGGTATTACAGGTCCTGTAGTATAGGTTCGCAAGCATAGATTACTGCATGGGCTTTGCTGTATTTACTGTAGGTTTTCAGATTTCAGTTGTTAATACTGCATGGGTTTTACTTCTTGATTAAAGTTATTATAAATATAGAGCCCGTAAACGTCGCATAGAAAAAAACATATATGGCATGGGAAGTATAAGTACATTAGGGCTGCACGATATTGGAAAAAACTGCCATTGCGGTATTTTGTTTTTCTGCAGTTTATATTGCGCGATATGAGGAACAATTTCACCAGATGACTCGAATAGCTCGATTTGGAAAGAATTAATCATTCTAGAATGATTGGGGTGATTTTGTAGGGAAGTGAATCTGCATAGAAAACGAACAAATTACAAGCATAGATAAATACAATAGAACAAAGATAGAAATGAAATAAACAATGCTTTATCAGGTAAGTCTAACAAAACTCAGGTACAGAAATTGAATAAGCAAATGTAAAATAACACTGCATAGTCTTTTAAATTAAATATAATTAATCTTTGTTAAAGCTCCAAAAAATGATTTTCTCTTTATATTTTTTTGTTGTTGTACATTAGGCTACTGTCACTTTAAGACAGAACGCACAGATCCAATATAATGATATGCATCCGTTTTCTTTCTCAGGCCCTGTTTACAGCTGGTATTAAGATGCGTTTTGGTCGATTGGATCACAAGTGGACCATGCTAAATAAAGGTGTAAACAGGGTCCACTTCCAAAGAGTTAGTTGAAAGCGCATTCGACTGGATTGCTTTCATAGTCTAGATGCTCATGTGGTTGAATGCGTTCGAACAGCCACAAAAGACAGCCTACTCTTCACCTACTGACCTAATGTGTAAACATTATGGGAAGCGCACTAGCCAGAGAGATTTAAAGGGATAGTTCACCCAAAAATTTAAATTTGATGTTTATCTGCTTACCCCCAGCGTATCCAAGATGTAGGTGACTTTGTTTCTTCAGTAGAACACAAATGATGATTTTTAACTGCAACCGCTGCCGTCTGTCAGTCTTATAATAAGAGTGAATGGGAACTCGAACAATAAGAGTCGAAAACACTTCCGTACACAAATCCAAATTAAACCCTGCGGCTCGTGACGACACATTGATGTCCTAAGACACGAAACGATCGGTTTGTGCGAGAAACCGAACAGTGTTTATATCATTTTTTTACATCATTTTTGTCTCGCGCTTTTATACTTCAATGAGTGCGAGACTACACTGTCGTTGTCAGAGCGTGATCAGACCTCACTAAACGAGTGCAGAACGCAGTTGGACATAGTGGCGTTTTAGAGGTAAAAAATGATATAAATACTGTTCGGTTTCTCACACAAACCGATCGTTTCGTGTCTTAGGACATCAATGTGTTGTCACGAGCCGCAGGGTTTAATTTGGATTTGTCTATGGAAGTGTTTTCGACTCTTATTGTTCGAGTTCCCATTCACTCTTATTATTTGACTGACAGACGGCAGCGGTTGCAGTTAAAAATCATCATTTGTGTTCTACTGAAGAAACAAAGTCACCTACATCTTGGATGTGCTGGGGGTAAGCAGATAAACATCACATTTTTGGGTGAACTATCCCTTTAAACTTTGTCCGCTGGAGACTCAAGTTTGGTTTGTAGATGAAAAACATACCAAGCACAATGTTTCAAATACGCACTCACCGCGTTCGGCGTGGTCTTATGGCTGTCAGAGCAGAAATGCTCTCCGTATGTTTTTCCATCGTCTACAAGCGTATTCATATGTAAATTGCGCAACCTTATTTTGTCCATTAGATCGAAAGATCTGAAAAAAAACCCTACATTTACCTGCCCATAGACCCACCTCTCGAAGAAATCAGGACAGAAGTGGTTGAAAGTGGACAAAAGAGACGGGGTGTAAAACACCAGGTGTAAAAAAGAATGTGTCTCACTTGTCTACTAAAACACATCTTAATGCAATGCATATAAACAGGGTTTTAGTTGTTTGTTAATGTAAGCCATAATTTTGCATATATGTGTCCGTTTAAACTCAAATATACATGAAAGAGAACGGAATTCGGTGTTCGTGTGCTGTCTGCATTGCTCTGTGGGTGCGTATAGAAAACAGCACGCGAGTTCCTAATTGAGTTATTTTCCATGTCTTCTTGTGCTTGAATGTTTAAACTAACAGGACCTAAAACGTGCAAATAATAAACTTTCGTTCTATGATGGTTAAACTGCAATTAATCTGAGAATCACGTGCGTTTTGAACCGTGGTGCCTGGTCCATACAGATCAACTAGGATCACTTTACTTGATATCGCACATCCTGCAATGTGACTATTGCAGATGCTCACATTGCGATATCAATACTAAAACGATATATCTTGCAGCCCTAAAGTAGATAATTCAGCTTGTGCAATGAGTTTTACTGTGATAGATGATGTTTCACACATCCCAAGTGACATCTATCATGTACCTCTACATATATACCGGATATGACTCAATATAGTGCATAGTGGTATCACTCAATGGCTTTGCGCATTAATCCTACCCTGCAGTTCAAAGCTTTATGTCAGATTTGTAAAGTTCGCGGTGTGGAAATCCCTCCCGTGAAGAGGGAGTCAGAGTAACTGGTGTCTCGTTTGTGACGCAGGAGCCAGAATGCTAACTTTCAGACCCCTCGGTGCGAGAACACGCCACTCATTGGCAGAGAATCCCCCCCACCGTCAGTAAGTGCACAAGCACATTTACACAAACACACATGTCTGTAGATGTACAGTCGTTATTTAGCGCAATGTCACACATTCAGTTACTCTTTTATTAGATGGCATGGATCTTCCTCCAACCCTGCCCCATGATTGACATAACTGATTTGTAGTTGCCCTAAATTGTTTAGATAATCCAGAAAACAGGATGTTACAGAGGTAGTATTTATGCCTGTCTCTTACTGATGAGTTCATAAAAATACCAGCTTTGACAACTGTCAAACTTCGATTTTAGCATAGTTATAGTATATTCATGAACACTGTCAACACACACATAAAGAGTCTGGAAGGTCATTTTGGCAGCCTGTATGCGACACTAATGACAAGTCGTCTTTGTATGACCGCCACAAAAAAGTCCTCACAAACAACAAGGTGAGATGGCACGAGCCAAATTTATGTCATCATTTGCATATTTTCTTCCTTTGAACTTTAAATGAAAGGTTCTCTTTTCCATACAATAAATGTAAATGCCAATGGGAATGACATAGCCCAAACCTGACAAAAAAGCACTGTAAAAGTTATTTATACAACCAGTGAAGTCTTACGATAGCTTTATGTGAGGAACAGACCTAAACTGCAATTGTTAGACGTAGTGTTGTCACAATACTGGAGTTTCAAACTTTGATACAATACCTTGAAAAATATTGACATTCAATACCACTTTCAATACCATGGGGAAATAATTATTATTATTAAGAAAGAAATAGATTACTATTATAATACAACTGCACTGTCAAAAAACACTTACATATTAAGTTTATTAAAGGGATAGCTCACCCAAAATTGAAGTTTCTGACATTAAGTACTCACCCTGATGTCGTTCCAAACCCGCAAGACCTTCATTCTTCTTCAGAACATAAATTAAGATATTTTTGATGAAATCCAAGAGTCTCCTATGCAGTTGACACAGTGTACGCAGTGCAGAACTTCCGTGTTTACGTCCGAATGCCGGCTCAGTATTGGCCGGCACTGTTCACGTGAGCACCACAACACATACGTGTGATGCTGACACAGGAGCTGGCCAATACTCAGTCTGCGTTTTGACGTAGAACACAGAAGCCTTGCACTGTGCTTACTATGTCGACTGTGTAGGAGACTGACAGGGAAAAGGAAAAGGAAAAGTAGTTGAATAAAGCCATTATTTTTGTTTTGCTTTTGCACACAAAAAGTATTCTCATCGCTTCATAACATTAAGGATGAACCACTGCAGTCACATGGACTATTTTAACAATGTCTTTACTACTTTTCTGGACCTTGAATGTGGTAATTTTGTTGCTTTCTATGGGAGAATAAATCAAAAATACCTTAAAATTTGTCTTCCGAAGATGAGCGAAGGTCTTGCAGGTTTGGAACGACATGAGGGTGAGTACTTAATGACAGAAATACAATTTTTGGATGAACTAACACTTTAATTATTTTACTTCACAAATGTAAATGGTTTACAAATGCTTCTCATTGCAAATCTGTGTGGAAGTATCAAATGCCATAATCATGTCTACAAAAATCTGAGAGAAGAGAGAGCGAGTACCAGTGCGAGATATCAGTGCTGCGAAAAAAATGAAAATTTCAAATATTCAGAATCCATTTTTAATGAAAAATCTTTATTTTTGATCACACTAGTTAGATGTAAAAAGGGAAGATTCGGTCTGTTCCTCACACAAAGCTTTTTTATGACTTGGAATATAATGCATGGTTTCTATAGTCTACTTTTAGGGTATTATATGGTGCATTTTTTGTCATTTTGATGGTCCATTTCCATTCACATGCATTGTATGAAAAAAGGGCTGCATGAACCTTTTTAGAAATTTCTCTTTTTGTATTTTATGGAAGAACATTGTATGGGTTTGGAGTAAATGGTGATAGATTATGCAATTTTGGGGGGTAAAGTATTCCTTTAAAGCATATTCTGAGATGGCATTCATTTTCTTCTTATTTTTAAGTCAAGGCCCCTCATTGAGTGGAAGTGGGTTTTGCTACAGAATCCTGGATTTTGCATGATTGCATGTATAGTCAATGACGAGACCAGAGAATGCTTCTCCTGGTTCAAGCGCACTGAATAGGGGAGCATGGTACTCTTTTTGAAGGAACAGCGCAGCTCTTTTAACCAGACTTGGCATGCGAGGGCATCCTTCATCCTCCTATTAGTTTGAGTTCAGAAAACAAGAACACTTTGACTTCTAAGCGCCGCTTTCACTCCGTCTTACTTTCTAGGTGTGTGTTTTTTCCTTTTGATTCTGTGTTCATGGGCCCTGGACGTGACGCATGCGTATTCAAACTCCAGACTGGAGAGACCACCCAAGAAACCATGTTTCTTTGAAAGGATCTGATACTCAATAATGTCATGGTCCAGGATGCTGCTTTTTGGTGACTGTTCATGCTGGAATTGGAATAGTCGATATATTAAGGATTAGTCTCTCCTTCTCTGGATTTTATGATTCAAAATATGCATGAATTTTGTCTCTTTCTCACCCATCTGAAAAACATACCTCATGCATGTCTGTAAACTGTCTCACATTATAACCCCGACCCTAAACATTTGTTAATATTCCCCGACATATAGCTGCATTTTCTGTATCTATATGTATCATTCTCATCCACTGCTGTTTTCTTTTCCTATTTGTTAAAGTGTCCGATTTTCTTCTTTTCTATTGTTTTTCACATTAATTGCACTCTTTTTAATGGAATTTGCACTCAAAAGCCGATCTTGAGGAGAAAAGTATCTTATCGCATAATGTTAATGTGCATAATCACAGTAACTTTTGGCTTTAAAAAACCATCAGGCTGTCCAAATGACTGTCAGTTTGTCTGTAACACATGTGAGTGAGTTAGTGAGAGCGACAGAATGAGGTTCATATTTATATGTGCTTCATGTTTGTAAGACGCTATGGTTATACTCTGTCCTAATGGCCATGTAAACAATGTAACTTTTCCTTACTTTTACTAAATAATTTTATGAACCATATTCTGATAAAAAAAGTTGTTTTCTATTGTATTGTAAAAAAAAAAAAAGAAAAAAAAAAAATGGTCTTCAGAATGATGTGATGGTGTTTTCCCTCCCCTTTTCCTTGTTTTTCTCACCCTGTTTTGCAGTACACCTCAAGCATGAGAGCCAAATATCTGGCAACCAGCCGTCCAGACCAGTCCAGGCCATCAGAAACCCAGAATGGTCTGGAGCCCAACATGCGACCAGACCTGACCAGCCGCTCAGCTCCCAATAGCCGACCAAATTCAGCCATCCACCGACCCCACTCCGCCATCCATTAACCATCCTCGAATGTGTAACCAATAGTCATCTACCTGTCAAGTCCACCAGTACAAAGTTTGTCTCCACCTCGATGTTCAGCCCTTTGCCAGTAAAGAAATTCAACCTAACATCTTTATCAGATCGGAATCAGCCATCCATGCTTATCTACTCTGGCTTTTTAAAGACTCCATTCTGCCAAACTTTTGTTGAAACTGCCATTTTTTACTCCTCTAATCGCACACAATGCATCACAGCAACTACACTGCCCTCTTCTGGAGGACTCCTCTCAGTTGTCTGCACAGTAACTCCCATACTACCCTCACAGAGAGTCTCTCAGGGCAGCCATATTGGCAAGGACTGCAGGACCACATTACCACAGCAGGATGGTTTATACCACTGTCATTTTTGATAATCTTGCCGTGCTGTGCAAGAAATGTCACTATGACATTTGATTTTATGATAAAGTTCTATTTTTAAGTATTTTGCAAAATTACACTGTTGTCGATATAGTTTAAAAAGGTTGCGGCTTTTGCGCTTTCTCTGCAGTTCCTGACAATATGGCAGTGTTCTACTAGTACAGCCACAATCCAAGGTATCCATCATAGCAATTTAACGTAAACGGAGGTGTTAACTCGTTTACAAATGTTCATAAGTTCACTGCATACTTGTGACTCTGTGGATTAACAAATGTTCATCGAAGGCCATTCTTTGTATTAACAGTACAGTGTAATCTATGGTGTACCACAGTGTGAATTGACAGCCATCAAGCCTTTGAGCCATTATGCACATTCAGTATCTTATTCTAGAAGGGAAACAATTGCACAGCACACTAACGGTGTGTTTGCGTGCGTGCGTGGCGTGTTTGCCTTGTGCATTAGTGAGTGTGTTTTAAAACGGCACAACTCACGAGCTTTGCTCTTTGTAAATAGTAAGTGTTTTTGTACTTTAAAAAATGTCTAAATGATCAACACTACAAACTTGGTGCACTAATCTTCTGTGTAACAGTGCAGTGCAACATTTACCGTGGCTTTAAGCTGCAGTGAAGAATATCTGTAAAAAAAAAAAAAAAATGTCGATGAAATAATAGTACATGTTTTGTAGACATATCACTTGAATTTGTGAATACACTTGTGGGTGCTCGTGTGTATGTGCACACTTTAAATGTGAATATTTCTAACGGAGGAAATTTTTCTCGGAGTGGAAAAGGAGAAGAAGGGATACCTGGACTGAAAGAGAAATGCCTCCCCACTGCCCCACATGTAAAACTTTTTTTTTCTGTTCAGGCATGTTGTCCAGGCTTCACATTCTTTAGCAGGAGATTTTTCTTTGTGTTTTGTTTTGTAGTCAATCAGATTTGATTTTCACCATGGTCAGCCTTTTTCTTTATTTCTGTTTTACATCAATGGGGAAACACTTCTCTGTGGTGTTGATGAATCTGCAATATGGACAATGGACGTGTGCCACCAACAGGACTTTTGTGGTTTAGCCTCCTTTCCACCACAGGATAAAGATAAAAAAAAAAATTGGAAAGGGAAAAAAAAAAAAAACTGATGGGACAATGAAACTGAGGAAAGTTCCTCCTTACCATGCAGTCACTAAGTAAGACTTGTGTGGATGTAGTGTAAGATAACCTAGCTGTCTTTACCAAGTGCAGTATTGTTGGTTTCATTTACTTGCATCCAGTGTCATAACGCTGACATAACAGTGTTTAGACGTTGTCATGACGCCAATCAACCGCTAATGTTATCATGCGTAAAATGTGGCATCTAATGCCACTCTCGAGACATCGCGATTCTTGAACGTAGGTGTTTATGGATTCTTTTGATTTTAATAAATGTCATAAATTACATTAGCAGGTAGAAATGTCGTTTTAAACTGGAAAATGCTATAATGCTGTATCTTTTCTGACTTTGTGACACCCTCATTCGATTGGGGTTGAGTGTTGTTTGAATAATCTTTTTGTGTAACAAAAGTGGATGCTGTGATTGGATGCAAACAGGAAAGGGCTTGTATCCCAAACCTTAAAACTCATGCACAGATGTGCTTTGACCATGTAGTGTCAGGTCAGGCAACCACGAAGAAAAACACTCACGCACAAAAAGCAACAATGCAACACTAGACGTTTCACTAAACACAGAATATTACAGAAAAAGTCATTGTTTTTACAAGCAACGTAGTGGATAAAAATGCACCTTACCACTCAATAGACACAAATGTAAAATTGGTCTGAAGTCTTTTTACAGTATTTACATGTATTCAACCACTAACCATTATATAGAGACAATCCAAATGTTCGGATCTATGATTCAATCTGTACCATATGATGCAGTTGCATGACTGAAGGAATATGAGGAAGAAATATTCTGCCTTTCTTAACATTTTCATAGAGTAACCTTTCTTTCTGTAAATGTACACATTTTTTTTCCCTAGCATATTGTTAGCTTTCTATTGTATAGATCATAACAAATGAGCCTACTCACTCCTTTCTAAATGTGAATAATGATTCGTCATAAATTGATGTTTTGATAACAATTCTTATGGATTTTTCATGTTTTTTATGTTTTTTTCATTTGTGATTTAAGATGTTGTACATGTCAGGAAAAATTGATTTTCTGAGCCTGGATTCAATGTTTTAATAATATATTAAAATGAACTTACCTGGTGCAGGGTGTTGAGCATCAGTGCCTGAAGACAGAAAAAGAAAATCACTTTATCAAGGTATGCTCTATAAAAAAAAAAAGAAGAAAAAGTTGGCCCTGGAATCTTGATGCTTAAAATGGAAAGAAATAAGCTATGAACGTATGCCAAAGTTCTTGGAGAGAATTTTTACACTTGTTTGTTTGAAAACTGCATGAAGTCTGTGAGCAGGTGTACATTTAAAAATAGATCATATTGTAGTATAACAACAAAAAAATGCATTTGGGCTGTTAATAAATTGCTATATGTTTAAATGCCATAGAGAAAAGTAGTCTAAACTTGTGTGTTGTTCCTGGGATGCTATCCATACAAAGCCATTATTATAACAAGCACTAGACACTAGAAAGAACATTGGTATTGCTATGTTGATTTGGTATTAAAGGGATGGTTCATGCAAAACTTAAGATTCTTTTTTCATATTCACCCACATACCTTTCGAAGAATGTATATAGCAGAATTTCCAGGGCCCAGGCTGTGCTTTTTCATTTAGCGCAATGGAGAATTGGGTCGAAGCAAAGTCCCTTAAGTCATTTCACTCGGCGGCCATCTTTGAAACGCCTCTCGGGCATCCTGGGCATCATGCCCTATCTTTGAATGGGGAAACATCAAATTCTCCAAAACTGATCGCCAACCTTACATTACATTTCATATTTGAAATCACCAATGACATTTTTTAGGCTGGATCAAGCTAATGCGCATGCGCAAATGTTTCAGAGGCGCGCGTCTGACTGTTTCTATAGAAACCGGTGCTTCTAAAGGCTGCTGCAGTGACGCGATGACTTTACCAGTCGGCGCTCTTATTTAGAAGGCGGGACTTAATGGACTATATTCACGGAGCGTTCTTTAGAACTTCCGCATTAATATAAGCCAGCTCGAAAACTTCCGGTGAGATGTCATTTGCTGGTGTGTTGAGCATCAGTAGTGTAATACTTAGTTTATAATCAGAATATAGTCACTTAAATAGTCAGGCATAGCATTAATTTAGTTATTCAAACGTAAGACAGCATAGAAAATAAATGAATAAAGACGTAACTCAATGTTCCTCCTCGGCTAAATTCAATTCGACCATTAGTTTTCACACTTTTATGTGAAAAAAAGCTTCGAAAATAAAATATTTATTGTGCACTTTAGTTAGATTAATTGAATAAAATGTGTGTTTTCACAAGTGTGCTGAAATCATTGATCTTGCGCTGCTCTGACTGACAGCTGCTGTGTTTACAAAGGGAGAGCGCGGTGCTCGCTTTCTGTGTAATTAATTCACAATAAAAGTTATTGTTTTCATAAGATTTTGTGAGTATTTCATACTTAACATTGACAAAATGTTTTTTCAAACCTAGTTATTTTATAATGTTTAATATTTAGTCAAAAACGAAGTGAAAAACGTTTAGAGGAAATGGCTGATATGTGCGCAAATAAATGCTACTTTGCCGCCACCTGCTGGTTAAAGTGCTAATTACTGTCTTTTTTTATTTTTAAATAAGTGTTTTCTATCAAATGTTAAATTTCCTACATTTTTAAACGTTCGGTTTTACAATGGGGACAATCTCAGAAGGATGAACAAATAATGTTTGTGGTCATCGCATTAAAAATAACATTTGAAGTGCTGGGGAAAAAATGTGTGTGCGTGTCTAATTACAGACAGGGCATTTTTAAATAGTCCCAATAGCTTCGTCTTTATTGCAATCAATAAAACTGGTTTATTGGCAAATTAGGTAAATGTAATAACTGCATTAAAATATAAATACAACATTAAAAAGTCAACCATAGATGGTTTTGTGTCGATGTACAACGACTACAGAATGAACAGCAAACAGTTCACCGGAAGTGCTCGAGCTGGCTTAACGACAACCAGGAAGTAACCCGTGCATAGTCCATTCCGCCATATTGCGCATTACACTTTCTCCCATTCAAAACAATATAAGTGACACGTCTTGTGTTAGTCTTCTAGTCTTTGGTCGAAGACTATATATTGAAAGACGATTTAGATATGAATGGGAGAAACTGCAACGCACAAAATGGCAGAATTTGTCCCGATTTCTAAGTAAAAGAGCCAATCGCAGATTGATAAAGTCATTGCGTCACTGTAGCTGCCGTTAGAGGCTCCGGTTCCCGAGACTCGTGCACTTGCGCATTAGCTTGTCTAGCCTGAAAAATAAGCTTTTTAAATGCTATTTTAACATAAGAAACAACATTTATGGGACGGTTAATGTCAGATTTTGTTGCTGATTTGAAATATGTAATTTATTTGGGAGTTCGCCAAGCTGTTTTTGCAAATAAATAGGTCTTTGTCTTGGTAGTCTCAGCCTCAGACGTTCAGCCAACGGTCCGTGGGTGTGACGTCTGAGGCTGAAACTACCAAGACATATGCATATGGCACACTTAACTGGAAACACTTAAGGAGTTTCGCAGTTGTCACAGAGATCGTATTATAGGGACATAAGAGGGTCTGTATCTCTTACCATTGGAGAAAACGTAACGGCTAACTTAGGCCATGTTCACTCTATCAGTTTTTGGGATTGACAACCGCATTTACTTACAGGTGTGAGTCTCGAAATGTCCCGTTCACACTGCAAGTTGCGTCTGTATGAACGTGCAACGAGAGTCAAGCCCGTATTCTCTTACTACCATAACGACAGTGACCAAAGTAATATTAAAGGTACAATTTGTGATATTTTTTCCGCTAGAGGTCGCTAGAAGCCTATTCAAAACAAAGGCGTAGTTTGATGACGCCAAGTTTTAGAGCGGAAACTTGGGACATATGGTCTCCATCTCAAAGGACGGTGCAAAAGAATAGGGATTGGAGTCTGGAAGAACTCATGTTCGTGGATGCGATTATTAACGTTACTGTAGTATGAAGCAGAGCAGGACCGAGTGTTGCGGGAGCTGAACGAGGAGCTGGAGCGATTGATCAACACACGCCTCACGAGCAGCGGGACTTTTATTATGACACAGTCGCCGGCGCCGCTTCCGCTTTTCCGGTCATGAGTTTACAGGAGCTGTCCTTGTCGACAGAACCAGCGGCAGATGGTAAACAGTAATTATGTTCCATAAATAATTAACACAATCCACCATAAAACGTGCAAGAAGTAAATAAGGAACTGCTTGAAGCGAGCTAGTGGTTTACTGGACGTTAGACACTACTTCCGCATTTGTCCACGGCACTGTTGTCATGTGGTTTCCACGTCAGTAAAGGCGGTAACAAAGGTAACTGACGTCATTGACAGGCGACTGCACTGCCCCGTGTCACTGTTTAGAATGGGAATTTTCTCATGATTTACAAGTAGTTGAAAACATTAGAGATATTGTTTGTAATCAGCTGGACACAATATATAACACTAGCCTAGTGGTTTTTGGATATTTTACTGCAAAAAATTTACATATTGTACCTTTAAAGATGGCAACGTCCATAAAACTGAAAAGTGTCACATTTGACATGACAAGAGACCAACTGAACTGTGAGGGTATCCATTCAAACTTCATTAACCAACAGCAGAATATAAACACGCAATAGCCGGAGTGTTTAATGTTGCACACGCGTGTCACGTCCTTTGAATTTAGAAAAAGAAATACAAAACTGACGGGAGCGGTTGTAAACAGTGATTGGATCTAACACCTTAAGATGACGAACAGCTCATATCTCTTTTGTTGCAAGTTACCAAAAGCGAAACCACACACAAAACACCGGCTCTCGCACTGTATGACATGACATACAACTAGTTATCCAGTCCTGTTCCGTTCACACAGCGCGAAAATTCTGAGAATGCGGTTGTGAGTCCTGAAAATTTACAGGTGTGAGTTCGGTGTAGGGCTGTTTAACGATAACCATGGTTATCGTGTACAAAATAAGAGTCTGTGTTTACGTAATATATGTGTGTTTGTTTTGTGTATAATTATTATGTATATATAAATTCACACACATACATGTATATATTTAAGAAATATAAGCATGTATGTATAAATATATAAATATATTTATGTTTTTATATATTTAAATTATATATAAATGTAAATATTTGTATAGAAATAAAATATTTTTCTTAAATATATACATGTATGTGTGTATATTTATATATACATAATAATTATACACAAAACAAACACACATATATTACGTAAACACAGACTCTTATTTTGTACACAATAACCACGGTTATCGTTGAACAGCCCTAGTTCGGTTATAAAATGCGCTTGTCACTCCCGTAAATAAACGTAAATAAAATGTGTGAACGTAATTAAGGACTCAAATACAGGACTGACAACCGTATTCTGCTGCTGTGTGAACGTGGCCTTAATCACATGCAGCCCTTCTCAGCCTATCGTGTCGCCGTTCAGAACGCCTCCCTGCATACCGCCCTTACCGCCAGTTAGCATTAGCCGTTACACTTTTTTGGCTAAAGGTTGCAGGCAGTGCCCTATGCAGGCTTGCCTTCCAGTGGCTTTTTGTTGTCATCCGCTTGTTGAATTATACAGGATATCCGGGAGACGCGTGTCGCGTTCTTTAACGGTCCACCTGGAAACAAATGCTGTGACGCTAAACCCCATTGTGGAAGAAGAATGCCGTCATGTTCATAACAGTAGGCCTATCAATAGTGATGGGAAACCAAGGCTTTCTGAAGCATTTGAGGCTTTCATCAAATTGTGCCGAAAAACGGTTCATTACTTGAAGCTTTTAGCGACATCTGGTGGTCAGACTTGTTTCTCCACCATATCTAAATCATCGCGGAGCAGATCTAGGGTTTGAAAAAGCACGTGACAAAAGCTTCGGAAGTCTGTGACATACGGAATTACTCTTGTCTTGAATCAGTTCTATCTAATATAAACTAATCTCATCTAAATTAATTTGTGACAATGAGACCACCACTCGTGTCATGTGTAACCTGATCAACGGATTCACACACTGATCAATAATATAAAATATACAATGATGTGAATAATGACATTAGTAGTTAAAAAATATTTTGGGTGGGCTGTTTAACCCTTATGTTATGTTCAGGGTCTCTGAGACCCCAGCAATAAAACATGATTGAATGCATTTTCCTTTATGCAACTGACGCGCCAATTCTTTCAAACCAGCTGTCTCGATTTTCCGATACTGCATGTCGTTCGAAGCTTCAAACGTCACCAATCACGTGGTATTGTCATTTCGATACAAGCATCGGTACAGTGTGCGATACAATAGAGCTTTGAAAATTGCGTCGGAGCCTCAAAGCCTCGGTATCAACCGTCCCATCACAACCTATCAACTAAATGCTGGATTTTCAAAAGTATGTGAAGTTTATGGCTTCATTGTTGCAGTAAACTTGCACAATGCTCTTGAATTAAAATTCTGTCCCATGGTAAAAATCGCGTTCCGGGGGGTAAAATTCGTTTTTTTGGCGGGGTTCCCCTGCTAAAATGTGCATTCCTGGGGCTAAATATCATGTTATTTGGGGTCGCTTCAAACCGCAGACATGAAAAACAACCTGCGGCAACAGTGTAAACCCTAGCACACGTACATCTCGGAGACGTCTATTTGATGTGCGTGTTTACGTCTGGAAGATGTATTATTTAGGGTGTTTGCTCATCTGGAATACGTCTATAGAACGTATCCTGTCAGATGTCAAATGGACGTTTAGAAGACGTCTTTAAGATGTTTATGATTTAGAATGTATGTAAAACTGACATCTTAAAAACGTCTATTAGATGTTTGTAAACAGCAGATGCTTTCCAGATGAAGTGATCTTTAACAGCCCTGATAGCACACGTAC
The DNA here is from genome assembly GCF_024489055.1 of Chanodichthys erythropterus. Taxonomy (NCBI): domain Eukaryota; kingdom Metazoa; phylum Chordata; class Actinopteri; order Cypriniformes; family Xenocyprididae; genus Chanodichthys; species Chanodichthys erythropterus. The sequence continues at coordinate 11,762,862 of NC_090232.1, read as the reverse complement.
ATCTCGGAGACGTCTATTTGATGTGTGTGTTTACATCTGGAAGACGTATTATTTAGGGTGTTTGCTCATCTGGAATACGTCTATAGGACGTATCCTGTCAGATGTCAAATAGACGTTTAGAAGACGTCTTTAAGATGTTTATGATTTAGAATGTATGTAAAACTGACATCTTAAAGACGTCTATTAGATGTTTGTAAACAGCAGATGCTTTCCAGATGAAGTGATCTTTAACAGACGTCTTGCAGACGTACGTGTGCTATCTGGGAGACGTCTTGCAGACGTACGTGTGCTATCTGGGAAAGTAGCCCAATTCCGCGGGAAATCCGCGACTCGGCAACACTGGCAGTCACGTGGTACAATTAGAAGCTGTACAAGATGAAATCACGTAATTGCGGTTACGACATGGCACAAACGCACCTTGATTACAACGATATACTGTAGTTCTGTAGCCTACCGTTATCTTTATAGTTGTGGTGTGGACTCTGCTATTCCTTTAGTTAGAACGATTTTTTAGAGCTAGGGCCTATCGTTATAATTATTGTCCTCCGTGTAAATGGCATTTACTTTTTTAAATCGTGCGAATGCTTGCGAAGTTGTGGCATTGAAAATGAGAAAAAGTAAATTCTTTGGATTAATAACCTTTATTTTATAAATATAATGCACTTTGGCTGCAGTTTGTCTGTATCACAACTCCTCAGCCTTCGTTGACATTAGTGAATATTGAGCAATGATGTTTATCATTTTGATATATATATAAAAGGGTTAGGAGACCTCGTTTTAAACTTTTGTTAGTCTGTTTATAGGCTCCGAGGACTTTATAAGTCTTGGTTGTTTAAATTAAGGTATGGTCCAACAACGCTGTGTATAATTGCATCTATTTCACTGGGGGGGTTAGACGAATAATGCTCCAGAGAAACTGCAGTAGGCACAGACGGAGCACAGAAATTCTGCACAGATGGTGTGCCAGAAAATGGAAACACATCAGTTTAATGAATTCAGAAAAAGGAGAAACTTCAAACGAAATGTGCTGACAGGTGAAAGTAACATGTCGTCCAGAACAGAGTGGGAGTTAATTAACGGATGAACGGGTGCAGGTCTAGTGTGAGCTAGGTTTCTCTCTTAATGATATTATCGCATAAATAAATTATACATTTTTTGGCCCCTTAACATTTTGCAAAGTGCCATCATTTTCATTACAATATTAGTTTATTAAATGTGTAATAAGGAAAAGAAACATATTTAAATATGTTTAAGTATATGTATGTATTTCAGTATAGGCTAATGGGGGTGAGGTTTTTACAGTACAGAAGAAAAGAACTGGGATGGGCTGCTATTATTATTTTTATTCTATTTACATTTAATCACTTTACAACTTAAATATATAAATGATTCTGCTAATTTAAGCATCTGGACGTGCTTCTTGCCACAGGGCAGCAGCAGGTTACTCAGGAGGAGGAAAGCACAGCTGGTGACCGACGGTTGTATCTTCATGCTGCCGCGAGGGGGCGCATGCGCGCACCGATCGAACACAGTTAAAGACAAAGCTTGAACCTCAACCGATAACTCATCTCCTTTACCAGAGGTCGTGAACAGGTAACTGACGCATCGCCGCGCTGGATTTAATGGAAGTCTGCTTGCAAATGTACGTTGATCTTTACCTGGAGGACATATCTTAACTTTTGACCTACTGGAAGATACCTCAGAGCGTTTGATCGTTTGAGTAAGTATCCATTTCAAATTCAACTGTGCATGAAATTAGCTGAATATGCTTAATTTCAATTTATCTGCTAATTATTATTGATAGGAGTAACATTTAAATCGAGAGCATAGTGTTTTAATAAGCTACTTGTGAATTCCTGTATTTCTGCTTTGAAGTAAATCTTTATCACTGGAATTCAGCATATAGGGCTATATTATTATAAAATATTTTGTTTTATGTTATTTTATATTCATAAACTAAAATGGGGACCAATAGGTACAAGAGTTTTTATGAATGTATTGCAACATTTGCAGCACCATTCATGACTATACATCAGCATGACTGCATATCAGGTGAATTGGTGAAAATAAAGCTATTGATTTATACAAAGTACAAACCTTTCAGTCTTATTTACTACTGTTAGCCCTTTAAATTGAGCACAATTTAATGTAGGAATCTCAGCTCCTCTTATACACACACACATGCACACAATGCAGCGTGAGACTGAAAGTATGAATAAATAAAAGGATTTAAAAAGCTTTTACTTGTTAATGTTTGTGGCTTTTCTACATTCTTTTCAGTGAATAAATGTGTATGTCCGTGTAAATCTATGTGTGTAACTGACTCTCTGTCCTTTTTCAGGTCATACATGAAGATACAGATGACCTCAAGATGTGAAGGAAGAAAACAAATGAATAAAGACGAGGTATACATAGGCTATTAGATAAAGAAGAGGATCTTTATTTGCTTTTGTTGTCATCCATATTGTCTGTGGAGGTAAAAGTGAAATGTGTATTTAATACTGTATGGAAGAAGAGATGCATTGGCTTTGAGTTATTGAAACGACAAAGAAAAGAACAATGGATTTGAGATCATCTGCTTTTTTCACTCAAGGCTTTCAAGCCTTTATGTGCATGAATGGAAACTTCGGTACCTGAAATGTACAGTAAAAAATTAAAACTGTTACCATGTAGTTTAGTTATGATGTAGCTATGTCGTAGTTTACCCACTCAACATCACGGGAAAACCACTATGAATCTGACCCCAACCCAGTTCTATGACCTTCCCAGGGCATTGGACCTTCAACGTGAACCTCAAAACAAGAGCAAGTCGACTCCAGCCAGCTTCTTCAACAGCTCCTTCTTCTTCCAGGATAATGCTGCTTTAGAATGGCAGCTGTTCCTCACCATCCGAGAGCCTGGCACCATTATATTAACTTTCCTTTACTCTGTTTCCTTCCTTGTGGGATTCTTTGGAAATGTCATGTCCCTCAAAGTCCTACTCGGCCAGCGCGGAAGCGCGCGTCTGTCGGGTGCGAGCGCCACCCGCTGCCTGCTGATAAACTTAGCGGTGTGCGACCTGGCAGTGGTTTGCGTGTGCATGCCCGTCACCCTGGGCCACCGCATCTACACGCCATGGGTTTACGGGAACTTCCTGTGCCGCGCGGTGCCATTCACGCAAGCGGTTTCTGTTTCCGCCAGTGTCCTGAGCATCACTGTCATCAGCATCAGCCGGTACTATGCTGTTCACTCGCCGCTACAATCCCGAGCCTACTTCACTCGTCGACGCATCCTCGCCTCTGTCGCAATCGTGTGGCTGATCTCCTCAGTGATCTGCATGCCAGTTGCAATAGTTACCAGGCGCGATGAAGTAGCTTTGATTGAAGGGCTAGCCATCGTGCTGCCAGTCTGTGGAGAGGTGTGGCCTCAGCCACGCTTGCGACAGGCCTACAACGTCCTGCTGTTCAGCGCACTCTACTGCCTACCCGTTGCGTTTAACCTCACTCTAGCCTTCCTCACGTGTCGCCGGCTGCGCAGCACTGGCTCCGAGGGTCGGTTCACAGAGCTGGACCCCCGTTCTCAGGCGCTTCATGAAACAAGGTTGCAAGGGCGCAGGCAGATCGCACGTATGGTGGCAGCTTTGGTGCTGCTCTTTGCTCTGTCATGGTTGCCTATGTATGTGACTGATATTTGGCTGGACCGTGAGCTGCGCCATCCACCAGGCTGGCTCCTTCAGACCAGGCCCTTTGCACAATGGTTAGGCCTCACCAACTCTTCTCTCAACCCCTTTTGCTACTGCTTCATTGGTGACCTCCACCGCTCAGCCAAGGCTTTGCGTTTGCGCCTCTGTGGCCCATCCCCGGCCTCAGCGCTGGCTCTGGCCTCCCTCCCAAAAATATTCAACCTGCAGAATCAAGACAAATCTCCAGGGGGCTCCGCTGACAACTCAACCAACTCTTGCGGGGAGGATGCTGGGAATCTCAAACTGTCGATGTGGTGGACTCAATCTCGCACGTGTGAGTCAATGAGCTTACCTTACCACTTAGGAATGACTGAAGCAATTGCACTGGATACATAGCGAGCATGGTGCACTGCTATGGGCATTTGCTCTCAGATGTGTTGTGCTTCATGTTTTGTGCTTCTATAAACCATTTGTTCCAAACCTGTTTGACTTTCTTTCTTTTGCGGAACACCAAAGATGACATTTTGAACTGTTTTTGTCCATATAATGAAATTCAATGAGACCCTATTGACTTTCATTATATGGACAAAAAATTCACTTTTCAGAATATCTTCTTTTGCGTTCCACTGAAAAAAACAAAGTTATACTGGTTTGGGTGATCTCAATGACATGAGGGTGAGTAAATTATGACTAAGTTTTCAATTTTAGATGAAACATTCATGGAATATTCTCAAGTGGGAATTGGAGAGTTCATGTGTGAGCATTGGGCGCTTTTTTAAACTCGAAACATTACTTGTTTAACTGCATAGTGATCAAACACTTCATATTCCAGTTGGAGTAGATGTAACTTTCTTAGCCATGGTTAGATTTGCTGTAAATGTACTAATGATATGTAATAAATATCTTGCCATTGAAACTTCTTAGGGTCCATGTAAGAAATCCATATCGTAAACAAATAAAGTGGTTCGGTGCATAATGTATAAAGTCATGCTGCTAAGTTTTGCCTAGAGCAGTGTCTTAAAATAAACCAAATGTCATTAAATGCTGCTCCTATACGTCTAGCAGGGCAGCTTAATTAAAATGATCATCTGAGTGAAACCGAGACATACATACGCACTCACACCTACAATCTCTGGTGAAGAAACACATGGAAACGTCTTTCTGTGAACACATTCACAGCTTCTCGCCTTCTCTACTAAATGTGGAAACCATCTGCATCTCAAGTCATCACCCTCTTCTTAGTGTTATCTTACTGAAGTCAGAGCAGAAACTTAAACTACATTGCACCATTCAAAAGTTTGGTGTCAGTAGAAAAAAAGAAATACCTAAATTGATCAAAAGTGACAAAAGACATTTATACTGTCGCAAAAGCTTTCTACTTCTTTCGAACTATCTATTCATCAAAGAATCTTAAAAAAAGGGTAAGCAGCACAACTGTATTCAACATTAATGATAATAAGAGCACCAAATCAGCATATTAGAATGATTTCTGAAGGATCATGTGATACTGAAGACTGGAGTTATAATTCAACTTTGCCATCACAGGAATAAATTACATTTTACAATATATTACAAATATATATTACATACTAGTGTATGTAGAAATTACAGTGACTTATTTAACCTAATTAATAAAAAATAAATAAATAAATAAATAAAATTGAGTCTCTAAATGTTCCTGCACAATACTGTAATGCTTGTCACTATACTTAAAAATATGAGGAGGAATGCCCTCTGGTGAAAATGCTAAATATTTTATTGACTTGGAAATATTATATCAGCAGTTGCATAAGAAGCTACAGTAACTGAAAAGAAATTTGACATTTGACATGTATGATGAAGGGAGACCTATTAGTAAAAACAACAACAAAAAATCATAATATGTACAGATTTTAATATATATATATATATATATATATATATATATATATATATATATATATATATATATTTGGGATTATAGTGTATGCTGTTATATATCATACTTCCCTGTCCTATTTTGTTTTATAGGTACATACATTTCCATGAGTTCTGTAAATGTGAATATTTTCTGCTATATAGACATGACAGGTGTGTTGTTTATTCCACTATCTTGGCATTGCAGTCTATATGTTAAATGATTCACCAATCAATAGCATAAAAACATTATGTCTCAGAGAGGACATGACCTCAGATTTGTCAATATAATATATATAAACAGCTACATTTAATTTAGTACCCACTGCTCTTGCTCTTTGTAGCCACCTTCTCATATGCTCTCTTCTAATCAGCCAGAAGCTTTCAAGTGACTTGTAGTGGCTCCTGTGCACAATTGATTCTGAAAGATTGAATGAGGGTACCTGGGTATAACATGATCACATAGAGACCAAACTGTTGTGTTGCTGCTTCTGTACACATGTATCTAGCTGGAAGAACGTCTTGTATCTTAAGCACTGCATTTATAAGAAGTTGTGTCAACTTCTCGAGATGTACATGCCTTAAAATGTACTTCTTAACAGTTCAGGTAACCCACAGACTAGATCATTTTGAAAAAAAAAATCTTCCTCAGACCCAGATATTAAAGGGTTAGTTCACCCAAAAATGAAAATTATGTAATAAAGGGTTAGTTCACCCAAAAATGAAAATGATGTCATTAATGACTCACCCTGATGTCGTTCCAAACCCATAAGACCTCCGTTCATCTTCGGAACACAGTTTAAGATATTTTAGATTTAGTCAGAGAGCTTTCTGTCCCTCCATTGAAAATGTATGTACGGTATACTGTCCATGTCCAGAAAGGTAATAAAAACATCATCAAAGTAGTCCATGTGACATCAGTGGGTTAGTTAGACGTTTTTGAAGCATCGAAAATACATTTTGGTCCAAAATAACAAAAACTATGACTTTATTCAGCATTGTCTTCTCTTCAGGAATCCTTTCCATTGAATTGATTCCATTGAATCCTTTCATCTGTCGGCGTTGGTAATGCATCTTTATGTCACTGTGGTTGTTTTTGGCGATTAGGACATCCGCAACATTTTGAAGCATCGAAAATACATTTTGGTCCAAAAATAACAAAAACTACGACTTTATTCAGCATTGTCTTCTCTTCCGGGTCTGTTGTCAATCCGCGTTCATAGTTGCTTCTCAATTCTTATTTGTGCATCCTCGTTTCCTTTCCTCGCTTCCTTTCCTTGCGTCTTAGCTCCACCCCTTCAAGACTCGAGGGAAGGAAACTAGGAAAAGAAGCGAGGACGGAGGAATTGAATCAAGTAAAATGAAATATCCTCACTCCCTTTAGCATCACTTCAAAGCGTCATCAGCTGTGCATGAGGGATCTACTCATATGTTGTTAAAGTTTGGTTATTAAAAAAATATAATAAATATTAATAAAGCAAGATGCCCCATTGAAATATGTGACATGTAAAGTTTATTTAAACTTAAAGCATACATTTAAATTATTGTGACAGATATGAAGGGGGAGGAGAATTTATGTGTGCGTCAGGTTTCTCGAGGAGAAAGTCTTCCGCAAAGGATGCACCTGTGTATCCTCGCTCATGCCTCCTCGGGAAGCTTCCTCACTCCTCGTTCCTCACCTCCTCGCAGTGCAATTAGAGAATTGAGATGTCCTTCAAGATGGCTGAGCTCCATCGGTTTCCGGGTCATAGGATGGAGGATGGAGGAGCGAGGAAACGAGGAGGGATTCTTCTTCTTCTTCTTTCCTGTTTTACGGTGGTTGGCATCCAGCTTATTGCTGCATTACTGCCCCCTTCTGCTCCGGAGTGTGGTTCACATCTCAGCAGTGACGCTGCTGATGTAAGACGCTGCTGACGTGTTATCCGGTGCGCCCGAGCTTCGTTTACAGTCTGAGGGAGACGCACGCTGTATTCAAGCTATTCTACATTGTTTGTATTTTGGTATTGCTATATTTTTTAAAATGGTGCATAAGTGTGCATGTCGTGGATGTCCTAATCGCCAAAAACAGTGACGTAAAAGTGCATTACCAACGCCGACAGATGAAAGGATTCAATGGAATCAATTCAATGGAAAGGATTCCTGAAGAGAAGACAATGCTGAATAAAGTCATAGTTTTAGTTATTTTTGGACCAAAATGTATTTTTGATTCTTCAAAAACTTCTAACTAACCCACTGATGTCACATGGACTACTTTGATGATGTTTTTATTACCTTTCTGGGCATGGACAGTGCACTGTACATACATTTTCAATGGAGGGACAGAAAGCTCTCGGACTAAATCTAAAATATCTTAAACTGTGTTCTGAAGATGAACGGAGGTCTTACGTGTTTGGAACGACATGAGGGTGAGTCATTAATGACATCATTTTCATTTTTGGGTGAACTAACCCTTTAAGTACTCACTCTCATTTCGTTCAAAACCTGTAAGACCTTTGTTCATCTTTGGAACACAAATTAAGACATTTTTGATGAAATCCATGAGCTTTCTGGCCTCCAATAAAATTATTACCACTTTCAAGGCTCAGAAAGGTAGTTAAGACATTGTTAAAATAGACCATGTGACTACAGTGGTTCAACCTTATTATTATAAAAGGGCCAAGAATACTTTTTGTGCACAAAAAACAACCAAAAATAACTTTATTCAGGGTTTGGAACGACATGAGGGTGAGAAATTAATGACAGAATTTTCATTTTTGTGTGAACTTAACCCTTTAAGCCACTGGTCTCAAACTCAGTTCCTGGAGGACCACAGCTCTGCACAGTTTAGCTCCAACTAGCTCCAACTCAAACCTGCTTGGAAGTTTCAAGAAATCCTGAAGACCTTGATTAGCTGGATCAGGTGTGTTTGATTAGGGTTGGAGCAAAACTCTGCAGAGCTCTGGCCCTCTAGGAATTGACTTGGCGACCATCGCTTTAAGCCTACATTCAACCATGAAAATGCAGTAGGGATTTTTTCTGCATCTGTTTTTGTCACACTTACATTTTGTAATTACAAGAACCTATAAATAACTGCATCTCTGCTGCTAAAGTGGTGTACAGTTGACAGTATGCCAGTGGCCCTCGAGGACTGAGTTTGGACACCCCTTTTATAATGTTTTCAGAGCTTCAAATGTTTTACTTCAGTACTAAGGAAGTACATAATTTTAAAGTACTAAGAGCACTAAGGGTGTGTTCACACTTGGCAGGTTTGGTTCGATTAAAACGAACTCTGGAAAGGTGGGTCTCGGTCCACTTCCAAATGAACTCTGGTGCGGTTTGATTAAAATATGAATGCAACATCAGCCAAACACTTGTAAACAAACCAAAAGCAGGACATGATGTCATAAGATGCAACCCTAAAAAGGACAGAATGAAAAATACCTGTTTTTTCTCATCAGGAGCTGCGTTGCCCATTACAGGTACAGGCATTGGAACTGCATCTCCCTGCTGCAGATCTTCATTTATGTGTAACATGATTTCCTTCTTCTGTTTTGACTCCATTTTGTAAGCTCTTTTTTAAAATCTGAGCTGGTAAAAAATCCCATCATATGTACAAACATACAGCGGCGCATTTTGCCTCACAATACATCATAAAAGCTGTTGTCATTTTTTGTCTTTAAGTTCAATGTTAATAACGACAGTGTGAACGCTAAGCTAATAGGACTAAATGTATCATTTTCTTTTTTGGTCCTAACAGAACTATAAGTGTGAAACACCCTAAAAATACTCAAAGAGTAGTAAAGTGATTCTGTAAACTGGTTTTCTGGTGTTTTCTTTTTCAACAAATTTCTTGATAAAGCATGCACATACATATTGCATCCTAAAAATAATGACTGCGTGTGAATTCTGCAGTCCTGGCTCTCTCATACATTATTAATGAGTTCATCTTCATCAGCACAGTCTCCGTGTAAATAGATAGTGACATTTTGCCCAAGGGATATAAATGTGGGTAATTTTAGTAGTTGCGTGTGTATTTATAACTAAATGCACTGCATGACGAAAAGTATTTGTACAGTACACCCAAACACTACACCCATATGCTTGAGAACATTTAAAGGGGGGTATCACACAGTTTCTGCCAATCTCATGTTAATCTTGAGTACATAAAGAGTAACAAAGCATCCTTCATATCTCCGAAAAGTCTTTAGTTTTGCGATATTTATAAAAGATAGATACGCTAAACGGAGTCTTTCCGGAAAAGCCGAGATCCTGGAGGCGAATCTGCCGTCAGTGTCGTGGGCAGAGCTAAAAAGCACGCACAGCTTCTGCGATGGCTGCTAGCTGCAACATCATAAGGGAACAAAAGCTTTCGTGTTATTTACATTATATGCACTTGTGCGCCGATTGCCAAACGGATATCGGATTCAGTTTTACTCACCACCCGCGATCTGCAAATCCAGCACCAAACTGGGACTTGTTTTAGTATTCATCACCTAGATCCCGCAAACAAACAAACATACGTGCACAACTCCGCTGCTGCCCTGGAAAAACAAACTTCATGCACTGTTCACTTAACGCTTGTTTTTTTTGGGAAACTGAAAAAGGTAATCTTTCCCTCACAACCAAAAACACACTCCTTTGTTGACAGGAGCTGCTTCACATTTCGGAGGCCTTAGCCCTTTGGAGGTAGGAATACTACATCCAGTACAGTGACATGAAAAATTATGTGAACCCCTTGCAGAATCTGTGAAAAGGAGAATTATTTTAATAAAATAAGAGGGATAATAAAAAAAAAAATGCATGTTATTTTTTGTTTAGTACTGTCCTGAGTAAGATATTTTACATAAAAGATGTTTGCATTTAGTTCACAAGACAAAACAATAGCTGAATTTATTAAAATAACCCCATTCATAATGTGAACCATTGATTCTCAATACTGTGTGTGGTTACCTGATGATCCACGATGGTTGTTCATGAATCTCTTGTTTGTTCTGATCAGTTAAACTGAGATCTGTTCTTCACAAAATATCTCTAGCTCCTTCAGATTCATCAGTTTTATTGGGTAACATCAGTAATATTTGAACCCTTTCCAGCAGTGGCTGTAGGATTTTGAGATTCATCTTTTCACACTGAGGATAACTGAGGGACTCAAATTGATGCTCCAGAAGGAAACATGATGCATTAAGAGCTGAGGGGTGAAAACTTTTGAATTCAAATATCAAGGTAAATTGTACTTAATCTTTCTGCCGGGAAACATGCAAGTATCTTCTGTTTCTTCCGAAGGGCAGTACTAAATGAAAAACAATGATATTTAAACAAAATAAGAAAAATTGTGACATTCAAAAGTTTTCACCCCTCTGCTCTTAATGCATCGTGTTTCCTTCTGGAGCATCAGTGAATGTTTGAACCTTTTTTAATAGTTGAGTTTGAGTTGTCCTCAGTGTGAAAAGATGAATCTCAAAATCCTACAGTCACTGTTGAAAAGGGTTCAAATATGCAAAAATGCTTGAAAACTGATGAATCTGCAGGAGCTGGAGAATTTTTCTGAAGAACAGATCTCAGTTTAATTGCTCAGGAAAACAAGAGACTCATGAACAACCATCACAAAACATAAAAACAGTGGTGGATCATCAGGTAACCACACACAGTATTGAGAATCAATGGTTCACATACTTATGAATGGGGTTATTTTAATAAATTCAGCTATTGTTTTGTCTTGTGAACTAAATGCAAACATCTTTTATGTAAAATATCTTACTCAGGACAGTACTAAACAAAAAATAACATGCATTTTTTTATTATCCCTCTTATTTTATTAAAATAATTCTCATTTTCACAGATTCTGCAAGGGGTTCACATAGTTTTTCATGCCACTGGATGTCATATTTAAGAAAAGTAACCGTAATAAAATTGACTGATATTCATTGTGAGGTGTAAAATACTGTAATTTCTTTCTTACGTTGCAATCTAACGGTTATTTTTCTGAAATGAGACCGATGATGTATGCAGTCTTCAAAGTGTGCAGCCTCTGAATTGGGACACAGCCATTGTTGAAAAATCTCTCGGCTCTCGTATCCCGAACAAAACGCGTTTATGGGCGTGTTCATGCTCTTGCTCTGGGTGATGTGTGTGTGCACACTTATCAGGGAGATTGCCTATACAAGGAATTCCACTCTCTTTTGATGTCATACAGGCCATACTTGAAAAAAACTAATTACAGTGCTTACTTAAAACGAACCCAAAATTGAAAATTAACATTTATTAATATGTTTAATAAATGAACATTTTAATTTCATTTTAGATTCATTTTAAGTCAGCCATATAGTCATTTTCAAACAATAGTTGAGTTAAATAAAACTACCCAGCAGGTTGGGCAAACATTTAACCCAACAGTTGAGTTAAAACAACCCAAATATCTGGGTTTTTCCATTTTCAACCCAACTTGGGTTGTTTTTAACCCAGCATTTTTTAGAGTGCATGAAATAGCATTACGCCCCCCATTTAAATTTAAAATCCATGGGTGTTAATCAGGGGTGCATTAATGCACTGAAGCGCAGGCGCCTACTAACTGCACGAAAACAATAATTTTGAAATAATTATTTTTATACATGGGAGTTTACAGTAGTGACAGCTGCCTTCTATAAGCAAACTAACACACCTGTAAATTTTCAGGACTCGTATTTTCAGCAAAGCCTGGACTGGAGAGCTAGTTTTCCGTAACGCCATACAGTGCGAGAGAGTCGCTTTGCGCTGAATGGGAAATTCAGTCATTTACAAAGGCGTGGATCATGTCATCTGAAGGTTTTATATCATAGAGTTGTTAAAAGTACCAACTTCGGTTCCTAGTCGGTACTGAAATTTTAAAAATGTGATGCTTTGAGTGCTGTTGAGCAGCCATCTCTGATTGGCCATTGTGTTCACGGCTCATCGGGTATGTCTGTGATTGGCTTCAATTATCAACGCTGTAAAAACATTGTAAATAATCATCAATGAAGCTCGTCACCAAGGCGCTTACTCACGGGAGCGTTAAAATCAGGTCGCGGACCAGTCTGCTGATGGACTCCTACTTTCAAACACTCCCGATTTCAAATTGAAACACTTCCGTGTGCTTTCAAATGCTGCCATGCGTTGATCATTGTAGCCAATCCGATGAGGCGTCAACACAATTTGCCAATCAGAGGTGTTCCGCTCAACGAATCCGCTCAACAGCGCTGAAAGCATCACATTTTTAAAATTTCAGTACCGATAGATACTGAAGTCGTAGTAGGTACTTTTGACAACTCTACCAGTCACTTTCTTCTATTTCTGCTTTAAAGTCTAAATTTTCATTTCAGGAGGAAATGTGCTGCGTAACCAGTGAAGTTCATTCTCGGGTTTGAGCTTCTGGAAGAAGTTTGTTCATTCAAGGGCCCGTTTCAATAAGGAGGTTCAACCAACTCTGAGTTAAAACTTGAACTCTGAACTGACTTACCCTGAAATGGGAAACTGATGCTGCGTTCCAATTCGCCTACTTATACTACGCCCTAAAAGTATGTACTCTTTCTGTGAACAAAAAGTACTTACTTTTGAGTGTGTAGCAAAAGAGTAGACAAGCTTTGGGACATACTAACACGTCATACAATCGCGTCTTTTCTCTCTGTCGCATCCAGTCACCGTAAACTGCCCTGTCAATCATCTTACATCCTCCACATTTCATTTAGTTAATTTCCTACCGTATCGGAGAGAAATACAGCACGTTGATCTGCAGTCGCGGGTCTTTCATGAGGAGAACTCTCCTCATATTAATGCATAATGATGCATTTAAAAGTTAATGGCCATTCGGATCTTTATAAAAGTCCACATTGGTATTTGCAGATGAAAAAATAACACGGGTAACATTAAATATATATTTTCTATCAGGTTAAACTGATTATTAGTCACTCAAATCTCTCAGCGTCGATCGCGCGTATCCGCCATGTTTTGTAGTTTTTTAACACTTTTTACTCGTGTTTGTAGTTCTGAACTGAATCCTCGTCCAATGCGCAATGGGTTGTGGGCAATATTAGCCTTTATAGTGTGCACGGATCCACACTTCAAAAATCTACCGGAAATAGTAGACCATCCGGGGACTTTTGGCATACTCTTTTCAACATACTATGCTTTGGGACACACTTATTTTAATCTCACATACTATTTAGGATGGATAGTATGGACATTGGAACGCAGGGCGAGTTTTCTGTTTCAGAACAGCTGAATTGAGTTAGTTCAGTCGACTCAGAGTAGGTTGACTGAGTTAAGCGCGTGCACCACGACTACGAAAAGCCATCATCAATGGAACTCCGATATTACGATTCTCCATGACAACAGCACGTGACAAACTGACGTCCACATACTTCTGAGTCAATGCAAGTTTAATTCTTCCCACTGTTATAATATCAAAGGTGAAAACTGTTAGAATGGTAAGTTATTGAACTAATATTTATTTTCATGGTATCCCACTTACAAAAAAAGAGAGAAAGAAATAAAATAATAATTTAAGTGTTTTTTTTTTGTTTTGTTTTTTGCAAATTATGTTCTATTTATCCTTTAGACTAAAGTAGCAGTTCTTTGCAATAAGTGTAAATAGTAATTAGATGCCATTTAATTTTTATACTGGCAGATGCATACTATTTGCACCTCAGTATTGTTGTACATTAAAAGGATGCAATAATAACAGAGTGTAAATGATTGTATCATTTAGAACATTGTCTTCATTGTTATTGAAAATAAATACCTTTCTGATGTGTGATGGGAAAAGGGAGAATATTGAGCTCGGCAGAAGGAGGATTCAAACCCAGACAAACGTGTCACAAGTTATCTCATTGTGCTCAACACGCTACTGCCTACTCACTGAAGCCAGCAAACGTGTTGATTTTAACCTTGTATGACATTGGTAGGCAGAGCTACTGTTAGGAATAGACACTCCGAATAATCTTGCGACTAAATATCTTATATCATTTTCTTATAAAAAATCCATTTTGATTTAAGAATTTTTAGATATTTATACTTGAAATATGACAAAAATACTCAGTAAGAAAAGCATTTTTGCAGCATGAATGAAATATTTAAACATCACTTGCACTTTGAAAAGGGGAGGAGATCAAAGGAAGCTCTGGGTTTACTGAAGAAAACCTGCTCCTGACCAGATTAGGTTCACAGAGTAAGTTAGCATGGTAACTGACTCTGAGTAAGAGTTACTTCCCTTTTAGAAATGGGCTTGACTTACCCTGCTTTCTCGGGTTTGACATACCTCCCATTCTGAAACAGAAAACCCAGAGTTTCCCTCATTTCAGGGTTAACATACTCAGAGTTTTCACTTAACCTGCTTTCTGAAACAGGCCTCTGGTTCGGTTGAGCTTCTTGAACTAACCCTTGTGTTAATAGATAATTGACCTCCCTTTGCTGCTTTAACAGCTTCCATTCTTCTGGGAAGGTTTGATGCTAAAAATGTTGAATGTTGGATGAAGAGATTTGTTCCCATTTGTACACACGAGCATCAGAGAGTTGAGTGATTGGTACTGACTCGCAGTTTGTATTTCATTCCAAAGGTCTTCAGTGGGGTTCTGATCTGAACTTTACACAGGCCATACATGAGTTGCCAGTATGCATTATTATAAATGCATTTTTTGGAATGTATACTGTATGCAAATATGTGCACATACTCTAAGTCTGACAAATCACATGTGATGTAACTTACCAAGTCTCTGTGTGTGTGTTGGTGTATATATGTAGTGTACCTGCTGTGGTCCTAATTCTGCCTTCCAGTCTCAGCATCAAACTGCCAGTGTTGTGTAACTGTGAGGTTTGAGCAGCAGTGTCAGGGAAGCTACGCAGGCTACTGATTAATGAAGGTACAAGTTATCCTTTTAAAGAAGTAGTTAACTATACAAGCTCGAACAAAAATGAACTACATTGGCTCAACATGGAGTAAATTGTATTTTTCACCTGTGCAATCAAATCAGTGTTTATATGGCACAAGTTACAGAATATCTACTCAACAGAATTATGGCAACAGATTAAATATTAATTAAACACAGCTGTTTAGAACAATCAAATCAATTATTTATCAGATAAGCAGTTTAACAGTGAATCATTTAACATGAGAAACTGCAAATAGATCATATAAAAATGTAACTGATTAAAAAAATATATTTGCGTAATTGCGTTTAGGTAGTTCTGAATTGTTTAGTTCCAGACTTTTAAAATTATAATACAATTAAACTAAGTATTAAATAATATTATTAAATTATGTTAAATGTAGGTAAAATACATAATATAGGCTGGCTTGAAGTGTCCAGAAATCATTTTAGCATCCATACTTTGTCAGAGGTGCGTTGGAGTTTATTATGGATATATATTGTGGATATTTAATTTAACATTATTATGGGTATTTAAGTTTATACATGAACATAAAAGAAAACATTTGAATATGCTGAGAGAATACACAACATCAGCTCTAAGAGATTCTGTAGGCTTAGAGAAAAAGCTGCAGTGGTTTAAAGGTTTAGGTTTCATGAGGCTTGAGTGAGAGTGAAAGTTGTAAATTGCCTCTGCACTTTCAGACACAGGCTGGTATCAGATATACAGTGATTATATTATGTAAATCAGCCAATTTAAAATCAACAGTATACCCAAAGAGCAGAAAGTTTGATTGGGTAGTTTATAATGCTTTCAATCAAGTCAAGTTACAAACGTCACACGTTACTTAACAAATATTCTCAAGACTCTTGAGGCTTCTTGTACTGTATTCTTTCAGTCTTTCTAGACTCTAGACCATGAAAGAGCGTGAGAGAAAGTGTGATCCATATCCCTCACCATAAACACCACAGAGCTGTGAAGTCTGTCACAACTAATTGTAAGGCTGCCAATCTCACTATACATCAGCACTGTATCTGAAAACGATGCACACATGATGTAGTCTGACTGCATCTGAAAATCCAGCCAATCAATTTACTCAGCCAGATGATGATGATGATGATGATTGATGATGATGGGGATGTGAGTGCTGAAGTGTCTGCACTGTTCTCTATATTGATCTGTGATCTATATATATATATATATATATATATATATATATATATATATATATATATATATAATTATACACACACACACACACACACACACACACACACACACACACAGGAAAAGTTTGATTTTTTTTATTCTTTTATTAAGCAAAAAATTGACATTTAGACTTTTATACAAAACATTTATACTTTTACAAAAGATTTCTGTTTCAAATAAATACTGCTCTTTTGAATTTACTCAAAGAATCCAGAAAAACTATTGTGTTTTTCACAAAAAATATTAAGCTGCTGTTTTCAACATTGAAAAGAATAAGAAAAGTTTCTTGAGCTGCATGCAAATCAGCATATTAAAATGATTTCTGAAGGATCATGTGACACTGAAAACTGGAGTAATTAAAATATTTTAGTAATATTTCACAATATTACTTTATTTTTGATGGAATACATGCAGCCTTGGTAAGTATAAGAATGTTTTCCAGAAACATTAAGAAATCTTAGCTACCTCAAAATAAATGAGTGTGTTTAGAAAAGCTCACAAATGAAGATAATTCAAAGACATTACAATATTATCACAAAAAACAAAGAGCTGAGGGACCATTAAAAGCTTGCAAGTTAGAGCAAAATTACTGAACTCTTAATTAAAGTTTTTAAAATTCCTCAGGGCATGCTGTGTGATCTCAGCATTTCTCACTTTTTAAAAATCTGATGAAAAATTATCAAATTGGCATCCAGCAGTGTTTTGATTATGTGAAGAAAAAAAAAAAAAAAAAACTTTTCACCTATTTTTAGATAATTACTGATCTGTTGATTTGGATCATGTATGGAGGTGCTGAACGTATGTGAAATGTTTTGAGTACTTGGGAGATCTTCCATGGCCAAAAAGTGTCCACAGGACCTCTAAAAATGTCACAAACATAAAAATGTCATTATTTCATAAATAAAAAGTAAAATTATAAAGTGAATCTAAATATATAGTCAATTTAAGTGACGTATTAAATGACAACTTTTGTTAAAGGGATAGTTCCTTTTGACCTTTTTATTTAAAGAATCACAAAAATCTAACCTTTCATTGAAGTAAAACAATTGAAAATAGGGGGAAAATCTCATTAATGATTTTCATTTGTTCTCAGAAAAAAGGTATGGCTCTGTCACTGGGGCAGTACCCTAAGACACAAAAGTGAAAAGTTACATCTTTGTACATTCTTACCCCTAAATGGTACATATTATTACCTTAAAGGTACATATTAGTACTTTAAAAATAATACCTTTTCACTTTTGTACCTTAGGGTACTGCCCCAGTGACAAACACTGTACCTTTTTTTTTTTTTTTTTTCAGTGTATGAAATAAATGTTTTTCTCTAATACACATTGGCCACAATAAATGGCACCCTTTTATTCAATACCTTTTGCAACCTCAAGAGAACTCTCAAGTCTTCTCCTATAGAGATTGAAGACCGTTCCTCCATACAGAATCTCTCCAGATCTCATCACATGTTGATACACTCTCTTCAGTTTTAGGGTTCAGGTCAGGGGACTGGGACGGCCATGGCAGAAGCTTCATTTTGTGCTCGGTGACCCATTTTGTCTGTTGATTTTGATGTTTGTTTTGGATCATTGTCATGATGGAGGATCCACATCCACCCATGGCCAATTATAAGATTTCTAGCAGAGGCTGTCAAGTTTATTTGATAGAATCCATGATGCCATGTATCTGAACAAGATGTCCAGGACCTCCAGCAGAAAAATAGGCCCACTATCATGGGGTTCGTTTTTATCCCTGTGTGCACCAAACTCATCCCATACCAAAAAGCTCTTTTTTTTAGTTTCACCTGACCATAAACCCAGTCCCGTTTAACGTTTGACTCATGTCTGACAACTGAATATACTGGTTTGTTTTTGGTTGAGAGCAGATGATATTTCTTGAAACCCTCCCAAACAACATGTAGGCGCTGTTTGATTCTCCGTTTCAGCAACTGACTTTGGAGAGTCTTTGGCCACTCAATCTATCCACACATCCTCTTACATGCAGATTTGTAACATTTCTTATTGATTGGAACTACTTAATTATTGCCCTGATGGTGGAAATGGGAGTTTTCCAATACTTAGCTGCTTTTTTTCAGCCATATTTTTATTTTGTGACGCTTTTGCTGCACATCAGAACTATATTTTTTGGTTTACTCATTATAATGGATGATTAAGGGAATTTGGCCTTTATGTTTCCTCATATTTATACTCCTGTGAAACAAGAAGTAATAGCTGGATAATTTCATGTACCTAGTCACCCTGCTGTGCTAAAGCAATTGTAAAGGGGAATGTTACAATTGTTACAATTATGATTGGCCCAAAGACTTCTTACGTCAGCACGCTCTAACCTCGTATGTGCTCATACGAGGTTAGACCTGTTCTTTGCTCATACACACCATGCTGGTAATTTACTGGTAATGTTATATTTTTTCCATCACCATGTCCCTTTAGGGGCTCCGAAGAATGTGTCATTTCCTTTCCACACATAGTATTCGGCTTAAGGCACATCCCTACGGTTACTTCATCATCAGGTCTGTTGATGTAGGAGGACAACCTGTAACCTGCATTTAGCACTGTGTCTTGCTTTATCGTGCTCTGTAAAGAAAGTCATGCCATTTCAAAACCTTGAAGAGGAAGCACCGAGCCAGTCACAGGAGGCGATCCTGCCATTTTTGTCAGCTGGCCCTTTTAAGATGAGGTCACATCAGCCAGCTTTGTCTCCTCAGGGTGTAAACTTTATCTGGATGTGTCTGCCATCATGATCACAGCTCCTGCAGTGAAGTCTCACGAGTTTAAGGGTGTAAGATTTGCTCATTGTTGAAGACGGCTGGTGTGCGTCACTAGAGCAGCAAGCCACAATATTATTCTCTGTAAACTATATCACACAATATTCTTGCTGTATCTCATAAGAGAGCGGAAATGATAAACAGTAAACCACAATATTATTATCTTGAAACTATATCACACAATATTCTTCTCATATTAGAGAGCGGAAATGGTGATCTTCAAATTTTTCAAAATGCTGTGGCCAGACTTTTGACTCGTACAAAGATAAGCGAGGGAATTTAGTTTCTGTTGATGGTTTTTAAAGCGTTGTATGGTACTGCCCCAAAATATAGCTGACCTTTTGATATATATCAAAATACAAGAAATATGAGATCTTCTCGATTCTTCATGTTCATAAAACTAGATTAAAATCACGGTTGTTAGGGTGATAGGGTCTTGTCTGTGGCTGCTCTACACTTATGAAACCCTTCCCATCTGTGGGAAGTCTAGTTTGAAGTTGTATCTTTTAAGTATGGCTTTTGTAACTGATTAGAGTAAACATGATTTAATTGTGTTTGTGTGACTCTAACTTTGCAGTTGTTTTAAATGTGCCATAGAAATAAAATTGATATTGTATGATTAAAGGCTTCTAAATATTCTCATTTAACAGGTGTATGTACTCTGGTGTATTTCATTAATCATTAGAATGATTAAACTGCTCTAATGGTGAGGTCTATGAGTCTAAACAGATGTGACCTTCACCACTGTCCTTCAAACACTGACACATCTGATGGATCTGATACACCCCCTACTCACACTTTCAAATGAGACACCTTCCCACCTGTTCATCCATCTCTTCCTTGGAGACCCCCAGGCTTCCTCTTCAAGATTATCATGGATATGCATGAGTGGTGTCCACTTTTGGTAAATGTGACCCACAGCAAATACTGCAATGCACTTTATGACTTCAACGTGGATACGAAATGATCTTGATGAAATGTGACCTGTGCCTCCCCCTTTGCAGGACAGGAAATTATGGCATTGATAAATAAATTCGTAAGGAAATGTTTTTACTCCTGTCACACTCATTATAGGAAATTTATGTATTACCTGTGACAGATGAAATCCAGAGAGGAAAGAGTGGGAATATTTCACCTGAAGACAGATTCACACACATGTCTTCATACATTTCACATTGGCAGTAAAATTAAAATGTGAAGGAAGCAACAGTGAGTGGACTTTTGGATTAAAATATCCAATCGCCTATCAATGACATCATACCCACATTATAGCATCATATCCTTGATTTATAGGGTTTTATTTTGTGTAAACCATGGAAACACCAAAGATGCTGAGCTGTATAACATTAAAACACATAGCCTAATATTTATTAATATTTAACATAATATTACATATTATGTGTTTTTATTAGACAGGTGAGCAACAGTCTGGATACATTCATAGACAGAAAACTAATGTTATAGAGCTCAACACAGTCTTATTTAAATCTTGTTTTCTTGATTTACAGCGAGTACCATGTTTTACCATGCCTAATATTGATCTAGCTTTCTGCATTGTGCAACTAGTGTCTCATAGCATTCAGAGAGAACACAAAGAGTAGCATTATTACAACTTTCAACACACAAATGTATCTTAATATGATAAAACAGTGCTTTGTTATACATACTCATGACCGGATCTGATATGATCTGCAGCATAATAAAAAGTTCTGCTGCTCTTGAGCCGTGTGTCACTCTTGTCTCTCATTAGCAATCGCTCCAGCGGCCTTTTTCATCCCCACCCTGCTTCATACTACAGTAATGTTAATAAAACTTTTAATACACTAGCTCATCCATGAATATGATTTCTGCCCAAGTCTCATCAGATTTTTTTCCCACCAGCTGAAGACGTGAAGACACCATAGTGTGCAGTCAAAGTCCCTTTAAGACAAGTCATTTCACTCGGCGGCCATCTTTGAAACGCCTCTCGGGCATCCTGGGCATCATGCAGCTCCTATCTCTTTGAATGGGGAAACATCCAATTCTCCAAAACTTTTCGTCAACCTTACGATGAAATCTGACAACAACTGTCTCATAAATGTTTTTCCAAACTCTCGAATCATGACAAAAAATGTATTTTTCAGGTTGGATCAAGACAATGCGCATGCGCAAACCTAAATGCGCGTCTCTTGTGCTTCATTTCGGAGGCGCGCGTCTGACTGTTTCTATAGAAACCAGTGCTTCTAACGGCCGCTGCAGTGACGCGATGACTTTACCAGTCGGCGATTGGTTCTTATTTAGAAGGCGGGACTCCGCCATATTGCGCGTTACACTTTCTCCCATTCAAAACAATACGAGTGACATGTCTTGTGTTATTCTATAGTCTTTGGTGCAGTAGAGACATTTAGAATTGTACAAAATATTTCTATTTCAAGTAAATGCTGTTTCTTTTGAACTTTCTATTCATCAGAGAATCGTGAATAAATGTATCAGAGTTTCGGCAAAAAAAAAAAAAAAAAAAGACAATAATAGGAAATGATTCTTGAGCAGCAAATCAGCATATCAGACCCTGTTTACACCTGGTATTAAGATGTGATCACAGGATCACAGATCACAAGTGGACAATGGTAAATACTGTAAACAGAGTCTAAAATGTTCTGAGTTTGTCCACTTCCAGAGGTAGTCGAGAACGCATTTGACCGGATTGTTACTGACGTAATGTGTAAACATTATGGGAAACACACTAGCCAGATGGGATTTAAAGGATTAGTTCACTTCAGAATTCAAATTTCCTGATAATTACTCAACCCGATGTCCAAATGAGATTTTTTCGTCCTACCACAGTATTTCCGCCTACGTCATGCATGACCTTTCCAACGTGATGACGTAATGTTTGGTGCATCGCAGAGCAGTGCAAGATGAGCATTTGTGGTTAAAAAATATATATTTCTTTTATTTTTAGAAAATGGCCAATTGTTTCACTAGATAGATTGTTTCACTTATTCCTCGTCTGGGATTGTGTAGAGCGCTTTGAAGCTGCATTGAAACTACAGTTTGGGCCTTCAACCCATTGGCAGCTGATGAAGTCCACTATATGGAGAAAAATCCTGGAATGTTTTCTCCAAAACCATAATTTCTTTTTGACTGAAGAAAGAAGAAATAAAGTTTAAAGGATTACTTCAGAATTCAAATTGACAATTTGACAATTTACTCAACGCCAAGATGTTTATACATCTTGGCGGTGAGTAAATTGTCAAATTGTCAATTTGAATTCTGAAGTAATCCTTTAAACTTTATTGGCTGAAGACCCAAGTTTGGTTTGAAGATGAAAAACAAGCACAATGTTCTCTTACCATTCCTGATTTTTGATCGATGTGGTCTCCCCTCGAAGAAGTGGTTAAAAGTGGACAAAAGGAACTCCAGGTGTAAACGTGTTTCCCTCGTCCACTTCTAAAAAACACATCTTAATACCAGGTGTAAAAAGGGCCTTAGATTGATTTCTGAAGGATCAGGTGACACTGAAGACTGGAGTAATGAATAAATTTAATAATAGAAAAGTTATTTTAAACTGTAATTTTGATCTAATAAAAGCAGCCTTGGTGAGCATAAGAGACTTTTTCAAAAAATATAAAAAAAATCTTACTGACCCCAAATTTTTATACACTCTTGACTTGTAACTGGGAGTGGTTTCCTTGTCATGCCATGAAAAGAGTTTGTTCTTTGACTCATTCAAAATTATTTTTGTGTGTTTTGAGAATAATTTGATAAACACCATGATTTCCCTTATTTTCTTTCCTCTCAGCAATCAGTTTTCCTTCCTGCCTGTTAAAACACAAAGATTTACCACACTGTACTCAACAGGTCTACTTTTCCTTGTTTCCATATTTTCCTCTCTCTCTTTCCTGCCTCGCTGGTTGTTTTTTTTAGGAAGGCGCCTACAGCTCTGTCCGCACTGGTGTTAAAGCATGTTAAGAGGGTGAGCATTTAATCGGAGCATAAAGAAACTTAAAAACAAACACACACAGCCTTAAGACATCACTTCCTACACATTTGTACAAGACACATACACACTTACCTAAAATAAGCCTGAGAGACATTGAGTCAACACAGTCACCTGACTCACCAGTGATAACATTTAAGGACAGGAAACATTGAGAACCACCCAAGGACCATCCAGAGCCCTCAGGCGTTGTCTCGGACGGTGTACTGCTCTTATCTTCTTCATGATCACTCAAGTGAAGCATTCCCTGGCATCCATATCTCTAAAAATACAATAAAATGTCAGTGTTTATATTCTCTTTTATCTTCATTTAATCGTTGCTTTGCTGTAGATGTCTTTAGATGGTTCTTGTTTCAGTTCACTGTGTTCCCTGGTTTCCGGTTCTTGTGTGTAATGGTTCAGTTTATGTTTGTAAGACCCTTTCATGCAGCAATCCCGGTAAATTACCGTAAAATTACCAGAACGACTTTTCCGTTAAATACACAATTGCTTTTCACATGATGAAACTGCACTAATAATGAGTCTAAACAGGTGTGACCTTCAAACACTGTCATGTCTAATGGATCTGCCTCCTCACTCCAAATGAGACGTCTTCCCACCTGTTCAACCATCCGTTCATTGATTGCTTGGAGACCCCAGGCTTCCTTCTCAAGATTATCATGGATATGCGTGAGTGGTGTTGTCACATTCACACCTTCCCAGACTCCAGTTCCCAGCATCCTCCTGTTCTCCACACCTGTCTGCCATGTATGTGAAGCTGTCTGGATTATTAATAAAGCCCGTATATTGTGGATTTCTGTATTTCGCCTCATCTCTACAGCAAATTCGTAACAGGTGTCCACTTGTGATTAATTTGAACCACAGCAAATACTGCAATATACTTTATGACCAATACTGATAAACAGCTGCAACATGGATACAAAATGATCTTGATGAAATGTGACCGGTGCTTCCCCCTTTTTGCAGGACAGGAATGTTCCTGGTTAGGGAATGTTTTTTCTCCAATCATTATAGGAAATTTATGTAGATTACATGTGAAAATGATGTGTGGAAGGAAATCACTTGGAACAACTTGAGGGTGAGTAAATGATGACAGAATTTTCATTTTTGGGTGAATTATATCTTTAAATCATTCCCTGCTATTGACTGAATTTTCCTCCATATGACACAATGCTAAAGGCAAGCCTGCAACCTTAGCCGAAAAAGCGTAATGCCTGCTTGTTCGAAGGTCAGAACGAGTGTTGTTAAATGGGACAGTCTAGCCTAAGGAGGATTGTTCTTGTTGCCTAGCAACTGTGACAGCTGGCGTTGATAAGTGGCGGTAATGTTTGTACTGGACTTTATTTGAAAGTTATATTAAACTGTCTGAAAACAAAACAGGGTTCACAAACTGTCTAAATATGTTCACCATTTCTGCATATAATAAAGAGAATAAACTATATATAATCGCATCTTAGTAAGATATAACTCAACTTTTGAATCGATTTAAAGTTGTTTTTTTTTTATTATACATTTGCTTCATTATATATTTATGTTGAAACCCAAAACTTACATTTAAAAGTGTCATTTGGCAATTTCTCAAAACAAAAAAAATAAATAAATAAAAATTTTTAAAGGGAAGTTAGTTTGGTATGCAATGAATTCTGGGGTAGGCAAGGCCGGGAAGGATCTATCTGTTGTATCCTTCATTTCATGGGAAACGAGGATGCATTTGGACGCAGCCTATAAATTGGGATGCAGCCATAGACATACACTTATACACATACACTCAGACAATAGTTGCGTCCCAAATGACGCACTATACACTATGTACTTGTGCACTATGCACTCATCCATGTGGTGCGTCAATTGTATAAGGTTAGTTTGTTTTTTAACATTGGAGTCTGACAGCCCCTTCCCCTCAACTACGTAATTAAAGCTGCGACAGTTGAGTGCATGAAGTGTCCAACATTCCACACTTATGCTGCGTTCCAGTTCGCCTACTTATACTACGCCCTAAAAGTATGTACTCTTTCTGTGAACAAAAAGTACTTACTTTTGAGTGTGTAGTAAAAGAGTAGACAAGCTTTGGGACATACTAACACGTCATACAATCGCGTCTTTTCTCTCTGTCGCATCCTGTCACCATAAACTGGCCTGTCAATCATCTTACATCCTCCACATTTCATTTAGTTAATTTCCTACCGTATCGGAGAGAAATGCAGCACGTTGATCTGCAGTTGCGGGTCTTTCATGTGGAGAACTCTCCTCTTATTAATGCATAATGATGCATTTAAAAGTTAATGGCCATTCGGATCTTTATAAAAGTCCACATTGGTATTTGCAGATGAAAAATAACACGGGTAACATTAAATATATATTTTCTATCAGGTTAAACTGATTATTAGTCACTCAAATCTCTCAGCGTCGATCATGTATATCCGCCATGTTTTGTAGTTTGTAGTTCTGAACTGAATCCTCGTCCAATGCACAATGGGTTGTGGGCAATATTAGCCTCTATAGTGTGCACGGATCCACACTTCGAAAATCTACCGGAAATAGTAGACCATCCGGGGACTTTTGGCATACTCTTTTCAACACTTTTAGTTTTTTCCGTTAATTTAGTGCATCATCCGGGTATTTAAAGGTACAATTTGTGATATTTTTTCCGCTAGAGGTCGCTAGAAGCCTATTCAAAACAAAGGCGTAGTTTGATGACGTAAAGTTTTAGAGTGGAAACTTGGGACATGTGGTCTCCATATCAACGGACGGTGCAAAAGAATAGGGATTGGAGTCTGGAAGAACTCATGTTCGTGGATGCGATTATTAGCGTTACCGTAGTATGAAGTAGCGCAGGACCGAGTGTTGCGGGAGCTGAACGAAGAGCTGGAGCGATTGATCAACACACGCCTCACGAGCAGCGGGACTTTTATTATGACACAGTCGCCGGCGCCGCTTCCGCTTTTCCGGTCATGAGTTTATGGGAGCTGTCCTTGTCGACAGAACCAGCGGCAGATGGTAAACAGTAATTATGTTCCATAAATAATTAACACAATCCACCCAAAAAAGGTGCAAGAAGTAAATAAGGAACTGCTTGAAGCGAGCTAGTGGTTTGCTGGACGTTAGACACTACTTCCGCATTTGTCCACGGCACTGTTGTCATGTGGTTTCTACGTCAGTAAAGGCGGTAACAAAGGTAACTGCGTCATTGACAGGCGACTGCACTGCCCCGTGTCACTGTTTAGAATGGGAATTTTCTCATGATTTACAAGTAGTTGAAAACATTAGAGATATTGTTAGTAATCAGCTGAACAAAATATATAATACTAGCCTAGTGGTTTTTGGATATTTTACTGCAAAAATTTTACAAACTGTACCTTTAAAGTGTACTTTTTCTTTTTGGAGTTTTCAGTGTGAACGCACTACTCGCACTATTTATACTTAAAAACGTAGTGCATAAGTATGCGAATTGGGACGCACCAAATAACTTTCTGAAGTGTGTTCAAAGGGAAGTTAGTGAAGGAAGGGCATAAAAAAGTGGACTTAAACGCAGCCCAGAGATGTCTTATGGTATCCGCAAACAGTGATTGACTGTCACATAACTCTGAATTAAATTCAGTGATGTCAAGGCTGTAATGTGATTGATTATCAAGGTACACATATCCATGTTACGCTTTTTCCAGTTGTAGAGCCACAGAGCCTTGTATCTCCCAATAATAAGACCATCTCTGACAACGCTTTCCTGCCACTAGCTGTGTTTCCATCACCTTGTTTTAAAGGTGCCCTCGAATCAGAATTTGAATTTACCTCGGCATAGTTGAATAACAAGAGTTCAGTACATGGAAAAGACATACACTGAGTTTCAAACCCCATTGCTTCCTCCTTCTTATGTAAATCTCATTTGTTTAAAAGACTTCCGGAAAACACTCGGATCTCAACATAACACCGACTATTACGTAACAGTCGGGATCATTAATATGTATGACCCCAATATTTGCATAATGCCAGCCCATTCGACGCATTAGACAAGGAAAGGCAGTATTAACGTCTGGATGTGTGCACAGACAAGGTAAGCAAGCAAGAACAACAGCGAAAAATGGCAGATGGAGCAATAATAACTGACATGATCCATGATAGCATGATATTTTAGTGATATTTGTAAATTGTCTTTCTAAATGTTTCATTAGCATGTTGCTAATGTACTGTTAAATGTGGTTAAAGTTACCATCGTTTATTACTGTATTTACGGAGACAAGAGCTGTAGCTATTTTCATTTTTAAACACTTGCAGTCTGTATAATGCATAAACACAACTTCATTCTTTATAAATCTCTCCAACAGTGTGTAATGTTAGCTTTAGCCACAGAGCACATAGCCTCAAACTCACACAGAATCAAACGTAACCATCTAAGTAAATACTTTACTCACATAATTCGAAGCATGCATACAGCATGCATGACGAACATCTTGTAAAGATCCATTTGAGGGTTATATTAGCTGTGTGAACTTTGTAAATGCGCTGTAATATAGTCGACAGCTCGTGTGGCAGAGGAAGCGCATCTCTTAAAGGGGCCGTGCTAAAAAAATCAGTGCATAGTTAATGATGCCCCAAAATAGGCAGTTAAAAAAATTAATAAAAAAAAATCTATAGGGTATTTTGAGGTGAAACTTCACAGACACATTCAGGGGACACCTAAGACTTATATTACATCTTGTAAAAAAACAATCTAGGGCACTTTTAATGCACATTTTAAAATATTGCATCAGAAACGAGTGATGGAAATTCCAAATTTCGAGAAAAAAAAAGTTTTTACGCTCACTTAAGGTGGTTTTGTTAAAAAGTGTTAATGCGAATAATGGGAGATGGAAACACATTTGCCAAATGAATTCTGACGTAGTAAACATTAAACCCATGTGGCTAATCGGCTTTTTCCGCTGATGGTGTTTTATTTACTGCTGGTTGCTACTAGGTTGCCAATACCATAGGCGCAAATTTATGTTTTTGCGGTTTTTGCCAGTGGGTGCCGACACTCCATCGTGTTTTACTCTCTGTGCAATTGTGCCCCTGATGATTTGATTACACAAAAGTTATTTGTGTCCTGCGAAGAAAAACATGGACTGCAAATTCATTGAGACTATCGTGGAATTTTCTCACTTAAAACACTGCCTGCTGCTGATTCTGATCGCTTTTAGAGGGAAAAGCCCATAACTGCTGGTATAGGATCAGTTTTCTCCGTAATAATAGCATATTGGTTTGGCAAACGATCCAGTGCGAAAGGTTTCTATTTACAACATGTTTTGCAGCATAGAGCAATGTAGCCAATCACAAATATATCTGTGAATTTCTTGAACTCAATAGCCAATCAGGGGTGTTTAAGTTAGCACTCAACAAAAACTCTTGAGCAGCGAGTGGGTTTTGAGTTCTCCATGCTCGCAAAGTCCTCTCATTATAACAAAATAAATACAGTGTAGACATTATGTTAATTGTGCAGTCAGCTTTGTTTATTATAA
This sequence comes from Chanodichthys erythropterus, assembly GCF_024489055.1. NCBI lineage: Eukaryota > Metazoa > Chordata > Actinopteri > Cypriniformes > Xenocyprididae > Chanodichthys > Chanodichthys erythropterus. The sequence goes on along the minus strand of NC_090232.1, from coordinate 11,734,000 downwards.
CAGAACTTGATGACAGCTTTTTAATGATTATAAAGGGAGCGCTCTGCACACTTTCTATGCCAAATCACACATACAGTATGCTTGTGTTTTTGTTTTTTGATAAAATGAATGGAGAATATCTTGTGTTTTTATGTGGGTGCTTGGCTCGGCTATGACCAATACCACCGTCATCAGCTCGAACAACTTGATGGAAACGCACCTACTTATATGGTAGGGGGTTTTAAGAGTACAGAATCTCTGGATCCAAACACAGACAAGAAGCAGAAACAAGCAATAGAAGAGTTGCTTATGAACATAAAATAATGTGATCATTGAACATTAAAAAGCTTATAAATCAAAACTGCCTAACGTTGCCAGTTTGGGATTTAACCCCAGTAACATATTGTCTATGTGGAAGAACATAAATGTATGCTGCTGGTTTAAATGACTTGTGACACCAATGCCTCTAGCCATGGGATTTCTACTTACTTTTTTTAAAATAAATAAAATGCCAGAAAAAAAGGGAAAGGGAAAGGGCCTGAGGCCAGTGGTAGCAGTCACGCAAAGCACACATACACACACTTGTTCTAACTGTTGCTGACACAAAAGCAGGAAAACACAAAAAAAATTATGTCATAAGGTTTAAGAGGTTAAAGAGCAAGGTATTGATTCTGTCAGTGCACATTTAGTTGCCCTGAAATCAAGACTGGTTGGCTTGTTTCTTTAAATGGTTTAAGCAAGGGCAAATCTCTTTAGCTTGGACTAATAAGACCCTCATTTGATACTTCCTCTTACTGACAAAGTAACACAACAATAGTAAAAAAAACATTTTTTAAAATTCTCCTCATCTAATAGTAGCCTAGCATTTGATGTTTTTATTGATTAGGTTGAAATATAATTTGAAACCATTCTTATTATACAACACACAATATAGCCAACATGTTTCTGTATTTATTTTTAACAGGTTTGCTTCCTGTAGGAAAGTGCTTGGCAAGACATTAAATGAAAATCAAATTTAAAATGAGCTGTCCAAAAATGTAAATTTTAAAACCTTTAGGAGTTTCATAATGTGTGTGTGGTAAATCATTTTAATGTATCTTTAATGTATCAGGCCCTATTTTGTTCACTGTTAATGCAAAGTGCAGCCTTGGAAAGTGCAGCTTTCTCTATTAGTCCTTTGGCCTATTCCTTTTTCAGTTCATTCACTGATCTACATTTTAGCAACAAGTAGGATGCTGCTTGAAGGGGGCCAAAGAATGTGTCTAAAGTAAGAAATAATGGACATGAGTCAGCATAGACAGGAGTCACAGGAAGCAAAAATGTACTTGCATCCTGTTCTTCTTTGCGACTGCAGTAGGCCATTAGTATTGACCTTTATTCAAAAGCATCTCATAGTGGGGGACAACTTAAAAGGACCTGCCACACAACCTTTCAAGCTGTCATAGAGCAGAAGCACAGGCAAGCTGAAGAGGACGCTAGTTCAGAAGACTTTACTCTGTGGTGAATTTGCCCTTGACCTTTCAGACCAAACAGTTCTAGTCAGTTTGATAGAGAACTAAAGAGAGATGGAGAAAGAGGATAAGACAAAACAGTTTTTTTGCTTGATGGGATTCACAGTGACCTTTTCATATCCTAATTTGTAATGAATATGACTATGAACTCCTAGTACCATTATTTATCATTGCTCAATTTAATAGAGAATAGATTACAACAACAAGTTAAACTCATGTATTTATCAAAACAAAATTTAGCATTTCTTTTTATAATAACATTTAACAATGACTTTTTTCAGCAGATAGTCCCTTCCAAAACTCATGCCACTGGTTAAATCAATGTTAATGTGCTTGGGATATTCATACAAACAGAACAATGTTGGCAAAAGTGAGCCACAATGAGGACATTTATAATCTACATATTATGAATAAGTTAGTATTTTAACCTTAAAAAGTGAATAACCTGACCCAACATAGCCTCAGGAATCTGGCAAAGTTATGCATGCTGGTTTTCAGGTTAGTGATTTTCAGTGTAGGTATACACCTTTTTACCTGTTGAACTAAAGAGTAAAGAAAATATGACCACAAAAATACAGTATTTATGCTAAAATCATATCAAAATCTATTCCTGAGAACACTTTATAGAGATAAAACATCGGAAATTGAAATGTCATACTTTTCCCAGATAAGAAACTCTTACACTTTCAGATGATGTGAAATGTCACTTTGTCTCCAATTATTTTTATCGTCTCTTGCTTTTGCTCAGAGATGTCTTGTTTCAAATGAAAACAGGAGCCTCTATTTCACATATTTCACTGGACCTAGTAGTAGAGCTGTCGAAATATGCCTCTTTTCATAAATTCTAAATTAGTCTTTTTTAGCATTAAAGATTCATACTTAGTCAAATTTCAGAACTTCATCTGAGCGCTGCTCACATGGCTGTAGTATATTGCACTGGCTGCAACAAATCAATTGAGAAACACTGCACCCTTGTGGCCAAAACATATCAATGCACTGGTTTGGTCATTTCCAACCAAAATTCATCAAATTTAGAATTTATCTACATGTACATGTTCTGTACTGTATAACAGGGGTGTTTCCTCTGAGTAGGCAAGAGAGGCAGTGTCTCCTAAAAAAATATAGGATGAGAAAATAATCCATATTACATATAAAACAACACAAATATTACACTCGTATTTCTTAAGGAACACTGCCCAACAGTGACACCCGCAGGTTAAGTTACAGCAGGAGTCATGCCTCCCTTTGCTCTCATAGAAAACCATTAGACCCCCGGTGTGCGGTGGGTTTTGTGGGGAGTAATTGAGAATGAATGGGGAAAAGTCACGTGAGAGGAGGCAATGTCTCCTGTGGTAGCAGTCACGCAAAGCACACATACACACACTTGTTCTAACTGTTGCTGACACAAAAGCAGGAAAGCACAAAAAAAAAATTATGTCATAAGTTTTAAGAGGTTAAAGAGCAAGGTATTGATTCTGTCAGTGCACATTTAGTTGCCCTGAAATCAAGACTGGTTGGCTTGTTTCTTTAAATGGTTTAGGCAAGGGCAAATCTCTTTAGCTTGGACTAATAAGACCCTCATTTGATACTTCCTCTTACTGACAAAGTAACAAAACAATAGTAATGTGGCCATCATGCTATGATTGGATGTAATTGGTTATGATTGGTTTGTGCGATAAATCCCGCCTCGTTTAAGTGCATGTTCCGTGCGTCAGTTTGAATGAACAAATGATGGTGTCAATGGGAAGACTAATTGAAAAGTAAGTAAACAGATCGACCAATAAGATATCACCGCTTTATGTCACGTCAAAATCAAACTTGAAATGGACTGAAAGCATGATGACTGCGGTTTTTTTTTTAGTGCAATTAGCTTGGTGAAATTAAAAATACAGTTCGTGTCTGTGACAGACGGTGTTTACGGAGCATGACTGATGATCAATGATCGTGAGTTGACAATTAAAAAGAAAAACAGCAATACACAAATAAAATATATTGTTTAAATTAGTATTGCCTTTAGTTATTATTTTGGAATGAATGTAGAAATGCTTAAAACACTAACTTGATGAGACTTACTTGGTTTTGATAAATAGAACATTTATTACAATACATTGTAATGTAAAATTACAAAATAGAATTGTATTTGGTTTCTTTTTTGATGTGATGTAATGTTCATTTAACAAGGAAGATGTGTCAATGTGAGTAATGCACATGAATTTACAATGATTCATAAATAAAAAATGTGCCGCCTCATTTCAGAGCACCACTGCACGCCACTTGTTTCTGCCATCTCACCATTCTGACCTTTTTTTCTCATAAGTGCGAGATATAAACTCACAATTGTGAGTTATAAAGTCAGAATTGTGAGTTATAGTCAGAATTGCAAGATATAAACCATTCTGAGAAAAAACTCACAATTACTTTTTAAAATTTTTTTATTCAGTGATGGAAACAAGCTTCCATGCATAACAGTGTTTGTACGAACAATGAAATATTAATGAAATCTTCTAAGAGGGCAACATCAAAATCTAATCATTGAGCAAAACAATACAAAACAGCAACAAATTTAACAACAAATATAAAAATGTGCACCTGATAATTCACTGTTTTAGTCAAATAAATTAGAATTTTGTTTAATTACCAAAGTATATGTACAATCCACTTTTATTTTATATTCTATGCATATAATCCCTTTTAAAGAAACAACTGGCTCTGTCACTCATCCAGAAGTGTCTCAGGTTTGTCGTATCCAAATAATCTAAAGTCTGCTTCATAAAGATTGTAGAGTTTTCTCCTGTCAGCTACTGATATGTTTGCAAACCAGTCTCTCTCCCAGTTTACAGCCGTCCTATTGCTGTACCCTGGGGGAAAGTGAATCTGATTATCCAGCCCAAGAATCTTCAACAAATGTTCTGTATCCTCATCAAGAGTTTCCAGCTTTCCAACAAAATCATAGTCAATTTGGCACGGATGGCAGAGTCTGTACATCTGCTGCCAGTGTTCATTGAATGGCTTCTCCTTCTCAGTCTGTGGATCTAACAGGTACTGAATAAAGTGAGTAAAGGACAGTCTGATACCTGCAGCGAAGGCCTCTTGAGCGGAGTCAGGGGGGGTTGAAATATGAGCATAACGCTGAAGTATTGTGGACCCAAACTGTTTGTAGAAATCCTCATTTGGCTTAGCAAATTTGTTCCGGAAAGCAGAAATAAGTCGTACAAAAGGATCCCGTACAAAAAGGAACTTAGTGTAATTCTTTAGTCTGTGATGCATTAAAGGTCGTGAGAAACGACCAAAGAGCCTCCAAAATTTGTTAAACGTCAGATGCAGAGTAGCATTGTGGGATAACGCTGATGGTATGTCAAGAGGATCCAGATATGGAGCTCCATTTGGTGCCTTCAGGTTCTGGCTGAGCACAATCATGACTCGTTTCCAGTTGGTACATGCTACCTTCGGTACAAAACAGTAAATAACACCGTGATGATCATCCACAATGATATGATCCAAGGCTTTGCTTGGAATCTGGTCAAATGTCTTAAATTTTCCTGGAAAGTTCAAACTGCTATTGGCCGAGCAAAGCTCTCTTATAACACGTCTACGATGTGCTTGACGCAGTGCGAGTCGCGTGGGAGAGGACTGCGTAAACGTGTGCAATAGGTAGTTTGGATTGTGGTCATGTTTTTGGTGAGGTGTGATGATTGTCAGGTTTGGTTTGACTGACCTGCTTGACTCTTTCCACATAAATGAATCCTCACTTGTCCTACGTTCAGAGGACGTCATGCTCGTGAGGATATCGGGTGATGATGATGCCACGTGCAGATAAAAAGTCCCATCTCTCACGTCATCCCAGTGAACTATCACGAAGAGTATGATAAATATTGTTCCCAAAAGAAGGAAACACTGGAGCTTCTTCAGCATTTTCATCGAAAACAAGTCTGTGACAGATCCGGACTTGAATGCATAACACTATCATCTCTGGAATGAGTCAAGTTGGGAATTCTGGAGAAAAACATACAAATTTAGGACATTCTGAAGTTTCAATTCAAAATTACTACCACAAAAGATGATCCATCACTCACCCACATTTTGTCCTCTGGTGCTCTACATTTCATAATGTTCCATGTGAAAACTTTGAAGAGGGCAGGAATGCTTGAATGTACATGTATAAACTCACACTAGGGTGTGAACACAGGAGAGAAACGCTCCGCCTTTCGGCCAGAACTAAATCATATGCTGTTATTCCAGAGGGTTCAGCGAAAACTACCACAACTATTCACAGGAAACCACAGCTGAAAATAAACCAACACGCTTGCAGTGTCGGCTCCAGAATGACACAAAAATATTATCAAAACAGTATTGTCGCAAAATAACTCTTAGGATTTATTTCATTTCAAAATAAAATTCAAAGGTTCACTCATGTTCTAGGTTACAAAAATAGCCGAACCCCTGAGACAGAGTGGCCCCTCGTGGGATTTCAGAGGGATTGTTTTGAAGAGGAGAAAGGACAGAGACACAATCTACACAGAGAGTTATTAAGATTGATTTATTACTTTATATTTTTTAAATCTAAATTAATTCCTTTTTCATTTACTTTTTTTCCTTTCTTTTACACTCATTTATTTTCATAATTTCATTATGTTATTTATATTCTAAGTGATTTTTTTACTTACTTACTTTTTTACTACTTACTTTACTTTTTACTTACCTTTTATTTCTTTTACCTTGTCCCCTTTATTTCCCTTTCATTTCTTTGTTAATGTCATCTAATTTAATTATTTGTCTATAAGTGTTTTTAACAATTTTAAAGGTGTGGTTGATTATGATTTCACTCTTTTAACTCTAGTTAGTGTGTAATGTTGCTGTTTGAGCATAAACAACATCTGCAAAGTTACGACACTCAAAGTTCAATGCAAAGGGAGATATTGTCTTTTAAAGAATACTCTGGGCACCTTTAAACACTGTTTAAAGGTGCCCTAGATTCAAAAATTTAATTTACCTCGGCATAGTTAAATAACAAGAGTTCAGTACATGGAAAAGACCTACATTGAGTTTCAAACCCCATTGCTTCTTCCTTCTTATGTAAATCTCATTTGTTTAAAAGACTTCCGGAAAACACGCGGATCTCAACATAACACCGACTATTACGTAACAGTCGGGATCATTAATATGTACGCCCCCAATATTTGCATATATGCCAGCTCATGTTCAAGGCATTACACAAGGAAAGGCAGTATTAACGTCTGGATCTGTGCACAGACAAGGTAAGCCAGCAAGGACAATATCGAAAAATGGCAGATGGAGCAATAATAACTGACATGATCCATGATAACATGATATTTTTAGTGATATTTGTAAATTGTCTTTCTAAATGTTTCGTTAGCATGTTGCTAATGTACTGTTAAATGTGGTTAAAGTTACCATCGTTTCTTACTGTATTCACAGAGACAAGAGCCGTCTCTATTTTTATTTTTAAACACTTGCAGTCTGTATAATTCATAAACACAACTTCATTCTTTATAAATCTCTCCAACAGTGTAGCATTAGCCGTTAGCCACAGAGCATAGCCTCAAACTCATACAGAATATAACGTAAACATCAAAATAAATACTTTACTCACATAATTTGAAGCATGCATACAGTATGCATGACGAACATCTTGTAAAGATCTGAGCTATTATCTTTTTATTCTTTTTCCTGTTTTTATTTCCTTTTTAATGTATTTTATATCTTTTATGTATTATCTTGTTATTCTGACTTTTAATGCATTTTAAATATTGCTGTCTGGTTGAAAGAGCTGGGAGAATTAGGAAGAAAGTGATTAGGTTAAAATTTGGTAAATTTGGATAAGGGGACAAACCATGGGGAAATTAGGGTTAGGGTTAGGGCTAAGCTGTAGTGCATGGTTGAGATATCTCTGGATTACAGTCAGGACACTTTCCAAAGGGGGAAATTTCCAAAGGGGAAATTTGAACTGCGTTGCATAGGTAAGATATCTCCGGAAAAGGGATTAGGGCTGTGTGGTGCAGTTTGAGGTGTCTTGGCAAAAGGGGAGATTGAAACTGTGTTTATCAGTTTGAAGTGCCTTAACAGGTAGCAGTCCGGTTTGAACATAAAGGCTGAACAGTTTCTGACATCTTCAGTGAGTCTGTGAGGTAATCAGCGCTGCTAACACTATGTGCTAACAGGAGCTCTTGAAACCCCACCCTTTGCTATAGAGCAGCAGCTCATTTGCATTTAAAGGGACACACAAAAATGCGTTTTTGCTCATGCTATAAAAAATGATCTGTGGGGTATTTTGAGCTAAAACTTCATATACACACTCTGGGGACATCAGAGACTTTTTTTTTTTTTTTTTTTTACATCTTGTAAAAGTGGCATTATATGACCCCTTTAAAAATTTTAACATTCAGTTTTTGAATTTTGAGCTACAGCATGAGACAAGGTAGAATAACATCAACATGTCAATATCCACCACCGGTGATGAGCATTTATTACTTTAAACTTTGTGTCTAAATTCATTCTATTTGTATTCTTTTTGCACCCCCCTTTCATTTCTTCTTTTTTTTGTACATACTGTATAAACATATCATAATATCAAAATCAACAATAATGCCAAAAAAGAGAGAGTGAAATGCAATGATGCATGAATCAGACCTTGTTCTTTGTCTAGCCCTATCAGATATGGCTATATTAATATGGTTCCATTAATAAAAGTACTTATTAAATAATGGAGAAACTGCTTTAACTCCTATTTTCGTATATGAGAATGCATCATTCAGGAGACTGGTTCACATGAGGTAGTACAGAATAACATGGCTTACTACAAGGTTCAGATAACAGCTATCATCTATTTCAATGAAACATGAGACTATTTTACCAATTTGTACTGACACATTGTCAAACAGTGATGTAAGCTGATGTTGTTCACACTCATTTTCACTGAGCTTGACAAGCCTTCATTTTGTGCCAATGTAATTTAGCTGATATCTCCAAAGTAACTAATGTCAGTTATTACAGTGATGATCCCCACAGAAGAAACCAATATGGGCTTTCAAGCAAATTTTTATATAATTTTTTTATTATAAAACAATTAAATAATTAAATAATCTTATTTCTATGATTTTCTCCAAATAAATTTACTTCATTTTTTTTTTCAAAACATTAGTATGTATTCTGTAAACAGCATAAAATCTTTATTTTTGGGTTTTTTGAATTATGAGATTTTAAATACATATCTGGGAAAATGCTAAATATTATATTATTAAATATTATTATATTATTAAATATTATTATATTATATAATATATTTTATCTGATAAAATTAAAATAATGTCAATTTGCAACAAAGTCTCAGCTGTACATTTTAGTGCAAAAATAGAGAAAAAAAGATTCTTATGCAAATAAGAGCCCAAAACTTAAACATATGACTTTTTTACAGTTTGTTTGTTTTTTTGCCATGCTTCATTCTTTTTGTTGATATCGGCCATTCCTTTTTGTCTAGGATTTTCATTAGTGGACTTCTTGTAATTTCCTGGTTGCTGTAGGAGATTGCTGGGGTACGAAACATCTACTGGGCCTAAAAACATTGTTATTAACTTAGATTGGACTACAAAACAATCCACAGCCTGCAGACATCATTTCACAATTAAAAACAACATGATGTTGAATAGCAAGAAAAAAAATCTCACCTCGCTGTCGTTTGAAGATAGCCTGTCCTCGTTTGACATCGGAGTGTTTTTGATGGATGGTGCTGGGTGGTGTTCCCCTGATCTCTAACATCTGAAGCGGCACTTCTCCTAAATTTATTTTGACAAAATATCAAAATTTGCTCATTTTTAGGCGCATCTCACGTCTGCGGCACGAACACGCTGATTTTGGCGCCCATGTTAAAAAGCCGGAAAAACTCAATGAAAACACTTTATGTTCTGCATTTTCTAACAGAGATCCAAACGCTAGCCTGAACAACAATTTAGCTTGAGTTTTGGAAAACAAATCTGTGAAACTGAAACAGATGTAGTTCTGTACCTGTAAAGTGAGAGACAGGGTTCTTCATTTTAGTTACTGGGGGTGTCGCAGGGTTTCCAGCACCACCGTTGAGTGACTGGATCATGTTTAATGCTGGTTGCACAAGGCGGTTGTCTGAGATGCTCTCCAAAGCTGTATACCTGGAAGGGTTCTGTCTTGGTTTTTGTACCTGCCCCTCCTTTAATAATGTAACCTGAAATTTAAAGTTTTTCATCTATTTACAAATTTTTTTACAAAGGTTATATACAAACCTATTTTCTCAATGTAATTATTAGGTTATCATTTGTCATGGTCCCAATGAAAAAGCACATTGTAAAAGTGATAGATTGTTTGAAGTGATTAAAAACTGTATGTGATATTGACAAAGAACAAAAAAAGAAATATGTGGCAAGCAGGGCAGGGCCGAGAGCTGTGGGAACGGAGTGAGGCCGGTGGAGAGAGTGATGATAAGTGCCACCTGCGTGCAACACCTGACACTGGTCCTATGGATCTCCAGAATAATAAAAGGGAGTGATGACAGCAAGGGACGAGAGAGGACCAGGCCTGGATTTTATGTTATGTTTTATTATGTTTATATGTGGCAGTTATCCTTGAGGTGTGGTGTGCAGGTAATGCTCATTATAACTCACTCGGTCAGTTCCCACAGCTCTCGGCCCTGCCCCGCTTGCCACAAAATATATAATAAATGAAATAATTTATCTCACAATGATTTAAAGACAGCCAATGAAAATACAGTGCAGTGATAAAATTTCAAATTGGCTTTTTTTCCACATACCCCTTATGTTACACTAATGTACAAAAGTTTGGGGTCAGTAAGATGTTGTTGAAAGAAGTCTCTTATACTCACAGAAGATGCACAAATATACAGTAAAAATGTTAAAAATTATTATAATTTTAGATAACTGTTTTCTGTTTTAATACATTGAAAAATGTAATTTATTCCTGTGATGGCAACGCTGGATTTTCAGCATCATTCCCTCAGTCTTCAGGGTCACATGATTCTTCAGAAATCATTCTAATATGCTGATATATTATTAATCGTATTATTATTACAGCTGAAAACTGCTTAGCCCTCTGGTATTGATAATTTGGGGGTCACACTTGTGTTGTTTGTGTTGTGTTGTATTTTCAGTAAAATCAATATATTTTTGTTCAATAATATTTTATTTTGTATTTTGAGAGAATTTCATGGTACTAATTAATATTTATGCAATATATACATTTTTTCCCCATTGAAAATAATAATAATAAAAATATATATATTTTTAATTACTTTTCAATTTTTTATTACTTTTAAAGCATTATTGCATGTTAAAACTGAGGCAATGCCTTTAAAATCCAATTTTTGAAGGCAGATTAGTGCCATCTGGTGGGAGAAAAACATCTGTAATGCCCTACTAGATTCTTATATAGCTCTATATAAAGAGGCTTATAAATTCTATAGTTGTGTTTAGGCATAAATACTTATTTTTATTAAGTTGTGGATTTGGATATATATTTAGACATTCTCACAGACAACTTTTTGAAAAGGTTTAGTTTGTTTTTGTTTGTTTGAAATGTTGGTTTGAAGTGTCAGTTTTTGCATTACATTTTGTTACACAACATCAAATCAACAGAATGTTACAAATCAACAGAAATGTAACAAAAATGAACAGGAATGTTTTATCAGAGGTTAATCAACCTGATTTCAACCTCTTATTTGAGTCTTGAGTCTGGGTGGAATGTGTCTATTTTGCAGTCTTGCTATTTTAGAGTGTCACCCCTTCACTTTGAATTATTTGTAGATTGTGCACGCAAAAAAATGATCTGTATTTTTTGCATATTTACAATTCATTTCCTATGACGGTCATTTTTGACCTCAAACAAAACAAGCGTAACTATTTTTTATGACCGTTTTCCAAATCAAGTCCACGATTTTTTGTGGTCACAGCGACTGCCACAAAAAAAGTCATTGAGTTTCGTGGCAATTTTTAAAAATTCAGTCTAAACCCCCCCAATTACCAAACCAAAGCTCACTGAAAAACAGATGTGCTCATACCCTTTTGGTTGGTTCAATAGATCTGGACCGCTTCTTGCGCTGTTGTTTCTCAGGCAGCTCCATTCTGCCATCGGTTCTCTTTGGGTCCTGCTTCAAATGGGAGCTGCCTCTATATCTTGTGGGGTTTCTTCTGACCTCCACAGAATCATCTGCCAAAGTAGAAACTAGACTGTCCATGCTCATTGAGGACTTGTGTCCTGCGGCCAAAGCCACACTGGCCACCCTGGAATTAGACTGCTTTGCTTGCAGGTGTGAGCGGCGTTTTGCAGCAATGACTGAGATGCTCTTGGTGTCACTGACAATTTCCCTCAGAGTGTCTGGACTCACAGCTTCAGTAGGACATATGGGAGTCGAATTCTTAATAGCACAAGCCTGCTCAAAGACATTCAGACACATTACAATCTTCACAAAACTTTATCTATGAAGCACAAATGCAAAACGTCAAAGTATCACTATAAATCAACATGCTATGTAGACTAATTTCAAAATAGAGTAAGATCTGGGAATTATATAGTTACATCAAGTTGAGTTCATGTTGAACTGTTCAATTTAATTAATTTATTATTTTCATTTTGATAGCCAAAAGTGTTTCTGATGTAAAGTGGTTTATATACATATTAAAGGAGGAGACTGAAAGTTGTCTACAAGCACTTCTGTGTGTTTACCTTCATCACAAGAGTTGGGCTAGAAGGTAAGTGGTGCCGTCTATGTGGTTGAATTTTAGACAATGACTTGAAAGCTCTGTTACTGTCACTGTCATGAAAAGAGAGAAAATACAAACAAAATGAAAGCATACTATGTCTGTTGTACCAGATGAACATACAGTAGCAGTTTACTTTTCTAATTACATACTTTACCTGTCATACTCCAGCCCAGAGGAAGCAGAATCTCGGGCATGTTTATCTAAAGGACTGAACTTCCTGCTGTTTTGCTGTGTTTTCTCTAGCTCTTCTAAATCGGAGATGGCATCAAGTCTCAGTTGCCTTGCCATAATCATAATAGAGTTATCCTGTATAAACAGAAATAAATTGATATACTACTGTTCAAAAGTTTGGGGACAGTAAGGTTTTTTAAATACTTTTATTCTTTAAAGGGTTGATTCACCCAAAAATTCTGTCATTAATTACTCACCCTCGTGTCATTCCACATCCTTAAGACCTTTGTTCATCTTCAGAACACAAACTAAGATATTTTTAATTAAATCCAAGAGGTTTCTGTCCCTCCATAGAGATCCAATGCAACTACCATGTTCAAGGTCCAAAAAAAGTTGGAAAGGCATCATTAAAGTAATCCATGTGACTTTTTAACCTCAATTTTATAAAGTGACGTGCTTTGTTTGCGCAAAAAAACATTATTGACCACTTTATGAAAATACTGATCTGTGTGCTTTGCTCACAAGTGAAAATGTCCATTAGACATTAGACCCTAAAATTGGCCTTCGTGCAGTAAGATTGTGCATAGTCGTGACTTGTGAATATTTCAAACATACATGTCACTCTCGAGCACCCTAATAGATGAATCAAATTCTTGCATCACATTGTGCATGATTGCAAGGATACATTCAGCTACAGTACAGTCTACATTTTCTGCATCACTTGCACCACACACAAATGTCCAGATGATACTTGGACAGTCCTCCTTTCCCAGGGATACAAAATAAGACTTTAAAGCTGGCCAACACTCTAAAATCCTCTGTATCGCTGGCAGCAAAGACAGCCAGCTTGTGGGGACATGCCTCAGAATCTCCCTGTATTTTGTATTAGTAAATTCACAGAATTCCTTAATCATTTCCACTTTTTTGGCAGAACAACTGAATTCACTATACACCTTCAGCACAAAGGCCTCCACGTCACACCCTCCAGCACTAAAGACACGATTAGCTGCTTTGACAGTGTTGTTTATGATGTGACACTTGCAATTGCCCTTCACAATTTGTGGGTTAGCTTCTCTGAGTTTCTGAAAAACTGAGTTGTGCAGACCATAATTAACTGATGCATTATCTGCAACATAGGCACTGATCTGGCTGACTGAAAGTCCATTGTTCTCAGTAATAGACACTATTTGTTTGAATATGGCTTCACTAGATTCGTTGGAGTCGTCTTAAAAGTCTAACAATCCATACTTCACACCCTCGGATGCACAGAAATACTGGACTGTATAGGGAAACAATTTTGTGTGCCCAGAATTGGATGCATAAGAACATACTGCAAAATAGTGCAACTCTGCTGCTAATCTTTGCTGACTAAATGGTGCCAACACATTTTCCACTAAGGCCTCACTTTTAGTTCTGCCACAAGACATTTTAGTTGCAATATTAGAGTCACTGAATATTTTCGCACTGACCTTGTTCCCACAGTCAGTTGACAGGTAGCTATGGCCATGTCGCACACCGTGATAGGTAGCTGTTAATTCGGCGACAGTAATTTTGTCCTCTGAGTTTTTTGTAATCATAAATTATGAAATTACCTTTGTTTGTCTGGTTACTTGAACGCGACTCTGATGTTTCTTCATTTTAGCATGGTCATCCAAAGCAGTTTTGCCTTCATGTTTAACCAGAATTTTAACTGAGCATACGGAGCAAGTAGCATATAGTGGATCGCCTGGTGTTTGCTTTAACCATGTGGAGTAATTGTCATTTTTCATCCAGTCATTATTAAAGTAGGTTGAACGTTTCATTTTCTTTTTTACTGGCCTGTCAGTCTTTGTTGACACACTGTCATCTTCGTCCTCCGTCGTCTCGCCACCCATGTTAACACTAAAAACAAACGATGTTGACGACGTACAACCTTCTTCACTGCTTCAATTTGCCGCCTGTAGTAACTGGCTAGCTGCCAAGACAGATGCGCTAGATGACGTAGCCTACGTCACGTCACACGACACACCCGTCCCAGAGCCAATGATAGCGCATTCATTCTACACGTAAGAGACACCCTATGAGAGACACCGACCACTCTGTGCACAATGCATAGGCTATTTCAAGTGAGAAAATAGTAAATTGAACATACATATTCACGTAGCCTTTTGAAAACCGGGACATTCAGTGTCCCGGGAGAGTGGATAAATTTCCCGGGACAGGTTCTTAAAAAGAAGGACAATCCCGGTAAAACCGGGACAGGTGCAAACCCTATCTACAATGCACGTGCATCACAACGCATGCGTTTTGTGTTCGTGAGAGAGCTGACATTGCTGCGTGAACACGCTTTGGATAATATTATTTTTTGTAAATAAAGTGTTGAATTATTTATAAAGCACTTACGTTAGGTTAAACCAATGATGTCTTTCCTACCTTTCTGGACCTTGAAAGTGGTAGTTGCATTGGATCTCTATGGAGGGACAGAAAGCTCTCAAATTTTATCAAAAATATCTTCATTTGTGTTCCAAAGATGAACAAAGGTCTTACGGGTTTGGAGCGACATGAGGGTGAGTAAATAATGACAGAATTTTAATTTTTGGGTGAACTAACTCTGTAAGAATGCATTAAATCGCTCAAAAGATTTCTATTTTAAATAAATGATGTTCTTTTGAACTTTCTTTTGAACAAAGAATCATCAAAGAATCATAGTTTCCCAAAAAATATTACGCAGCACAACTGTATTCAACATTGAATAATAAGAATGTTTCTTGAGCAGCAAATCAACATATTAGAATGATTTCTGAAGGATCATGTGACACTGAAGACTAGAGTAAAGCCCAAGTAAACGTAATGGTCTGTGCACTGTCTGTGTGATGTCATTTTCATCAGTTTTCATCATCAAGTGCAGTCCAATTTTTGTGTCTGTGCAGACGTTACACGTACAACAGCGCATGTGTGACTTGAGAGCTCACAAAGTTCACTAGATAGTACATATGTGCCGAACGCGTCGTTCAAAGGAGTATACTTTGAAAGGCTTGCGCTCTCAACTCTGCGTGAAACAGACTGGAATGCAAAAAATGATATATATATGATATGTATACGATATATATACATATATATACATAAATGATGTATACTCGGGCCTTGATGGCTGCTGAAATGTCAGCTTTGCTATCACACAAATACATTACAATTTAAAATATATCAAAGAAAACAATTATTTTAAATTGTAAAATTATTCACATTTGTTACTGTTTTTTTGTATTATTAATTAAATATATGCAGCCCTGGTGAGCATTAGAGACTTCTTTAAAAACATAAAAAAAATCTTACTGACCCCAAACTTTTGAACGGTAGTGTATATATAAAAATCAAAAGAGACTGTTGAAACTGAATAAAAAGGGACAAGAGAAGGAGAAAGAAAGGCAGAGATCAAATAGAAATAAACAGAATAAAACAAATAGAATAAAAAATTAGTGTTGCTTACCGCTCTGGGGTTTGTGGCGAAAGCGTGAAGGTTGAGAATTCGGTCAACGCTTGCATCACTTAATTCACCAAAGTATAGTGAATAAAGCTCTTGTAATTCCTCAGGTACACAAAGTCCTTGATCTAATAAATACATTAGATAAAATATAACAAATGTCAGATGCAATCTGTCTTTTTAAAGAAATCTGACCATTACAGTGAGCCTCACCTTCAATTAGAGCCTTTTGCTGGTGTATGATGTCGTCACAAAGTGTCCGCTGCTGCTCATGGCGCTGAATGATGAAGTCTTTTGTTCGGAGAACGTTTTCTTTACAGAGAACAGCTGACTGGATTTCAGTTTTTTCAAGCTCCAGCTCATGGACTTTACAAAGCAGTGTTAGAATGTCTCTCTGCTCACTGTTACTTATGCGTTTAGGGAGCAACTCCTCAATCTTCGATGACTTCAGTTTCATGTTCAATAATTTTTCCTCCAGTTCACACTGAAAAAAGAGTGGAAACCAATAGACCAACAAATTTTGGCAAACAAAATTACAAATATTTTATAATGCCTCCAAATCAAGCTGAGGTCATAAAACGGCAGTCACTGCTTTACATGTCAGATGTCTATTTGCTTTCATGAGTCGTTCAAAATGAGTCATAGTTGTCAGAGTGCATTCAGACCTCACTAACCAGATGTGCAGGGCAGTTGGACATAGTGGTGTATTAGAGGTAAAAAATGAAATACTGTTCGGTTTCTCGCACAAACCCATCGTTTCGTGTCTTAGGACATCAATGTGTCGTCACGAGCCGCAGGGTTTAATTTGGATTTGTCTGTGCATGTTTATTTGACTCTTATAGATGGAGTTCCTTTTGACACGCATTATACGGCTGACAGACGGCAACGGTTGGAGTTAAAAATCATCATTTGTGTTCTACTGAAGAAACAAAGTCACCTACATCTTGGATGCCCTGGGGGTAAGCAGATAAACATCAAATTTTCATTTTTGGGTGAACTATCCCTTTAATTAAACTTGTTTACTTTCAGCTCCATTGTTTTTCTCTGTTCAGCCAGTAGGGAGCCGATCTCCTCTCGTGCTGCTGTAACATACTGTGGCTCCTCTGGCCCACTCTCTTGCTCTTCATCCTTATCTCTGTCTCTTTTCTCTCCGTTTACTTCATCTCTCCCTCTCCGGGCACGTACTTGATCACGCTCCCAACTGCCAGATGAGGAAAAGAGAAAGTAGATGTGAGATGAAAATGAGAATAAGATTAAATACTCTATATAATGTAATCAAAGATTTATGACTACTTAAAATAAAAAATACACATTTAAAACATTTATCATTTACTGTCCTGTGATGGTGTAGATTTTTAATATTGTGTGAGATGGCAATGATGTAAGGTGGTGATAACATATTTAGAGGACAAGCCCAAAATAGACACAGTCAAAATTACCATTTCAACACTCTTAGAAATATGGGGAAAGTAATTAGAGACACAATAACATTTGAAGGTTATTAAACTTTAAATTATATTTAAACTTTATAATTAAATTTTACATTAATATTAGACAGTAATCATTGTTGTTTTAGTATCTTTGAGATACTGTTATAGTTTTTATTAATATTTTTAATTAGCATGTATATTTATATTTTTCATTTTCACTGTAATATTGTGTTTTTCGTTTTTATTATATTTTCTAATGCCTATATAGTTATTAATTTATATTTCAGTTTGTTATTTTAGTACATTGCTAAACTAAACGAAAATGAGAAATGTTGAAATTTTTTTATATTTTATTTAAGTTAAAGTCAACATGAAATGAAGTTGCAATCTTCCTTTTTTCCTATTGTGACTTATATGTGAAATGGCTTCTTGAACAAGAACAAATGAAGGGCAGAACTTGATGTTCTCCATCAGAAATTGATTGGATTGTTGTGGTTTGCTATTACTGTGATGTCATGTGAGTGACAGGTTGTAAAATAGAAGAGAAGAGATGTTGCTGCAAGAGGGAGGGAAAGTTATTTTGATTAAAGACTGAGGGCACATGTTTAAAAAAAATAATGATGTGCATGGATAAATCATTAATAATAATAAAAACGTCAATATTCCACAAAAAATAAGAAATGTTCATTTCAATTTCAAGGTGACTTTAACATTTAATGTTTGTTTTTTTTAATTGTTTTAGTTTACCCTGCCCCTAATTGAAAACTTGCTGATCACTGGAACTCTGTTTATATATACTGTTTATGAGTTAGTTTGTGTTTACTCTGAGATGGTGAGCAGATGTCTGGATGTGTCTATGTGGAGTTCCATATTGCAGTTCTCCAGCTCCATCAAGCTGCGTCTGATCTCCATCTGCTCCCTGAAGGCAGACAAGAGCTGCTCCTGCAGTAAAGCCATCTCACCATGACTGTACTGTTGCACCTCAGCTAAGAACAGCCCATACAGAGAAATCAGTTGGCAATCACAAAAAAATCTTTTACTGCAATTTCAAGAGAAAAAAAAAAAAACTCCTCATTGATGATACTAACACAGTAAGATCTCATATTATTGCTCATACTTGCATACTTTAGGAATTTGAACAACTAAAGTATTAAACTTCGGTCAGTAACTAAGGCCCCGTTTACACTAGTGCATTTTAGTTTTAAAACGCATACGTTTTGCTATGTCGTTTACACAACTCTGGCGTTTTCGATCCTTGAAAACAGAGACTTTCGAAAATGCTGCAGACCCTGTTTTAGTTTGAAAATGCCGGGGTTGTGTTTCAGTGTAAATTGACCAAAACGGAGACTTTTGAAAACGATGGCGTGGCTGCCCACATTCGTTCTGCATATCCTTGACGACCATATAAACAATAACATGGACACTAAACTGCATTCTTTGCTGGCTTTGTTGTAATTTTTATCAGTCATTGTGCAGTTAAACTCTGCATTTTTTAATACCGTAGCTACTTACATGCACAAGAGGCAACTGTTTACACTTGTACTCACATGTCCAGTTTGCATGAACGGTCATGTGACATGTGTTTTCAGTCCTGTAGTGTAGACAGAGATCGTTTCTTAAACGCCATGGTAATGCCAGTGTAGACGAGGATCGTTTTCATTTTAAAAAGCCGTTTTAAAACGAAAGTAGTATAAAATCCTGATGTTAAAGTTTCACTATGTAACTTTTGCATGCATTTTTCGGAAGAACGTTGTTTTGGTTGTGCTTTGATTCTGCATGACTATGTGGATGAATATGGTTCTTTCTCATAACTAAAAAAAAAAAAGATCAATTATTCTACTGCTCATAAAACATTCTCTACTAGGCTTAAGAGATATAACCAGTTTAGATGGAAAGGATCTCAAAGCTGACTAGCTAAAGACGTTACTGTAGCCTTACCCATTAATAGACACGGTACTTCCTTGAAAATAAATTCCAGTTTAGCATTTTCAGCATTTAGCTACTTCATGTCAATATTTCTCACTCGCTGTGACAACTAACTAATGTCACTCCCACGCCATACATGTACGCAACTTCACACGAAAACCATCCCGTCAGGTCTAAAATATAAACACTTATAACAGGCTTACCATAGTGAATCAAGGTAAGACAAAAAAACATTTTGGAACAAGAACTGATAATGTATTCAGTTTAGTTAATTTTGAACAAAAAAAAGTTGTTTATTTCAACGTTGTCAGCTACTGTTCTCAAATACAAACACAAAATTGAACACACCTTGATTGTCACAAATGTCTGATTTCTCTCCTTTCTGTTGCTCTTGACTCTGTTGGTCAATCTTTGCACGAAGTCGGTCGATTTCACTCCGCAGCTCAGCAATAATGCTGGTGTATTGGGCCAAGTGATATGAAACATTCATCAAATTACGCTTCACCTAGAAGAGTTTAAAACAGGATAGCTAGAGAGGATCTGGACTCCATCTCAACACAATGAAATCGCCAATGCAAACACAACTGGGCAATCAGACACTGAATATTAACAGAAGATCTCATTAACATCCATAATATTTATACAGTACACATTGTAAACATAATTATGACAAATCATTTCAATATAATGCTGAATTAATCATGTTAAACCATAACAGAAAATAATTTATCAGTGAAATATACACTACCGTTCAATAGTTTGTGGTCAATAAGATTTTTTAAATTCTATTCAGAGGGGATGGATTAAATTGATTAAAAGTGACAGTAAAAGCTTTTACATTGTTAAATGTAATCAGTTTTTTACATTAAAAAAAATAAATAAATAATAAAAAAAATATATAAACTTTTTTCAACTGTAATAATGTTTTACAATATAATAATAAATGCAGTCTTGTTGAGAGACTTTATTCAAAAACATTGAAAAATCTTTTTCTGACATAAAACCTTTGAGTGGTAGTGTACTGTAAATTTCCTCATAGACCTAAACTTAAAGGGATAGTTCACCCAAAAATGAAAATTTGATGTTTATCTGCTTACCCCCAGGGCATCCAAGATGTAGAGGACTTTTTTTCTTCAGTCGAACGCAAATTATGATTTTTAACTGCAACCGCTGCCGTCTGTCAGTCAAATAATAGCAGTGATTGGGAACTTGAACAATAAGAGTCGAAAAAACTTCCATAGACAACTCCAAATTAAACCCTGCGGCTCGTGACGACACATTGATGTCCTAAGACATGAAATGATCGGTTTGTGCGAGAAACCGAACAGTATTTATATCATTTTTTACCTCTAATACACCACTATGTCCAACTTCGTTCAGCTTCCGGCTAATGAGGTCTGATCGTGAGGTCTGATCTCTGACAGCGGAAGTGATGTCTCGCGCTCATTGAAGTATATGGGCGAGACATCACTTCTGTCATCACAACGCGTTTTTTGACCTCACTAACAGGAAGCTGAACGAAGTTGGACATAGTGGTGTATTAGAGGTAAAAATTATATAAATAATGTTCGGTTTCTCGCACAAACCGATCGTTTTGTGTCTTAGGACATTAATGTGTCGTCACGAGCCGCAGGTTTTAATTTTGATTTGTCTAAGCAAGTTTTATTTACTGTTATAGTTGAAGTTCCCATCTACTGCTATTATTTGACTGATAGACGGCAGCAGTTGCAGTTAAAAATCATAATTAGTCACCTACATCTTGGATGCACTGGGGGTAAGCAGATAAACATCAAATTTTCATTTTTGGGTGAACTATCCCTTTAATACATTTTATTACTTAATTCTGTTTGTGTAATATTTATTCAATGGTTATTTTTAAAATCAATAGTTTTCCAGTATTAAGTTGTGGTTGATACAGATTGTCTAGACAAATATTAAGTAAGTGTGTTTACCTTGTTTCGAATATTTTTGGCTTTGTCTGCATAAACCAGCGTGTTTCTTGACTCCTCAAAGTTGGAGCTGGCAGGACTAATATGGGTAATCATGACTGTGCGACTGTTTCCTCCTAAAGCATCCTGAAATCCACATCAAAACTTGCAAATATGTGACAAACCGACTCTTTCAAAAGACGTTTGTAAACATTGTGGGATACAGTATTTCAAACAGTGTGCTCTGGTTGTACACTTTACATTTTGCTAAATGTAGTAGCTCATCTGGGTATTCCATACAGAAATACAGAAATAATATCAGCAATATGTTAGTAAGCTATTGTATATCATATATATCTCATCACACAAATAAATTATATTTTAAAGTACTTTAAAATAGAAAACCATTAATTTAAATTGATTATTTTCCGTTTTTTTGATCAAATAAATGCAGCCTTGATGAGCATTACAAAATCTATTTGAATGAGGAGATTTGTTAAACATGTTGTAGCCTGGCTGGTTTTGCCCACCTTAAGAAGTCGAGTGAGTTTGCTGTCTCTGTAGTTGACAAACTGAGCACCTTTCCCACCCTTTTCACTCAAGGCATTGATGCAGTTGGCCAGTGCTAATAGGGAACGGTTTATATGTGCTCCTTCTTTCATCCTCTTTCCTCTGTTTTGAGTCTGAGAGAAGAGAATATGTGCTTCAGAAAAGGACAAATGACTGTTGGTGTTAATAGACAAAGCAACTGTGTGTAAGAATGTTTGAATTTAACGAAGGATGCTAGTGATGTTTTGGCTGCCATACGAGATGTGACATGCTCAGATTCCTTAATCAGTCTCAGATTATTTGCATATAAATAATGAAGGATAGAAGAACTTAAATATTCATTTCAATGAAAGATGAGAGAGGGCACTAGACTATAAAATCTGGCACCTTTGAGGAATCTGAAAGCTTGTGTTTCCACTTCAGCACATCTACACACACAGCACGTACCTGTGATGCTCGCTCAGTTCCTGCCAAGTCTACCATGAATAGCTTCCCCACCCTGACCTCCTCGTTGATATCCTTTACGCGACTCTTTTGCTTGACTGTCACCTGTGGAGCAGACAAAGCAAGAGGTGTGGACTCAGACTACAGTGCCAATTTGAGGTCATGCACATGGTTATTGTGTGTGTGTCTGTTTTAGGCTTGCCTGAAGTATAGCATGTGAGCGAGATGATGTCTTGTTAGCAGCTGTCGACTCCTGGGTCCTCTGTTTATTCCCTTTGGTCAAAAGAGCCATTATCTAAAATCACAAGCAAACACCAGGCTCAGAAGGACATCTTCCTTTAATAGAGACACTGTAAGGAGTAGACAGAGGCCAATCATGGGAAATTAATTGGTGGCAAAGATGGCCACCAAATGGAATGACTTGCTTCAAAAAAGAGTCTGCGCTGTAAACAATCAAATTCCACATTCAGACCCAAAAGGATGACACTTTCACTGACATGCTCACATTATTTTAACTAATGTAACTTCTAATAACTAGACTGTTTAAAAGTTTGGAGGTTAAAGAAGTATCTTACGCTCATTAAAGCTGCATTAATTTGATAAAAAAAAAAAAAAAATAAAAAAACAGAAAAAAAAAATATTATTGTAAAATATTATTACAATTTAAAATAAAATCCTATGATGGCAAATCAGATTTTTAAGCATCATTACTTCAGTCTTCAGTGTCACATGATCCTTCAGAAATCATTCTAATAGGCTGATTTGGTTCTTAAGAAACATTTCTTATTATTATTATTATTATCATGCTAAATATTTTTGTGGAAACCATAATATATATTTTTTCAGAATTCTTTAATGAATGAAATGTAAAAAAAAAAAAAAAAAAAAAAAACATTAAAAAAATTATTTTTGTAACATTATAAATATGGGATATTTGGGATATTTCACCCAAAAATGAAAATTTGCTGTTCATTTACTCAGTTCACCAAGGACAACGCTTTCAGCCAAAAATCTTCTTTACTGTTATACTGAAGAAAAAAAGACACCCACATCTTGGATGGCCTAAGGATGAGTAAATTTACAGCAAATGTTCATTTTTGGATGAACTTTCCCTTTAATGCAGACTTGCTGAATAAAAGTATTCATTTCTTAAAGAAAATTATGATAAAATCCTCAAATCATCATAAAATCAAAGTACCTCTTTAGCATTACATGTAGAGAATTCAGTGATGCCTGCAATTCGTATTTCCCCTTTAGCATCCTCACGCAGCTCAAGGTATCCAGAAGACGGATTCAACAGATCTCTGATCATCTCATTATAAATCTGCAAAAAAGTTAGTGTTTAATACATTCAAGACACACTCTGTTTGAATAAAGTCCCCGTAGGACAGTACCAAAAATGATGTCATATCTTTTAATCTCTTCAAAACAATAACCTGACCTCTATATATGACATATAAACACTGCAGTTCAAGTCCTCAGTGCTGTCTTCAATGGCCCTGAAGAGATCATTGAGTGTTCGGATGTAAATGCCAGGCTCAGAATCTAAGCCTAACATAGTGTACGTCTTTCCAGCGCCTAATAAAAGAAGAGATTATTTAGGGTAATCACAATTTTGTAGGGAATTGGGATATACAGTAGTAGTGTTTTTTTATCCAAACACCAAAGAAAAGTTCACATCTACATTACCTGTAGGTCCATATGCAAAGACGGTGGCATTATAACCAGCAATCACACCATCAATAAGATTTTTTGTTGTTGCTACATAAACATCCTCCTGAAATAAAGAAAAAAGTAAATAACATTGAGGCCTAGAACTATGATCATGCTGAAAACCTTACGGGTGCAGTAAGTGATTTCTGAGAAACGCTGTTGATATTTGAAATCACCAAAACAAACACGGCCCCCTAATGAGTGTATACGCCCCTGACTGCTGATTGGCTACAAGTGTGTTTTGGTGCTTGGTCCGATACACTTTCAATAGCGTTTCTCAGAAATCGCTTACTGCACCTTTAAATGACCTAAACACAAAAAAATCATTTGAAAACAGATGAACGGCACCTAAATATCTTAATAAACATGTAGAATGAGGATCAAGTATCGCATGACCTACAAAAATTTGTGTGTAAGAACGACACTTCTACACACCTGGGTTGCAGTATAATCAAATGCCACATCAAACATGTATGTTTTTTCACGTGAGCGGTTGGCCCTCAGGACATTGTCAGCATCCTCACAGGGGTCCATCAACACCACCATCTGAAGAAAGTAATTAGACATGAGAATGAACTCAAACTATTAGATCAGTTTTGCAATGTTCAAACATTAACTGCAAAATTAATGACCTGAAATATTAGACTGATGTCCACACTCT
This sequence comes from Chanodichthys erythropterus, assembly GCF_024489055.1. Classification (NCBI taxonomy): domain Eukaryota; kingdom Metazoa; phylum Chordata; class Actinopteri; order Cypriniformes; family Xenocyprididae; genus Chanodichthys; species Chanodichthys erythropterus. The sequence goes on along the minus strand of NC_090232.1, from coordinate 11,709,468 downwards.
CTGTGACATACTGTACACTACTGTTCAAAAGTTTGGTGTCAGTTAATGTTTTAATGTTTCTGAAAGTAGCCTCTTAAGGCCCGTTCCAACCAAGAATGATAACTATAAAGATAATGATAAAGATATTGTTCTAAATATAAAAGAATAGCAGTGTCCACACCACAGCTATAACAATAACGATATAGAGAAACGATATCATTGGGATCACTTTCAGAATGATTTTTTCCAGCTGTTGAATGATAAAACACTGACAGAAGAAAATCCGTTTTAATTTAAGGGCCTGTGCATTTAAAATGGCAGACACTGCTGAGAAGTTAATCTCTGAGGTCCAGAAAAAGCCACCACTGTTTGACAAAAGGATACTTTAAAGAAAACGGATATATGTAAAACAATCGGTCATATCCTCATAATAAATGGTGAGAAGTATTGACGGAGATGAGGTTGTGCCAGGCTACATAAAATTACCTCAGGTATCCAGTGCTATGTTGACAACATTGTCTTTGCAGCTAAATTCACTTTTTGATTAGATTGATTACACTAGCTATTCACTCGAAAAATTGCATGCTGAGGACATCTGCTGGTTAAAGCCATGTAAATGCAACAACAACAGCAAAAACACATTGTACAATCTTTGAAACTGCAGCGTGTGAGCTTAGAATAAACAGACCGTTATCGTTTGTTGGTGTGGATGCAAATATAGTTATCGTTATTGTTATCTTTATAGTTATCGTTCTTGGTGTGAAAGGGCTTTTATGCTCAACAAGGCTGCATTTATTTGATCAAAATACATACAGTAATATTGTGAAATATTTTTTTTTAAAGTGTTTTGCATACTATTTTAACATGTAATTTATTTATTTTTTGCAGGTAAAGCTGAATTTTCAGCAGTAATATTTATTATCAATGTTAAAAACTGTTGTGCTGCTTAATGTGTAAAGAGGATGCTTTGATATTAAGGTGCGTTCACGTGGCCTCGTAATTCCTGTAGTTACGAGATTCTAGATTGTAAAAAGCGTTCACGTCCTCGTAGAGCTCGTAATTACAGCTTGTAAGCTGGGAGTTTTCTGAAAGCTCCCAGATATACCATGTGGCCGCGCTGTACCACCTGACAGCTGTAGATTCATTTAGGCGTTGACAGTGCTGCCATGGAAACGCATAATTCCCAGTTCAAGGACCAAAAGGACGTAAACAGCTCCGAATATAACGTCACGTCTTGTCATTTCAAGATTCCGGTATATACGAGGTGACGTGAACGCAGCTTTAGACAGTTCAAAAGAACAGCATTTAATTAAAATATTTATTTTGTAATAATTTAAAAGTTTTACTGTCACTTTTGATCAGTTTAATGCTTCCTTGCTGTATAAAAGTATTCTTTTTTTTTTAAAGAAATTACTGACCCCAAACTTTTTACACGTAGAAAGTAGTGTACATGACAAGAAAAATGTTCATGTTGTGGTGTTGGAACTGGGTTCTAATTAAATGGGTGTCGTGTTTCTGCCATCCTTCCCTTAACAAAGTCTTTTTTCGGCCAAAACATTCTTGTTGCTTAACCGTTCCATTCCATGCCGATCCAGAGCAGGTTTCATTTTCTACCGCAGGGCTGATAACAGAACTCTTTGGAATGTAATACAAATGTGTCAGTTGTTGCCAATCGTGCTGAGAATTCCGGACCGGAGCGGTTTGTAATCGTGCCGAACCAAGCTCAAGTGGAAATAACTGGAACCGTTCCTTGCCATTGTTTGAACAGTTTGGCCCGACGAAGGAAAAGTGGCTAAAGTCTCTCAAGTAAATCATTATGCTCAATAATTATTAAGATTGATGTGGTTTGCAATTGGAAAATGTGCTTGGTAAATTATATAAGACAAGAATATTGATTTGCATAATAATTATGCACACAAAGACATGTCTGCTGCATGTTTTTTTTTTTTTTTTTTTTTGCCTTTGAGGATCCTGAGAGATCAAGCATAAGCAAAGAAGACAGTAAACCTTATTTACTGAGTGCAAACAGGATTTACTGCAGATGAAAGGGAGGATTAGGTCTTTAGACCATCATTCATCATGACAGGTTGTGCAACAGACTCCTGATTAGGAGTTGTGAATATTATGCATATGTTTCCAAAATGTATACAAAAATACATAGGGGACACTGGGGCTAGTTGTAACAAGACTATATATTAGTATTTAGGTTTAAAGTCAAAAGTCACTAGATTAAACATTTGATATTCATTTCAGGCAGGAATTATAGGTAATGATGATATATCAGTGCAACTCATGAACTTGATAATGTGTGTCTCAGTTAGTGGTCCTCCATGTTGTTTTTTGCCTACCTGACTGTCAATCTTGTGCGCCACTGTTGTTGCACCCTCCTCAATCTCTGCATCGTTCAGAGGCCGGATACGCAGAGCAACCTTGAACCAGTATCAGTGCACATCATTTATTTAAAAACATAAATTTAAATGAATTTGCCTTCATCCGATCAGATGCAAAACATGTTAACAGTGTGTGTCCATATCATTAAAATTGCATAAATTCATTTGATATTCATATTTGAATCTACATTACACATCAAGTTGTCACATAAGGAAGTGTTTGCTCTAGTGTTGTGTCTCAGTTACTGTACAGTTTTGACACACTACACTAACATGAATTCAGACCAGGATTAACTATATAATAAATATACAATAAATGTCAGTTTTAACTGAAAGGTCAAACTGTGTTCTCATGACAAGGGCATGTCAGCACTGTAAACCTGGATGAGTTGGGCTATGAAGTTCCCAATTTTAAGGAAGCACAACTATCAAATTTTGAGTTTGTAGAAGTTATGCATGTTAATTCCTCCTAACTTGAAGTACTGAGTTAGCTAACTCATACACTTTGATAGCACTTAACATAAAATATTCAGTTAATGCACTTTTTTATTTTGAGTTCTTCCAAATCAAATGAAATGTTACTTCACTGTAAACCCTAATAAGAACATTCAGAAAATGCCAACTTGCTAACATGTTAACAATAACATGGTAGCACTTACTGAATGAACTTAAAACATGTACTGTAACTTACCTGCTCTCAAACCAAGCCGCATGCGCCACTTGTCACCATGATGGTAACTCTCCAAAAACCCACATTAACAGAAACTCTTCTAAATTAGCATAACAAAACATTACTCACTACTGAATCTACCTTACCATTAATCCTGCACAAAAACATTATATAACCCTTAATTTTAGCATAACTCTCCCTTTCGAGTGCCATGGGCAAAGCATGGTGAGAAATAGGAATCCCAACCCAGTTTCAGTTAAACTTAAGTTAGTCTAAATGAAATGTGTTCATACAACTTAAAACAATAAAACAGTTCAGTTTACTTGAAATATGTATTGCTGTGAACTCAAAAGAAAAATAAAGTTCTAAATACTCATAACAGTTAATTTAACTAAACTAATTTGTTCAATTTAAGTTCGTCCTACTCAAAACAAGTAAGTATTTTGAGCATTAGGGTTTACAGTGTGGTCAGGGCAAGTTGTCACCTGTGATTTGTATATTTTTAAATATGTAATTCATTACAACCTCTGATTTTATACACACACACACACACACACACACACACACATTTTTATGGATTTTATTTAAGTTTATATATATATAGTAAATTTCCTACTGTAAATATATAAAAAAATATATATTTTTTGTAAGTAATAATCATTGCTAAGGACTTCATTTGGACAACTTTAAAGGAGATTTTCTCAATATTTAGATTTTTTTGCACCCTCAGATTCCAGATTTTCAAATAGTTGTATCTCGGCCAAATATTGTCCTATCCTAACAAACCATACAACAATGGAAAACTTATTTATTTAGCTTTCAGATGAATAAATAATCAAAAATGGACCCTTATGACTGGTTTTGTGGTCCAAGGCTGCCCTTATTTGATAAAAAAAAAAGTAAAATCAGTAATATATTGTAAACTGTGAAGATATTATCACAATTTAAGATAACTGTAAAACTTTTATTTTAATATGTTTTAAAAATATGTATTATAAAATGTAATTTATTCCTGTGATGGCAAAGCTGAATGTTCAGCATCATTACTCCAGTCTTCAGTGTCATGATCCTTCAGAAATCATTCTAATATGCTGATTTGGTGCACAAGAACCATTTCTTATTATTATCAATGTTAAAAATAGTTGTGCAGCTTAATATTTTTTGTAGAAAGCATGATAGATTTTTTTCATGATGGTTTGAATAGAATGTTCAAAATAACAGTATTTAACGTTATAATTGTTTTTACTGTCACATTTGATCAATTTAATGTGTCCTTGCTGAATAAAAGTATTAATTTCTTTCTTTAAAAATAAATAAATAAATAAAATAAAAATTACCACACTTTTGAATGGTAATGCAAGTTGTCTTACTTGCTGCTACATTAATGAATTATTTTGCATTTCATGATTGTTTGTTTTGTTGATTAACCATTAAAAAACAAATATAATACATTGTAAACACTGTTATGTTGTGAAAGATTGCCTTTAGTTTTTTTTTTTTTTTTTTTTAATCTGCCAATAACCACTAGGCTCCCTTTTGACATCTTTTTATAATATCTTTTAATGTCTATGCAAAGACTGACTATCAAAACATTAAACAACACTAAGAATATTCATTACTGCAGCTCTAGTCTCCAAATGTAGTGACGTACTAACAAAAGTTATTATAAAGTGTTATCATTTGTTATCACAACAAGAGAAACGTTCTGTTCCTAATGTGATTCTCCCCAGGCCAGGCTGTCCCAGAGGAGCCACATTATCATGCATCTCTGTGAGAAGCCTGTACTTTTCTCCGGCGGGACATTCGCCCGAGTAGCCTATCTTTGCGCGTGCAAGCGACAGGTGTTCAACCTTACTGCTGAATGAACTGTGGTGCTTTAATAAGAGATCGACAGCCTACCGTGAGCTGATGGTCCTTCCACTCTCCGGGCAAATCCTTCATCTTTTTATTCCCAAGTTACTCCAATCTTGTGCTCTATCAAAGCCTGCTTTTTAACAGACAAGATCAAAATACGCCTCGGCTAGTGCCACGCTAGAATATACTGGTGATTTACCGCGGGCAAGTTAATCTTCTTGATGGCTGGGTAATCTCTTTCTGAGGCAGGACCTGTGCTGGCCCCTGCGGAGGTCCTGGATTCACTAGCGGACTGTTGTTAACGGAGATAAAACCCCTAGTGGTGTGAAAAAACCTGACGCGTCCCTACATGCTGTGACTATGTCAACCTGATGTCAACCCATCCTCTCCAGTGCAGCTAAAAGAACATTTTTATCAGTCCAAACCGTAGTCATCCTCATATTTACGCTAATATTTAAGAGTAAACGTGTGTGAAGGATTTAAAAAGTAAAGGATAAAGGTGTTTGCGCGCCTCGTGAAACCAGTCAAGACACTGGTGCGAGAAAACTGTTACTGTTGCCATGGAGACAAGTACATAATCGTTTGGTTACTTTGGCAAGTTTTTGTGTCAAAATAAGTCAGCCCAACTAATATTTCTCATTTTTTTGTCGTTTTCTAATGCTAATTTGCTCACATTTGCAAATCAATTTAACTTGCAAAAACGCACATAATGTACTTGGAAAAAAAATGCAAATGCAAAAATTATAAGCCTAATTAGGGGTAGTAAATATATATATATATATATATATATATATATATATAAAAAACAAAAAAACAAGCATGGCATAAAATTTGAAGTTTAAAAAAAGTTGTAATTACTATATTACTATACAGACTATTTCAGTAGTGAAAATGCAAATATTATACAATTAGAAAATGTTGAAAAAATAAAGTTTTATTTATCAAAATGCTGTCATATTTATTATGCTTTATTTCTGTATTGTGTTTTTTGTTATGTTTTGTTTTCATAGTGTGATATTTGGATTAAAGTTGCAATATGTAAGATTTCTTTCCGCTAGAGGCCTATTCATTACATTTACATTTAGTCATTTAGCAGACGCTTTTATCCAAAGCAACTTACAAATGAGAGTAGTAGAATCAATCAAATCAACATGAGAACAACAGTATGTAAGTGCTGAGTGAAGTCACAGTTATGTCAGTAAAGTGCTCTTTTTTTTTTTTTTTTTTTTTTTTTTTTTGAGTGAAGTCACAGTTATGTCAGTAAAGTGCTCTTTTTTTTTTTTATATATAAATACACAGATAGGAGAAGAATATTAGTCAAGGTAAGTGCTACTACTACTGGGTCAAGTGCTGACGAAATGTGAGGAGTTCAAAATAAAGGTGTAGCTTGAATCTTGGGACATGTGGTCTTCACCTCACAGCTGGTGGAAACAATCGGGATAGGACTCGGGAAGAAATCATGTTCATTGCGATTAATAACGTCATTGTAGTATGAAGCAGAGCAGGACCGAGTGTTGTGGGAGCTGAACGAGGTCGCTAGAGCGATTGTGCAACACACGCCGCGAACAGCTGAACTTTTATTATGCCACAGTCGCTGGCGCCGATTCTCCGGTCATGAGTATGATGTAACACAGCTCTGTTTATCATATTAGATACATTGAGTGTGTTGAAAATGATGTTATAATGTTACTCTGTGCGTTTGCTTGGTGGCTGCTGTGTTATGAGACACACTGCAGTAAGCTAGATCGAATTTAGAATATCATATTAAATGCTGGATGGCTTGTGTTGATAAATGGCATGCAATTAATTTTAAAACTACTAATTAACACTAAAAATAAAGCTGCATCTGATTATGCTATGTTAGCTACTTGACAAAATAGTGTTTTTCTCTGAGGCATGGTAAAGCATGGTACTCAAAAAAATCAAGAAAATTAGATTTAAACAATAAGAATAAACATGTTGAGATATATAACAACAATTAGTTTTCTGTCTATAAACATAACCAAACAATTGTTCCCTTGTCTATTAAAACATGTAATATATTAAAGCGTCTTTGGTGTTTCCATGGTTTCTACCAAATAAAACCGGAAACCTAGGGTATGACGCCATTGACAGGCGACTCATCACATGTCCCAGAGACTTTGTTAAAATTGCAATTTTCTCACGATTTCGTAATCAAGTGAACAAAATTTATAACACTGGCCTAGTGGTTTTGGGATATTTTACTGCAAAAATCTTACATATTGCACCTTTAATGTATTAAAACCAGTTAGGGTCAGTTTGACCAACAAACACCATCATTATTATTTATAATAATAATAAAAATAGCTATTATTTTAAAAACAAACATAAAAAATGTATTGTATTAAAATGAGATAACAGATAATGAATGACACGTGAGATTTCAATGATATTTTGACCAAAGATATTTTGGCTGTCATGACCTCACTGTGTGTGTGCAATATTAAACCACAGAAGAAACATTTAGTTGTTTACATTTAATACAGGGGAGTAAACATACACAATCTTGTATGGAAGCTTTAAAACAATTTCATTTTATGGGAAATTCAAGTAAAATACAAAGAAATTTCTCATATTAAAAATTGATGATGCTGGCTCATGTCATAAATTACACTTGCCTAGCAAATGTTTCAACACGTTTGTTTTAAAATTCTCTTACAATTATTTTTAATTAAGTGCAGCTTGGAGTTGACATTATGACTTGGTATTACAGTACCTCTGGAATGATGGTGGAAAAAAACAAGAAGTTTCCTTGTTAAACAAAATGCTCTTATACAAAAGACCAGAGACCACAGTACAAAAGAAATTCCTCTCCTATATCAGAAATATTTTCTTTTGAGAAGCAATAACCCACAAAACAGAACCATTTTCTTGCTCTGTCAGAAGAATAGCAAATGATAAATCACTGCCCTTTACTGCTTTCAGCGAATGCTACCAGAAAATTGTATGAAGGGAGATTTAAAGGGTTAGTTCACCCAAAAATGAAATTTCTGTCATTAATTACTCACCCTGATGTCGTTCCAAACCTGTAAGACCTTCGTTCATCTTCGGAACACAAATTAAAATATTTTTGATGAAATCCGAGATTTTTTTTATCCTCCATTGAAAACAATCAAATTACCACATTCGAGGTCCAGAAAAGTAGTAAAAATATAATTAAAATAGTCATTCTGATGTAGAACCAGGAAGCACTGCAACGTATATAGCATGAATGACAGGGGAGAGACAAATTTGTTGAATAAAGTCATTATTTTTGCTTTGTTTTTGCGCACAAAAAGTATTCTCATCGCTTCATAAAATTAAAGGTGCCATCGAATTAAAAATTGAATTTACCTTGACATAGTTAAATAACAAGAGTTCAGTACATGGAAATGACATACAGTGAGTCTCAAACTCCACTGTTTCCTCCTTCTTATATAAATCTCATTTGTTTAAAAGACCTCCGAAGAACAGGCGAATCTCAACATAACGAAGGTCTAACGGGTGTGGAATGACATGAGGGTAAGTAATTAATGACAGAAATTTCATTTTTTGGTGAACCCTAACCCTTAAAATTCAACTTAAAGTTAAACAACATCCCTTCTCAGCAGGAATATGTGAATCAGTAAGTGTGTTTACAAGCACTTTAAAAGTTTGAATTTAGTTGGATTTAAACAACAATTCATCAATTTTAAATGTCATGAAAATGCTTTAGTCTGACTGAAATCGTACCAGTCTGGTTTTTGCGAAGTCAACAGATCTAGCTCAGCTTCGTCCAGCATGTTTAAACATTAATCAGACTACAGTTGGCCTCAACTTTGAACAGTTGCTCCAAAACACAGAGGTTTTTTCATTCTTTAAAGTCACCATGAAATCAAAATGGATAATTCTTGGTTTATGGAATATTGCATGCAGCATTTATTATAAATGATTTATCTGTGCACATCATTATATATATTTTTTTTAAATTCATGTGCCTTCATAATCTTTAATCAAAATATCTTCTCCTTCCTCTTGCAGTGACATCTCTTCTCTTCTGTGATGACGGGTTTACTGGCGTGAGGGCGGGGCAACCTGTCACTCACATGACATCCCAGCAATAGCAAACCACAACCATCCAATCAATTCCCGATGGACAAAATTAAGTCCCACCCTAAATTTGTTCTTGTTCGAGAAGCTGGTTTACTTGGATATACATCACAAAAGGGAAGAAAAGACCATCACAACTCTTGTTTCATGGCGACTTTAAATTTTCATTTGCATACTTAAAACTCAACTATGCAAAAACCCGCTCTATTATAACTGTGCATGTCAACATACTTAGTGTCTCATACAAAGCACTTGTAAAGGACCTGTGGTGGTGACCTCTGGGGGGTGAGTATTTTGTCTTAGAGCTGGAAACATGAGTGCTTTCCATGTAGGTCTACTTCAGATCTCCGAGAGAAATGATCTCTTCACTGATGAAGAACTCGATGGTTTCCTCTTCCCAGTCCTCCACATTACTGTCCAGCTCATCTGTGTCCACACCTGAGAGATGATATATCAGTGCAACTCATGAACTTCTCATTAAAATATTTGTACTTTTTTATTTTAGGGCACTCTGATAAACAATGTGTGTACTGTTCATCAAGCTGCATTATGGGTAATCCGTTATGGGCTGCAGTGTGCATCTGCAGTCATTTAATCAGGGTGGGGCCAAGAGCCGTGGGAACAGAGTGAGGTCAGTGGCGTGAGTGCTAATGAACGAGGAGGGATGACAGTGGAAGACGAGAGAGGACCAGGCCTGGACTTTATGTTGTTAATTTATGTTTATATGCGGTAGTCGTCCATGAGGGACTTTACCGTTTTACTTTCGTTTTGTTGTTTGTTCATATTTGGATTAAAGTTATGTTTTACGTTCGTCAGTTCCCGGCTCCTTCTTCTCTGAACACAAACCTTGATACAATTACTATTTAAAATGGCAAAATAAATTAATTTAATAAACTATTTAAACTTTATGTTGTGTCCCGGCATTCCTCATTGACCCAGAGAGGATATTCTTTTTACCAAAAATGCTAGTTAATGTTTTCAAATTGGACTAAAACTTACTGACCTCAGATTTGAACCTCAGATGAGCCTACGATTAATCGGGTTTTAAAAAGAAATACTAAACCTGTGCTAACTATGGAAGCTTGTTTCCTCCACTAAGTAAAAAAATAAAAAGGTATAATTGCGACTTTTTAATCTCACAAATCTGACTCTTTTTTTTTTTTTTTCAGAATTGTGATATATTAACTCACAAGAAAGAAACTCATTCAGGGTTGGAACAACATGAGGGTAAGTAAATGATGACAACATTTTTGGGTGAACTATCCCTTTAAAAGGCTGGTCATGTGCATGTTAAAAGCGATGTGCAGACATGATGGAAATGTCAAGAGAGAATGAAAACAATAGAGAGAAAGAATAAAGGAAAGACAGAGGTGTTTCTCACCTCCTCTGAGCTGAAGGCGCAGCTCTCTCTGCTGGTTATAAAGCTGAATGGCACTTTCTTTGTACTGCCTGTATTCTTCCATCATCAGATGACGTTTGTCCACTAACTCCTGCATCAAGAGCATTGCAGAAACATTGTATTAACACATTGAAGGGTTAGTTCACCCAAAAATGAAATTTCTGTCATTAATTACTCACCCTCATGTCTTTCCACACCCGTAAGACCTTTGTTCATCTTCAGAACACAAATTAAAGGTGCCCTTGACTCAAAAATTGAATTTACCCTGGCATAGTTGAATAACAAGAGTTCAGTACATGGAAAAGACATACAGTGAGTCTCAAACTCCATTGTTTCCTCCTTATATAAATCTCATTTGTTTAAACGACCTCCGAAGAACAGGCGAATCTCAACATAACGCCGACTGTTACGTAACAGTCGGGGTGTACGCCCCCAATATTTGCATAATGCCAGCCCACGTTCCCAACAATTATCAAAGGCATTACACAAGGGCAGCCAGTTAACGTCTGGATCTGCACACAGCCGAATCATCAGACTAGGTAAGCAAGAACAACAGCGAAAAATGGCAGATGGAGCAATAATAACGGACATGATCCATGATATCATGATATTTTTAGTGATATTTGTAAATTGTCTTTCTAAATGTTTCGTTAGCATGTTGCTAATGTAACGTTACTGTTAAATGTGGTTAAAGTTACCATCGTTTCTTACTGTATTCACGGAGACAAGACTGTCGTTATTTTCATTTTTTAAACACTTGCAGTCTGTATAATGTATAAACACAACTTCATTCTTTATAAATCTCTCCAACAGTGATTAGCCGTTAGCCACGGAGCCCAGCCTCAGATTCACTCAGAATTAAACTTTTAACATCAAAATAAATACTTTACTCACATAATTCGAAGCATGCATACAGCATGCATGACGTACATCTTGTAAAGATCCATTTGAGGGTTATATTAGCTGTGTGAACTTTGTAAATGCGCTGTAATATAGTTGACAGCTCGTGTGGCAGGAAGCTCGCGTCTTAAAGGGGCAGCGTCGAGTGAAATCAGTGCATAGTTAATGGTGCCCCAAAATAGGCAGTTAAAAAAATTAATTTAAAAAAATCTAAGGGGTATTTTGAGCTGAAACTTCACAGACACATTCAGGAGACACCTTAGACTTATATTACATCTTGTAAAAAAACGTTCGTGGGCACCTTTAAGATTTTTTAGATGAAATCTGAGAGGTATATGACTCGTCCATAGACAGCAATTTAACAGACATTTTCAAGGTCCAGAAAGATACCAAAGACATTGTTAAAGACATTGGTTCAACCTTAATTTTATGAAGTGACGAGAATACTTTTTGCTTACAAAAACAAAACAATAATAATGACTTTAAGCAACAATCTCTTCTCTTACCTGTCATTATCCTTAGGTAATTGACACAGTAAGCACAGTGAAGGCTTCCATGTTTATGTTTGAACGCCGGTTCAGTATTGGCCAAAGCTGATCACGTGAGCAACACGACGCATGCGTGTGATGCTGATGCAGGAGCTGGCCAATAATGATTCGGTGTTCTGACGTAGAACCTGGAAGCGCTGAACGTAAACAACATATGAGAATGACACTAAAGAGAAGAGATTGTTGAATAAAGTCGTTATTTTTGTTTTGTGATTCTCGTTGCTTCATAAAATTAAGGTTGCAGTCACGTTGACTATTTCAGCAATGTCTTTAGTACCTTTCTGGTCCTTGAACATGTTGGTTAAATTGCTGTCTTATGGAAGAGTCAAAAATATTTTAATTTGTGTTCTGAAGATTAACAAAGGTCTTATGGGTTTGGAAAAACATTAGGGTGAGTAATTAATGATAGAATTTTTGGGTGAACTAACCCTTTAATTACATTTTTTTAAATTACATAATTATGTCAATAAACACAGCAAATTAATCAGGTAATAATCACAACCAGTTAAACATTTATAGAAAAAGAAAGAAAGAAAAAGAAAGAAAGAAAGAAAGAAAGAAAGAAAGAAAGAAAGAAAGAAAGAAAGAAAGAAAGAAAGAAAGAAAGAAAGAAAGAAAGAAAGAAAGAAAGAAAAAAACTGACCTTGGAAGCTTTGGATTGGCTCAGTCTGTCCTTTTGCTCAAAGATTTTTGAATACTTCTTGAGGTCCTTCTTAATGGCCTGTTAAAATAAAGAAAACCTCAGTCTCCTTATAATATTCACAGTTAAAACTCTGAGTAGACGTTACAAAGGTAAACAACATCACCTTTATTTGCTCTTGACTGAGTAAAGTAGGAGGGCGTGGTCTCCATAACAACTGGCAGAATCTGTCTTTGTTGTTCTTTTGCAGAAGGCGTCCCTGGAACGTCCAAAGCCAGTATGCATTGTCCACCTGTATGCAAAGTAAATAAAAGTATGAGGGGTAAATAAAAAAAGCCTAATGAGGATAAATGTTCATATTAAGGAAGTGAACATGTCTTTGAATTTTACTTTGTGGCTCCACCAGGAAACAGAAGTCACCACATATCTGCCTGTAGGATCCCATTCCACATCAGAGGCCATGTAATGCTCCGCAATATACATGATGGTACAATCCGACGTGTCCACAAATGCAAGCGCACCGTTCATACTGCACAGAAAAAGAAAAGAAATATCACCTGTAAGAGCTAACCAATTAAGACTGAAGAAAAACATTTGGCCATGAACACAGATCACTATCATTCAAAAGTTTGGGGTCAGTAGGATTTTATTTTTGTTTTTAAAGAAACTGATCATTGGATGCATTAAATTGATCAAAAGTGTCAGCAAAGATATTTATAATGCAAATAAACATAAATGCTGTTATTTTAAAGGGCACCTATTATGCAAAATTCACTTTAAACATAAATATGTATTGGCAGTGTGTATACACAACCACCCTATAATGATAAAAATCCATCCTCTCCTTTTTTTAAATTCCCATTAAACAGTCTCATAGAACAAGCCGCTTTCATTTTCTGTACATTGTGATGCCACATTGTACAAGCCCCACCCACAACTGCTAACAGACTCTGCCGTATTAGCATCGTTTCCGCCCTGAGGGAATTGTACACTGTCCGCCATTGTCTCAACACCGGAGCAGCTGTAGCGACAAAAATAAATCGTAAGCGATTGAGGTGTTTGTTATTGGATGTAAGAGTGAACATGAGGACTGAATAATTATAAAACTAATCCTCTGAACGCAGAAGATTAGTTTTATAATATATATAATATACACATGTGATTTCTGTCCCTGCTGTTTACGTTAACAGATATAACCAACTGTTTGTGAACTTTGTGTGTTTTTGACATATCCTTGTGACAGTTTAAACACAATAAAACATGAAAGAGAAGTTAGTTTAATACTCACAAGACATGCCATCTGACAGCCAGCTTTCTGTGCATTTGTTTTAGATGTGTGCACTCAAAAAACTAAAAAAGCTAGATAAGACCCTTATTCCTCGGCTGGGATTGTGTAGAGCCCTTTGAAGCTGCACTGAAACTACAATTTGGACCTTCAACTCGTTGGGAACTGTTGAAGTCCACTATATGGAGAAAAATCCTGGAATGTTTTCCCCGAAAACCTTTCTTTTCGACTGAAGAAAGAAAGACATTAACATCTTGGATGACATGCAGGTGAGTAAATTATCAGGAAATTTTAATTCAGAAGTGAACTAATCCTTTAAACTGATATAGTTTTAAAACGCATGCAGATAATAAACTTTTATGATGAAGTAGAACTGCAATGTTCATGAGCGTGATCATGATTTAGATGATAATCTAAACCAAGCAGATGTTATGTTAGTATTTGGCAGAGTATCCAATGCAGGCATGAGCTGTTGAAGGAAGCGCTATTCTGGAAAGGGGGCGGGGAGCAGCAGCTCATTTGCAATTAAAGACAAATGCATGAAAACAGTGTGTCTTTGCATGCACTTTTGCATGCAAATGAGTATTCACAACATGTTATAATGATCTGTGAGGTATTTTGAGCTGAAACTTCACAGACACATTCTGGGTACACCTGAGACTTAAATTGCATCTTGAAAAACGAGGCATAATAGGTCCCCTTTAAACGTTTTATTCATCATAGAATCCTAAAAAAAGTCAATCACAGAAATTGATTACAATTTAAAATATAATAAAATAGTTAAGAATTATTTAAAATGTAATAATATTTCACAATATTACTGTTTTTACTGCATTTTTGATCAATTAAATGTAGCCTTGGTGAGCATAAGAGACTTTTAAAAAACAAAAACATAAAAAATCTTACCAACCCCAAATATTCGAACTGTATATCTAATTTAATTTAATACTTATAATATATATAAATTAACCTCCGCAGTCCTGCCAGTACCATGAACTGACCCTGAGGACTCCAAAAGATACTGTTGGCCTGCTGCTTATCAAACATCTCTGGAAAACCACAGAATAGTCACAAAAAATCCCTGCGAGTACCAAATCAATCAGGATAATATTACTAGCATATATTTACATAGTATTAGATATACTAACATAGATTTACATCTATATTTCATGAGTGACGTTAAGATTGGCACTTACTTATGAGCTCAATCTTGCCATTGCTTTTGACGTGGTAAAATGAGGCATTTATTCTGGGAGATTCTCCATGTAGTACCGCAAACTTACTGCCGTTGGGCTCCCAGGCAAATGCAATGATGCTCTCTAATAAAGATCAGATGTTAAGATAAAGATCAAAACCAAATATTTTGTGATTGCGCCTAGATCACTATATTTTATCAAATGTGACAGAAGGCTTTTAAGAGCATTTAAGGCCTTGGTTACCTTTCATCTCCACCACATCAACAGGAACCTGTTTCTCTCTCATGCGGAAAATCTCAAAGTTTGTGACGACACCCTATTGAAGAGCAGAAAACAAATCAGGGAGGTATAAAGATAGGTAATAAACACAAACAAACAAACCGACCTGTGTTCCTCTGGGCGTTCGGTCCACCTTCACACACAAGTAGTCACCCTGCCGTTGCCAGTGAAGCTTGCAGTCCACCACGTTGAAAAGATTCCGCACCCGAATCTCTAAACGGGATGGGAACTGCATTAGCGTTACCCTGGCTGGAATGTCCTTGTCTTCTGGGACCCAAAAGGCAATGATGTTGTCTCCCGGTGACCAAGAGAAATCTCTATCGGACAGGGAAGAACTTTAGGGTTGCATTTCACAATCAACTGACTTCCTGGTAACACTCAAAGATAAATCATTTTCAATAATTCAAAAGTTGCCCTCACATTATAGATATTTTAAAGGAATAATTTTCAACCTCATGTTATTCTGTGTGAAATGATGACAGAATTTTCTTTTTTGAATGAGATTGTGATTAGAGTTAACTAAAACTAATAGCCATAAAAATATTTCCATTACTTGAAATGAAAAAAATGTTAACTGAAATAAAATAAGTGTTTTTTTTAAGTATTTATATTTGTTTTATATATTATTTTACATTTATTATATTTATAATATATAACTAACATTTTCATTTTCACTAAAATTGAAGAAAATAAAAAATATATATAAAATCTATGTAGACATATTAAAAAAAAACACAAAAATACATTACTAAAACTTTAACTAAAATTAAAATAGGACATATATATAAAATTAGGTTTATATGTATGCTTTATATATTTTCCTTTAACTATTTTCTACAATCCTGGATAGGTTTATTTACTTTATTCCAAGTAAAATAACTTACTAAATCTCTGACTTAAATTTAAATTAAAACAGAAAATATAGAAATAAATACTATATATATATATATATATATATATATATATATATATATATATATATATATATATATATATATATATATATATATATATATATATATATATATATATATATATATATACAGCTATGGAAAAAATTAAGAGACCACTTAACATTGATTTCTGAACTTGGAGTGGTCTCTTAATTTTTTCCATGGCTGTATATATATATACACTACCTTTCAAAAGTTTGGGCTCGGTAACATTTTTAATGTTTTATGAAGAAGTTTCGTCTGTTCACCAAGGGTGCATTTATTTAATTAAAAATACAGTAAAATCAGTAATATTGTGAAATATTATTACAATTTAAAATAACTGTTTTCTATTTGAAAATATTTGAAAATGTAACTTATTCTTGTGTTGGCAAAGATGAATTTTCAGGATCATTACTCCAGTCTTCAGTGTCACATCCTTAAGAAATCATTTTATCATTCATTCATCATAATATGCTGATCTGCTGCTCAAGAAACATTTATTGCGCACAGATGTACAAAATATTTGTGTACAATATTGTTTTTTCAGGATTCTTTGATGAATAGAAAGTTCAAAAGAACAGTGTTTATCTGAAATATAATCTGTTGTTACATTTAAATGTCTTTACTGTCACTTTTGATTGATTTAATGCATCCTTGCTGAAAAAAAATATTAATTTCTTTAAATTCTTCTCATAAAAAAAAAATTCTTACTGACCCCAAACTTTTGAATGGTAGTGTATAATGTTACAAAAGCTTTGTGTTTTAGATAAATGCTGTTCTTTTGAACTTTCTATTCATCAAGGAATCCTGAAAAAAAAATTATACAACTGTTTTTAACATTGATAATAATAATAAATGTTTCTTAAGCAGCAAATCATCATATTAGAATGATTTCTGAAGGATCATGTGACACTGAAGACTGGAGTAATGATGCTGAAAATTTAGATTTGCATCACAGGAATAAATTACATTTTACATTATATTCCAATAGAAAACAGTTATTTTAAATTGTAATAATATTTCACAATATTACTGTTTTTACTGTATTTTTAATTAAATAGATGCAATCTTGGTGAGCAGATGAAACTTCTTTTAAAAACATTAAAAATCTTACCGATCCCAAACTTTTGAACGGTAGTGTATATATATATATATACAGCTATGGAAAAAATTAAGAGACCACTTAACATTGATTTCTGAACTTGGTCTCTTAATTTTTTCCATGGCTGTATATGGGTGTGTGTGTGTATGTATGTTAGGGCTGAATTATGCCTTTAATTACTTTCTACAATCCTGGATTACTTACTTTATTCCACTTATTTTTAAACTCTTCTTATCTAGCAGACCCATTGACTGGAAGAAATTAACAAGGTATTATTAAAAAAAGAGTAATTACAGAAACTACATATTAATTGAAGATAAACGCTTATCTTACAGGGGTTTCATAGATGCTGAGAGTATCTTGTGTCATTCTGGCAAAGAATTTCCCATCCTGACTCCACCTGTGAGAGATGCAATTTAGAAGTGCTTATTATCTGAATGAAAAGTACATGAATGTTGACAAACAAAAGGTAATTAATTCACTCACTTAAAAATAGGCCAGTGTGCCGAACTCTCACAATGGAAGCCTCGCTTCTTCTGTCCAGTCAAGATGTCCCAGATGATAATGGCTTGAGGGTCTTCTTTAGTGTCCATCAGTGGGCTGAATGTCACCACATACCTGACACAAATTTTTTATGTGTTATTCACATCTTTGACTCTGTAACAGCTGCTTTTGCATCCTCTCAGGTGTTTACCTCTCACATGGGGAGAAGTCAATGAGAGACACACCCTGGTGGCTGAATCTTTGTATCTGCTTGAACTTTTCTCCACCCCACAATGCAATTCCTCGTTGGTGAAAAGTGGCCAGGTACGTCCCTTTGGGTGACCAGCGGACGTAAGTCTCTGTCCAGCGCTGTAAAAATATCCAACTTAGTACTGTAAGGCTTATATTGCAATTGCTTTGTAGAGTGACATGACAAGATATGCAGATGCAATTACTTCATAAATTAAACTACTGAACAGTAAAAAATACTGTTGATAATTCACTGTTCATGTTAACTAACTTGAACATAACTATTCCTTTAGCTAATGTCTTGATGAAAAGCTCTAGTTAAGGCCCTTTCACACCAAGAACGATAACTATAATGATAACTACAACAGCGTCCACACCAGTGCACATTATCGTTCTGTTTATTCTAAGCGCACGCTGCAGTTCTGTCGTCTGCTGCTTTAAATACTCAAACTCTTCAAAGCAGGATGGATTCTGATTGGCTGTCAATGTTTTTATTGTTCATCAGCTGGAAAAAATCATTCCGAAAGTGATTCCAACAATATCATTCCTCTGTGCCGTTATTGTAATAGTGGTGTGAAATCTTAAATTAAAATTAGAAATGTTGCTTTAGAAACTAAATAAAATACACAAGTTGAGTTTAATAACTAAAATGACTCAAATTAAAACTAAAACTAAAATACAAATTTCTAAATAGAAATATGAACAAAATTACTAAAACTTAAAGGTGCCATTGAACGTTTTTTTATCAGATGTAATATAAGTCTAAGGTGTCCCCTGAATGTGTCTGTGAAGTTACAGCTCAAAATATCCCATAGATTTTTTTTAATTGATTTTTTTAGCTGTCTATTTTGGGGCATAATTAGAAATGCGCCGATTCAGGCTGCGGTTCCTTTAAATGCTCACGCTCTCCGCCCCCTCCCGAGCTCTCGACTCTATCACTGCATAAACAAAGTTCACACAGCTAATATAACCCTCAAAATGGATCTTTACAAAGTGTTCGTCATGCAGCATGTCTAATCGCGTAAGTATTGTATTTATTTGGATGTTTACATTTGATTCTGAATGAATTTGAGGTTTTGCTCCGTGGCTAAAGCTAACATTACACACTGTTGGAGAGATTTATAAAGAATGAAGTTGTGTTTATGAATTATACAGACTGCAAGTGTTTAATAATGAAAATAGTGACGGCTCTTGTCTCTGTGAATACAGTAAGAAACGATGGTAACTTTAACCACATTTAACAGTACATTAGCAACATGCTAACAAAACATTTAGAAAGACCATTTACAAATATCACTAAAAATATCATGATATCATGGGCCATGTCAGTTATTATTGCTCCATCTGCCATTTTTCGCTGTTGTTCTTGCTTGCTTACCTAGTCTGATGATTCAGCTGTGCACAGATCCAGACGTTAATACTGCCTGCCCTTGTGTAATGCCTCGATCATGGGCTGGCATATGCAAATACTGGGGGTGTACATATTAATGATCCCGACTGTCAGTGTTATGTTGAGATTCGCCTGTTCTTCTGAGGTCTTTTAAACAAATGAGATTTATATAAGAAGGAGGAAACAATGGAGTTTGAGACTCACTGTATGTCATTTCCATGTACTGAACTCTTGTTATTCAACTATGCCGAGGTAAATTCAATTTTCAATTCGATGGCACCTTTAAAATAAAACGAAAACTGAAAATATAAAAATAAAAGCCAATTAAAAAATATTAATAAAATACTATAAAAAATAAGCAAATCTGTTCATAGTATTAATTATTTAATAGAATATATTTAATACTAAAATAAAGCAAATCTGTTTGAAAAGAAACATGCTCACAGCTCTCTCTTCAACCAGTATCGCCTCCTTCGGGTCATTGGAAAATATGGCAGTTCGTTCTCCTGATTCATAAATTACACTGTATTGATCACGACAGTCTGCATCCTCAAGCCAGTGCCTCATGTTGCCCTGGTAAACAGTGACAGAACATGATGTAATGACAAGATGTCATTGCCTACTCACTAAAAAAACAGATAGCAAGCCATACACTAACATGCTCATATTCCAGTAATCTTGTAATGTCTCAATTATAGTGTTTTTCAAAACCAAATTTTTAAGTATAAATACAAGGCAGTCACAAATAAATTAACACCAAGCTTGACTTTTTTTTTTTTTTTTTTTCAAATAACAGATTAAAAAATACATACAAAGTCTTTAAAAGGCTGTTTTTCAGGGGTTTCCCATTGGTCACTGATGTTCATGTACCTAAAAACACACGGATCAATGGCCCATAAGCATTGAACCTCAATATTTGTATAGTAACTGAAACTTTTTTTTGTAGTTCACAATAAAATAGTCATAAACCAGTCATAACCAGCTGTGTTCTGCTTCCAAACACATGGACCCTTTTAAAACTTACTTATCAAAATCTGTGAACAGATTTACTCTGAATGTGTGCTGTTTGTCCAGCTTGTAACCGTCTGCATTCTTAACTGCTTCCAGAGCCTGGTTAGGGGACAAATACTCCAGAAAGATATACCTGAGAACAAGTAACACAGCAAATATTTCACATTTGTCACTAAATCGTGTTCTGAAAAGAATCAGCATCATTGCAATTAGGGCTGAGCATTGACACAAATTTCACAATTCATTTAGATTTCGATTCACAATCTTGTGATTCGATTCAGATGTGATTTCAATTCAGTTCAATTCAATATTGATTAATTGGGTATGGTACATGACAAATTTCCTCAAGGAAAAAAATATCTCTCAACTAATGCTGTAAAATATACAGGAACCTCAGCTGGTAAATTACTATAATAATAAAGGTTAAAATGAACTGATTTGTTGGCTACTTACATTTAAATTACACAACATGTTGTTTACAAACTGTTTTACTGAGGTCTTTCAGCAGTTGAAAGGATTACATGAGATGTGATATGGATTTTGGTAAATTGTACTGTATCTTTCAACATACTGTACCTTCTGATGTTCATTCATGTTTATTTCGTGCTGTTACTAGTAGTAAAGAGGAAGAGATGATCAGTTCATGTGCGATTCGCTTGAACTGAGGCACTACAGCGATCTGCCGCACCATAATAAAGTGCAAAAAAACAATATTTATAGTTTGAATTTTGTAGTAAAATTGACAGAATTTAAAAGCTGAGACTTTGTTTCATATCAAAAGTAACAAAGCACAAAGTTTATTATGATTTATTGGATGGGAGATAAGAATCGATAACGGTTCTTCAAAATGAAATTAAAATCGAGAAATCAATAGTTTTATCTACTAAAATGTATAATCTTAAAGTCAGTAACTCACCCTTTGGTGGTCCCAGCCGCTTCAGGGTAAAATTCGTTAGTGATTTTTCCGAACTTGGAGAAGATTTTATGGATCACATTTTTCAGTTTCTCCAGACGTTCAGGGCCCACTTGGGGAACGTTGTCCACCACGACCACAGAATCAATCCCATCAGCCTCCAGAGGTCTCTCCCTTAAAACATCCTCCAACAATTCTGCATAAAACGGCACAGATAACTTGCCACTAGAAATTTCTAGCAGTACAAATTGGCCTACTGGAAAACTTGGAAACTGTTACTGTAGATGTGCATTATGATATTTATTGCCTGAATTAAATGTTTTAAATAGATCCTGCAATTGTGCAGCATACAGAATGTAGAGTTCAGTTTTACTAAAGTAGAGGAAAAACTCTGCCTGCTGTTTTGCACAGAAAGCATAAAAGCTCCTCACGCTCTCCCTTACCAGTGTCCATCAAAATATTATAGTGTTATAAAATCATAATAAAATTTAATATTATAATTATTATTTAAAAGTGTACAATTTAAAAAATGAAACCATAAGCTTTTTTTTTTTTTTTTACCTAATCTGACGATTTAGTGTAAACTAAAGTGGATTCATTCATTTTACATTATATTTTTAACTTAAATATAACCAGTTAATTTAGATGTTTACACATGAAGAACATTTTAAGGGAACGTATGAAACAAGTTTGGAAAAATTTCATTTTTTATGTTTTTGAAAGAAATGTCTTATGCTCACCAAGGCTACATATATTTAATCAAAAATATAGTAAAAACAGTAATATTGCAAAATGTTATTACATTTTAAAATAACTGTTTTCTATTTGAATATATTTTAAAATGTAATTTATTCCTGTGATAACAAGGTTGAATTTTCAGCATCATTGCTCCAGTATTCAGTGTCACATGATCCTTCAGAAATCATTCTAATATATATTTGCTGCTCAAGAAACATTCTTATTATTATCAATGTTGAAAACAGTTGTGCTGCTTAACATTTTTGTGGAAATCGATTCTTTAATGAATAGAAAGATTTTTACAACATGTATTACTTTTATTTATTAAATCTATTTCAGCATTTATTAAACAGACATCTTTTGTAACATTATAAATGTCTTCACTGTCACTTTTGATCAATTTAATGCATCTTTGATGAATAAAAATATTAATTTCTTTCTTTTTTTAATCTTACCACAAATGTTTAATTGGTAACATTGTTTGAATTTGTTTACAACATTGATAATAAGATAAGAAATGTTTCTTGAAAAGCATATTAAAATAAGTTTAAAAGGATCATGTGACACTGAAGACTAAAGTAATGCTGAAAATTCAGCTTTGCCATCACAGGAATAAATTACATTTTAAATAGAAAACAGTTATTTTAATTTGTAATAATATTACTGTTTTTACTGTATTTTTGATTAAATAAATGCAGCCTTGGTGAATACACTTCTTTCAAAATCAGTAAAAAAATTTAATTACCAAACTTTTCACAGGTACTGTACAAATTAATAAATAAATTTGGATCTATTTCAAAGGTAGGCTAATATTTTGATGAAAATTGTGTACCAAGTTATTAATATGCAGTTTTAATAACTGTACCTCCATTGTATTCTGGCGGAAATGATGTTACCATGGTAAATATTTTTCCAAGGACCGAATGTAGCAAAAAAATAAATTGAATGGATATAAAATATGATCTCATAAGAAATAATTTCAAGACTATCAAGACAGAATGCCTGTCACGTTTGTCTGCTTGCTGTCAAATCAGCAGATCGTCCTTTTATTCCACAGAAATAAACTGTAATAAAAAAATATTATTAAAAATATTTTAAAATCCCAAATTAAGCAGGTCATTTAAGCAGTTTTAGTTCATCTATTGTGCATGGTGACTGTCTCATGTTGAGGCCGCGCGCATAGCTGAATGCGGATTTCATTGCAGCCTCTTCACCTTCATCATCGATGTCTTCCACAAAATCCTCCGGATCGCTGAACAAAGGCTCCTCTTCTTCATCAAATTCTGATTCAGCCGCCATATTTACCGTATCCTGCATTTGACGGGCTTGAATTTGAATGCAGTATGTTTGCTTTTAGTTAGACAACTGGTAGAAATGCGTCAGATAATATAGATGCTGATTGCCTCCTATCTGCGCAGTTAGGAGCTCTTAAAGCGTCCGCTGTAACCATGTGTGTGAGTGAGAGGCGGTTAGGGTATTGAAGAACATTAACGTGCGCAGAATTTGCGCATACGTAGCTGGAAGCTTCGACGCTCTACATGTAGTTTTTTTATGTCCTTTCCTGCACGCCGTACGGAGCAAAAGTAAGTGCAGGCAACTTTTGACAGCAGGCTGTTTTAAATGCGACTGAAAAGGTGTTTTATTCAGTGTTGTTACGTTTAGAGTGTATAGTTGTTTTCCCCACTTGCTTTTGAATGTCTTGTTGCATTCATTTGAATCATTTCTCCATATTTGCGTACGCTGTTGTGATGTTATCAAGGTAACTAACTTTTTGTTGCCACTTGCAGTTCGATTTGATCCTATGTGCTGGTGACTCAGGGACTTGGATACCATGGACAGTGACTGCTTAACTTTGCTACCAGCGGTCTGTCTGGTACTGGCCGACCCGAAGCAGTCTCCACCTGACGACACCTCGTTAGAGAAGCTCCTTGATTGGTTCAAAGAGCTGCACAACCAAAGTGAGTAACCTGAAAACAAATTGATACAGATTTGTGACTAGTTGAGACCAAGATTTGGTAGAGTAATATATTGTATGTCTGTGCTTGTAGTGTTTGAGGGAAATTCAATTATTTTACTTCAGAGTTTACACATTACATATCTATCTATCTATCTATCTATCTATCTATCTATCTATCTATCTATCTATCTATCTATCTATCTATCTATCTATCTATCTATCTATCTATCTATCTATCTGTCTGTCTGTCTGTCTGTCTATCTAGTTGTTTTCATGCCTTTTGCACAACATTGCACCACTGTAAATGTTTCTCTTTGTGAGGTTTGATTAATGGCAATGCCAGCAATACCTGTTTTTATACAATACATTTTTTGACAGGAACTTGCATTATTAAACCTTTATCTGACTGAGTTCTGCTGTGCTCTAAATCACTCACAAATCTTATGATAATTTGATAATCTCCATTCAGTTTTCACACAATATTAGTTGTTTTCATGCCTTTTGCACAACATTGCACCATTTCATGCTTTTCATCTTCAGAAAGATCTTTCTTCCTCCCCATATTGCATGAGAACTGTGACTTGCTTAAAAATGTGGAACAATCTCTAAGTAGGGTTTCCATAGACTTGGCAAATTATTTTGTCTGAGATTGATAGCAGTTTTCTAAAGCCGTGCACACACTTAATGATTGTAAGGCCGATTATGAATGTAAATTGATACTTATGACTGATCGCGCTCAAACGCGTCCAGTCAGAGCCAGTTGCGTTCAGTCTGCGATTACAGTCGGTGTTCAAATTCCATGTGTAAGTATATAAATCTGCTTCAGTCGCAGGAAACAATCGCTTGTATGTTGAGCTCAGTCTTAGAATGTTTTAGCTAGTCGTTAAATGTGCGCCCGGCTTTAGACATGGATAAATAAACAAACATTTTCTTAGAAAAACAAAAATCTGAATGTGTATTGTACTGAAATCTTCCTGATATGTCACTTGCATAATAATTTGGAATGCAGTGTACAGACCATAGACTGTAAAAAAAGATGGACGACGCGACGCCGCTTCCTTCCATTGTAATGAACTGAAGGTAAAACGGACGATGATGGGCGTTGACATGTTGGAACCTGGGCATGCGCAGAAAGACTCGTCAGTGAAACCAGGAGGCGGAGGCGGAGTCGCGGTATCAAACTTCCGCCCAGACGTCTGCGTCACCAAGATCAGATCACCTATTTGTTTTATTATCTATTGTTTATTATATTTTTCTTTTCCTCCTCCCTTTTTCATCTGGCTTAAACAATGCTAATTACATCTGGCAATAAGGAATTTAGATTTATTTGAATGTTTATTAATGCACATTGTTCAGTTTTAAACTAAATTACTCATAACTAGGTCAAAACAACATATCGTAATTGATGTATTTTAAATAAATAAATTATACACAAATTAAAATTATACTTGTGAAAAAATATTCTGTTTCTAGAGCAATAATATTTTTGAAACCTCTGTAAAGTTGAACTAACTCTACAGCAGATCGATTGCTGTAACGTTAGACAGTGCTCCTTAATTAACTAGAGTAGGATTAGTTTTGTCCTGATAATTATTATTTTATACCCATAAAGATAATTAGTAACTGCCAGATTATGATCACCTGCTTTTTCCGTCATGGCTAACATTAGCCGTGTTATCTTGGCTAATAACATTTAGCTTATAAAGCCCACATTTAACGTGACCGAAAAAAACTCAGTTATCCGTCAAATCTGTAGGTCGGTTAGTACAGTTTACAGCTGAACAACAACTTTTGTTAGTGAGAAATAACACAGAAATCGAAAAATAATAGTTATTTATTCATCTTCAATCTCCCCTCAAAGCTCCGACAGTCCTCAGAGAAGCTGTCAATCAACTGTAAATCGTGACGATACGCCCCGTTTCTATAGCACCAAATTGCTTGCAAAAATCAATCTGATCACAAAAATGAACTATTGAATATATATCAGCATGATAACAACTACCTTAAATGACCAAAACCATCTTTCGGAATTTTTTTTTGTATGTGTAATTAATTTTTTGTTATTTTGACAAGTGCCATTAGTTTGCATTGAGAGGGCGGGTTTATAACTTGTACAGCATCCAGCCACCAGGGGGCGATCAAAGAGCCCGCGGCTTCACTTTTCAGGACGTATGAGACACACCCGGTACAGACATATACATATTAGTGCTGTTAATCAAGTAAAAAAGCTAATTTATCACACATTTTTCATTTTTTTTTTCAATTTTTTTGCACCTTACATTACAAATATCTTTTTTATATTTGATACATATTTTCACATTGACTCTCCAAATTAATAATAAAACAACAAAGATGGTATATTCTAAATATTTGTTTAAAGGTGCAATATGTAAGATTTTTGAAGTAAAATATCCACTATGCCAGTGTTATATATTTTGTTCACTTGAGTACTTACAACATCCCAAATGTTTCCAACTATTTATACATTGTGAGAAAATTGCAATTTTAACCAAGGCTCCGGGACGTGTGAGTAGTCGCCTGTCAATGGCGTCATACCTGCGTTACCCTTGGTTTCCGGTTTTATTTTGTAAAAACCATGGAAACACCAAAGACGCTTTAATATATTACATGTTTTAATAGACAAGGGAACAACTGTTTTGATATATTTATAGACAGAAAACTAATTATTGTTAAACAGCTCAACACATTTAGTCTTATTGTTTAAATCTAATTTTCTTGATTATTTTATTTTTTTTTGCAAGTACCATGCTTTACCTAGCCTGACTACGTCAGACTTCCTACTTCCGCTCAATTTCATTTCGTTTCTGTACTCAGTCTGATACAGCGTCAGAGCTTTCTGTTTGCCACCGGTCTGGAAACAGCCGGGCCAATCAACGAACAGAGGGCGGGCTGAGAGCCGTGACGTAGACGCTAAGCGCCGAGTTTTACATTGTAGGTTAGAGAAATCGAAAACCGCAACGACAGCGGAAATGGGAAACGAGACACGGGATGCAATTCCTGTTATGGAGAACATTCAACTCTTTTTCAAACTGAAGCCAGAACAAGAAGAGTGTTTGATAAACGCATCATCATGTGTTTACAACAGGTTTACAGTGGAAGTTCAATCATAGATTTGAGTTCGATGCATGATGTCTGTGCTTCGATGCGGCTGTACAGGCGCATAACATACGTCATAACTAAACGTATCTGATTGGCTTACGGGTAACCAATGATTTTAAACTTCAGACAAGCGCCCCCTAGCGAGAGAGAAAACACTTCTCTATTATGCCATTCCAGACTCTGTCTACGAAGCAAAGTGAAGTAGCAGAGTCTGGTATTACCAGGCTATGCTTTACCATGCCTCAGAGAAAAACACTATTTTGTCAAGTAGATAACATAGCATAATCAGATGCAGCTTTATTTTTAGTAACCGTAATGCAGCGTTTTCTCCATCATACAATACGTTTTAAATTTAATTGCCATTTATCAACACGAGCCATCCCGCATTTAATATGATATTGTAAAATCGATCTATCTTACTGCAGAGTAATGCACAGAGTAACGTTATAACATTTTCAACACACTCAAAAGTATCTAATATGATAAACAGAGCTGTGTTACCTCATACTGACCAGTGACCAGAAAAGCGGAAGCGGCTCTGGCGACTGTGTCATAATAAAAGTTTCTCTGCTCTGTTGCGCAATTGCTCCAGCGGCCTCGATCAGCTCCCACAACACTCGGTCCTGCTCTGCTTCATATTACAGTAACATTAATAATCACATACATGAACATGATTTCTTCCCGAGTCCTATCCCAATTCTTTTCCCCTGGCCGTTGAGATGGAGACCACATGTCCCAAGATTCTGCGCTCAAACTTACCGTCATCAAGCTACACCTTTGTTTTGAATAGGCCTCTAGCGACCTCTAGCGGACAGAAATCTTACATATTGCACCTTTAATGGCATCTTTTTACTACCTACTATGAATGAAGGTCAGTATCATTGATATAAATACTGTAACTGATGTTTGTTTCAATTTCTGGGGATGAAATGAGTAGCCAAATTGCAGCCATTTAACATTACAGTATAATTGAAATCCATTTTTTTTTTTACATTTAATAGGCTTAAAAAAGACTATTAAATTTTATTGAACTTGAAACCGTCTTCACAAATCCTGGTAGAATCGCTGTCAATATTAACTCTCTCTGTTTTAGTAAAAGCTATCAGTTAATTTTTCCAGACTAAGTTTATTTTGTGCATTAATTTTACAATAAGAAAATTACTAGGTAAAACATTTGGTATCTATATCTTTGTGAGGATCGATCCTCTCAATACTTCAGTAGCGCTAGTATTTACACATTTTTTTGCACTTACACCTGCGCGTTTTAATTATTGAGACAAGCACGTTACTGACAGGATTATCAAAAACAAGCTGCCAGATGGAGCTTGAAACATGTAAGCGTCCTTTGGGTCTCGCATATCATGCACATTCCCATCGTCCTCCCTAAGGGAAGTGTGATAATGTGAGCTTTTGATGCCACATGCGAACCATCCTCAGTCAGCCGCTCTCTCTCGCTTAAAGGAACTGGTGTGTGTAACCCGGATAGTGTGTTTATATACTGTAAGGCTAGTCAAAGGATGTCAGGAAGGGGAAAAAAACAGATGCTGTGTTAAACTGAAAATATTAATCGCAGAAATTAACACTATATTTTTGACAGCTTTTATACATATACACCTGATGCGCACACGCAAGCGCTTGTATATATCTACTGCACATACTGTCTGACAGTGATTACTACGTGTTTCCTCAGGTGATGAACAGGTGCTTTTGCAGCATCAGCCGTGCCTCAAGGAGTTCATTTCCAGTGTTTGTGAGTCTAAAACTACAGATCCTGCTATCCTGTCTTTCACCCTCAAACTCACTGGACTTTTGGCTGGCACCAAGCAGGGTTTCCACTTGCTTGAGGTGAGGCAGTTTCCACTATACTGTCACAATATCTGTGACAGATTACTTGCTTACAGTGATGTCTAGGACAGTGGTTTCGTTATCAACATTTCTGACTCAAATATTTTAGACAATATGTGAAGGCCACCCTAAATATTTCTGGATGATGCTTGTTTTTAGTGTTTTCAAAAGATGCTTTATTTACAGAAATTAGAATTTAGAAATACAGAAATTTACAGAATACAGGATTGGCAATATATAAAAATATTTCAGTAAAATAATAATTCAAATAAATAAATTTTTCAGAGTTACACTTTTACACCAATTAATTTAAATGACTTTTCTCATTATTTGTGATTACAGTTTTTAAAATACTGTTTTTTACTCACAAATAGCAATTTCTACCCAATAAAATATTTTAAAGCTCAACATAACTAGAAAAATGTTTATTCACTATAATAAATGGCCATGCCATTTTAGGATTTTATTAATTTACATCCTGGTCTAAATATCACACTTTTAAAATTCCCATATACAGTGTCCTCCACAAATATTGGCACCCTTAGTAAATATGAGCAAAGGCGGCTGTGAAAATAAATCTGCATTGTTTATCTATTTGATCTTTCATTCAAAAAATTCCCAAAATTCTAACCTTTCATTGAAGGAAAAGAATTGAAAATGGGTGGAAAAGCTCATTATGAAATAAATGTTTTTCTCTAGTTCATGTTGGCCACAGTTATTGGCACCCAATTATTGCAATGTCCTTTTCCCAAGATAACAGCTCTGAGTCTTCTTCTATAATGCCTGATGAGTTTGGAGAACACCTGAGGAGAGATCAGAGATCATTCCTTCATGCAGAATCTCTCCAGATCCTTCAGATTCCCAGCGCCATGTTGGTGCTTCTTCTCTTCAGTTCACTCCACTCATTTTCTTTAGGGTTCAGGTCAGGGAACTGGGATGGCCATGGCAGAAGCTTCATTTTGTGCTCAGAGACACATTTTTGTGTTGGTTTTCATGTTTGTTTTGGATCATTGTTCTGATGGAAGATCCAACCACTGCCCATTATTGGATTTCTAGCAGAAGTGGTCAGGTTTTGATTTTGTATCTGTTAGTATTTGATAGAGTCCATGATGCCATGTATCTGAACAAGATGTCCAGGACCTCCAGCAGAAAAATAGGCTCACAGCATTAAAGATCCAGCAGTATATTTAACCGTGGACATGGGGCACTTTTTATCCATGTGTGCACCAAACCCATCTGGTGGGTTTGCTGCAAAAAGCTCTTTTTTAGTTTCATCTGACCAAAGAAGCCACTCCCATTTGAACTTCCAGTCTTGTCTGACAACTGAATATGCTGGAGTTTGTTTTTGGATTTGCAAAGAATGATTTTTCTTGAAACCCTCCCGAATATCTTGTGGGAATGTAGTTGCTGTTTGGTAATTTTTTTAGGCTTTCTGAGACTCAAGACTCAACTAATTTCTGCAATTCTCCAGCTGTGACCCTTGAAGAGTCTTTGGCCACTCAAACTTTCCTCCTCTTCCAGGCAGATTTGTAACATCTTTAGTTGATTGAAACTTCTTAATTATTGCTCTGATAGTGGACATGGGGATTTTCAGTGCGTAAGCTTTTTTGTTATACCCATTTTCTATTTTGTGAAGCTCAACGATCTTTTGCTGCACATCAGAACTATATTATTTGTTTTTTCTCATTGTGATGAATGATTAAGGGGATTTGGACATACACATATTTGTACTCCTGTGGAACAGGGAGTCATGGCTGCACAATTTCATGCTCCTAGTCACCCTGGTGTGCTAAAAAATGTAAATGGGAATATACTTGAGATATTTTAGAGAATTTCTAGGGAGGCCAATAATTTTGGCAAACATGTATTGGAGAAAAACATTTATTTCATAATGAGCTTTTCCCCCATTTTCAATTATTTTCCTTCAATGAAAGGTTAGAATTGTTTTTAATTTTTTGAATGAAAGATCAAAAAGATAAACAATGCAGATTTTTTTTCACAGCTGCCTTTGCTCATATTTACTAAGGGTGCCAATATTTGTGGAGGACACTGTATATACAGGTTTTCCAAGACTCTGGTTCTTCATTCATTCCCTCAACAAATGCATTTTTATTTAAGAAATGTGATCTCAGTTTACATTATTTTTATGTTTTAGTTTATTTTAATGGTTGTTTTTTTGTTCTATTTAAATCATTTTAAGTCATCTTTTACCCCCCTTGGAAGTTTGCAGATGACCCACTGGTGTAGGACTAACACCAAAAATTACTATGGTATTCTTGCAGTGTTTTCCAGTTACAACCTGTTTTTATGTTCTCTGTTTTTGGGAATAAGGAGGGAGGTCTTTTGGTGCGTGTGTTTGATCGGGAAGCCTGGTGTGTGTGTGATCTTTGGGAGGATGCCTCAGTTCGCAGTGGCTGGATGCAAGGACTGTTGAATATGCTGAAACACCGGCAAGCTCTGGATTTCATCTGTCAAAAGGGTGAGAATTGTCATCACCTATCATCCAAAATTATTCAGAATTATGTTGATTCTAGATTGTTGCCTGTTAGTTGATGTTTAGGTTCAGATGAAACAATGAAAAAAAAGAAAAAAGATTTTCAAGATTTAAGTCTGATATTCCATACTATCCACAGGACTCATCAAAGTAATTCTCCAGCTGCAGAACGACAGGAGTCTGTTTGTTGCCTGTTTGGCTAATCAGCTTTTAGTGCACATCCTAAACTTCCTCACATCATCAAACATGACCAACGGCGGAAATGCTGTGGGATCAAGTGAATCATCTTTGAGCCCTGATTGGGTCTCGGTCTCCTCAGAGATTATGAATGGCGAGGTTGAGGCGTTGAGCTCAGATGATCATCCTCGGGTCCTCCAGGGCTTAAGGCTTCTGTCATCGGTTACCTCTCAGTGTGGAGAGCCTATCAAAAGCATGCTATGGAAAGATGTGCTAGTACCTCTGGAAGTCTTGATCAACACGGGGTCTGAATCATTGACTCAGCCTCTAATGTCTGTTCTCCAAGCTGCTGTGAGGTGAATTGAATAGGACATTTCTTACATTTTATTCATCTATTAATTTGAGTTTAAATATTTGTATTACCAAAAACGTATTATAATAACATATAAATGTTAATGCTAATAAAAGTCTGTAATTCTGCTGTACATCTAGGTTTATTCCATGATAATGGCATAACATTATCCCTTACATATTTCATTGGGGTTACATTTAATTAATCCTGATTCCTGATTATTTATGGTTAAAGGATTAGTTCACTTTCAAATGAAAATTACCCCAAGCTTTACTCACTCTCAAGCCATCCTAGGTGCTAGACTCATCCTAGACTCTCTTCTTTCTGATGAACACAATCAGAGATATATTAATAAATAGCCTGATGCATCCAAGCTTTATAATGGCAGTGAATGGGACCAACGAGTATAAAAGCTCAAGAAAGTGCCTCCACCCATCATAAACATACACCAGGGGGCCTCCTGAAGCGATGCATTTGTGTAAGAAAAATATCCATATTTAACAAGTTATAATGTAAAATATCTAGCTTCCGCCAGACTGCCTTTCGTATTCAACTTACGAAGAAACTGTAATGCCTCTCGCAATTCAAAACGCTTACGCTACGTCCTACTCCTTCTCTATTCAATTTACGAAAAAAAGCTTCATTAGTTTCACTCGGTTACGCTTTCTTCCTAAGTGGAATACGGAAGGTGTTCTGGCTAGATATTTTACTTTATAACTTGTTAAATATGGATATTTTTCTTATACAAATGCATCTCTTCACTTCATAAGGCCTTTATTACCCCCCGGCACCATGTGGAGTATGTTTTGCTTTTGATGGAAGCACTTTCTTCAGCTTCATAGTTCGTTGGTCCCATTCACTGCCATTACAAAGATTGGATGCATCAGGATATTTATTAATATAACTCCGATTGTGTTCATCAGAAAGAAGAAAGTCACATTCACCTAGGATGGCTTGAGGGTGAGTAAAGCTTGGGGTAATTTTCATTTTAAAGTGAACTAATCCTTTAAATTGATATAATTTAAAAGCTTTTTTTTAATGCAAAAATAAATTAAAACATTATTATATTATATTATATTATATTATATTATATTATATTATATTATATTATATTATATTATATTATATTATATTATATTATATTATATTATATTATATTATATTATACAGTATTACTATAGTTTATTTCAGTTACTCATTATGGAAAGTAAATATTGTTTTATTGTCTTCCCTTAAAAATGTATTCAGTGTAATGCAAGGATGCAGAGAATTGTTTATTGTCTGTTACAGGACGCCTCTGCTCGGAAAATCAGAGTATAAAGTGGAGAAATTATTGGAAGCCATGTTGGGTTCTGGAAACAAAAAGGAGAGTTTTCAGTGTGCTGCACTAATCATAAAGCTGGAGAAATGGTGACTACCGAAGACTTTTCACATATACATAGTGCACCATTAGGGGTGGGCGATATACTGGTCGACATGATAAACCAGTAAAAATTTGAGATTATCATCTCTGTTACGTTCACGTGACATTACAGTTCTGCGCCATCTTGAAAGTTTATTATTGGCATGCTCTTTCAAGCCTTGGGTTTTCTGGCGGTTTTCTGAGCAATCAGAGAAAGCCGTCTTTCATATAGCATGTGGATACTGAACTGGGTTCTCTTTCAAGACTTACTGTGATTAAACTGTCAGATACCCACAAGGTTATGTCAAAGAATGTCCATCTTGCTGTGAAGACTAAGTAGAGTTGTATTTTTACATTTTATGACTTTAGTATTTCTTTAGTATTGTTACCTGAATAATACTTAGATTTAATTAGTTAACGTGATACAAAATTACATATAAAAAGATTTTGGTCATATCGTCCACCCCTATGCAACATACACACATTTCAAATAGCAGTCAGTTATATGTTGTGTAATTTCTCTTTGTTTCTCTCTCTGTGTATACTTTAGTCCTGAGGTTTTAAAGAGGAAGGCCATTGATATCATCTTGCTCCCCCTGCAGTGTGTGTCAGCCCAGTCTCAAGACACTGGTATCACACATTCACAGAATTATGCCTTTTATATTATAAAAATCATGCAGTTGTACTTACGGAAGTCTTCATATCTCCAGCAGAAAAGATGAATTTAGTCCTAAAGGAGCAGCTATCCCAGAAAGCCTCATGTATTTCCCTCCTCATGCAAAGTTTATCCAGTCTAGCAGAGCTGGCATACACTGTAAGTAGACTTTTGCTTCACTCTAAAGACTTTCTTAGAGCCGGTTCACACAGAAGCTGTCTTTTTTCCCACTGTGCTGCTTTTTAATTGTTTTTTATGTAAACATGCACTAGATGGATGTCTTTGACCGTTGTGTCAAGAGAGATTGTGTCAAGTTCAAACTTTAGGTTCAGGATGTACTGTATCTCTAAACGCAGCTCTCTTTCTCTCTGCAGTTAAAATCTATTGTGCGGTCTCTTGCTTTTTTGAAAGCAAAAACATGTTCTATCTTCCTGGATTTTTTTTTTTTATGTATTTATATTACACAGTGAAATTTGTCCCTTTCTTTTGTTAGAAATACCAGTTTGATGGCATTTCCATTCACTCGGTCACCTGCTCTGTGGTGTTGCTTCTGAGGATTTGCTTTGGGAATTGTCCCTCCTCTTTGTTATATATTAATACCTCCACTCATCTGATTGGCTGCTGCAAGGTTCAGAGGTGTGGCCTGGATACATTAGGTGCTCTCAGCATGTATGAAGGTAAAGAATCCTTCAGACAGAATTTTAGTTTCACCTTATGTTGATATTGATATGACAGGGATGAGTAAAACATACAGTAATTAATTACCAAAGATAACCTTATCAATATACACAATATTTATGCATAATTACACTACTGTTGAAAAGATTTAAAGGTGAGATTTTTTTAAATGGCATTTTTTTTTCTCTTATGCTCACCAAGGCTGCATTTATATGATCACAAATATAGTAATATTGTGAAATATTACTACAGTTTAAATGTAATTTATTCCTCTGATGGCAAAACTGAATTTTCAGCAATAATTTTTTGCTTAATATTTTATATTTTTTGTGGACACCTTAATACATTTCAGGATATTTTGATGATTAGAATGTTAAAAATAATAGCATATTTGAAATGTTTGACAATGTAAAAGTCTTTACAGTCACACTCAGTCAATTTAATAAATCTTTGCTGAGTAAAAATGAATTTATAAAAAATTATAAAAGGCTATCTATTTATATGTATGTATGTATATATATATACCTTATTGATCGCAAACTTTTGAACAGCAGTGCACATGAAATATACAAGTAGATACATGAAACAACCTGATCACAGCTTGGTGGAGAGCAAAGTATTTATAGTTTTAAAGTTACTTGGCAGATGCTATTTGCTAGCAGAACTATCCTTTTAATTTGACCTGGACTATTATGAATGTGTATTAGTTAGTAGTAAAAAAAAAGTCCAAAGCCTACTGGCTGCCCTTATTTTGGCATCATTGACCTTGAAAGTGATTGGTATTGAATTAGTATTGGATTGGCTGTAATATCTGATTAATCTTTCTACATATAGAAAATGTGGATTTAAGGAAGGACATATTTAGTGTCCTCTTGGACTATCTACAGAGTCCAGATTCCCATGCTACAGTAAGTATGCACACTTCCTTATATCTTACTAATATTAGAGTTTTGCCTTCAAAGCAGATCAGTTGTTAAAGCTCCTTATTTACTTGAACCTACTGTGATTTCCAAGGTCTTGAAGAAAACATATCAGGCCACTGTGAGGTGGATTACTGTGTGTTCGCCTTTCCCTGATCTCCTGCACTTTATCAGTCATGGTGAGGAGGATGTCAGCCTCATTTTTAATTTGTATCATTCAGATTGATAGTCCAACCACATGAAAATTATGTCATCATTTACTCTCCCTCATGTTGTTCCAAACTTGTATGACTTTCTGTCTTCTGCTGAACACAGAGGAAGATTTTTTTGAACAATGTTGAAAAATGAAGAATTCTTTTTGAAGTATATATATATTGTGAATATTTTCACATTATATGGTCACAAAGTAAGCATATGTATTCTGCAGACCTCTTTCCTGTATTGGAGAAACGGACGTGTGATTTGCGATGGGAAGTGAGAGACTCCACACTAGAGTTCATCACACAGCTGACTGTTGCCCTCAACGGTACCACAAGCATATTTATCATTATGCTTTTACTATTTCATCTATTGCTCTGCAGAGTATTTTAGAGATATTTTTCAATGTAATTGTACTTTTTGTCTCTTTCTCCCAGGTAACATTGGTTTCATTGAAGCTCTCCACACCAGCGGGATGGTCTCTGTTCTTCTCTCTTCACTGGCAGATGCAGAAGGCTATGTAAGAGCTAGTGCCGTGGCTGCCGTCGGGGAGGCAGTTACCTCTTCTTTCCAAGAGACGGTGCTTGTGAGCAACAGCAACCTGCTGGTGAGACAATTACTCATATCTTACAATTCCAGTTTTTCAAATATGATCTTTAGGATGGTCCTGCATTATTTTCTTAGCAAGTGATGAAATTGCTTGTTTCTGATCAATGTAGGACCTGTTCCCTCAATCCCACATTTTCAAAGCTGTTGTTGTCATAAAAGAAAGCAAGAGAACAAAATAACCAGCGACGTGTAGGTCTCTTTATTGTAGGTTTGTAGGCAAAGCACAGATGACTGCTCTTCATTTAAAAGTACTGCTGCAAGGGCAAAAAAAGAATTGTATGGACTTCCAATACAAATGCCATAGTTACCATAGATATAATACTGTTTACAGCTGCTCATGAAGCCCTAGAGCTGAAACCTGATAATAGTAAATGTTACATTTCCAACACATGCTTTAACCGGCTGACCAATCACTACAGACTGAGGCGGGCTTTAAAGAGACAGGAACTAAAACGGAGCATTCCAGGCAGAGCGTGAAAAAATACAGTATTTATGTACAGTATAAGAAAAATGTGTTTTTTGTACTTCATGTAAATGTTTTCTGTCAGACCCCAAAATTCAAGTAATAAACTTGTAAATGAGCATGCTATAGGCATTTTAATGGAAAATTCATCTTCGTTGCTCAAAGGTAAATGCAATCTCACCAACAAAATGTATTATTGTTTAAATGTTTTTTTAAATTTACGGAAAATAACACTGCAAAATACAATACAACTGTTTTTGAAGAGTAAAAATGTCAAAAGAATATGTGTGTTTCATATGATCCTGTCATAATCAGTATATAGTTTATGTACTATATAGATAAGTAATATATATGTAAAGTATATTTTCATCAAAAGAATTAAAAATGGTGCTGTACAATGAAACATGATAAACAATTGTAAAAAACAAAAACAAAAAAAAACAGTGAATTGTGAGCTGAGAAGCAGTAGTTTGGACCACAAAAACCAAACGTGTTTCACTCAAATGTATCTAAAAATGAGTTTTGGCCCACAAGTGTGAAGAAGGCCATTCTGACCTCAGTGTACTTGTCAAGTGGTGCAATTATAGCTCATTGTTCATTTTAAAGGCACAATATGTAATTTTAACCATTAGAGGTCGCTTATTCAAAACAAAGGCATAGCTTGTTGGCACCTTGATTTCGCGGAATCATGGGAGGTGTTGTCTTCACGTCTACAGTCGGTAGAAAAGAATCCGAGGCTGAAATCATATTCATGAGCATTAACATTACTGTAGTATTAAGCAAGATGGAGCTGAAAACCAGTGGAGCTTTTATTATGCTGCAGACAGCCACATCTTTTGAAAACATGTTTAATAATCTTGACTCTTGACATCATGTTGATATTCTTGTTTCATTATCTTTCTCAGACTAATCTCATGTTCTTCATGTATTGTTGAACTTTAGGAGGAAGCTTTGAAGCAGATGATGACCATTCTCTCTCAGGACACAGAGGGCTTCCCACGTAGAGCAGTGGTCAAAGCCTTTACATCATGGCTGAAAGGATCACACCTCGTAACAGCCGTGCACCCGTCCCTGAGCTCCGTCCTGTCACTGGGAGGCAACGATTTCGACTGGGAAGTGAAAATGCACACACTGGAGCTAGCAGAAGTGTTGATGGAGAAGACACTGACCTGCTGTCCGTACGCAGTCCAGAACTTTGGTTCCTCTGAAAAGACGCAGGCCTTGAGCAAACTGAAAGAATTTGGGCTGTTTGACTTGCTGTTTAACTGCTTGTTTGACTGCGACAGACCAGTGTGTGAGAAAGCCTGCGCGCTCTTGCTCAAACTCAGAACACTTATATCTGAGTGCACAGACTTTGATTACGCTCTTGTCTTAAATGTAAATGGGAACAGATGGGGGGACGAGGTGCAGAGTAGATACCTCAACAAACAGGCCAAAGGATCTGTGTGTGTGACTAATGGAGTAACAGCATCTGATGAGAGAACAGACAGTGATCTACACTGCATCAAAGACATTAGCCTACCTATGATACTGCACATACTCGATCTAGATGACATGCAGAGGACGTTGAAGTTGAGTAGTGATCATGTTGTGAATTCGGCCCGATCATTAATGGAGGACATTCTTTCAGCAGCCCAGCAGAGTGAGGAGAATACAGTAGATTGCTATTGAGAATATTTTGTGTTACAGTTTGAGACTTTTTTTAGGGTCACTTAATAAAGGATGATGTATAGTCTGTTCAATATGTTGTTGTATAGTGTTTTTGTAATGTTTTATTTTTTTACTTTATTTGAAAAAAATAAAAAAATAGGGCTCCACAACTTTTGCGATTATTTTTGTCCTATATTGTGATACATTAGCTTTTCAGCAACTCATAAACCTCCTTTTGGGAAACCCTGTCTTACAGGATTGGAAATCCTTTGAGGTTCCTGCACATTACTATGTCTTCAACAGTCTTGAACACATCACGAAAATTTTCTATGTCCACTGCAGTGATCATGTGATAGAAAACCTGCCTGCTGTAATTCCCTGTCCTCTTTTTAAAACTTTGAATCAAGAATTCCTGTACATCCTCCAGCCTGTGAGGATCACCTTGGAACTCAGGAAAATGCTTCCGGATATCTGCAGTCTGTACTTTTTCTGCCAGCAGGTCCATTTTGTTAAAGAAGAGGATGATGTTGTTGTTGAGGAACATCTTTTTATTGTAGAGGGTCTTAAACATATCCAATGACTGAACCAGGGAGTTGTACTTGTCAGAAATTTGGTCATAATCACTGGATCCAATAACATAGAAGATTGGACACATGATAGGAAATATCTGAGAAAAAGGCCCTCTCAAACAGCATACTGTAACAAGGAAAGGGCTATCACGGAGAACAATATAATCCTCTTCTTTGCTCCGGTATTTGTGTGTATAAAGAATGTCCTGATTGTTCGGCACGTAGTTCTGCAAGTACAGAGAGTGTGTCAGTCAAAAAAGAAAAGAATAAACTTGCTCCCATATGCATCATGTGACGTTTTATTGGTCAGATGCAGAAAAAACACTTTTCACAGAATGTGAATCAAGAAATGTAGCCAACTTTTAATTTTTTTTAATTTATTTATTTAATAAACATATATAACTATACTTAATTTTACCTCAGCCTTTAATTAAAAAAAAAAAGTTGTGCTGTGAGGGGTTTCCTAATACAGTGATTAAAGGGTTAGTTCACCCAAAAATGAAAATTGTTTCATTTATTACTCACCCTCATGTCGTTCTACACCCGCAAGACCTTGTCTTCAAAACACAAATTAAGACATTATTGATAAAATCCAATGGCTCAGTGAGGCCTGCATCGCCAGCAATAACACTCCCTTTTTCAATGCACAGAAGGCTACTAAAAACATATTTAAAACGGTTCATGTGACTACAGTGGTTCAAGCTTAATTTTATAAAGTGACGAGAATACAAAAATAACAAAATAGCGACTTTGTTCCACAATATCTAGTGTTGGGCGATTTCAAAATACTGCTTCATGAAGCTTCAAAGCTTAACGAATCATTTGTTTCGAATCAGTGGTTCAGAGTGCCAAAATCCCATGTTTTCAGTAAACGAGGCTTTGTTACCTTTTAAGTGTTTTGAAACTTGACTTTGGCAGTTTGATATTCGCTCTGAACCACTGATTCGAAACAAATGATTCGTTAAGCTTTGAAGCTTCATGAAGCAGTGTTTTGAAATCACCCATCACTAGATATTGCTGAATAAAGTTGCTATTTTGTTATTTTTGGCACACAAAAAGTATTCTATTAGCTTTATAATATTAAGGTTTAAACCACTGTAGTCACATGAGCTGTTATAGATGTTTTTTGTAGCTTTCTGGTCATTGAAAAAGGGAGTGTTATTGCTGTCGATACAGGCCTTACTGAGCGGATCTTATCAAAAATATCTTAATTTGTGTTCCAAAGGTGAACAAAGTTCTTACGGGTGTGGAACGACATGAGGGTGTGTAATTAATGACATCGTTTTCATTTTTGGGTGAACTAACCCTTTAAATTTCTCTTCTGAGTGCCAGAATCCACCTCTTTTCATATCCTCTTTTGGAAGTCATGTAAACAGTAGTGGATTTATTCTTTTGCTCTTGGTACAAACAGGAAAATAATATTTGCTATGGTCTCCCATTTACCTCTAATGAAGTTTACCTTGCTGGTGTTAACTTTAACAGTCCAAACCTTAAACTGTGAAAAGGGTCTATGTGACCGTAAATAATAATAATAATAATAATAATAATAATAATAATAATAATAATAATAATAATATTAATAGATGTCCGATTACTTAAGCCAAATATGTGCTAGCATTTCACATCACCTCAGCAAATACTTATGATTACTTGTGAACTACTCACCAGTTGGCCAATACGATGAATGTTGTCAAAGTAGTACTTTACTGATTCATACTGCATAAAAACAGAAAAGATGAGTGTGTAATTTTTATGGCATCCCCATGGGCATTCATTGGAACAGTATGGTTAATCTTTCTTTCATTGAGCACATGATGACATTAAGCAGAATATCTACTTTGTTGTCTTTCATAAAAAGAAAGCATATAGTGACCATTTACTGTCAAGCTTCAAAAGCACTTCACAAGACTTGAGAGCTATATTCAAAGTGGGTGCGAAAAGGAAGTCATTATTCAAAACAAATTCGTTCATCTGCTGTAGCTTTGGTTTTATGAAAAAGAGCCGCC
This sequence comes from Chanodichthys erythropterus, assembly GCF_024489055.1. Taxonomy (NCBI): domain Eukaryota; kingdom Metazoa; phylum Chordata; class Actinopteri; order Cypriniformes; family Xenocyprididae; genus Chanodichthys; species Chanodichthys erythropterus. The sequence continues at coordinate 11,668,323 of NC_090232.1, read as the reverse complement.
ACTTACCAACTCAAAGTTGGTCCTGCTGCGATGAGCTTCTTGAATCCCAGAATCCTTCCAGAGAGAATCAATAGCGCTAACATAAGGTTGAAATGCACAAGGCTCAAAGTTCATTCTCGTCTCAGTTAACATCACATGCATCTCATTGGCTGAGTTTTGCCAAGGAATGCCCAGTTTCTTTCTTTCTTCAACCAACACTGTCATACCCTATGAAACAAACAGAGAGACATGTCAGAAAAAGGATTTTCAGTTTATCATAATGCAATCTCTGCAGCCATAGCCGTACCATGACTCAGATGGTAATACCAAGGTTTGATATATACCAACTGAGGGTTGCCAACTGTACCATATTAGCTGGGAAGTCACTTATATCAGGCGCAGTACTTCCACTCCCTATACGCAGAGTATGCAGGTTGTGTAGGGCAGTAACTCCCTGGGGGAGGCATTTGATATAATACATAATGTACGTAAGTTGATTGTTTACATTATGTATTTTGACAGTGTTGTAAAAAACAAAAAAAAACATAACTTGCTTTTGTTACTTTCATTGAAACATGTATTACTGCCTCATTTTTATTATATAGCCTATGTATTTTAAGTCATTTTAAAGTTTCACTTATAAAAAACAAAACAAAAAAACAAACAAACAAAAAAACTAATTTGGTAATGCATTTGTGGAGGGGGTTGGGGGGCACAACAATATAGTTCTGCTTAGGGCACCAATTTGGCCAACTTGTGAATATTTTTAATAAAAAGGAAAAATGTAATAAAAGCGATACATCTGTCACACAACTTATGTGTGAAAAGGTGCCATCGAACGTTTTTTTACAAGATGTAATATAAGTCTAAGGTGTCCCCTGAATGTGTCTGTGAAGTTGCAGCTAATTTTTTTAATTGCTTATTTTGAGGCATAATTAGAAATGCGCCGATTCAGGCTGCGGCCCCTTTAATTGCTCGTGCTCTCCGCCCCCTCCCGAGCTCTCGACTCTATCACTGCATAAACAAAGTTCACACAGCTAATATAACCTTCAAAATGGATCTTTACAAAGTATTCACCATGCAGCATGTCTAATCGCGTAAGTATCTTATTTATTTGGATGTTTACATTGATTCTGAATGAGTTTGATAGTGCTCCGTGGCTAAAGCTAACATTACACACTGTTGGAGAGATTTATAAAGAATGAAGTTGTGTTTATGAATTATACAGACTGCAAGTGTTTAATAATGACAATAGTGACACTCTCTTGTCTCCGTGAATACAGTAAGAAATGATGGTAAGAGGGAATATATATATATAACTTTGCAGGATTTACGATATTGATGACCATTACAACGCGTCATCACAGTCTGTGAAAAGGGTCTATAGTATGCACGTGATGTCACCGTCGACCGTAGGACTGCGGTCACGCACGCTGAGTGGCAAAAGACTGAGCAGCAGCATTGGTTTTCAGCGTGAATGTCCCGAAAAACACACAAAACACATTCAAAACGGCTTTGCGGCTGACTGTACAAATAGATTTGACACAAAATCTGAGGTATATATTTAAAAACTAGAGAAAGCAACAGAAAAAGAAGCAAATTGATCACTGCAATTCACAGAAACAGCTGGACTCCAGCAGAGAAACATGGATTTGCAGTTATAATTTTGTGTCGTATTGTTGGATTTTGAGGTAAAATCATACCTTATATATTGTATTGTTATAAATTATGTTGACGACTCATCAATTAAATATTTTCCATCTTATATTATGCATATGTGTTTTTAAATAAACAACACTGTCAAAAACTATACTATAAAAGTTTTAGGGCTGGACAATATGACGATATAACATTGATATAAGTGATTAAGCAGATTTAAACTATATTGTAGTTATATAAAATATTCACAGGCAGATTTGCTTTATGTATTTCCTTGGCGTCAAATCGGGCACATATAAATGTCAGGAAACAAGACTCTTGGCTGCATGTCAATATCCAAGGATTAGGTTTATTTGACAAGTTGTAAGAAACACTTTCGAGTCCAACCTTTAGGGTAATTCGTTAGTTTTACTCGCGTTTTCGCCGTTTCTCCTATTAATCCAGTTACGCAGCTGGTTCTTTTGCCACTCAGTCTAGCTGAGGGAGAGCGTTTTCGGCGGGAAAGTGACGTCGATGCATACCCTCTATTCGTCACAACCGTGCAACACACCTTTATGTATGGAATCAAACAATCAATTGTTTTTGAATCTGCAGAATTGTTTACAGCTGTCCTCTGATCTATCCGTATAACCAAAGTCCCAAAGGATTAGTTCACTTTCAAACTTTCACATTAAAATTTCCTGATAATTTACTCACCCATGTCATCCAGGATGTTCATAACTTTCTTTCTTCAGTCGAAAAGAAATGAAGGTTTTTGATGAAAACATTCCAGGATTTTTCTCCATGTAGCGGACTTCAATGGAGCCCAAACGGCTGAAGGTCAAAATTACAGATTACAGCGATCCCAGACGAGAAATAAGGGTCTTGAGAAACCATCGCTCATTTAGCGAACGTTAGAACTAAATTATCATATACAATATTCTAGTGCAAGTACATAACAATTAGTTGAAACTTTGACCTGTTGAGGGCAGTACTTAGCAGTGTCTACACTGCCAGAATTCTAAGAGAGAAGAAGAAGAGAGCTAGTTCAAGATGCACTTTTTTTTTTCTTTTTTTTTGAAAATGAGCAATGGTTTCTCTAGATAAGACCCTTATTCCTCATCTGGGGTCATGTAGAACGTTTTGAAGCTGCACTGAAACTGTAATTTTGACCTTCAACTGTTTGGGCTCCACTGCAGTCCACTATAAGGAGAACAATCCTGGAATGTTTTAATCAAAATCCTTAATTTCTTTTCGACTGAAGAAAGAAAGACATGAACATCTTGGATCATTATAGTCAATAGGCTATATTCTATATTGGTATAACCCACCCGTATAATGTTGTTGTAAATTGCTTCTCTGAATTTAAGCCGCTCCTCATGGTTGAACTCTGCTCCCTTAACAAGACGCATTTGTTTAAGGAAAGTTGTTTTTCCGCTCTTATCCGAGCCGAGCACTAAGATCAATTCGCCCAAACGCCAGTCTCGTTTCAGCATGGCATCAATCTCACGGCTCCTCTTCCGCGCACCGGATTTGTCCGGCAGAAAGCACTCACTCAGATTTCGTAGCGCTCTGGACATGTTTCTGAAAATCCTGTGTGTGTAAAAAATAGAGATCCTCCCTTGGAGTCGAAACACTCAAAAACCAGTCAACTGCCTTTTCGGACTCACAAAACAGAAAAATCGGCACTTACCCACAAGATCTATTTATTAAGCGAAAAATAACAGTGCGAAAAATAACAGTGCAAGCGTTGTGTAGCCTACTTTCACTTTCAGATTACTCTCATGAAGGAATAGGATGTGCCAGAGCCATATAGGGCTCTGGGATGTGCGTAATTGAATAGGCCTATCAGAGAGCAGGTAGGCGTGGCGCTTGGTCCGCTTGTATCCGGTGTTATGAAATATTCGGTGTCTGAGAATTAAATCAGATTAAATGTGTCAGTAGCAAAGTCTGGTATCACTGGGATCACAAGAGCAGACCTAACTTTTATTTGTCTGGGATCCCAAAACCCTGTGTAAAGTGTGTCAATGTGTGTTTAAATACAAGTATATCATCATATGTCGTGACTTCTCATTTGTGAATAAAATTCCAACACATAATCAGTTGCTCTTTTTTATTCAGAATGAAACTACTCTCATTATTTACTTTCATCTTTGATATTACAGATATGCAAATTACTACTTGGTCTATTATTTTAGCAGCTAATTTAACATTAACATTTTAAATGTTATGGAAAGCTTGTAGAATAAAACTAATACATTTCATTGTGAATATACTGCAGGTTTGATCATTTAGTTATCATATAGTTTCATATCACCACTGTGTTAAACTGAATCCTGATTCACAGTGCTTCATGTTTTTTCCACATTAAAGGTGCCCTAGATTCAAAAATTTAATTTACCTCGGCATAGCCTATATAAATATGAATTACATTAAATGTTATAACAAATACAGAAGTAATTACTTTGAATGTAACTCAAATTGAAAAAATTCAAAATGTGTGAAATGAAGCAACGCAAAATGTGAGCTTCTGAAGTAAATATTTAACCAGGGCCTTGGCACTCAGGAACAGCCTTCATGTATGTCCAGATCACACACTGCCAGAGCTATCCAAGACTTCAGCTCTCACATCCAGTCTGAAACAGACAGTGACTTTGCAAGATGAGAATAATGTGGAAAATCACAAAAGCAAAACAAAACCATATAATGACATTGGCGATAATAACAAGTATAACATCATATATGGAGTCAAATTAATGCCTTAAAGTTTTGCACAAAAATAAAGTTTTGCAAAAAAAAAAAAAAAAAAAAAAAAATGAATTGAGCAATAAAAAAAAATGTTTTGCAAACAAAAATAAAGAATTGCAAAGGAAAAATAAAGTATTGAGCACAAAAAAAGGTTTTGCAAACAAAAATAATAAATTGCAAAATAAAATAACATAGTGCAAAAATAAAAATATAATCAATTACAAAAATCAATGACAGCTGTAATCCTGTTTTATCTTTGCCACATATTTTTCATGCTCAAACCTACTAAATCATTTGAAACGCTCATTTTATTCTGCATTTCAGTCAAGCGTGCGCTCACGACACCGGTTTTTCTTTGCGCTGCACTTTTCTGTGCGGATCTCTTTATGGCACTGGTTTGACGTGGGGGTGGAGTCAAGAAACGGGGGCACCTCCCCGCGAAACACGTCATCGGCAGGAGACGCAGATCGCAACAGAACAGATCAAGCATAGAGACAGAGCGCATTTATTATAATCTGAAAACCTGGGGAAACAATCCAACCGTCTCCATTGACTTTGTATTGCGTGAGGCTGTCTTCTTGTCTTTTCTGACTTATTACAAAAAACATAACAATGCCTAAAAGCTGCTGTGTGACAAGGTGTACAACTAACAAGCTAAAAAACCCAGAAATAAGTTTTTATAAGCTGTCGACCCTAAAAAACGAATGTTTAAGGACACAAAAGTGGATACAGGCAGTGAGACAGAGCACAATGAGTCATATTACTATAAGAAATGCATTGGAGGGGAACGTAATCGGCAACAGTTGAAATAATTCTTTGACATGGTTAAAATAATGAAAGGTTTGTTTTTGTTGGTTTGTTCAGCATATGTTGTCGCCGATTACGACCCCCTCCAACGCATTTCTTATAGTAATATGACCTGTTGCACTCTGTCTCACTGCCTGTATCCATTTTTGTGTCCTTAAACATTCGGTTTTTGGGGTTGACAGCTTATAAAAACTTATTTCTGGGTTTTTGCGATCTGCGTCTCCTGCCGATGACATGTTTCGCGGGGGCATGCCCCCGTTTCTTGACTCCACCCCCACGTCAAACCAGTGCCATAAAGAGATCCACACAGAACAGTGCAGCGCAAAGAGAAACCGGTATTGTGAGCGCACGCTTGACTGAAACGCAGAATAAAATGAGCGTTGCAAATGATTTAGTAGGTTTGAGCATGAAAAATATGTAGCAAAGATAAAATAGGATTACAGCTGTCATTGATTTTTGTAATTGATTATATTTTTATTTTTGCACTACGTTATTTTATTTTGCAATTTATTATTTTTGTTTGCAAAACTTATTTTTTTCCGCTCAATACTTTATTTTTCCTTTGGAATTCTTTATTTTTGTTTGCAAAACATTTTTTTTATTGCTCAATTCTTTTTTGTTTGTTTGTTTTGCAAAACTTTATTTTTGTGCAAACCTTTAAGGCATTAATTTGACTCCATAGTCATCTTATAAAATAGCATACTTTTTTTTTCTGTGCATTTGTGCTGTATTACCTCACAGAAATAAATTATATTATTATCAGAATTATTTTATTTGACTGCTTTTTAAATTGTTTTAAATCAGGTAGGCTACATAAGGTTGTTTGGGTATGTGTTATGTTTAACACAATTTAGGGTTTTGTGCTGCAATATCCTGCCTTGTCAAACTTTAAATAAACGAAACTAAACTAAAAATTAATCATAATTATAATATCTTAAACAAAAATAACATTATTTAAGTAGATGCTGGCGTGAAGACTGTCATCAAAACAAAGCTCCAAAGGTTTATATTTCAAAGGAATATTGTATTAACATTTGGAAATAATCAATTAAACCGATGCAATTTGAGGAGCGTGTAGACCTAATATTGTCAGTTCCATTAGCTTGCGCGTTGTCTCAAGGACACGCCCACAATAGGAGGATACCAGAAATGTTCGCGTAAGCGCCACCCAGATGGGCAGGCCTATATCCATCTTACTCAAGGAGGAGGGAGGTGCGGTGCTGTTGTTGTAATGAGCAAAAAATGTCCTTTTATTAAACCTAAAAGTCAAAGTTTATTTATAGAGCTCGATTTATACAGCAACAGCTGACCAATGTGCTTTACATCATAAATCACTGATCAAATTATATATATATATATATATATATATATATATATATATATATATATATATATATATATATATATTTTTTTTTTTTTTTTTTTTAATTAGTGGAGGAGTTTATAATCAACTAATGAACCAGCAACCAGTGAAGTGATGGTAAAATTGGGCTAAACTAAAAACAATGAAATGTTCATCCATTATTTGATAAAAGGAAAAGGAATTAAATAAAGAGATTTAAGGGAATAATGTAAAAGAACTTGAATTTATTGTAAAAGTAGCCTAATGCATTTGAATTATTTACAAACAATATTTTTCATTTTGAAAATATGCACACAATTACTCCTAACCCATTTGTGCCAAATGTTTTTTTGAATGGTTTCATGCAGATAGTCATAGGTTATGTTCATATAGTGTGAACATGTTCTGCATTTATTTTTTGGCTTGCATGACATTTTTTGAAGCGCTCAACATGCAAGGCAACACCGCATTTCTCACATGCACAGGAAGTGTGTCCATTACTATCAAATTAAAGTCAACTGTCAACCCAGAAGTTATTTTTTAGGTTGGATATTATGAAAGCAAAAAGCACTAAACAAGACCAATAGCCTTGATTTATTAACCTATTAACACACCCTATCTCCCCATGATACACCATGCAGATACATTGATTTTCTGATTTTCTAGGCACATTTTACCAATTCTAAACCACATCAATCTTAATAACTACTATTAATTTTGTATTTATTAATTTATAAGTGATATAAAATTGTTCATGGAGGCTGGAAATGAAATAACTCTTTATATTCAGGTGTGCATAATTATTAGGCAGGTTTTCTTTTACAGGCACAATGAGCCAAAAAAGACATTTGAACATTTGGAAGACATTGGTTGGATTCCCCTGATCGCTGATCGATTGCTCCTGCCCCTGTCTGCCTCGCTGCTCAGAGTGGTTTGCATCTGTAGCTCCGTAGCTTTGTTTTGAATCTCTTACTATCATTCCTTGTTTTTTATATTATCATCACCATATATCTTGGATATTGTCTAATATTGCCTGTAATGGCTTTCCATTAAGCTGCTGGCATTGTTAGTAGGATTGAGCAAGTTTAGAACGTCCACAGTCCATGCAGACGGATGTAGATGCAATTAAAACAAATGTCTTTCTTTATTGTGAAAATTAATGGCCAGAAATCGCCATCATGTAGCTACAACATGCACAGAGAAATCCGAAGCAAGATTTAAAGAGCTTCATTTTGATTTATTGAAGACAAATGAAATTAGAAAGCCTTCCAATGAGAAACGTTTGACATCAAAGATGCAGGAGTTAAAAGAGCAAGAACTGGCTCAAAAATAAAGGAAGTTCAAATCTGCATATGATAATTGGAAGATTCAAGTCTGAAATGTCTGTTCAAGGTTAAAACATGAGTGCTCTGAAAGTGACTTGTATAACATGATGGATGGGATTGAAAAGCAAGAGTTTGATTTTAAAGAGTTATAACATGCGACTCCAAGCAGCACCAAGCCAAGAAATATTGAGGAAAATTGATGCATGTTCAGCTGTAACGGCAGACTTGGTGAAATTAATTCGGGTACGCCTAGTGGAAGATGACATGGAGTGTGATGCTAAGGCAGTGAGAGCAAGGTTACGCATGCTGTTGGACTGTGTGTATGCTAGGTCCATATATGGATCCACAGTTTCTAGAGCCACGGTTAGAAGTAATAATTCGAAACCTCCATCAGAGTCTGAAAGCATTTCAGCTAAAAGAGCAGAGGCAGCTGCACTATTGGCTGCAAAGAAAGCTGAAGTGAAAATGGAGGCTGACATTGATGCACAAAGGCTCCAACTGAAGAAGCTTGAAAATGGTAGAGACATTGAGGTTATGGAAGCAAGACTTTATGTGTATACTGAAGAGGGGGCAAGAGTGAAAAGTCAGCAGTGTAGTTCAGCATGCAGTGACATGAATGTCCTGTTTGAATCAGCAAGTTACAAAAAGTGAAGTATCCTTAGTACAAGGGTCAATGCTTCTATCTCGACTTCCTGCTCCAGAACCCTTTGTATTCTCTGGTGACCCACTGAAGTTTATAGAGTGGAGCACATCCTTTAAGGCTTTTATCGAGGGACGATGCTCAAATCCAGATAGGCTGTTCTATTTACAGAAGTATATCGATGGTGAGGCAAGATCAGCTTTGGAAGGCAGCTTCTACAGAAAAGACAAACAGGCATATCAAGTGTGGGAGAAGCTGAATGCCAGATATGGTCACTCCTTTGTGGTGCAACGTGCCTTCAGAGAGAAACTTAACAGGTGGCCTAAGATTGGTGGATCAGAGTACATCAAGCTAAGAGAGTTCAGTGACTTCCTGCAGAGCGATGCTATGCCACATATCAAGGGTCTTCAGGTGCTGAATGACTGCGAGGAGAATTAGAGGATGCTGCACATCTCCTCACACATCCCAACCTGTAAAACAGCTAAAAAGTGGAAACATCTAGAAGTGATTGCTAAAGAAATGCCTGCATGGATGGATTGTGGAGTGGGTCTTTTGATCGGCTATGATTACTCCAGAGCACTGGCACCTCGACAGGTCATCACTGGTGTCGATGAAGAGCCTTATGCCATCAAGACTGACCTGCGCTGGAGCATCATAGGAGGAACTCCACAGAGTGTCAACTTTAAGAATATGACCGGTTTAGGCCTATGTCACCGTATGTCAGTTAAAGAGCTTCCCCCTGTGACATCTACTGCGTTTATTATAGCACTTGAGCTGGATTTTGTAGATACACAGTTAGGAGAATAGAGTATATCACAGGATGATGTTCGCCTCCTGCAAGTTGCAAAGGAAGGTGTCCATCAGAAGGAATGTGGCCCTCTTGAGACGCCCCTTCCTTTTAAAACACATTCCCACTGTTGTGAATTGTCTCCTTTTAAGTTTAAAGTTCGTTATGTGTGTGACATTTTAAGTTTTGTCTTACGTAAATAACGTAGTGCAGTGTTTCCTGCGTGTATGAGCTCAGCGTATCTGCCTATTCACTAACACTCCAGCGGAGCAGTCAGATCGCAAGCTCTCACTAAAGTGCAGCCTTCATGCCCAAGAAAAACTACCTCAAGTACACTTCTATGTGTATATGGTCACTCTTGTGCAATAAACAAATCTATCTGATGACTCCGACTCCCTGAACAGAGTTCTGCAGCGGTCAATAATATATACACCAGCTTTCTGTGGGGCAATCCCCAACATTGGTCCTTCGAGCCGGAGCTATTGACTACTGTAGTTATGTCATCGGAAGAGCAAGCCATCTCTCTACCTCATGCTGCGACATCAGACAGGCCCTCACGGCAGCGCCGCATACTAAAGCATCTGGAGGAGTATCTTCTTGACTATGGCCATCACCGACCTGCACTTTCCTCCCCACCTACAGCAGAGGTGCCAGTGGAGCAGAGAGGAACAGCAGCCGCAGTGAGCCCCACTAGTCAGTCACGACCAGTCTCCAGCCAGGGTGAGCACCCAGACACAAGCTCCATGGACTTGTTAAGCATGAGTTCACTGAGAAAAATCTTGAAGTCCATTTCTGATAAGGAAAAGGATGAGGCTGCTGATATGGCTGCACTTCACAATAAACTGAAACAGTATGAAAAACGACAGCGTCGGAGCAAAGAGCTGATGGAACATATTACATCGTTCCTGAGAGAAGAGGATGAGGAGGAGGATCAAAGTGGAAAGCCTGTCACAACACCACCAAAGTCCCCTTCAGTAATTTCTTCACCTCCGCATTCCTCATGTCATTCTACCCCTTCGTCACAATCACCTGACATTGAGCTGCATGCCAAGAGACATGTGAGTGCCACACAGCTGAATGCTAGTACACCTGCTGCAGAGGCTGAGCACTTCGAACCAGGTTTCGTACCAATACAGCCAGTCACTTCACTCCCTTTGTACTCACCAATTTCATCTGGTATGTTACCTGCCGCCGTGCCCCATGCTACAAGAGCAGAGACTGTGCCACTATTGTACACAAAACAGTTTCCCCCTTATGATGATGGTGGAAAAGCCTTTCAACCTCAGGTGCAGCCACAGCTAGTAGCACCCACACCAACCTACCAGCATCCCAGTCTGCCATACATCTATACAACAGTGGCACCTTCTCCACGACAACCTGTCGCTGCTCCACCTGAATCAAGTTTTTCAATTCCTCAATATACTTCAATGCTTCCAGGAGTGTCAGTGCCTCAAACTCTGCACAGTGCTTCAGTTCCTGCTATGAACATTCCTACCCTTGCAGGCACTTCTTTACAGTCATTGAACCAGCCATTGAAGCAACCAGAATACTTTGTACCTCACCGCCCTTTACAGGCTGCGCCCCAGCCAAAGATTCCTGATTTTGTAAATGACAACGAAAGGGAATTTGCTAACCTGAAGTTAGCACTGGATAACCTTCTGGAACCTCATGCAGAGCTCGATGAGAAATACAAGTACCACATTTTGCTGGAACATCTCAAACTGCCTGAGGCACAGATGATTGGCCAATCCTGCCGCCATCATCCATATCCATACTCAGCAGCTATGCAAGCTCTTCAGTTGCAATATGGTCAACCACACCAGCTGGCTCAGAGTGAAATAGCAGCAATCCTCACAGCACCAGAGGTTAAGCCAAATGATGCTCGCAGTTTCCAGAGTTTCGCTCTCCGTGTCCACCTCTTAGTGAGTATGCTGTTATCTTTGGAGGGACCCAGAGGGATGGAGTTGAACTGCTGCTCGCATGTAGATCGCTTGCTCAGTAAGCTGCCTAAGTACTTAAGAGATGGCTTCATAGAGTTTCTCCAGCTGCAAGGAAAGCTCAATTCCCCAAATATTAACCCGTACAACCTACAAGACTTTGCTGGATGGCTCCAAGTCCAGGCTCAGCAACAGAGACTGTCCAGTAGGTTAGTGCAACGTTACCAATATGAAAAATCCCCAAGCAGTGCAAAGGAAAAGACTGTGGTTAAACCTAGAAGCCAAAGTACAGCCTTATATCATGGTGCAGCACCCACAGAGGCTAAAGCCACTCCCCTCAGTCCTAAGGTGTCTTGGAAGAGAACTTCACCCAAAGTCAACTGTCTCTTCTGTGCCAGCAAAGACCACTACATCACTCGATGCAGCAGTATCAAAGAACAGTCAGTTGCTGAACTTTGCAAGTGGATTGCAGAGGGGAAGCGCTGTGGGAAATTCCCACATTCCCACATTCCTCGTTCCCATGCGCCTGAGGTATGCAACCTAAAGAAACCCTGCAGTGACTGTGGTGGTATTCACCTTCAAGTGCTTCATGGTGTGGCCCAAACTCATGCAAATGACACATCATCAGCTACCTCTGAGAGCCGTATCTACCTCTTACCTTCCATTACCTCAGGCAGAGTCCTCCTGAAAGTAGTACCAGTGCTGCTACACCATAAAACAAAGACATTGGAGACTTATGCTATATTAGATGATGGAGCACAGCGTACCATGATCCTACCCACTGCTGTCCAGCAGCTCCAGCTGAAAGGTGAACCTGAGACTTTAGCCCTTCGTACAGTCAGACCAGACACTACTCATCTCAGTGGCTTCAAGATCACCTTTGAAATCTCCCCAAGAGGTAACCCAGAGAAACGATATCAGGTGCTAGGAGCATTCACAGCTTCCGGTCTTGATCTGGTGGAACAGTCATACCCTGTTCAGACTCTTCAGAGACGGTATGCACATCTAAGGGGAGTTCCGCTGCATCCATTTCACAAGGTACGTCCGCTGGTGCTAATAGGTTCAGATCAAGTTCACCTCATTACCGCTAAAGAACCAATTCGCCAAGGCACCAGAGGGGGTCCAGTAGCAGTCCATACAGCTCTTGGGTGGGCTCTCCAAGGAGCAGCAATGTGTACTACAGACCATGCATCAGTGCAGCAGTGTTTCTTCCTCTCCACCTCCCACCCAGACGATCTTCTCTACAGAAATGTGGAAAGGTTATGGCAACTGGATGTGCTGCCCTTTCGCAATGAGAAACTGGTTGTCCGGTCTAGGCAAGACAAAGAGGCTATGGATCTGCTTGAGTCCCAAACGCAGCGAGTCAACGTAAAGGGAGTACAACGTTACGCCACCCCTCTTCTGTGGAAACCAGATGCACTTAAACTCAAAGGCTCCATGCAATCCGTTCTTGCAAATCTGAGGAGTACTGAGAGGAGGCTCTGTAAAGACACTGAGAAGGCTGCAGTATATTCAGGAGAGATTACCAAGCTTAACGAGGCAGGATATGTTGCCAGGCTTAATCAAAGCAAAGCAGCCCAGTCAGACGAGTCATGGTACCTGCCCCACCATCTGGTGAGCCATAACAACAAGCCACGACTGGTTTTCAACTGTTCGTTCAGACACCAAGGTCTGTCTCTTAACGATCAACTCCTGCCAGGTCCTACACTGGGACCATCACTGTTGGGCGTCCTGCTAAGATTCAGGCAGCATCATGTGGCTGTAAGTGGAGAGATCTGCAGAGTGAGAACCCTCCAGATGTATACGAGTGGCAGGTTCTACCATTTGGTACAACAAGCAGTCCATGCTGTGCCATCTTCGCTCTGCAGCATCATGCTACCAATTCTGAAGCCAAATATCCAGGGTTGCAAGATAAAGTACACCAGAGCTTCTACGTGGACAATTGCCTAACAAGCTTTCCTACTGTTGCGGCAGCTAAACAAACAGTGGACGGACTACGCAGCATGTTAGCAGAAGGAGGGTTTGATCTCATCCAGTGGTGGTAGCTCATCTTCCTACTGAAGCCCGCTCCTCTGCCACAGAGCAGTGGCTAGTTCAAAACCACGTTGACCCGATGGAGCCCACATTGGGCCTCCGGTGGAATTGTGCAACCGATACCCTCGGATATCATTATCGGCCTATTGAGCATGCAACACTGACTATGAGAGCTGCCTACCAGGTGTTGGCATCCCAATATGATCCACTGGGATTCATACTATCATTCACCACCAGAGCGAAGGTGATCATCCAACAGTGATCACCCAACACCCACCTTTCAAATAATAAGATCTTTATGCAAAGAAATGGTGGAAGCAGGTGCGCTATTTGTGCAAATGGTTTTGGATTAGATGGAGGATAGATTATGTCGCTAACATTTCCCTTGGGCAAAGATGTTACATACTGAAAGGGAATGTGCAAGTTGCTAGTTCTTCTAGTCATAAGTTGAAAGATAAAATTGCCCTATCACTTTATTAGAATCTTAATCCCATTGGTATTAATTTGTATCTTGATCATGTGTTGATTTGTGTTGTGTTTAAAATTGGTTAATATTAAATGATGTGATTATATGGTGGACAAATTTGTTCATTTGTAGCTGAAGAATATGCAATTATGAATTGTGGGGTTTTGAATCATGTTGGTTTGATTTCATGTGTATTGTGTTGATGAAATTGCCATTGAATATGTATTGTTGGATTGATATGGATTGTATTTATTATGTAGTAAATCAAAGGTAATTTGGTGGGAGTGTAGCTGACACTGATAGGTCAGCTGTGGGTTAAAAATGAAATTATTGATTTTCAAGAGGTTAATGTTTATTTTTCATGATCTTATAATTTATACATGTATTTCTATGTATGCGAGTCATTTTCATAATTTCGTTGGTATTGTACTTTATTATTGTTGAACTCTCAGTTGTCTAACAGCTGAATGTCATGTGACTCTTCCTGATTACTTAACCTGGATGTATTAGCGCCAACTGTATGGAGATACGTGAATTCAGACACACGTTAGTGCTGACCATTCTACTGCTGGTTACCAGGCAAACACAGTAAAAATTTTAATATTTTGTATATCCTTTAGTTGATTTGTGGTTTAGTGTTGTTGTGTGTAAAACTGTGCTTGTTTTTTCTGTTTGTGTTTTCACGGTGTTCCATAAATAAAAATGCATGGACATCAGTACTTTCGAATCATGGACTGTTTTATAACCAGCCAGTACTTACACTTGGGATGGATTGGCTCTAATCAGCAAATCAACATTAGCCCTAATGCTTGGAATTTTAACCTTGTCCTGGATATCTCCAAACACAGGATCAGATGCTATCTTAAAGGTGCCCTAGAATAAAAAATTGAATTCATATTGGCATAGTTAAATAACAAGAGTTCAGTGCATGGAAAAGACATCTGCTGAGTTTCAAACTCCATTGTTTCCTCCTTCATATATAAATCTCATTTGTTTAAAAGACATCCGGAAAACAGGCAAATCTCAACATAACACTGACTGTTACGTAACAGTCGGGGTGTACGCCCCCAATATTTGCATATTCCAGCCCATGGAGGCATTACACAAGGGCAGAACATCTGGATGTGCACAGCTGAATCATCAGATTAGGTATCCAGTCTGACTAGATCCAGACTAGGTATAACAGCGAAAAATAGCAAATGGAGCAATAATAACTGACATGATCCATGGACCATGATAACATGATATTTTTAGTGATATTTGTAAACTGTCTTTCTAAATGTTTCGTTAGCATGTTGCTAATGTACTGTTAAATGTGGTTAAAGTTACAATCGTTTCTTACTGTATTCACGGAGACAAGAGCCGTCGTTATTTTTATTATTAAACACTTGCAGTCTGTATAATGCATAAACACAACTTCATTCTTTATAAATCTCTCCAACAGTATAGAATTAGCCCGTTAGCCACGGAGCATAGCCTCAAACTCATGCAATATCAAATGTAAAAACCCAAATAAATACAATATTCACATAATCCGACACATGCATTCAGTATGCATGACAAACACTTTGTAAAGATCCATTTTGAGGGTTATATAAAATCAATTCTAAATGCAACTGGAAGCCAGTGCAAGGACCTGAGGACTGGTGTGATGTGTTCAAGTTTTCGGGTTCTGCTCAGAATCCTGGCAGCAGCATTCTGTACGAGCTGCAGCTGTCTTATGGTCTTTTTGGGAAGACCAGTGAGGAGCCCATTACAATAATCCACCCAGCTGGTGATGAAAGCATGAACAAGTTTCTCTAAGTCTTGACTGGAGACAAAGCATCTAATTCTTGCAATATTTTTGAGATGATAATATGCTGATTTAGTTATTGTCTTTACATGGCTACTGAAACTCAGGTCTGACTCCAAAATCACACCAAGATTCCTGACTTGATTTTTAGTTGTTTGACCCCTAGAGTGAAGGTACATGTTCACTTTGAGAACTTCATCTTTGTTTCCAAACACAATGACTTCAGTTTTGTCTTTGTTTAACTGAAGGAAGTTTAGGCACATCCAATTTTTAATTTCATCAATGCATTGACACAGGGAGTCCATGGGGCTGTAGTCGTTGGGTGATAGGGCTAAGTAAATCTGGGTGTCATCTGCATAGCTGTGATATGCAATTTGGTTCTTTCTCATTATTTGGCTCAGTGGCAGCATATATAGGTTGAACAGGAGGGGTGAAAGTATTGAACCTTGAGGGACTCCGCATGTCATGGATGTCCACTCAGACTTATGGTCACCGATACTCACATAATAACCTCTCCCTTCTAAGTATGACCTGAACCATTTAAGGACCATCCCAGAAAGCCCAGCCCAGTTTTCGAGCCTGTCAAGAAGAATGTTGTGATCGACAGTGTCAAACGCAGCACTGAGGTCAAGTAGAACCAGCACTGATAATTTACCTGTATCTGTGTTTAGGCGAATATCATTTATTATCTTTATGAGTGCTGTTTCTGTGCTGTGATGCGGTCGGAAACCAGATTGAAAGTTATCAAAGTATCCATTCAAGCTTAAGAACTTGTTCAGCTGATTGAAAACAACTTTTTCAATGATCTTGCCTATGAAAGGAAGATTTGAGATTGGCCTGTAGTTGCTCAATATGGTGTTATCCAGATTGCTCTTTTTCAGGAGGGGCTTAACAACTGCAGTTTTCAGGGATTTTGGAAAAGTCCCAGAGAGAAGTGAGGAATTTACCACTTCTAAGAAATCTGCTTCTAAACAGTTTAACACTCTTTTGAAAAAAGATGTGGGAAGTGTGTCAAGGGTGCAGGTTGATGTTTTAAGGTGCTGTACTGTTTCTTCCAAAATTTTACCATCAATTGCTTCGAAATCAGACATAATAGCTACTTTCTGAGGCTGTGATCTGATCTGTTTTACCCCAGTGCAGCTCAAGGATGTGCTGATCGCCTTTCTGATATTATTAATTTTCTCAGAGAAGAAGGAAGCAAACTCACTACATTTGCTGTCTGAGAGCATTTCACTGGGAATCTGACTTGGGGGGTTTGTTAGTCTCTCTACTGTAGCAAAAATAGTGCGGGTGTTGTTTAAGTTTCTGTTTATAATATTTGAGAAGAAGGTCTGTCTAGCTTTGCCTAATTCCACATTGAAAGCATGAAGAATATCTTTATAGATGTTATAATGGATTTCAAGTTTTGTCTTTCGCCACATGCGCTCAGCTTTTCTGCATTGTCTTTTCATATTTTGCACTGCTGTTGAGTTTCTCCATGGTGCTTTTTGTCTGCCACTTTTCTTCCTGACTTTCACAGGAGCAATGTTATCAATAACATTCTGTACTTTTGAGTTAAAAGAATCAAGGAGAAAATCAACAGAGTCTGCAGATATGCTTGGTGTTAAAGATATAGCCTTCATAAACAGTGCACTAGTGTTCTCATTTAAGCATCGCTTTTTGACCGAGACAGATCTAGCTTCAACAGTCGGACAGATCAATATTTCAAAGAAAATACAGAAATGATCAGATAGCGCTACATCCTTAATGACAATGGATGAAATGTTTAGACCCTTACTGATAATTAAATCTAGAGTGTGTCCACGATTGTGTGCAGGTCTATGTACATGCTGAGTCAGATCAAAAGTATTCAAAACAGTTATGATTTCTTTTGCTATATTGGATTCTGCATTTTCTATGTGGATGTTAAAGTCCCCAGTAATAGCAAAACAGTCAAACTCTGAGGAAATTGCTGATAAAGTCCTCCACAAAGGCTGGAGAGTATTTTGGAGGCCTGTAGATAACTATAAGTAGAATGCGAGGAGCACTTTTAATACAATACCCAAGTATTCGAAAGACAAGTAATAACCAAATGACACTTGCTTGCATTGATAGACATCTTTAAATAGAGCAGCTACACCTCCACCTCTCCTAACAGCTCTGCAGACACTCATGAAAGCAAAGTTAGGAGGGGCTGTTTCATTCAGGATTGTTGCACTGCAGCTGTCTTCAAGCCATGCTTCAAGCCATGTTTCATTTAGAAGCATAAAATCTAGGTTGTTTGTGGTTATTAAGTCATTGACTAGAAGTGATTTATTTTTAAGTGAGCATATGTTTAGAAGTGCTAGCTTAACAGTCTTACTTTCTGTCTCTACAGTAATCTTAGTTTGACGTGTAATAGACTAACCGTCGCCCCCAGCAACTTACAAAATTCTTGCCAGAATTTGGACACAAATTGGGGACCCCTGTCAGAAACCACATCCACCGGGAGGCCATGGGAGGGCAGTCACAAAATCTAGCGCAATATGGGACCAGGGTCTCGAAGGGACAGACAGCGGTTGGAGTAACCCATCTGGAGGGCGGTTGGAAGTCTTACCAGTAGCACAGACCGAGCAAGCCAAAACAAGCCATACCTGGCCACCAGAATCATTGCTTGACCAAAAATCTGGTTCGATTAACCCCTGGATGGCAAGCCACGTTAGAACAATGACCCCACTTGATGACGCAGGACCTTGACTCATGCGGCACAAACAAACGGTTCGGTGGGCATGCGAGCGGAGGCGTTACCCCTTCTAAGGCCGCCAGGAACTTCGATTCGACCTCCCATGTAAGAGTGGAGACCACTAATGTCTCGGGAAGAATACACTCGGGAGTAGACGGGTGTTCGGAGGGATCAAAAATGCGAGAAAGAGAATCGGGCTTGATGTTTTTGGAGCCCGGGCGGTACGATAGAGTAAAATCAAAACGACCGAAAAAAAAGTGCCCACCGAGCCTGCCTGGAATTGAGTCTTTTAGCCGATCGTATATACTCTAAATTCTTATGATCAGTCCAAACGATAAAGGGTACCCCTGAACCCTCTAACCAGTGACGCCACTCTTCCAACGCTAATTTGACTGCCAGCAACTTTTTGTTGTAACTTTATGTTACCAATATCATAATTGCGTTCGGCGGGAGACAAGCGATGAGAATAATACGCGCAAGGGTGCATCTTGTTATCTGAGGGAGAACGCTGGGATAGAACTGCACCTACCCCCACCTCTGATGCGTCGACCTCCACCACGAACTGAAGCGATGAATCAGGGGCTATCAGAATGGGGGCCGAAATGAAGCGGCCCTTCAGTTTGGCAAATGCAGCCTCGGCTGCATCTGACCACCTGAAGATAGTTCTGGGGGAGGTCAAGGCAGTCAGAGGCACGGCTAGTTGGCTGAAATTGCAAATAAAACGCCGGTAAAAATTGGCGAACCCCAGAAACCGCTGTAGGGCCTTACGGGAATCTGGACTTGGCCACCACAGCCTTAACCTTGTCAGGATCCATGCGAATTCCCTCAGACGAGACGATGGACCCTAAGAAAGAAACAGATTGTGCATGAAATTCGCATTTCTCCGCCTAGCAGTCACTGAAGCACTCGTCTGACATGTTGAACATGTTCCTGGAGAGACGATGAAAAAATCAATATGTCATCCAGGTAGACATATATGAACTGATCAACCATGTCTCTCAACACATCATTGACGAGTGCTTGGAAGACCGCAGGCGAGTTGGAAAGCCCGAAGGGCATAACCAAGTATTCAAAGTGCCCTCTAGGGGTGTTAAAAGCAGTCTTCCACTCATCCCCCTCCCTGATGTGGACCAAATAATATGCGTTTCTTAAGTCCAATTTAGTGAAAAATGACGCTCCTTGCAACCTCTCGAATGCCGAAGACATCAACGGCAAAGGATAAGTATTCTTTACCATGATGTTGTTCAACCCCCGGTAATCAATACAAGGTCGCAAAGATCCGTCCTTCTTCCCCACAATAAAGAACCCCGCCCCCGCTGGAGATGAGGAAAGGCGGATGAACTTGGCTGCCAGAGAATCAGAAATATATTTCTCCATGGCCTCCCTCTCGGGAACAGATAGAGAGTACAACTTGCCTTTAGGCAGAGACTTACCCGGAACTAAGTCTATTGCACAATCGTAGGGATGATGCGGAGGGAGAGAAGCAGCTCGGGACTTACTGAACACCTCCTTCAGGTCAAGGAGGTCAAAGGTCAAAAAGACACCGTGGAACAAGCAGACAAAAGACAAGACTTGTGACACTGGGTGCTCCATTCAGTGATGGTTCCAAGTTGCCAGTCGATGCGAGGGTTGTGTTTGGTGAGCCAGGGGTGTCCAAGAACGACAGGTGCGTGAGGGGAGTCCATGAGGAGGAACTGAACCTCTTCTGAATGGTTACCGGAGGTGATGAGGGTGATGAAATCCGTGGTGTGGGAGAGACTGGGAAGAGACTGTCCATTGAGTGTCCTGATGTCCCGCAGTATAAGCAAAGACCAAGGGACCTCCGCCGCTCCTGCTCCTCCCGAGAAAGCTGAGCTCTCCCTACCTGCATGGGCTCAGGATCGGGTGCTGGGCTAACCGCATCCACCGGTTGACAGGAAGACCGCTGTGCCTCTCTCCGGACTCCACTAGTGACTCCACTCTTCGGAGGTGGGAATCAACTCGAAGCGCCAGTTCAACAAGCCCGTTGAATGTCTCAGGAAGATCCATTGTGTATACTTCCCGGTGGATATTGAGAGTAGCCCATTTACCTGTTGAGACGTGCCTTCACAAGCGCCTGTTTAAAAATGCTCGACAAAAATCAGGCTCACCGGCATAGTTCTGGGGAACGGGAAGGCAGGGCTCCGACAGGTCTCTACGCTCGGTTGATGGTGGGGGAACGGACGGTGGGGCTGGCGCAGTGGGAGCGCGAAGTTGTTGTAGCTGTTGGGAGAGCTCGGACACCTGTATTACCAGCACCTGGACGAGATGCTCTCCTGCTGCTGGTCCATGTGATTCATACTGTGACTGATGAACTCCGTGAAAGCTGCTGAACTCGCTGCATCCATGGTTGGTCAGATCGTTCTGTCACGGGAAATGAAGACTGGATGCAATAGCAAGTTAATCTCTTTAATAGAGCTTCACGCCAAGAAAGTCAGACAAACACACAGTTACGGTAAATACACAGACAGCAGGAGAGATGGTAACACAGGGACTTCGATGGGTGGTGACTGTCCGTGGTGAATGGTGATCCATGAGGTGAGGCTGTGTCCGTGTGATGATCCGTGAACGTAATCCAAAACGAGTAATCCAATGAAACAGACAGGAACAGGAAACAGCGACGAGAAATCCAGTCCTGGAACAAACAACACGAGAAAGACATGGGACAAACACCAGGACTCCAAACAATGATCTGACAAACATGAGACGAAAGACAAGGCGTTATATAGGCAGAAGTAATGATACACAGCTGCCGCTGATCAGTGATCAGCAGCGACGCCCACACAGAACAATCAGGTGACACACCCCACAACCCACACACAGACAACAGAAAGACACAGTGGATCTGCAAACCGTGACATAATCATCCCAGTGTATATGAGGCTTTATAGCCTACTGTCACAGCTCCACCCAATGGACAGATGTATAGCTGCACCAAAATGGCTCCTACATTGCCTATCATATTAATCTGACGTGGCTAGCATTTAAATCTTGATCACTATCACAACGCGTTAGTATTTCACTAGCCTGTTAACTTATCCATGCATACCTTCTTCTCTCTCGTGCTCCCTTTTCTATGAGTCCATCAAACAACTGTGGTAAGTCGGATCAGTCTACAAACATGGTGAGTCATGTCATCCTCTCCTTTTGTTCTTACTTGCACTGCCTGTCACATGCATAGTATAGCTTTCTCTGTCAGCAACGAGAGAGTCACATGTCATAAATGCAGTGAGATAGTAAGGCTGACAGAGAAAATCTCATAATTAGAGACACACATCCAAACTTTAATCTAGGATAGTAAGAATGCAATGGCGAGCGGTGACTTTTTTAACCGGGTGTGCTGTGTGGTGCATCATGTAAATAAATGTGGCCAATGCAGTTACGTTGAATGGGTTTATAGCTAATATGCGAGACGCTTGCGTTCTCAGTGTTAGTTTACTCATTTGCTTGCTCGTGACAAATAGCAACACAGCAAAAAGTATTTCTAATATGTTGGAACTTTTATTGAGAGTAGCCCATTTACCTGTTGAGACGTGCCTTCACAAGCGCCTGTAAGAGCTTTTGTGACGTTTGAGTCAACAGAGGCACAACATGCGAAAGGTGCGTTTGCAAAATATGCTGAATGATATGCATGCCCCAGTCCACTAATTTGGAGCTGTTAAGGCCCGCATTTCCCACGTTCCCCTCCGTCTCGCGCACAGCTGAACAAGTCTTTCTAAGATACTCCTTTCAAAGATACTCCTTTACCCATGAGTGTGCGGGCTTTTCAAAGATACTCCTTTAGCCCCAGAGCGCGCAAGCCTTTCAAAGATACTCCTTGCCCATGAGCGCGGAAAGACGCGTTCAGCGCTTGCACAAACGCACTGTCCATGGTCATAAAAATTCGGCTGCGCGGCCACTGTTCAGGGAGTCAAAGCTAGTCCGCGGTATAGTAAACGTTTCTTGCTTGCGCCGACTGAAAACACATGAGAAACATCATGAGACAGGAGAGACTTGGACATTGCAGTACTGAACACGGGACCGTCCATGCATGTGGATTTAGATAAAACAGTTAATCGATTTGATGCCATGCCCGAACGCCATTTATCCCTTCACAGTGGCATATAGCGGACGGGCATGCAGAGCTATTAAATAATTTTTCTTATTATCATGCTACTTTTATTATTAATTTAGCCTAATATTGCAATTCATTTGCCTATCATAGCGTATTAACCCATAACCGACGCGCTGCGAAGACAATAAAATATTAGTTAGCTTAGGCTACTCCTCATTTAAAGCTGCAGTAGGGAGTTTTTAGAAAACGTTGACTTAGCCAGAAAATTTGAACAAGCACAACTCACAGGTCACTCCCCCTTGCTCTCTGCTGCGCTACAGCCCTCCCTCCACAGCTCCTCCCCCATCACAACGGAGCCTGCCGTGAACGCGCAGGCTAGTAAGCAAGCAGGGCCACCGATGACGGCGGATAAACAGTTATAGCACATTCACTGATACGAACAAAACATCAACAATTTGATTTACATTGACTATGGCCTTCCCATACTTTGACTACAAACTTGGTCCTCAAAACATTACGTATTTTGCAATACATGTAATGTAACTATATGAAGTGCACTATTTCTATAAGTAATAAATAGCTAGTAAGATAATATAACGGTTAAGGCCTTTGCACACTGAGTCCGAAATTTTCACATGCGTTTTTTCGTATTCGCAATCCTAAAAATTCGTCACGCACAGAGACCTTGCACACTGAGTCCGATGCGTATTAATGAATGCGTTGCGAAAAAATCGCAAAACAAATCGCAAAACAATACAAAATGAAGTCTTCAAGCAGTGAGCACGATTAGTTGTCTCCTAGAGAAAAAGAAAGAGAAAATATTGGGTCTATTCAATCCCGAGATTGCATAGAGAGAAAGGAGAATTCACCTCATCAAGGAGCTGCGGGACGTTTAAAAGTTTACTTCAGAATGTCAGTGGCTCTGTTTGATGCTTTACTACTGGCACAATCTGTCTTTATATTCGGTCTCTTTGTATTCCTCACGTTGTTAGTCATTCAGTGCTGCTGTTTTGTGCTGTAGACGACGTGGATCAACTTGTCAGATGGCATTCTGGATTTTTGCATTCGCGTACGGTGGCTCTGAATTGTCAAAACGTCTCTCAAAATGCGTGCCACGGATGCGAAAAACGCAGAAAATCGAACCTGATCCGAATATTTTTTGGACGGACGAAAGTTTCGGAGGCAGTGTGCAAATGCGATTGACATAACGTGAGGTCGAATTTATTTTTTAACGTGCGAAAGTTTCGCATGCGAATTTTCGGTGTGCAATGACCTTTACAGTACGCAAATAACTGGCTTCTCCGGTTATCTCTGTACAGGGGCGCCGTTGGCACGGGGGACAGGGGGGTCAGGACCCCCGCGGTTTTGAAAATATAGAAGTCGACCCCCGCACTTTTGATAAGGGCTGCTTCAGTCAAGCTATATCACCTTTTAGCTTAGGATATTTTCTTTCAAATGAGACCATTTTCACGTTTCTGTGAGCTTTCGTTCATAAATAATCAGCTGTTTTGTCGCGGATGTGAACAGGAAATGCGCTCTCAAACGGAGAAACACACGATCTCCAAACCATCGATCAAAGTGTGCTAACGTTTTAGGACAGGTCGATGGTATACAAATCATGCCCGAACGTTAGCGTTTGTCAATCAAGCCAAACCGTCCATTCAGAAACCGAGAAATTTGACACTTTAAGGTAAAGAGGCTGATCTCTCAGGTTGACGCGCGAGCTGGCTTGACTGACGTTTTCATGAGGATTTATAGTTTATGGACTGTTTTGATTTCGGTAATTACATCTTGAAAGGCAAAAGCATTCATGGCATCCATAAAAGAGATATCTGAAATAGAAACGAAAGTGATATTGCCTCATCCAGTGGAGGACGCACGAGAGGAGATCTGTGCGTTTCATTGGTATGTGTATACTGTAATACTGCACTTCAATGCTTATCAGTGGCCTGCACTTTGATCGTGCAAGTGAAAGTGCCTTTTGCAGTCGCATCGCGGTGCTCATTATCTGCAATATGTCTGCTTATATTTATAACAAAACGAAATATTAAACAACCCTGCCTTTTTTCGTTTACATTTCAAACATATTAAATGTAATACTATTTGTGCATACTCTGATTATCTTCACTGTAATGAAATGAAATAGGCTTTAACATAAAACACAACCTTCTCTTTTTGTTAAATGTCAGTTTTAATGTTCAATAATAGCCATTATAAAAGGTATAAAAATATACAATAAGAAATAAAGCAAAGAATTCAGTCAAGTGTACAAAATCAGCGCTTTAGTATGACACAAAAGTTATATAGCCACATATAAATTTATGAAACGTCACGTTGCCCTCAGCCAAAACGGAGCCAGCGGCAAACGTCAGAAGGATTATCCGAGGTAAGGCTGCTCTCGGCTGGGCACATGAGCGCAGAGAGTCCGGTGATCGCCTCGATCTCAAAACTCCGACAACGTCAGATCAAATTGTCAGAAAGGCGCTATCTTTATCAATTAACCACGAATTTCAGCTTTAAACCAGCACATTCTCGCCTGATAAAATCTTAAAACTGCATATCATGACTTAATAGAGCCCGATCACACGAAAATGCGTATCAATAGTACGAGTTTGTAATCTCGTAGAATATATACGCCAAAATGAGTTTTTCGCGTGCATATGATACGCACTTTATGGGGTATTATACGTACGAAACTGGATTGTTTGTCCGCCATAAGCAAAGCTGCTGCACACCGGTGATCTTGAATTTGAATGCCTGTACACGCTGTGCACTATGGCTGTGCATGACAGGAGTGTGATCAGCGCGCACACGAGCTTGATTGACACTGCTAAGACACTCCTCCTGACTCTGATTGGTTGGTTCTTACCGGTGTTATGAAATATTCAGTGTCTGAGATTTTCGGTGACACTGGGCGGAGCTTACATGAATATTCACGTTTCCTGTTTTGAGTTAAAGCGCAACTGAAAATGTTAGTGCACGCTCTTCGGCTTACATTAAAGTTAATTAGCATATGTTTCAGTGTTAAACGAAGTGAAGCTTATATTCTGTTATTGATGCACAAGATATTATATATAAGCTATATTGTGTTATGTTGTGTCATGTGTTAGCTATGTTTGATTTGAACACAGGCAATGATTCGCCAGAGGTGTTATTAGAATTCGCTAAACGAGCCAATAGCGTTTTAAGTAGCCTATTTTTGTTGTTTCTGTATTACCTTGAATCTTTTAAGCATGTCGTTTTGAAAGTTTGCCAAAATGTATGGTAGCATAATAATATTAATTGTAAACTCCTGTGGTGAAGGCAGCAGTAAACTTTCCTAGTTTGCAGAAGCACTTCTAATCTGGGTAGACTTGAATTTCTATATGTAATGTTTCAAAAATTGCGCACATGCAAGAAACCATGTTAATGTACTTTAAATATAGTTTATTTATTATCCAAATAGGCCACGGTGAATAATGCATGCGATAACTAATATAATATCTATAGCAAATATTCTTACATTCACAAATTTGACTTTTGCCAATAAATATCCATGTACACCAGACAAGGCATACACTTGTATTTTTCACTTTGTTTCGAACATGACAGTGTATTAAAAATTTTAATAATACATGTTTTGTAATGTCATTTTATTATATATTTCAGATTGAATGTGTCAATAGAGGCTGGAATCACTGGGATCACAAGAGCAGACCAAACTTTCATTTGTCTGGGATCACAAGACCCTGTGTAAAGTGTGTTAATCTGTGTTTAAATACAAGTGTTTTTGTTAATTAAATATGTCATATGTCGTGACTTCTCATTTGTGAATAAAATTCCAACACAGAATCAGTTGCTCTTTTTTATTCAAAATGAAACTACTCTCATTATTTACTTTCATCTTTGATATTACAGATATGCAAATTACTACATGGTCTATTATTTTAGCAGCTAATTTAACATAAATAAAATTTTAATTGTTATGGAAAGCTTGCAGAATATAACTAATACATTTCATTGTGAATATACTGCAGGTTTGATAATTTAGTTCCATATAGTTTCATATCAACACTGTTAAACTGAATCCTGATTCACAGTGCTTCGTTTTTTCCACATTAAAATTGTATTTTGTCGATGAAATGCATCATTTTGTGGGAAAAAAGAGAATTTTTCCTAATAATATGAAAAAAAAATAACACAACTTTAGGATTTAATAAAGTCTCTTTAAAAATATTTACCAAATGAGCAAGCAATTAAGAAATGACAGAACAATCACAGTAGGCTATGTATATATGTCTGATTATCCACATAACAATAATATTCGTCATACTTTTGCCAATTGTCTTCTCCATATAAATATTTTTAAATAAAACCTGCATTAGTAACTTTTAGTTTTGTAGCTGATCAATTTAACCACTTGTAATTCAATTTTAACATTTTAATTGTTGTGGAAAGCGCATTAAAATAAAACCTTGTGAAAGTGCTGCAGGGAAGCTAATATCACTGTCTCATCATGTTTCTATTCATATAGAGAGCATTGTGTGTTTTGCAGAAAAGGATAAAGAAGGTTTACATTAATTAATGCATGTCAAAAACATAAACGGAACAATAATAATAATAATGTCTAAGTAAAAATAAAAAAATAATAAATAATAATGTCTGGTTAAAGTTATGCAGGCTATCTGAGAAAGCAATAGGGAATGACACAATCACAACTGAAACTTTTATTATGCAACCACAGTTAGGCCTACATTGATACAAGTTATCTTCTCAAACGAACTAAAATAAAATCAAAACAGTTGTAGCCTACTAAAACAAACAAACTCAGTGTTGGCTCATTTCCTAACGATAGACCACCAGTGGCTGTAATCACTACTAAAGTATATCTCAGGACACAATGTAACCTACAAACAATTGAGCATACATAAACAGTTATTAATAAAAAAGAATCATAAATTCATTTGATGCGGAAACACAATCACGTTACAGAAAACAGTTGTGATCCAAGGACAATCCACTAACACTTTCAGTGGCGCTTTAACTCAAAACAGGAAACTCGTGAATATTCATGTAAGCTCCGCCCAGTGTCACCGAAAATCTCAGACACCGAATATTTCATAACACCGGGAGCGGTGTTTTTGTACCTGCAGAAAATATTATATAAAAATTCAAATATGCATATGGTATGTAAATGTGTGTTCAGTCAGTTGCATAAACATAGCCAATATGTTAAGACTGTGTCTTAAGTACTAGTATGACCAACTAGTGATTAGTCAAGGGCAATCAGTGTTACTTTTAGGTTTCAAATTATATCAAACTACGTTTTTATGTACTTGACCTAAAACAGTTATGAACAGTCTTAAAGAAAAAAATGTGATGACTAACTTGTAAGACTAGTCTTAGCAGTTTATGCAACCGGCCACTCGAGAGTGAGAGCAGCTCCTCCTTATGTGGAGAAAGAAGGACATTCGAACAACTGGAGAAAGAACGCCATTCGATCAACTACAGGATGAAGAGATACTAGGCTCACTGAAGGTGAGTAATGATTGCTTATCATTTTGGGGTGAACCCAGATGGTATGTGAATAACAGTACAATTTAACAAGATCTAAAAAACTAAGACATGGACGACTAACAAACTCGAGTCTGGTAAAACAGTTGTTCCCTTTCGATACTTCACTCGTACTGCGTATGGGAAAGGTCTCCTTTTTCCCCGTTACTGAAGCCTTTTTCAATAACGCAGTGTAACTGCATCGTCATTGGTTCACTCATAGACAAGTTGTTGAACCAATGACGGCGCGGCATAGCCGCTCGGCCTATGGCGACAAAGCCCGCGAATATTCCCGCCGAAATGGGCGGGGTAGCTATATAAGCAGGCGCGTCGCCATAGGATTTCAGTTCTCTCTCCTTCAGCGACGACTTCATATCACTCTTCGCTGATCTCCGGCTGAAGCCTTCGCCGCCTGGAAGAAGCTCGCCAGGGAGAAGTTCTCGCCGCCGTTGAAGAGGCTCCCGCAGCGGACTGAGCTGAGACCGCCGAACGAAGACAGCGCCGGCGCCCTCGCAGACTGCCGCTTCGAGCGCCGCTCTCGAGCCGCCCGCTTCCCGCTTCCGGCCGCCTCTCAGCGCGTCTCCTGCCGCCATCCGGCGCCGTTCAAAGAGCTTTTCCCGCGGCTTAACGCCGCTTTCTAAGAGCTTTCCCAGCGGCTCTCGCTGCTCTAAAAGAGCTACAATCGCCGTTTTCATGGCGGCGGCGTTGCCTCCAATGCCGCGCCACAACTGTGGCACATGCAGAGCCAATCGCTCCGCGGATCTTCGTTCTCTAGCAGCTGTTCACCGCGCCGCCCTCGTGCCGCCTTCAGCATCTGAGAGCATTCAGCTTATTCCCTGCCGTCTTCCGTCAGGTGAGTACAGAGCTTATTTTTCTACTTTCTTGCTGGCGTTTGCTTCAAATGCCGTCTCCGAACGCGTTATTTGCCGGGTCCTCCCCGCAAACCGCGCTCGTTGAGGATGCGAGCTCTCGCCCTCTCAGCTCAATTTGACATGATACTCTCCCCTGACTTAGGCGAGACTCGTGATACATTTTCTATCTGAGTGAGTTTATTTCTCCCTATGTGCGTCGCTCGCCGGTCCCTCCCCCGCGAGCCGCGTTAATTCAGATATATGACATGTCTTTCTTCCCTAGCTTGGGTGAGAAACATGTTATATGCTTAATTTAATGGAGCATCTTTCTGCTGTATGCACTCAGTCTTCTCTATGCGTTGTTCGCCGGTTCTGCCCGCGAGCCGCGTTTGAGAAATATAACATGTCACTTTTCCCCCTCTTGGGTGACTCCCATGTTATAAACATTCAGTTTATATAGCAGATTTTTGCAGAAGTTAACAATCTCTCAGCTGAATTTGACATGATGCTCTTGACTTAGGCGAGACTCATGATACATTTTCTATTTGTGTGAGTGTATTTTTCCTTATCTCAATGCGCGTCGCTCGCCGGTTCCGCCCCGCAAGCCGCGTCGATTGAGAAATATAACGTGACCTTCTCCCCCGACTCGGGCGAGAAACATGTTTTTATACTGTATTAATGGAGCTGATTCTGTAGTTTTTCTATGCGTTGCTTGCCGGTTCTGCCCCGCAAGCCGCTTCATTGAGAAATATAACATGTCGCTCTCCCCCTGTCTCGGGTGAGACATATGTTATATATATATATATATGTGTATATATACAGTTGATACAGCGTATTTCTGCCGAGTTTGCTGAATTTCTCAGCGCGTTGCTTGCCGGTTCTGCCCTGCAAGCGTCCTTTGAGAAATATAACGACACTCTCACCTGTCTTAGGTGAGACCTATGTTATTTATATTCAGCATATCAGTTGATGTAGCATATTATTCCAGTCTCTCTGCGTGTCGTTTGCCGGCCCTGCCCCTGCAAGCCACGTTCATGAGGATGTATGCGCTCACTGGAAAGCGAGCTCAATGCTCACTTGTGCTTGGTGGAACTAACATGCTCATTATGCTGGACCTCTGTTCATGTGACTTGCTGGCTCTGCCCTGCAAGCCATGTTCATTGAGGTAGAGCGGTCTCACTTCCGACACCGCTCTGTGGAATATATCTTGATGCTCTCCCCTGACTCAGGTGGGACACATGTATATTTTTCCAAGAAGCATATATCTGTTTACTGAGTTTCTCAGCGTGTCGTTTGCCGGTTTCACCCCGCAAGCCACGTTCATGAGGATGCATGAGCATTTCTAAAAACTAGCCGGTATGCAGGCCCCCCTTCCAGCGGCCCGCCAACCGGCACCATTCAACCCCCTTGTCACGCGGGCCTGGCAGGCCATCCCCGGAGTATCAAGTGGGTTCTGGGGATAATATCTCAAGGCTACTCGCTCCAGTTTGCTCGCAGACCCCTGCGTTTTTGCGGGGTGCTTCCCACTTCAGTAAACACGGACGACGCTCACGTCCTCCGAGTCGAAGTGATGTCTCTGTTCGAGAAGGGGCCTATAGAAATGGTCTCCCCTCAGAGAGCGATTTACAGCCATTACTTCCTCATTCCCTAGAGTGATGGCGGTCTTAGATCCATCTTAGACCTCAGACTCCTGAACCTTTCCCTCATGAGATGGAAGTTCAAGATGTTAACGCTGAAGCAGATCCTCGCGCAGGTTTGCCCCGGGGACTGGTTCTGCTTGCTGGACCTGAAAAATGCATACTTTCACATCCAGATAGCCCCCCCATCTCAGGCGATTCTTGAGATTCGCATTTGAAGGCGTGGCTTGCCAATATTTGGTCCTTCCATTCGGGCTGTCCCTAGCTCCTCGCACTTTTACCAAGTGCGTGAACGTGGCGCTTTCCTCACTGAGACAGTTGGGAATCCGGGTTCTCAATTTTCTCGACGACTGGCTCATCCTAGCCCAGTCACGAGCTGAGCTGGAGCATCACAGATCCGTGCTACTCAGCCACATGGAGTGTCTGGGTCTCAGGGTCAACTTTGCCAAGAGCTCACTGCTCCCCAGCTAACGTATAATGTTCCTGGGTGCAGTCTTCGACTCAGCCCGTATGACGGCTGTAGGTATCGCCAGAGCACGCTCTGGCCATTCAGCAGCTCGCGGCATTGGTCAGGAACAGAGCCTGTCTCCCTCTGAAGTACTTCCAGAGAATGCTAGGGCTGATGGCTTCCGCCTTCCCGATTCTGCAGCTCTGCCTTCTTACGGATGCGGCCTTTGCAATACTGGTTGAAGTTCCGGGTCCCTCCTCACGCCTGGCGGCACGGCCGCCTGCGTTTCGGGTCAATCAGGCCTGTTAGACAGCTCTGATACCCTGGATGTACCCTGTATGGTTCAGTCAAGGTGTACCCCTATAGGCGGTGTTCAGAAGAACGGTGCTCTCAACAGATGCACCCAACACAGGTTGGGGTGCTCTTTGCAAGGGCAGACCGGCCTTCGGCTCGTGGTCTCATGAAGAAGCCATCTGCACATCAACTGCCTCGATGTTGGCAGTGATTCGAGCCCTTCGCGCCTTTTAGACACACCTGACGGGACGCAACGTCTTAAGTCCAGTCGGACAGCATGACAATGGTGTCATACATAAATCACCAGGGTGGTCTTTCGTCCAGCCGCTTATGCGCTCTGGCGAAGCGTCTTCTGGAATGGGCATTACCAAGGTTTAAGTCGCTCAGAGTGACTCACACAACCGGGAGAACAAACTTGGGAGCAGATATGCTATCCCGGAGCAATGTCCCCTCAGACGAGTGGATGCTCCACCCCCAGACAGTTCTCACGATCTGGGAGTTCTTCGGGAAGGCAGAGGTAGACCTCTTCGCCTCAGAAGACAACTCTCACTGCCCAATTTATTTCTCGAAGGAGGACATTGCGCTGGCTCACGTCTGGCCCAGCACCCTCCTTTACGCTTTTCCCCCGATTGCTCTGATCTTGCAGATCATCAGATTAATCAGGGAAGACAAGCACAGAGTCCTCCTGGTGGCCCTGCTCTAGAGGAGCCAAGTTTGGTCCTCAGAGCTGTTCAGGCTTTCCACGAAAGCCCCGTGGCCGATCCCCCTGAGACGGGACCTCCTCTCTCAGGCGAACAGGACGATTTGGCATCCCCAGCCAGAACTCTGGGCTCTGCACCTCTGGTCCCTCGACGGGAGCCTGCTAACCTCCCCAGGGAGGTGCTGAATACCATTTCTCAGGCGAGAGCTCCGTCCACGAGACGCCTCTACGCCCAGAAATGGTCGGTCTTTGTTGACTGGTGTTCTACACGCAACATAGACCCAGTGGAGTGTGACGTATCTCCGATACTGTCTTTTCTCCAGGAGCGTTTGAGTCTGGGTTTCACACCTTCAACGCTCAAAGTTTACGTAGCAGCCATTGCAGCGTTTCACGCTCCTATTGCTGGCCAGTCAGTGGGACGAAACAACCTCCTGGTGCGTTTCTTGAGAGGTTCTAGGCGATTAAATCCTCCTCGTCCTCTCACTGTTCCCACCTGGGACCTCTCTTTGGTCCTCAGAGCTCTTAAAGGGCCTCCCTTTGAGCCACTGCGTTCAGCTGACCTCAGGCCCCTGACGCTCAAAACCGCTCTGCTACTTGCACTAGCATTGGTTAAGCGAGTTGGTGACTTGCAGGCCCTCTCCGTGAGCCCTGCATGCCTTGAGTTCGGGCCCAACGACTCCAAAGTCGTTTTGAAACCTAGGCATGGCTACGTCCCTAAGGTGGTCTTGACTCCATTCAGAGCACGGGTCATTTCCCTCTCAGTGCTTCCTCCCTCGTCGGACAAGCGAGAGCTGGAATTGGCCTGCCCCGTCAGGGCATTAAGGACCTACGTTGAGCGATCACAGCCTTTCCGGCAATCCGATCAGCTCTTTATCTGCTTTGGTGGCTGCACCAAAGGGTCTTCAGTCTCAAAGCAACGTCTTGCGTGTCGGATAGTCGATGCTATCACTCTTTGTTACTCCTCTATGGGCCTCAACTGCCCCATAGGAGTTAGAGCCCACTCCACTAGAGGAATTGCTTCCTCTTGGTCCTGGTCTAGTGGAGTTTTGATTAAAGACATCTGTGAGGCAGCCGGCTGGTCCTCGCCGTCCACTTTTGTCAGTTTTTATCATTTGGATGTCCCGACCTTACAAGCTCGGTCATCTCGGTATGATCCAGCGGCCTCTATTGAGCTCCGCTTCATGCCA
The DNA here is from genome assembly GCF_024489055.1 of Chanodichthys erythropterus. Taxonomy (NCBI): domain Eukaryota; kingdom Metazoa; phylum Chordata; class Actinopteri; order Cypriniformes; family Xenocyprididae; genus Chanodichthys; species Chanodichthys erythropterus. Next base: position 11,635,406 of record NC_090232.1, on the reverse strand, counting down.
CTCTGGGAGTTAACTCCCCTTTTAGTAGTGTAACAAGGGTTCGACGGCTCCAGCCTTCTCACTTGTCCTCCTGGTTCCCTCGCGGTGTCCAAGACAAGTCCAGTCGTTCCCTGCCGTGGCACGGCGCGGTTGAATTCGTTCCCCATACGCAGTACGAGTGAAGTATCGAAAGGGAACGTACTCGGTTACTAACGTAACCTCGGTTCCCTGAGATACGGAACGAGTACTGCGTTACATGCCGTGCCACGAGGCTGCGGCTTCAGTGTCGTCGCTTCAGTCGAATGACCTGAAATCCTATGGCGACGCGCCTGCTTATATAGCTACCCCGCCCATTTCGGCGGGAATATTCGCGGGCTTTGTCGCCATAGGCCGAGCGGCTATGCCGCGCCGTCATTGGTTCAACAACTTGTCTATGAGTGAACCAATGACGATGCAGTTACACTGCGTTATTGAAAAAGGCTTCAGTAACGGGGAAAAAGGAGACCTTTCCCATACGCAGTACTCGTTCCGTATCTCAGGGAACCGAGGTTACGTTAGTAACCGAGTACGTTCGTTGGGTGGGGATAAATGTTGGTAATGTCGTGTTACTGATAAATAATTACGCGAAAACTTCACTGATAGGCTAGCATTATCTCATGGCAATTCATAACTATTTTACGTTTCTTTTTCTTTTCTTTTTTTCTTTCTTTTTTTGTCAAATGTTAGCTACTAAAGCATTTCCTGATTTATTTTTAAATGAATTATTATTATTATTATTTATTATTATAATTTTTTATTTATGTTTTTTAACAAATCACCCTTACAGGCCTAATTATAAAGGCTAGTTTTATGAAATTATTGATGAACATTTTTGAATTATGAACATTTTAAAGTGCTGCATGAATTCTGTGTATTATAGCATATTATAAAGACTATGTTGCATGCAGTCCATACTGACAAAAATTTTCATAAGTTTGTCTGTTGCAAAACAGCTAGTTGAATATGAGGAATGCTGTTTTAAACCAGACGAACAAGTTCATAGATAAAATATTTTTTAAAACGAATGTACTCTGATGGAAAATGAGCGTTTATGCTACTTTCACATTGTGTGTGAGTTTAGACTATAGTGAATATTGGTAACACTTTAGAATACTGATCCTTTATTAATAAATGGCTACACAGGAACAAATGAGTAATGCATTATTAACACTCTAGTAACGACTATTAATTAACAAGAAACTCTGATTAATGAATTAGTAAGTAATAGTGCTCAATTGAAGGTAGTTCACTATTAGCTAATCAGTAACTACTGTTTTTTCATACCTCCCAGAGAACTACTAAGAACTACTATATACATGTTCGTACTTATTACCAAATCCTTCAGAGGGAATTACTAATTATTTGGATCAGTATTCTAAAGTGAATAACATGATAACTCTCTAGTAACTACTGAAGTCATTGTAAAGTATTGGATAGTAACAACTCAAGATTTACTACATAATTCTAAAGGAACCACTAATTATTTGGATCAGTATTCTAAAGTGAGGATCATGGTAACCCACTAGTAATTACTCAAGTGTTGCCAATATATATCATAAGGAATTATTGTACAAAACATACAAAAACCTCAAAAGTTTACAATGACTTCAGTAGTTACTAGAGAATTATCATGTGTTTCACTTTAAAATACTCATCCAAATAATTAGTAATTCCTCCTGAAGGATTTGGTAATTTCATTAAAAAGTCATTACTAGTGTGTTTACTTTAGAATTAATTATACATTATGCATCATTCATGTTAATTTTGAACCTGTATATAGTAGTTCTCTCTGTGAGGTATGAAAAAACAGTAGTTACTGATTAGCTAATATTGAACTACTACCTTCAACTGAGCACTATTACTAACTAATTCATTAATCAGAGTTTCTTGTTAATAGTCTTTACTAGAGTGTTAATAATGCATTATTCATTTGTTCCTGTGTAGTTATTCATTAATGAAGGATCAGTATTCTAAAGTGATACCAGAATATTTTGTGGTAGTAGATTGTACTGCAATGCATGAGTTCTGTGTATTATATTATAAAGCCTATGTTGCATTCACAGTCTGGCTCAAATCTTAGAAAGTTTGCTTGTTGCTAAACAGTTCGATGAACATGAAGAATGTTTTAAAACTAGACTAACCGTCTCATGGATAAAATCTTTTTAAAAAGAATGTCGTCTGACGGAAATATCAACTTTTATGCTCCTTTCACATTGTGTGTGAGTTTATATACAGTGATGAGAATATTTGGTGGTAGATTGTAAATTCAGAATTCAACTGTCCTTTTTGTGTTTGTCTCCAGAATTCCCAATTTGATTCATTCCAGAGACGATAATATTTAGCATTCAATCTCTTTTGAGAATCTGGTGTCCAGCGAAAATGGGAATGCAGAGGCAGCTCCAGTGTGCCTTTCTTGTGGGATCAGTATTTGTCATATTCTTCATAATAATTTTCTGGGATGAGATGAGAGATGGGACTTTTTCCCTACACACTGCTTCATCACAAGATCTCACACACCTGAAACTGCGTCAAGCGCATCGTAGACGTGTCATAAGAGAGCTTTGCTCGGCCAATAGCAACCTGAACTTTAAAGAGAAATTAATCACATTTGACCAGATTCCGAACAAAGCACTGGACCATCTCATTGTGGATGATCATCACGGTGTTATTTACTGTTTTGTACCGAAGGTAGCATGTACCAACTGGAAACGAGTCATGATTGTGCTCAGCCAGAACCTGAAGGCACCAAATGGAGCTCCATATCTGGATCCTCTTGATGTACCACCAGCGTTATCCCACGAGTTTTGGAGGCGCTTTGGTCGTTTATCACGTCCTTTAATGCATCACAAAGTAAAGAATTACACAAAGTTCCTTTTTGTACGGGACCCTTTTGTACGACTTATTTCTGCTTTCCGGGACAAATTTGCTAAGCCAGATGAGTATTTCTACAGAACGTATGGCTCCACAATGCTTCAGCGTTATGCTAATATTTCAACCCCCCCTGACTCCGCTCGAGAGGCCTTCGCTGCAGGTATCAGACTGTCCTTTACTCACTTTATTCAGTACCTGTTAGATCCACAGACTGAGAAGGAGAGGCCATTCAATGAACACTGGCAGCAGATGTACAGACTCTGCCATCCGTGCCAAATTGACTATGATTTTGTTGGGAAGCTGGAAACTCTTGATGAGGATACAGAACATTTGTTGAAGATTCTTGGGCTGGAAAAATATATTCACTTTCCCCCAGGGCTTAAGGATAGGACATCAGTAGACTGGGAGCGAGACTGGTTTGCAAACATATCCATAGCTGACAGGAGAAAACTCTACAATCTTTATAAAACAGACTTTAAATTATTTGAATACGAGAAACCTGAGACACTTCTAGATGAGTGACAAGTATGGCTAATTGGTTTTGCATTGCAGAGGAATTATATTGAATCCCATGAAACCTGTCAAGAACATATGTCAGTCATATTTAAATTCAGTGCAAGTGTAAGTTAGGGTTTTTTGCTTTTTTTTGGACTCCAGAAAGTTGATCCGATATCAAAATGAAGCTGACAAACAAGCAGGTTGAGGATGCATTGTCAATGTTTTGCTAAAAAAAAAAAAAAAAACATCTTTGGGGCATGATGGAATCTATTTTTACTTAATTTTTGTGTGTGTGTGTGTGTGTGTCCTGTTTTATGATCCTACTCTAGATTTTTAGGGCCCGAGCACTTTTTGTAGGGGATCCTTTTGTACGACTGATTTCTGTTTTCCGGAAGAATTTTGGTGTGAGGACCCTATTGGAATTGCTCAGTCTGTTATTCTTTTTCTCCGAAATGAATCACATTTTTGAGGGCCTAAACATGCTTGACAACTCATGAAACTTTGAACACGCGTCAGAAGTGGTGAAAATTTACATTTGATATGAGTTTCAGAATTGGTTGTGTCAGAGAAGATTATGTCTATGGTGTTATTTCTTCAGGGCTTGCACTACTTGGTGTCTGAGGATTAAAATCTGCCATTTCTTCAGCAATGATAACACTTCTCTTGATTACTACAAAACATAGAAATATTAAAAGCAATGTATTGCATGTTATGAGAAATAATCACTTATTCCTGTGCGCCTTAACATGCTGAGTGAAGAATCAACTAGTAGCAATAACAGCTGTGATTGTGCTTACATTTAGCATATGAAGATGATCTCAGACATACTAATGCACAGGATTGCAGCACATTCTCATCATAACAAAGACATCAGTGAAACTAGCATATGTAACTAGCGTATGTAGGTTATTTGAAAAGAATGACAGCATAAACATCCTCTTCACTCACCTTCTTGAAGAAACATGGAATAAAACAACTTTTGCTTATTACAATTGCATTAATATAAATATATGAGCATGGAAACTAAAAACAAACAAACCTGATTTTTCTCGTGTGTATGCAGGACCGTCATCATCCTCTTTTTTTTCTTTTCTTTTTCTTTTCTTTTTTGTGAAATGTTAGCTACTAAAGCATTTCCTGATTTATTTTTTAAATGAATTATTATTATTTATTATTTATTTTATTTTTTTAACAAATCACCCTTACAGGCCTAATTATAAAGGCTAGTTCTAAATTATGAACATTTTAAAGTGCTGCATGAATTCTGTGTATTATAGCCTATTATAAAGTCTATGTTGCATGCAGTCCATGCTGATTCAAATGTTAATAAGTTTATCTGTTGCTAAACAGCTAGTTGAATATGAAGAATGCTGTTTTAAACCAGACGAACCAACTCATGGATATTTTTTTTTTTTTAAATGAATGTAATCTGATGGAAAATGAGCGTTTATGCTACTTTCACATTGTGTGTGAGTTTAGGCTATAGTGGATATTGGTAACACTTTAGAATACTGATCCTTTATTAATAAATGGCTACACAGGAACAAATGATTATTGCATTATTAACACTCTATTAACTACTATTAATTAACAAGAAACTCTGATTAATGAATTAGTTAGTAATAGTGCTCAGTTGAAGGTAGATCACTATTAGCTAATCAGTAACTACTGTTTTTTCATACCTCCCAGAGAACTACTAAGAACTACTATATACATGTTCGTAATTAATGTGAATAATGCATAATGTATAATTACTTCTAAACTGAAGATCATGGTAATCCACTAGTAATTACTCAAGTGTTACCAAATACATCATAAGGAATTATTGTACACAACATACAAAAACATCAAAAGTTTACAATGACTTCAGTAGTTATCATGCTTTTCACTTTAGAATACTGATCCAAATAATTATTAATTCCTTCTTAAGGATTTAGTAATACTTCAGTCATTACTAGTGTGTTTACTTTAGAATTAATTATACATTATGCATCATTCATGTTAATTATAAACCTGTATATAGTAGTTTTTTAGTAAACTGTAAAAAAAATCCCTGTAAAATTTATGGTAAAAAAACGGCAGCTGCGGTTGCCAGAACTTTACCGTAAAAAATACAGTAGCAACGTAAAAAAAAATCTGTTAAATTTACGGTAAAATAACGTATTTCATTAACTGATATGTTAATTTACCAACCTAATGAAGTACTAATATCTGTTTTGTACCTTTATAATACACTGCCAGTCATCAAACACAGTGGTGATAAGAGTCACATGATGAATCAAAGTTCATCACAAGCAGATTTTCCACAAGCTGAGAAGGACAACACTAACATGTAGAAGGTGCACACAGTGTCATTCACACACACACACTAAACACCATCATGGTAACATGCATGAAATTTACAAAATGCAATAAACATTAATTTAACAACATTAGATGTAACATAAAACCCTAATGTACATAACTGATTTATTTATTTTTTAAAATGAGAAAAACTAAGAAGAAACAGAGTTATTTCAACGAAAATATATCAAATGTGTGAATAGAAATTTACGTTTTTTCACTGTAAATTTTACAATGAATTGTTATTTTTCACTTCCAAAAACTGTGAATTTAACGGTATTTTACCGTAAAATTACATAACATTAGATCTATTAGTTATTCACCGTATATAGTACGAAAACTTTCCGGAAACCAATTGACAGTTTTTCACCGCAGCATTTTTACAGTCTTTTGCTGTTAAAATCACAGTCATTTGGAGGTATGAAAAAACAGTAGTTACTGATTAGCTAATATTGAACTACTACCTTCAACTGAGCACTATTACTAACTAATTCATTAATCAGAGTTTCTTGTTAATAGTCTTTACTAGAGTGTTAATAATGCATTATTCATTTGTTCCTGTGTAGTTATTCATTAATGAAGGATCAGTATTCTAAAGTGATACCAGAATATTTTGTGGTAGTAGATTGTACTGCAATGCATGAGTTCTGTGTATTATATTATAAAGCCTATGTTGCATTCACAGTCTGGCTCAAATCTTAGAAAGTTTGCTTGTTGCTAAACAGTTCGATGAACATGAAGAATGTTTTAAAACTAGACTAACCGTCTCATGGATAAAATCTTTTTAAAAAGAATGTCGTCTGACGGAAATATCAACTTTTATGCTCCTTTCACATTGTGTGTGAGTTTATATACAGTGATGAGAATATTTGGTGGTAGATTGTAAATTCAGAATTCAACTGTCCTTTTTGTGTTTTTCTCCAGAATTCCCAATTTGATTCATTCCAGAGACGATAATATTTAGCATTCAATCTCTTTTGAGAATCTGGTGTCCAGCGAAAATGGGAATGCAGAGGCAGCTCCAGTGTGCCTTTCTTGTGGGATCAGTATTTGTCACATTCTTCATAATAATTTTCTGGGATGAGATGAGAGATGGGACTTTTTCCCTACACACGGCTTCATCACAAGATCTCACACACCTGAAACTGCGTCAAGCGCATCGTAGACGTGTCATAAGAGAGCTTTGCTCGGCCAAAAGCAGCCTGAACTTTAAAGAGAAATTAATCACATTTGACCAGATTCCGAACAAAGCACTGGACCATCTCATTGTGGATGATCATCACGGTGTTATTTACTGTTTTGTACCGAAGGTAGCATGTACCAACTGGAAACGAGTCATGATTGTGCTCAGCCAGAACCTGAAGGCACCAAATGGAGCTCCATATCTGGATCCTCTTGATGTACCACCAGCGTTATCCCACGAGTTTTGGAGGCTCTTTGGTAATTTCTCACGTCCTTTAATGCATCACAAAGTAAAGAATTACACAAAGTTCCTTTTTGTACGGGACCCTTTTGTACGACTTATTTCTGCTTTCCGGAACAAATTTGCTAAGCCAGATGAGTATTTCTACAGAACGTATGGCTCCACAATGCTTCAGCGTTATGCTAATATTTCAACCCCCCCTGACTCCGCTCGAGAGGCCTTCGCTGCAGGTATCAGACTGTCCTTTACTCACTTTATTCAGTACCTTTTAGATCCACAGACTGAGAAGAAGAAGCCATTCAATGAACACTGGCAGCAGATGTACAGACTCTGCCATCCGTGCCAAATTGACTATGATTTTGTTGGGAAGCTGGAAACTCTTGATGAGGATACAGAACATTTGTTGAAGATTCTTGGGCTGGAAAAATATATTCACTTTCCCCCAGGGCTTAAGGATAGGACATCAGTAGACTGGGAGAGAGACTGGTTTGCAAACATATCCATAGCTGACAGGAGAAAACTGTACAATCTTTATGAAACAGACTTTAAATTATTTGAATACGAGAAACCTGAGACACTTCTAGATGAGTGACGAGTATGGCTAATTGGTTTTGCATTGCAGAGAAATTATATTGAATCCCATGAAACCTGTCAAGAACATATGTCAGTCATATTTAAATTCAGTGCAAGTGTAAGTTAGGGTTTTTTGCTTTTTTTTGGACTCCAGAAAGTTGATCCGATATCAAAATGAAGCTGGCAAACAAACAGGTTGAGGATGCATTGTCAATGTTTCGCTAAAAAAACAAAAACAAAACATCTTTGGGGCATGATGGAATCTATTTTTACTTAATTTTTGTGTGTGTGTGTGTGTGTGTGTGTGTGTGTTAAATAGATTTAAGACTCCTGTTTTATGATCCTATTCTAGATTTTTAGGGCCCGAGCACTTTTTGTAGGGGATCCTTTTGTACGACTGATTTCTGTTTTTCTTCTTCTCCGAAATGAATCACATTTTTGAGGGCCTAAACATGCTTGAAAACTCATGAAACTTTGAACACGCATCAGAAGCGTTGAAAATGTACATCTGATATGAGTTTCAGAATTGGTTGTGGCAAAATTACTCAATAGTGCCACCTACAAAATTTCAATTAAGTGCCCTTCACTCTACGTTTAGAAGTATGAAATTCGGTAGACACGTGTAACATCCCAATACCTACAAAAAAGTCCCTGGGAGCAATCTGAAAACCCAACAGGAAGTGAGATATTTTAAATTTTTTTAAATTGCGAAGATCTAGAGCAGTGGTCTCAAACTCAATTCCTGGAGGGCCACAGCTCTGCACAGTTTTGCTCCAACCCTAATCAAACACACTTGATCCAGCTAATCAAGGTCTTCAGGATTAATAGAAACTTCCAAGCACGTGTGAGTTGGAGCTGATTGGAGCTAAACTGTGCAGAGCTGTGGCGCACCAGGAATTGAGTTTGAGATCACTGATCTAGAGTTTTCGCTGTAGGACGTGTCCGTGGTGGCCTGACAAAGTTCGATGTTTCGCCATTAAAAAGGAAGTTGTTGTAACTCTGGCATACAATGTCCGAACTGCCCCAAATGTCACATGTTTGATAAGAGTCCTTGCCTTAAGATGTCTACATTTCACTTTTCAGTTAGTCATAGTGCAACCTGCTGACAACAGGAAATGGCATGCTTTACACTGTAATTCACTCCCAGACACACATTTAAATATGCCATATACGTACGTACCAAACACGCTAGAAACATATTAAATCATGCAACACTTGGCTAAGTGCTAAGGTATGCAAAACCGGCATTAATGCCACGAAACAAGGCATTGTTGTAACAAGGCATACAATAACACACTGAGTGTTTATAGCACCATTTGTTGTTTGCTTCTGGCATCTGATAGAGCTTTTGGACCTGACATTTTTTTTAAATGAGTGTAATCAAGATACGATGCCCTTTTTTTTTCTTTTTACATTGATTTATTACATGGAACATATTTTTGTTTCTATAAATGCTATGTATTTTCTTGTATCTGAATGGTTTATTCATGTTGCTTATGTATTATACTGTTTTTTTCTATGTATTCATTGTTATTTAGCCCATCACTAGCTTTTTTCCATGTGCGTGCAAGTGTATTAAAATGTATCTATAAAAATTTTTGTATTTGTTTCAGTTTGTTTTTATAAGATAATGATAACCATAGTGCCAACAAGAAAAAAAACAAAAAACAAATAGGCCTAATACATATATATTAGGCCTATTAGGCCAGTGCTCAGCATAAATGAGTACACCCCCTTTTTGAAAACTAACATTTTAAACAATATCTCAATGAACACAAAAACAATTTCAAAAATGTTGACAAGAATATGTTCAATATATGAAATTAAGGTTAATACTATAACTGAGATTACACATTTCTCAGTTTTACTCAAATTACTCTGCATAACCCATTTAAACTTTGCAGGATTTATGATATTGATGACCGTTAAAACGCTTCATCACAGTCTGTGAAAAGGGTCTATTTAACACAACCATGCATGCATTTTGTTTCTCTGCACACTGTAAAATACTTTTAACACTTCCCTCTACCTGCCCTAAACTCTGTAACTGGATCATCATTTCTTGTCTTTCTTGAATAAACCTCCCACAAGATATTTAAACATGCTCAACCATCGCATACTCCTGACATTGTGTGCACATTCCTGTTGGGTGTTTTCCCATAAGTGCCATTAAGATTGCTATGCCCCATTCTTATATTTTGCTTAAAGGTGCCCTAGAATCAAATGTTTTTTTTTTTATATTGGCATAGTTGAATAACAAGAGTTCAGTACAAGGAAATGACATACAGTGAGTCTCAAACACCATTGTTTCCTCCTTCTTGTGTAAATCTCATTTGTTTAAAAGACCTCAGAAGAACAGGCGAATCTCAACATAACACCAGCTGTTACATAACAGTCGGGATCATTAATATGTATGACCCCAATATTTGCATATGCCAGCCCATGTTCAAGGCATTAGACAAGGGCAGCCAGTATTAAGGTCTGGATCTGTGCACAGCTGAATCATCAGACTAGGTAAGCAAACAAGAACAATAGTGAAATATGGCAGATGGAGCAATAATAACTGACATGATCCATGATTACATGATATTTTTAGTGATATTTGTAAATTGTTTTTATAAATGTTTCGTTAGCATGTTGCTAATGTACTGTTAAATGTGGTTAAAGTTACCATCGTTTCTTACTGTATTTACAGAGACAAGAGAGCCGTCGCTAATTTCATTTTTAAACACTTCCGATCTATATAATGCATAAACACAACTTCTTTATAACACAACTTCTTTATAAATCTCTCCAACAGTGTGTAATGTTAGCTTTAGCCACGAAGCACTATCAAACTCATTCGGATCGCGATTTAAAGGAGCCGCAGCCTGAATCGGTGCATAGTTAATGATGCCCCAAAATAGGCAGTTAAAAAAATAAATGTAAAAAAATCTATGGGGTATTTTGAGCTGAAACTTCACAGACACATTCAGGGGACACCTTAGACTTATATTACATCTTGTAAAAACTGGTTCTAGGGCACCTTTAAAATGACTTGTTCTCTCCTACTCATACCATTTGATACACCCACTCTGCTTTGTATTGAATATAAATGCCTCCCTTTTGTTTCATTCTGCCACCGCTGCTGCCATTTGCCCATTATTTTTTTCTACACTATGCTCTTTCCCTCTGATTTAGATAACCTAATATTGATTTCAACATTTTCCTTTTTAGTTGCCATTTTTGCCAACTTGTCTGCCCTTTCATTGCCCAAAATACCTGAATGAGCCGGAACCCACATGAATGCAATATTCTTCCCCTGCCTAACTGCTATTGTATAAATAAATAAAATATCATAGATCAAGCCCTTATGGTTTCTAATTGTGCCTGATTTAATGCTCAAAAGAGTAAATACAGAGTCACTACATATTAAAAAAACTTGTTGGTGCCGCTTTCTACAATCCAGTCTACTGCTTCCAATATGGCAACAAACTCTACAGCAAACAGCAATCAGATGTTCTTTTACTAATATCCACTTTACACCTTGGCACACTAACTCCTAAACCAGTTGTATTTGCTTCCTTAGATCCATCTGTAAAGATCTGAATACAGTACTTATATTTATACTCCCTATATCTATGATATTCTTCTATTATATCAGATTCCTATCACATTGTCTGATGTTCAGTAGCTCCAAATCTACCTTTGGACACTCCAAACTGGTTTAATTGGCCATATTACAGTTTTCTCAAATTCTTTATTATATATTCTTACATCTTTTGCTATTTGATGTCCTGTCCATCAAAAGCTTTCTTTATATACTTTCTCCTTCTCTCAACTCAACTGCAAGACATTTTTCACTGGATGATATTCTCCATGCCCTCTAATATTTAGTCAGCTGCTTACTGAAGACTGCGTAGCCCGAAAGGCATTTCCCCAGCTTCCACCTGCATTGCACATACTGGTGTGGATCTTACTGCCCCTAAACAAATTCTTAGAGCTCGAGCTTACACTATATCTAATTTTGCTTACATAGACTTTGATGCTGATCTATACACGGTGCAGCCATAGTCTAAACTTGATCTTATCATTGCTAGATCAATATATTTCAAGGCTGTAAAATTAGCTCCCCATTTTAAACCTGAATGACATCACGTGCTCTTCTAGATCCTTTAGCCTAACATTTAGAGGAACCCCATAAATCACTCCTTTACTACCATTGCTTCTGTTCTACCAACTCTCACTACCTTAACGATTTTGACTTTCCCAATGTTTGCGATTTTCTTTGCTTTGTCTATTTGCACTTCAGTATTACATCCTATTAGTAGATTCCCATCTCCTAATACTCTTGCATATTTACTTCCCCAACCTGTCCTCTTATAATATTTGTCAGCTTAATCAGATCAGTCTTCTTAACACCTCCTTCACTCTCAAATCTAACTACTATATTCAGTGACTCCTCTCCTACTTTTCTCTGTTCTCTTCCTTCATTCTCTGACTCTCCTATGCTAGATGTATCTTCTTTTCTTCTTTTCCGGCCTTTTTCCTTTCTATCCTTTACCTTTCCTTTTCTGATGTTAAAGCACTAGAAAGTTTTTTTTCTTCTCAGGCCCTTCTCAGACTTACCATTAACTGCCTCGGGTGCCCAAAAGCCAAAGTCCTTTTAAGACAAGTCATTTCTCTTTGAATGAGGAAACATCAAATTCTCTAAAGCTGTTTGCAAAGCTTTTGTTTAAATTTCATATTTGAAATCACCAATGAAATCTGACAACAACTGTCTCATAAATTGTTTCTAAACGTTCGAATCATGACAAAAAACTATTTTTCTGGCTGGATCAGCCTAATGCGCATGCACAGTCCTAAATGCGCGTCTCGGAGGCATTCATCTGACTGTTTCTATAGAAACCGGCGTTTCTCACGGCCGCTGCAGTGACGCAATAACTTTACCAATCGGTGATTGGCTCTTATTTAGAAGGTGGGACTGATGCCATGTTTTTCCAATCTTCTACCTGTGAAAATGCACTGGAACGGTAGTCAAACCCATGACTTCCCACCCGTGAATTCGTACTAGATCGATGTACTCCAAGTTCCGTGCACTGACGTCACATAGCCTGCGAAACAACAATGGCAGCCCCTACAGATGTGGTGTTTATGCAAGTGCACGGTTAAATAACATAAAATAAAAGTTATAACACCTTCTCTTGCCTTATGCGCCCATTTTTCCTTCTTCGTTTCCCTAAAATAAGCAAGTAGTAAGCACCTTTGGTGATAAAATGATTGTAAATGAGCATAAGCTCTGTACAGTCTGCCATGCTGTTAGACTTTGCTGTAATTTTACAGTTACTTACTGCAAAAAATCCCAGTAAAATACCATATATGTTATTTACTGTAATGTGCAATGCATTATGGGTATTTTTTATATTTACAGTAAGTTACTGTATATGAGAATTTACAGTACTTTATTGTTTATTCAAAAGCAGTAGTGCTGTAAATGAATTTTTTGAGATCCTCCAATCAGAATACTAGCAGCCTATCACGTGACCAGCTTGGAACGTCCAGAAAAATAATTCAAACAAGATGGCGGCTGCTCAGTTGCATTCAAGCAAAGAAATTGAGCGTAAACTTACATAGTTTTTACACTGGTAAGTTGTTGTGCGTCAACCCAAACAGGGAATTTACCCCATTTCATGCTTAAAATACCAACATATGTCCAATTTATTGTACATAGGTCGTAACTTAGCCTTCAAATGTTTTCAGTTACATATTAAAAAGACATTATTTTCTAACGTCTGTAGTGACATAGGCTGTTGATTTTATTGTGATCAACCCAGGTTCGAATCCGCCTTATGCCAAACTCGCTCTTATCCCTTTTCCCATCACAAATCAGATCAGAAAGGCATTTATATTTAATACAAATGAAGAAAATATTTTAAAAGTTTAAATAAAGTGCCTAACAAGTGGTTAACAAAAAAAGTATTGGTTGCTGCCAACCATATACTGTATATAGATGTATATTATTTTTTTTAATGCTGTGGATTAGCACAAGTGTGGTGATATAAATGTAATTTTTCAAATGTTTTGTTTCAGATCAGCCATCAATATGGAGACCAGTCAAGACCAACTGGAAGGTTTTGTTCATGTGTTTTATTGGGCATTGTCTTGATCTCTGCTTTTGTTATGAATTCAGGTCTCTTTTTTTATGTTGCACCATGATAAATAAAATGGATGTAATTGATTGTGACAGTGAATACAAATATATATTGATATACATGGACTCAAGTCACTTATTTGGAATTTTATTAAATTCAGTAGCATTTATGTTAAATAAAATTAAACAAATAAATTACAGTAAAATTACTGTAATATTATTATACTGTAAAAATAAGTAGCGGTAAGGGCATCATACTGTAAAATGAAATTGCGGTAAGGACATCTTACTGTAAAACACATTTACGGTTAAGCTACTGTAAAGGGGCAGTTACAGTAACTTACTGGCAATAGTGCTGCCAAATTACCGCAAAAATACAATAAAAAGTCTAACAGTGTGGTTTGTTTACAGCATGTTGCACCGAAGAATATACACTAAGCTCTTTGGTTGCACTTTCTCCCATTCATAACAATACAAGTGACGCATCTTGTGTTATTCTATAGTCTTTGCAAAACCCCCTATAAAATGCTTTATATATATATATATATATATATATATATATATATATATATATATATATATATATATATATAGATGCGTGTTCAGCACTAATGTGCACTGATGCAAGCAGTTGCTGTGGTGTCCGTTACCACGACAACCATCTGTGTGACAGCGCTGAACGTGCTTGTGTATCCTTTTGCAGCAAATGAAAATATCATTCATCTGAATCTATAGCCTAACTAAATATTGAGCAACACGTATATATACATATATATATATATATATATATATATATATATATATATATATATATATATATATTTTTTTTTTTTTTTTTTTTTTATTGTTTTGTGCTCACTCTGTTCTGTGAATGACCCAAGTAGAGAACGCATGCGCATTCACTTTCCACACAGGCACTCATTTTTTATTTATTTTTTTATATAAACTTTGTAGTTAAAATAGCCTAAATAAAAAATAAATGTAGCCACCACACAGCTCAGACAGTTCTGTGATTTCCAATTTTTACGTTTTTCTGAAAGATGTAGAAATATTGGACACAACTCTGGGACTGCGATGAAAGGAACCTCAAGGATGATACAGGTATGTGCAATTGTATAGGGCCCCACACTGTAATATTTTGCCTGCGTCCCCAAATCCGGGATAGACTACCTTTTGGTTCAGTTGTCATTGTAATGAAAAGAAAAATTTTCTTCTGTTTTTCTGTACACGGATTCAGATCATTTGTTTCCTTAGATGTATATGGACTAGAGTTTATTTGATGATTCTGACATGTGACTTGAATACTTGTAAAATAATATTCTTCAACTTTTAGTTTAACAGGATTCAACAAATGCATTCAAATGTATGATCTTTTGCAATTCTGAATTTCCTGAAAATACTATACTGTATATAATATACTTTGTTTATATAAATATTCAAATATTTGCAAATACGCCTAGCCTACTAACCTATTGAAAGCGCGTTCAGGAGAGAGAGCGGTTTACTCTGGCTCGCCCGTAAAATACACAGGCGCACCTCCCTGAGAAACCAAATGGAAACTTGATTCAAACACAACTGCAAATGAAAACTTGATTCAAACATTCACACACAAAGAAAGAACGTCATTCGAACAACTATAGGATGAGAAGAAATGGCTCATTGAAGGTGAGTAAAGGTTGATTTGGGGTGAACCCAGAAGTAGGCTATGGTAGCCTATGTTGTTTATGCGGTAATTTAGTCGTGTCACTTTCAGGGCATCTATTACTTAGCATTACTACGTTTTGGCATAACACTACAATTTAACAAGATCTAAAAAGCTGAAGACATGGACGACTAACAAACGCGATTCTGGTGAAACAGGTGTTCATTGGGTGGGGAACATAGTCAAAGTAAATAATTACGCCGAATCTTCACTTTGAATAGATAGGCTAGTAGCGCATTATCTCATGGCATTTCACAACTATTTTACGTTTAGGCGAAGGCCAGACGCAAATATACAGAAAATTAACATGCCGGATTTAAATCATGTTCTTTTTGTCCTTTTTTTTGTCAAATGTTAGCTCCCCTACTAAAACATTTCCTGTTTTTTATTTTATTAATTTATATATTTATTTTTACAAATCACTCCTACATGCTTAATTATAAAGGCTAGTCCTTAATTATGAACATTTTAAAGTGCTGCATGAGTTCTGTGTATTATATTATAAAGCCTATGTTGCATTCACAGTCTGGCTCAAATCTTAGAAAGTTTGCTTGTTGCTAAACAGTTCGATGAACATGAAGAATGTTTTAAAACTAGACTAACCGTCTCATGGATAAAATCTTTTTAAAAAGAATGTCGTCTGACGGAAATATCAACTTTTATGCTCCTTTCACATTGTGTGTGAGTTTATATACAGTGATGAGAATATTTGGTGGTAGATTGTAAATTCAGAATTCAACTGTCCTTTTTGTGTTTGTCTCCAGAATTCCCAATTTGATTCATTCCAGAGACGATAATATTTAGCATTCAATCTCTTTTGAGAATCTGGTGTCCAGCGAAAATGGGAATGCAGAGGCAGCTCCAGTGTGCCTTTCTTGTGGGATCAGTATTTGTCATATTCTTCATAATCATTTGCTGGGATGAGATGAGAGATGGGACTTTTTCCCTACACACTGCTTCATCACAAGATCTCACACACCTGAAACTGCTTCAAGCGCATCGTAGACGTGTCATAAGAGAGCTTTGCTCAGCCAAAAGCAGCCTGAACTTTAAAGAGAAATTAATCACATTTGACCAGATTCCGAACAAAGCACTGGACCATCTCATTGTGGATGATCATCACGGTGTTATTTACTGTTTTGTACCGAAGGTAGCATGTACCAACTGGAAACGAGTCATGATTGTGCTCAGCCAGAACCTGAAGGCACCAAATGGAGCTCCATATCTGGATCCTCTTGATGTACCACCAGCGTTATCCCACGAGTTTTGGAGGCGCTTTGGTCGTTTATCACGTCCTTTAATGCATCACAAAGTAAAGAATTACACAAAGTTCCTTTTTGTACGGGACCCTTTTGTACGACTTATTTCTGCTTTCCGGGACAAATTTGCTAAGCCAGATGAGTATTTCTACAGAAAGTATGGCTCCACAATGCTTCAGCGTTATGCTAATATTTCAACCCCCCCTGACTCCGCTCGAGAGGCCTTCGCTGCAGGTATCAGACTGTCCTTTACTCACTTTATTCAGTACCTTTTAGATCCACAGACTGAGAAGGAGAGGCCATTCAATGAACACTGGCAGCAGATGTACAGACTCTGCCATCCGTGCCAAATTGACTATGATTTTGTTGGGAAGCTGGAAACTCTTGATGAGGATACAGAACATTTGTTGAAGATTCTTGGGCTGGACAAATATATTCACTTTCCCCCAGGGTACAAGGATAGGACATCAGTAGACTGGGAGCGAGACTGGTTTGCAAACATATCCATAGCTGATAGGAGAAAACTGTACAATCTTTATGAAACAGACTTTAAATTATTTGAATACGAGAAACCTGAGACACTTCTGGACGAGTGACGAGTATGACTAATTGGTTTTGCATTTCCTCAATACCTCATGCAAATAGAAACAAGAGAAATTATGTTGATTCCCATGAAACCTGTCAAGAACATATCTGGGTCATATTTAAATTTAATGTAAGTGTAAGTTATTTTTTTTTTGCTATTTATTTTAGAAAGTTGGTCCAATGTCAAAATGAAGCCAGCAAACAAGCAAGTTGAGGATGCATTGTCAATGTTTTGCTTATGTTTTCATCATACAGGGCAACAAAAGCGGTTTGGTTACATACTTAACTTCTTTGAGGCATGATGGAATCTAACAAACCCTGACTTTTGAACAATATCTAGTGATGGCCAATTTCAAAACACTGCTTCAGGGCGTTATAAATCTTTTGAGTCGAATCAGTGATTCTGATTGCGTATCAAACTGCCAAACTGCTGATATCACGTGACTTTGGCGCTCTGATCTACTGATGTGATAACATTTTAGAAAGTTGGTCCAATGTCAAAATGAAGCCAGCAAACCAGCAGGTTGAGGATGCATTGTCAATGTTTTGCTAATGTTTTCATCATACAGGGCAACAAAAGTGGTTTGGTTACATAACTTCTTTGAGGCATGATGGAATCTAACAAACCCTTACTTTTGAACAATATCTAGTGATGGCCGATTTCAAAACACTGCTTCAGGGCGTTATGAATCTTTTGAGTCGAATCAGTGATTCTGATTGCGTATCAAACTGCCAAACTGCTGATATCACGTGACTTTGGCGCTCTGATCTACTGATGTGATAAAATTTTAGAAAGTTGGTCCAAAGTCAAAATGAAGCCAGCAAACCAGCAGGTTGAGGATGCATTGTCAATGTTTTGCTAATGTTTTCATCATACAGGGCAACAAAAGCAGTTTGGTTACATACTTCACTTCTTTGAGGCATGATGGAATCTATTTTTACTTTAAATTTATTTAGCACAAAAAAATAAAAAAAAAATAGACTCCTGTTTTATGATTCTAATCTTTTTTTCCCCTCTAGATTTCATTCTTAACTTATAACCTATTTCCTTGATGTTATAGTCTCCTTTTTTCTATGTGATCAGGTCAAGCAACTGGTAAAAACTTTCACAGAGTTAGATTTTTTTTTTTTTCTGTTTCACAAATGGATTGAGTGAATTTGTTTGCAGAGTTATGGATATAGATTGGGTATATGAATTACGCCTAAAGGCCGTTTGATGATTTATTAAATATGAATGATACATATTTGTATTTTTTTACCTTATATTTCATACAGTAGTTCATAGTTTAATAACTAAAGGCAATGAAAGCTTTTTTAAATGTTCAATGTTCAAAATCAATAAACTAGCCAATAATCAAAAGATATGTTGACACATGTTGGGTCCAACTGGTATTATTACTTCTAATACATATACTCTCTCTGTATATGTATTATAAACAGAAGCATAGACACATCATATTTTGGTAACAAAGTAGGCTGGAGATTTCAGTATGGAGATAAAGGTTCATGATTCTTCAGTAGTATAACAACACACTGAGTGTATATTAGCAACATTTGTTGTTTGCTTCTGGCATCTGATAGAGCTTTTGAACATGGAAACAGTGACATCAGATGTTTGTGCAATTTGCAAGTGTATGTATTATAATGTATAATATGCAATAAACATTTCTTATTTTGTATTTGTTTCAGTTTGTTTTTTATAATAGGAGTTAAAGGGTTAGTTTACCCAAAAATGAAAATAATGTCATTTATTACTCACCTTCATGTCGTTCTACATCCATAAGACCTTCGTTCATCTTCAGAACACAAATTAAGATATTTCTGATTAAATCCGATGGCTCAGCGAGGACTGCATAGACAGCAATGGTACTTTCTCTCTCAAGATCCATAAAGGTACTAAAAACATATTTAAATCAGTTCATGTGAATTCAGTGGTTGTATCTTAATATTATAAAGCGACAAGAATATTTTTTGTGCTTCAAAAGAAAACCCTGACTTAACAATATCTAGTGATGGCCGATTTCAAAACACTGCTTCAGGGCGTTATGAATCTTTTGAGTCGAATCTGTGATTCAAATTGCGTAATCAAACCACCAAACTGCTGATATCACGTGACTGGCACTCCGATCCACTGATTCGATTCGTAAAGCTCCGAAGCTTCAAGAAGCAGTGTTATGAAATCGGCCATCACTAGATATTGTTAAAAAGTCATTATTTTGTTTTTTTGATGCACAAAAAATATTCTCATCACTTTATAATATTAAGGTTGAACCAGGTAACAAAAATAGGTAACAACCTATCTGCACGGGTTGCTGTGGTAACAAAATAAGCATACCCAAATATGTGATGAGCAGGGCTGGATTGGTAGCATACTAGGCATCTTTATGGTGGGCCAACATACTTTGATACAATGTTTTTTTTATGCCAAGGACTGGCCTATCATTCAGGGACAGCGGCCCACTGGTTTGTCTTCTTTATTGACTGGCCTATAAGCGAGGGGGGTATTGGTTTTGGTAGTTAAAGTAGTTACCTCCAGTAACACTGTTGAAATATGGTGTTTTGGCAGAAATTAATTTATTCAAGTTGTTTACAGCATGGTTTTACCTGTGACTACTATGGTCTTACATTTAAATAGAATACAGTTAAACTCTGGATTCTATGCAAGAACTGTTCATTTCATTAGGGCAATTAAAGGATGATTTAACAAAACAGAAGTAAATGCCTGATGAAAGATATCAGTGTCTTATATAAATTAGGTGTTAACTCTATGCAAATATTTTTAAAGGGATTTCACTCCAATATGTCATCATTTGCTCACCTTAATATCATTCCAAACCTGAAATATAGATGCAAGCAGCGATGGCGGGCCCAAGCCCGGTGGCACTGTCAACCTGGTGGCTTCAGGGCAACTGTGCACAGCAGGCAACAGGCATTTAAAAGGGGTAAACATAAAAGGACTATGTCAAAGTTATTTGAATACACCACATTTACTGCAGTAGCTGGTGCCCATATGATCACAAATCAGAATAGCCACATCCATAAGATTTTGATGTATTTAGATGCATTTCATGTCATAGAATGTCATAGGTCAATTCCAAATAAGTGAAGAATATTAACCTAATCTGACGTCTTTTTTTTTCTCAGACAACCCCTATAAAAATTCCAGAGCAAATTACATACTGTTATTTGCTCAAACTTCTGAGCAAATGCTCTGAGAAATCTAATCCAGCCTTAATGTGAATGTCTGTGATTGCTGATGTTGTATTATTCTAACACATCTCGTCATGTGATTTTAGACCTCCCTGAACTATCGTTTGTGCACCCGTCTTATGCTCCAAAAGCATGCTTTCATTAAATTTCAACATATGTGGTATAAAAAATTAAATTATAAAATTAATAAATAGAGCCAAATCACAGAACCTGCAAAGACGATTTTAATATCAGTCTCAGGTAATAGTAAGGTACATGTCTAAGTTTTTCTGCTCACTTAAGCAAGTTTATTTTAAACACTTTTATAAAATTTAATTAAATAGTGATTTTTAATAAATTTGAATTATATCAATAAATAATTTAAAGATTAGTTGTACATGATGTTTGCAAACACAGCACATGACTTTCTATAACACCCATGTCGAGAAAACACACTCCTTTGTAAAAACAAAACAAAACAAAGATTTAAGACTTGTATGAATCATAACATGAAATCACAGGTGTTGGTAATAAAAGTTGTAACTCAAATGATATTTGAAAAGTAGTCCTGTCCAAATAGTGATATGTCATGGTTCAATTTCAAATGAGTGTGAAGTTATTTGCAGTTCAATATTTCTATAAGTTCATCAAAATATGGGTACACACACACACAGGTTTGTATTGCTGTCTTAGTGAGGACATTGCATAGGCTTCCATTGATTTTAAATCGGGTCAATGATATTTTCTATCACCTAACCCAACCACTTCTCCTAAACCTACCCATCACACATGTAACCATCACTAGATTTAAATAAAAACCTATTTTGGTTGATTTGTAAGCCTTTTAAAATAGAGAGGAACAGTGAATGTCCTCACTAGTAGTGGATTGTGAAAGTATTCCACAAAATAAGTGAGGACATTTGACTATACTTGTGAGGACCAATATATTGAGGAGGGGGGGTACCACGGAGAGAGGGTGAAAAAATCCACATTCAAACCAAAATATCAGACTTTCTGTTGGTCGGAGTTAATGACTGTAAATTAGAAAGTTGTCCGGCTTAATGACACCAATATGTGTACCAAGTTTGGTGACTGTAGGTTAAACTAACCCCCGCACTTTTTTAAAAAGGTGGCGCTATAGAGGCCCTCCTTTCTGCCCGTTTCTGAGGCTTTGCCCATGTCTTTCATGCAATTGAAAGCATACTAAGTGTCTCAAACCCATCCAAAACAAATATTGAAGTTTGATCGGTTGCTATGGCAACAGTGTTTGAAAAATATTAAAAATCTTTTTACAGGTTCATTCGTTATGTCTTGACATTATTCTAATGAAGTTTGAAGCAAATTGGGTAAAAATTAGAGGGTGATCTTAAAGCATTTTGAAAGTAACACACTTTCTGCTGCCAGTTGGTGGCGCTATAACTTTGACTCACAATAGTTACATCCATGTGATCAGCATCCAATAACGAACACACAGCTGAAGTTTCATAAACATCAATCAATGTATGCAGAGGTTATAACATTTCCCTTTTCTCGCCATAAATTTGTTGCCTCGCCACAGCCAAACCGTTGAAGATATCAAATTTTACATCCTCAATGTCTTAACTTCATTCTGAGTTTGGTGGTGATCGGATTACTCGTCTAGGAGGAGTATATCAAATTCCTTTCTTTCTGTTAGCAGGCAGAGGAGCGGATCTACGTGCAAGAACATTTAATGACAGAACTCAGAAAAAACTCAAAAGGACCACATACATATAAATATACAACAACTGATAAACCATGAGTGGAACACAAGGACTACAAATACACAGGGAAGACTAGCAAGGTAACAAGGGGGCATGGCAAATGGGAAACACCTGGGCAACTTAAAGGTGGTACAGAGGATGTTTTCGTCGACTGAGTTTTTTAAATGAGCGCATGCGGAAGAACAACCCCCCTCCTTCAGTGTTTGTTTACCACCGGCATTCGCTGTGTTATTAAGCCGGGCACACATTTAACGACTAGCTAAATCTTTCTAAGACTGTGCTCAACATACAGCGATAGTTTCCTGCTCCTGAAGCAGATTTATATACTTTCACAAGAAATTTGAACACCGACTGTAATCGCAGACTGAACGCAACTGGCTCTGACTGGACGCATTTGAGCACGATCAGTCATAAGTATCAATTTACACTCATAATCGGCCTTACAATCGTTAAGTGTGTGCGCGACCTAAAGCCGTGGATTCATTATGTTGGACTCACCGCAGGTGACTCATAACCTGCAATTGTTACTCCTGTCTCCTGACAAAAACATTGCATGCAGAGTGTGGAAAGTTACTAGAGCGCGCAGCTGTGCGTCTCTCACAAGGAACGTCATGGCAGTGATTGACAAGCCAGAGGGCCAATCCGCACACGTCTCTCACAATGGCAGCGATTGACAAGCCAGAGGGCCAATCCGCACACGTCTCTCACAATGGCAGCGATTGACAAGCCAGAGGGCCAATCGTTTACGCGATGATCACGTAAACGATTGGCTGATGTTTTTAAGGCCCTACCTCATGCACAGATGATGTATATTAATATTATTACTTTCAGTGCACCTAATAAATAGTCTTTCATCAGTTAGTAAAGACAGTTTCAAGTAATATTGCAAAAATGTATAAAACAACATCCTCTGTACCACCTTTAAATCAACATGAAAAACTACAAAGAACTACACTGCAAAACACAGAAAATAACATAAAAGTCCACAAACACACAGGGAATGTGTGACAGAGGCCAGTGACCACCACAGCAGTGCATACGGGCTTAAAGACCCCATGGCAGAACAGATGCCCACCATAGCAGTGTAGTCGGGGCTGGAAACTTCCATTTATTTATCATAAATAAATAAATAAAGTAGGACTGGAACAAATAATGATAGATATTAATTTACTGCAAATTAAGTTAACAAATTTAATATTGCATTTTGAACTAGGATGCTGTAAGTTAAATGTACTGCTATTAAAGGATTAGTTCATTTTGAAATTAAAATTAGCCCAAGCTTCACTCACCCTCAAGTCATCCTAGGTGTATATGACTTTCTTCTTTCTGATGAACATAATTGCAGAAATATTAATAAATATCCTGATGCATCCGAGCTTTATAATGGCAGTGATAGGGATCTATGAGCTGAAGAAAGTGCCTCCATCCACATCCATCC
Source organism: Chanodichthys erythropterus (assembly GCF_024489055.1). Classification (NCBI taxonomy): domain Eukaryota; kingdom Metazoa; phylum Chordata; class Actinopteri; order Cypriniformes; family Xenocyprididae; genus Chanodichthys; species Chanodichthys erythropterus. The sequence goes on along the minus strand of NC_090232.1, from coordinate 11,611,635 downwards.
ATCATAAATATGTGCTCCACACGGCTCTGGGGGGTTAATAAAGGCCTTCTGAAGTGAAGCGATGTGCTTGTGTAAACAAATATCCATATTTAACAGGTTATGAAGTAAAATATCTAGGTTCCGCACAAGCCGCCTTCCATATTCAATGTACACAGAAAGTGTAAAGCTCTTGCAGTTCACAAAGCTTATGCTACGTCCTACGCCTTCCCTATTCAACTTAGGGAAAAAGTATAACTGATGTGACGCCATTTTACACTTTCTTCGTAACTTCGATACGGAAGGCAGTCTGGCAGAAGCTACGTATTTTACTTCATAACTTGTTAAATATGGATATATTTTAGACTAGCACTCGCAGTCCGTCTTGCAGATCTGCCGTGGAAGCGCAAGAGGCGTGAGCTTCTTTGTAGCTACCTTGATGTCCGCTTTCTTTCTGAACATAACCATCCAGCTTGTACGAGTCTTCCCTTTCTCCCAGATCTTCACGCTGAGGTACGGAGATCTTGGGGAAAGCCATATTCTGCTTGCATCCACCGTTCACAAGCAAAATGCTGATGTGGAGGGAATGCAGGAATATGATTATGTGTCCTTGCCGCCCCAGGTGAAAAAAAGTACATTTCTATAATGTACTTAAAGTGCTCTATTTTCGCAAACTAATTTTGTACTTTATATACTAAAAATTCTTCTTTAGTACTTCTTAAGATAATCTTAAGAACATCTAAGTCAAGTCAAATTTATTTATATAGCGCTTTTACAATTGATAATTGTTTCAAAGCAGCTTTACATATTAGAAGCACAGAAAAAAGGGAAATGGTTAAAAATAAGCTGTACAAACAAGCGTGGTAATATGTAACATATACAAGATGGTGCTACATTAAGCCAATGTCGGCTGACTCCCAGGGGTGGAAAAAAACCCCTAGGAGAAAAACCCAGCGTGCTAGCACTGGGAAAAAAGTCCTAGGAGTGAAAAAACCCCTTGGAAGATATATATAATATATGTAAATGGATATGGAGATCAAAATCTGAATTATACATTTTTATTATAGAGATTAAAAATAGATTATATATAAATATATGTAAGCAGATACGGAGATAAAAAATCTGAATTATAGATGCAGCCAGAACTGGATCTTTAGGCCCATTGTCTCCTGGGCTACGTTGTAGTCAGGTCCAGACACAGGTTCTCCATCTGATCTGGATACGGCCTGGATCCAGCACCCGACAAACCTCAGGATAAGCAGAGAGACAGATATTAGCGTAGATGCCATTCTTATTCTGATGTACAGGTATATCTAGTGTTATAGGAAATGTTCTCGGTTCCGGCCGACCTAATTATGGCAGCGTAACAATCCTTTAACGGATTTGAAAAATGTTAATGCATTGATAATGTGTTATGTGTATGCAAGAGCAAAGAGATGTGTTTTTAGTCTAGATGTAGCTGAGGGGCTAAGGACTGTAACGTGCTAGTTGTCACTAAGGAGGTGGAGTTGGTCCAGGTGTGTCGGTTAGAACACCAAAGTCGGAGAAGGAATCCTGTTCAACAGTTTTATTTGTACAGGCATACGCAGAGGGGGAGCCAGTCTGTAGTGCGTTACGTTAAATCATGTTCTCTGTTCACACATAGGAGATGAGTATGAATACTGATGCAGAGTGGTATGGTCTTGTGCTTTATGTCCTTAGAAGTCATACTCATGTGTGTGTGGTCTGCAACAAACAAAATAAAGATATGTTCTAACAAACAATGCTTCTTATCACAATTCACAATATCAATATGCTCACATTCGTAACAACAACATGAATGGCATTAATAAGCTACTGGCTTCCCCCAAACATCAACACAATATAGCATTTGACAACAGACAGGGTTGGTATAAAATTATAGACAGCTTACTCTATTACATGTGAACTCAAATACTGCTAAATATTACACTAGCGTCCATTTTGTATTATCACTCTTTTAGCATCTGTATTCAGGAAACAGCAATCAACTAAGCTTGAGTAATATAATGAAATCTGCAATACTCACTTTCTCTCTGGACGCACACAACTTTAAACACTCAAAGGAACATAAAGATGATCACATATTTCGTCTTTCACTGAATCTTACGGCTCGTTCCCGCTGGAGACAGCATTGTGAAGCACTCCACCGGATGCGCTGCATTCCGTCAAAATAAAAGTCCCGCGATCGGGAAGAAAGCGCTCTTATGCATCCATGTTATAAATCATTGTCACTAATGAGACTTTCACACACTAGATTTAAACTGACAGAGTGTGTCTGCTTCCCGAACAATGCTAGGAAGATTGTTCCAGAGTTTAGGTGCTAAATAGGAAAAGGATCTGCCGCCTTCAGTTGATTTTGATATTCTGGGTATTATCAACTGGCCTGAATTCTCAGATCGCAATAAACGTGGAGGACTATAATGCATTAAGAGCTCACTTAGGTACTGGGGAGCTAAACCATTTAGAGCTTTATAAGTAATTAGCAAGATTTTAAAATCTATACGATGTGTAATAGGGAGCCAATGTAATGTTGACAGACCTGGGCTAATATGGTCATACTTTCTGGTTCTAGTAAGAACTCTAGCTGTGGCATTTTGGACCAACTGTAATCTGTTTAAAAGCCGAGCAGAACAACCACCCAGTAGAGCGTTACAATAATCTAGTCTTGAGGACATGAATGCATGAACCAACTGTTCCGCATTTGTCATTGAGAGCATATGTCGTAATTTAGATATATTTTTTAGATGGAAGAAGGCGGTTTTACAGATACTGGAAACATGACTTTCAAATGAAAGATTGGCATCAAAGAGCACACCCAGGTTCCTAACTGAGGACGAAGGTTTAATGGTGCACCCTTCAAGTGTTAGAGAGTATTCAAGGTTTTTTCGTGAGGAAGTTTTTGGTCCAAAGATTAAGATATCAGTTTTTTTCTGAATTTAATAATAAGAAATTTCTTGTCATCCAGTTTTTAATGTCAGCTATGCATTCTGTTAGTTTTGTGAATTTGTAGGTTTCGTCAGGGCGCGAGGAAATGTAGAGCTGAGTATCGTCAGCGTAGCAGTGAAAACTAACACCATGCTTCCTAATTATCTCTCCTAAGGGCAGCATGTACAGAGTGAAAAGCAACGGTCCTAGTACTGAGCCTTGTGGTACTCCATATTGAACCTGTGATCGATACGACATCTCTTCATTAACTACTACAGACTGATAACGGTCAGATAAGTACGATTTGAACCATGCCAAAGCAATTCCACTAATGCCAATATAGTTTTCAAGTCTTTTTAAAAGAATGGTATCATCGATAGTGTCAAAAGCAGCACTGAGATCTAATAACACTAATAGAGAAATACAGCCACGATCGGATGATAAGAGTAGATCGTTTGTAACTCTAACGAGAGCAGTCTCAGTACTATGGTATGGTCTACTCAAGTGTACTCAACTGTGCTATTTTGAGACACCATGAAATATGAACTAAAATAAGATATTAACATATTATCTCTGTATTAAAAATATATTTAGTTACCACTTGTAGTACACTATGGGTTCAAATGTACTGTATTTAGTTAGTCATAGCGCCACCTGCTGGCAACAGGAAATGGCATGCTTTGCACTGTAATTCACTCCTAGAAACACATTTGTATATGCCATGAAGTACCAAACATGCTAGAAACACGTTAAATCATGCAACGCTTTGCAATATATATATATATATATATATATATATATATATATATATATTTTTTTTTTTTTTTTTTTGCCATTTATCCCTTCATGAAAGTTGGTCCGATATTCAAATTTTTGTAAAAAATTAAGGAAATCAAAATGAAGCTTGGAAACAAGGAGTTTGATGATACATTGTCAATATTTTTGCTAAAAAAAAACTTTAGGTTTCATCCAGGGCTGCAAAAGCAGCTTGGTTATACTTAAACATCTTTGAGGCATGATGGAATCTATTTTTATTCTTTGTTAAATTCAGACTCCTGTTTTATGATCTTAATCTAGATTCTTTTTTCCAGATTTCATTTTAACCTTCTAACCTATTTTCGTTTGTGATGTTATTGTCTCTTTTTCAGGTCAGTCAACTCTTAAAAACTGTCACAGTGATGATTTTTTAAATGATACATATTTGATATATTTTTCTTTTCCTAAATCATAGTTTAGTTCATGCAATTAAAGCTTTTAAATGTTGTTGTTTTTTTTTTTTTTTTACTTTTCCCGAAAATCATTAAAACTGATCAGAAGATATGTTGACATGTTAGATCACTGGTATTATTACTTATAATACATATACTCTCTCTGTATGTATTAATTATAAACAGAAGCATGGAAACATTCCTTTACCAAAATCTGCTGGTCTGAAAAAACCAGGCCTGAAAAAGAAGGTGCAAAATGCTCAAAGACATTTTATAAAAGGGCTTTCATGAAAACCAAATCACTCTCAGTGTCTATACTGAATAATTTTGGTGTAGGATTTACTTAGCAATTTCAAGTGAAAATTGGTGCAAGTAAATTGAAGTAGAAAGACTAAAATAGTATTATATTATAAAACCTATTCCAATAATCTTTGTTTTTAATTTACAAATCATTTTACAGTCTATTTTTGCCTGTTGATAAAATATTAACAATAAAAAAATAAGCAATAGGGTCAAAGGCAGTTTCAGGCTTATAAATTATGTTAAAGGTGCTAAAGATGATGTTTTGTTTTATACATTTTTGCAATATTACTTGAAACTGTCTTTACTAACGGATAAAAGACTATTTATTAGGTGCACTGAAAGTAATAATATTAATATACATAATCTGTGCACGAGGTAGGGCCTTAAAAACATCAGCCAATCGTTTACACGATCATCGCGTAAACGATTGGCCCTCTGGCTTGTCAATCACTGCCATGACGTTCCTTGTGAGAGACGAGCACAGCTGCGCGCTCCAGTAACTTTCCACACTCCACAGGCGCCGCATGCAATGTTTTTGTCAGGAGACAGGAGTAACAACTGCAGATTATGAGTTACCTGCGGTGCGTCCGACATAATGAATCAAAAAAACACGACACAGCGAATGCCTCGTGTTCCAATACTTGTGCACGATTTTTGGGAGGCGTTCCTGTTCTTACGCATGCGCTCATTTCAAAAACTCAGTAACAGTCTTTGGATTCTCAGTTGACGAAAAAATCCTCTCTATCACCTTTAAGTGATAATAAAAGAATGAATGAATGAATGAATGAATGAAAAGAAAGTTCTTCCTTTAACCAGTAGAAAGATGCAGAGGGAAATCTTTCTGTCAAACATTACAATGTTTTTTTTTTTTTTTGTGTTTTTTTTTTTGCTGCATTGAGCATTGTAGCCAGTCACAGACTGTAGAGTGTATGAATGTAATGTTTGTTTGTGTGACTTGCACACTTACAAATGCCCTAACAAGTTACATGCATGATGTAAATACAAAATATACAATCAGCCATAAAGAAGAAATTGAGTCACCTTCCTTTTCGGAGTCTAAGTGTCAAAACAGAAAAAAAATGGACACTTACAATATCTGTTTTAAGCTCAAAAAAGTTCAATACTTTACAATACATCATTACAATAAATGTGCTTTGCAATACATCATAAAACACTGATCAAGTAACATGAAAAAAAAAAAAAAAAAAAAAAAAAAAAAAAAAAAACAAACAGGTCAAACATAAAATGCAACAGTGGTTAAAGTGGCTGTTCCAAAGGTTAGGACTCGCAATTGTCTAGGAACAGATAAAGGGTTTGTGTCCCTGATCTAAAAGCTCTAGAAGGATTATGTAAAACTGTAAGTTCTCAGAGATAGGGGGCACACGATTATTCAAACATTTATAAACAAATAAAAAGATTTTAAAAATCAACTCTAAAACGAACCAGAAACAAGTGAAGTGATGCTAAAACTGTGCTGATATGTTCATGTTTGCGAAGAGCTTTTAATAATCTTGCTGCAGTATTTTTAACTTTCTGGAGTCATGCCAAGGTAGTAGAGTTAGTATCATAATACAAAGAGTTACAGTAATATAAACGATATGATAAAAATCTATGACTCGCTCATTCAAAGGTTTGAGGAGAGAGCAAAGGCTTAACTTTGGTTAGCAGATGGGGATTAAAAAAAGCAAGATCTGAGAACTGAGTTTACTTGCTTTTTGAATTGCAAATCACTGTCTAGCAGCACACCCAAATTCTTGACACAGAAGTTAAAGGGATAGTTCACCCAAAAATGAAAATTTGATATTTATCTACTTACCCCCAGGGCATCCAAGATGTAGGTGACTTTGTTTCTTCAGTAGAACACAAATGATGATTTTTAACTCCAACCGCGGCCGTCTGTCAGTCAAATAATAAGAGTGAATGGTCACACAATCTATAAGAGTCAATAAACATGCACAGACGAATCCAAATTAAACCCTGTGGCTCGAGACGGCACATTGATGTCCTAAGACACGAAACGATCGGTTTGTGTGAGAAAACGAACAGTATTTATATAATTTTTTACCTCTAATACACCACTATGTCCAACTGCATTCAGCATTCGCTTGGTGATGTCTGATCGCGCTCTGACAACAGCAGTGATGTCTCACGCATATACTTCAATGAGTGCTAGACATCACTGCTGTTGCCGATGAAGTCACCTACATCTTGGATGCACTGGGGGTAGGCAGATAACCATCAAATTTTCATTTTTGGGTGAACTATCCCTTTAACTGAAGATGTAATGTGATGCGATGCATACCATTAGGAGGACCAAAAAGGATCATTTTATTTTATTTAAATTTAGAAAATTAGCAGACATCCCCATTATAATGTCCTCTAAACAAGCTAACAAAGGCACAAATTAACTATTACCAGAGAGTATAATATCTGGGTGTCATCTGCATGAACATGAAAGGACAAATCATATTTCCTAAAAATGGAACCCAATGTAACGATTTGTACAGTTATTAATCAATTTATGGGTGGAATATGAATATATTAATTCATAAAGTTTTATGAATGATTAGTATGCACCGACCCAAGGGGGAATTAACCATATATGGTGACTTGATTACAACGAATTATAATCAATCACATATATTATTAGTTCTGGTTTAATAATCGGTCCATCCAGCAAACCGCTAAGTTATCCACAGACTCTTACAACGGAAATGTTATCCTCTGGCCACGAGGATAAATTCCTATGATAGCATCCAAACGTAAAGCAAGGATATTAGAATCAGAACGTTAAAATGACTTGATTGTTGTTGAATGAGCAAGTGAACAAAAAGTATGGATATGATATGTTTAATATATGGAACGGGTAATACAAAGGTTATACGAATAAATGAACACAAGTAGATGGGTCAGTGACAAATATGGTGCGGCAAGATGAGAACTTAAAAAATCATTTAAAAACCTGTTTTAAAGGCATGCATCAGGTATGTTAAAATGTATATATTGTGTCTAAGTTGATTTTATGTTGATAAAAATTACATTTGCACAGTTTTGTACTAAAGTTAAGAATGAATGTACCAAAAATGTCAAAAGGTGTAACCGCCAAAGAATGAGAAATCTTAAATATTTTATCCACCTAGATGGCATGTAAGCTCACTTAAAGAAATATATACTTCAATTTAAAAAATCAAATGAAAAATAATTTTATTAGAGTTATCTCTAAATGTAAATTTGAATGTGTTTTTGCAATATTTGGTGGGACACATGCTGAAAACACATCTGTTTTCTAAATAATCTTTGACAAATTATGTTAAAAAATTTTAAAATCATGTTATTACACTAAACTAGATGATAACATTTTATTCCACATTAATTTTTCTGTATATAATTATATTTTGTTATGAAAAATACTGGTTACGCCAGTTGACACAAACCAGTTACACCACCTGACCATGTTGCTTCTACAGCCAAAGGCCATTGTTTGTTGAAGAAATTGACACTGAAAATCAAGCATGACAGTCAGTAAGTTAAGTTAAGTGGTTTCAGTGATGAAAAACAACATCTGGCAACAAGAAATAATCATAGTACTGAACAGTGAAATCATGTCTCATATATTTTACAGTTAAAGGGTTAGTTCACCCAAAAATGAAATTTCTGTTATTAATTACTCACCCTCTTGTCATTTCACACCCACAAGACCTTCATTCATCTTCAGAACACAAATTAAGATAATTTTATCTCCCATAGAAAGCAACGAAATGACCCCTTTCAAGGTCCAGAAAGGTACTAAAGACATTGTTAAAACAGTCAACGTGACTGCAGTGGTTCAACCTTAATGTTATGAAGAGACGAGAATACATTTTGTGTGAAAAACAAAACAAAAATAGCAACTTTATTAAACTGTTTTGTCTCTTCCCTGTCATTCTCCTATTCTCTCACACGCATGCGCTGTGCTGATCACGTGATCAACTTTGGCCAATACTGAGCGGGCATTCGGACATAAACAAGGAAGCCTTCACTGTGTTACTGCGTCACCTGGATGAGGAGAATGACAGGAAGAGAAGAGATTGTTGAATAAAGTCATTATTTTTGTTTTGTTTTTGCGCACAAAAAGTATTCTCATCTCTTCATAACATTAAGGTTGAAACACTGCAGTCACGTTGACTGTTTTAACAATGACTCTACAACCTTTCTGGACCTTGAATGTGGTCATTTTGTTGCTTTCTATGGGAGATTTAAAAAAAAAGCTCTCAGATTTCATCAAAAATATCTTAATTTGTGTTCTGAAGATGAACAAAGGTCTCACATGTTTGGAACGACATGAGGTTGAGTAATAAATGACAGAAATTTCATTTTTGGGTGAACTAACCCTTTAAGGAACAATATCTGATAACAAGAAGAATCATCAAAGTGATGATTTCTTAAGAAAAAAATATCTGATAGCAGGATCAAAATTCACTTGTGCTCTGTCCACCGTTTCCTTGCTTGAAACTATATCACTTTATCTATCGGGGGAAAAGGGGCTCTGTTATGTCGTTTTAATTATAAAATATTAGAAATTTAATGAATTGTATTTTATAGATGTAAATTGTAGTCTTTGGTTAAATGAACAATATGTAAGACTTTTGGATTAAAATATCCAAAAACCCCTTGAACAATGTTATATATTTTGTTGACTTGTGTACTTATATTATGCCAGATGTTTCCAAGAGTGTCTAAACCTAGAGAAATAATTTTTATTTTGTAGAAACCGCAGAAACACCAAAGACACTATAATATATTATGTGTTTTATTAGACAGGTGAGCAACTGTTTGGATACATTTGTCAACAGAAATTTAATCATATTATATAGCTAAACACGTTTAGTCTTATTGTTTAAATCTTGTTTTCTTGATTTACTGTGAGTACCATGTTTTACCATGCCTAATATGGATCTAGTTGAATGCAGTGTGCAACAAAGTGTCTCATAGCAGCTGCCGAGCGAACGCACAGAGTAGCATTATAACAAATTTGAACACACAAATGTGTCTAATATGATAAAATAGAGCTGCTTTACCTCACATACACTTGACTTGAAGAAGCAGAAGCAGCGACTGCTGCATAATAAAAGCTGCTCTCAATACGTTTGACGCGCTTGTCTTTCATTAGCAATCACTCCATGATTTTAGATTACTTACAATTTTAAGTGCATGGAATAGAAATATGCATTGAAGCTAAACATTTCAATGTTAAAAATGTTCTAAACATTAATGTTGTGCAACATAATTATATTTTATTACAGATCTTTAATAATAAAGTTGTGGTTAAAGCACCACTTCCTCAAAAAAAATAAAACATTGAACATTTGAAAATAGTTCCAAATAGTAGTTTAGTTTATATTACATCTTTAATCAGCAACATAAACTAGTGATTTTGACTAAATTTGCCCCTAACAGAAAGGCTTGTAATAGAAGTCAAATGGTGTAACCAGTTACACCACTTGACATTTCAATTTAAAATCAAATTTGACAGGTATTATCATGGACACCTATGTAAGCACTTGGCCTTGGTGGAAATATTTCAAATGTAATTTTTAAAGTTAATACACATTTTTATAATAATGATGAATTATCAATGTATTCATGGGGTCATACCATTTGACATGTATACCTAAGAATACCTAACCATACCCTAAAAATGTCAAATTATCTCATTTTAAATACAGTTACTAACCTTTGCATGCAGCGTTTAGTGTCACCAGGGGTCCCTCTTTGTGATATAATTTCCTGTCACGTGGTTTTCTTGCACAATATTAACAAAATGGCTCCTTGAGTGGTGGTTACACCACCTTGACACTTCAGGAATTTGACTTGACTCCAATGATTCCGCAAATTATTTATAATATTCAGAACAATGGTGTTGAATTTATTTTTATTACTATTGAATTGTTCTAATGTAAGATTATGCCAAACTAGATTATATGGTGTATTATTGAGAATTTCACCTTTTTTAAACAAGATCAATTATTTGGTTCTAAGTTTTTACGATTAGGCCTACACTTGTGCAGGAAAACTTGTGCAACGAAAAGACGCGTGTCGTGGTATTTTAAAGACAACAGACCAGGACGCCTTCTTGATAACGTCCTGCAATGATAGCATTGCAATTTGGCGGTTTTCCACATCCCTTTGTCCTGTCTCCCGGATTAATTTATGGTATGTCAAATCGGTGCATTTTCTTCATAGTACTATTAAACAGAACGATGCATTTGACAGAAACATAACGTATACATGGGTGAATAGCTCGGACTCAGCTTTACGGAGAGATCAAACTCGACAGGTGTCGCTCATCGTATAAAGAAAATACACTTTATACTCTACTACTATCGTTTAACATGAAAACTAACCTACTACAGTCAATTCTACGATTCTACACTAGTAACACATACATGCAGCAAGCACTACAATGGCAGATATATTCATTGCAGGTATAATATTTGTGCATACAGTCTTTATGTAGGCTAGGTCTTTTGTGTGTGTGTGTGTGTGTGTGTGTGTGTGTGTCTGTGGGTGTGGTGTGTGCGTGTATTTTCCTTTTTATGACCGTTTGGAATTCGGGCCTGTCTAACCCGATCCGTGGTGTTTGCATTTCCTTTGAAATTTACAGAAAATATATGGCCCAAATAGGAGTTGAACCAGTTGAAGACAGCTCCTTTTAACCCCACACCATGACCCAGCTGTCAAATAGATATCATTGAGGACCTTCAATAAACAGGGCTCTCAATTTTGGAGACAGGCAAGAGTGACACCCCCCCCCCCCCCCCAATCAAAAACCAAACAAACAAAAAAAAAGTATTATTATTAATGCTTCTTAGTTTCCTTTTACCTGACATCTTTGAAAGACAGATGCAATGATTAATGCATCCACATTGTTTCCCACAGGATTTTGTGAGACTGTAGTGGGTGGACATCGGTTCCTCTAGGGGGGTCCGGGGGCATGCCTCCCCGTAGGAAAATTTTGTACATTTTAAATTTAAATGCATGAATCTAGTGCATTCTAAGAGCAAAATTAAGTGACTAGATCAATGAAGAAATTTGTTCTCTTGTAAACAATTTTGTGATCTAAAAGTAATTTATTTATTGCTGATGGTTGGGCACATTAGTCATGTACACAACATATAGTAGGCTAAATGAGAGTTCGTAAGTGGTCAAACATGTAGAGTACACATTTAAACCATTAAAAATATGTAGCAAAACAGGTTACCTTTGTTGAATTAATTTATTTGTGGTAGCCTGTGTCTGTATTTGTGGAACTAATGGTCACTCTTTGATTATGCTTTTTTTTTCATTGGTTGCTGTGTTAAATCTTACCCAGATACAATAGTGCTATTTTCTGATTGGCTATTGTGTAGCCTCTTTCTTCTTTTTTGATTGGCTGATAAGTGGCAGGTTTCGAGACGCGCTTGATTCCTTCCCGGTTCCAGAGAGAGCGGCGCGGCCAGATACATTTTGGGCGCTGCGGCATATTAAATATATGATAAATAGTTTTTCTGCGTGAGAAATACAATGTGTGGCGGGAGTGCGTGACAAAAGACCAAAATGAGTGACTGTCACGCTCAATGCGTGACACTTGAGAGCCCTGAATAAAGCAGACTCTGTACTGTGAAGGGCCCGGAAACCAGACTGAAACATCTTGTAAGAATTTAGATTTAAATAAGAGTGAAGTTGACGTGAAATAATTTTTTCAAAAACACTTGAGATAAAAGGTAGATTAGAAATATGCTGCAATTTTCAAGTATGGAAGAATCAAGATTTGGTTTCTGAAAAGCAGGAACCACCAGACCATGTTTAAGGTCTACTAGAAAAGACCCCATACTAAGCAATTTATTTACAATAGAAAGAAGGATTGGCCCTGGTGTGTGTCAAAAAGTTGCATTATTATACGTGGTGGGATAATATCCAATGAACAAAATATAGGTTTGAGGTAGGCAATGACTTTACCTAAAGAAGAAATAGAGGTGGATTCAAATTCAAGCTAAACAGATACAGTGCTCAGCCTAAAGGAGTACACCCCCTTTGAAAAGTAACATTTTAAACAATATCTCAATGAACACAAAAACAAAAAACTTATAACATAAGAGTAAGGTTAATAATATAACTTAGATTACACATTAAGTTTTACTCAAATTAGGGTGATGCAAAAATGAGTACACCCCACAACAAAAACTACTACATCTAGTACTTTGTATGGCCTCCATGATTTTTAATGACAGCAAAGTCTTCTAGGCATGGAATGAACAAGTTGGCAACATTTTGCAACATCTATCTTCTTCCATTCTTCAAGAATGACCTATTTTAGAGACTGGATCCTGGATGGAGAGTGATGCTCAGATTGTCTCTTCAGAATTCCCCGTAGATGTTCGATTGGGTTCAGATCAGGAGCCACTGAATCACTTTCACCCTGTTCTTCTTCAGAAATCCAACAGTGTCCTTAGATGTGTGTTTAGGATCATTGTCATGTTGGAAAAGTGCACGAAGACCACAGAGTGATGGTAGCATCTTATCTTTCAGTATAGAGCAGTACATCTGTGAATTCATGATGCCATCAATGAAATGCAGCTCCCTGACACCAGCAGCACTCATGCAGCCCCACATAAGGACACTGCCACCACATTTCACTGTAGGCACCATGCATTTTTCTTTGTATTCCTCACCTTTGCGACGCCATACAGTTTTGAAGCCATCAGTTCCAAAAAAATGTATCTTGGTCTCATTACTCCAGAGTATAGAGTCCCAGTAGTCTTCATCTTTGTCAGCTAGTGCCCTAGCATACTCTAGGTGGGCTTTTTTGTGCCTGGGCTTTAGGAGAGGCTTCTTTTGTGGACGGCACCCATGCATGCCATTCCACTGCAGTGTACACCGTATTTTGTCATGGGAAATAGTCACCTCATTTTGGCTTTCTACTTCTTTAGATAACTGCAGTGAACTTGCATGCCGATTTTCTTCAACCCTTCTCATCAGAAGACGCTCCTGTTGTAAGACTGATGCCGGAGTGCCTGGACCAAGAAAGGGCTACTCTTTGAGAAAAACAAAATTTACAAACAAATTAGCATCCTCATCCGAGACTTTAGCATTGCCGTAATCTACATTTCCTTTCCTTCAGTGGACGACCTGGACGTCTCTGTGAAATGGTTGCAGTTCCATCTTTTTTTATTTTTTTGTACCACTTTTGCTACAGTATTCTGACTGATAAGTAAAGCTTTGCTGAACTTCTTGTAGCCTTCACCTTTCTGGTGTAAAGAAATATTTTCTTTCTCAGGTCTTGTGACATTTCTCTTCCATGTGGAGCCATTGCTGACAGCATGAAATGGGAAGGAGCTTTAACATCCTTTTATAGTCAACTGTCTGCTGAACACCTGTGTAATGAATAATTCGACTCGCCTGTGGTTGAATTCTTGTTAAATTAGACATTTGTAGTCTAAAATTTAGCTTTGCTCCAGAGACTTTCAGTGGGGTGTACTCATTTTTGTATCACCCTAATTTGAGTAAAACTGAAAATTTAATTCTCCAAGTTATATTATTAACCTTACTTTCATGTTATAAGTTAAACAGATGTTATATAAAACTTAGTCTTGTCGACATTTTGGATTTTTTTTTTTTTTTTTTAGTGTTCATAGAGATTTGTTTAAAATGTTACTTTTCAAAGGGGGTGTTCTCATTTACGCTGAGCACTGTAAGCAAGGAGGAGGGGCAAACTGGGTATAATCAGTTTGTAAGGTCTGCGGCCTCTGATTAGAAATCTTATTTTGAAAGAATCTGAGAAAGCCATCACTGCTAAAGTAAGAGGGTACAATGGCAAGCTTTGGGAGATGGGTTTAAAGCAATAATAGAAAAGAGTAGCTTCGGCTTATGCTTATATTTATCTATGATGTTCTAACTTGGCATTCTTGACAGTTAAAAGTTTGAAATAGCAAATCTCAGGGCTTCATAGTGCATCTGCCCCTGGTTTTACAGACAAGTCTTAAGCCTATAGTTCCAGACAAAAGTGCATATTTGCTGTCTTAATTGAAAGCAACTTACACTGGCATATCTTAAATTAAGTCAGTGCCATTGTTTTTGGCTCATTTTTCCCTTTAAGATTTTTAGAAAAAAGATACTTATTTTTTATTTTATTTTATATATCTCTAAGACAGTAATGTTTTCAGAATCTCAGTCTAGATATTAACTTAGTTCTTTAACCCAGTCCACATAGATTTGAAACATTGTGTACATTGTGAAACATTGTAGCTTAACACTTAAGTTTACAAGATTTAAAAAAAAAATGAAATCATGGACGACTAATTAGCGCGAGCTGGGGAAAGAGGTGCTCGTTGGGTGGGGAACTTATGCGTTTCTGATAGCATAAAGTAAATAAATACGCCAATAAGTATTACACCAATCTTTGAATAGATATATCTAGTATCTAGTATCTAACCCTAACCTAACCTATATCTAGTAATGCGTTATCTCATGGCAATTCATAACTATTTTACGTTTTGGCCAATGTAAGACACAAAAAGGCATATGATAATTATACAATGAAAATGAACATGCTGTTTGTTTTTCCCCCTGCATGTTAGCTACTTAAACTTTTGTTTGTTTGTTTGTTTGTTTATAACCAAATGAATCTTACATGACTAATTAGTAGTTCTGAATTATGAACATTTTAAAGTGCTGCATGAATTCTGTATATTATGCCTATTATAAACATAAAGTATATAGGCTAAGTTGCATTCATAGGCTAGCCAAAATCCAATTTTTGTGCATATCCGATTGAAATCAGATTTATGAAGTGACAAAGCCTTGTGTTTTAACCGTCTGTGACTTTTTTGTTGGGATAGTAAAATTTACATATGAGGTTTCAACAACCAGATGCATTTACACTTGTCCATTTTCTTTTGGAATGTGTCTCAGACCACTTCCTGACCACTTCCAATCGGATTTAAATCCATCTGAAATCGTTTCAGAGAAAAACAGAAATCTAAAGTGTGAACAGGCCCATAGTAGGCTAAGTTTACTGTACTTCTTGTTGCTAACAAACGCCTTGTTGAACGTGAAGAATGCCGTTTCAAACCAAACAGACCGTTTCGGTGGTTTAGTCTGACAGAAAGACAGAGCATTTATGCTACGTTCACACTGTAGTGAGAGCTTAGAAATAGTGATACATCTTTAGGCTATTAGGCTATTGTAAATTAAGACTTAAGCAAAGTCACTTTTGTGTGTTTTTCCCCCCAGAATTCTCAACTCAATTAATTCCAGAGACTATGTTTAGGATTCAATAAATTGAGGATCTGGAAAAGGCGTCCACTGAAAATGGGAATGCAGAGGCAGCTCCAGTGTTTCTTTCTTTTGGGAACAGTATTTGTCACCTTCTTCATAATTTGCTGGAATGAGGAGAGAGATGGGACTTTTCATCTACACACAGCTTCAGCTTCATCACAAGATCTCACACACCTCAAACTGTGTCAAGCACATCGTAGACGTGTTATAAGACAGCTTTGCTCGGTCAATAGCAGCCTGAATTTTACAGAGAAATTAATCACATTTGACCAGATTCCGAACAGAGCACTGGACCATCTCATTTTGGATGATCATCACGGTGTTATTTACGGTTTTGTACTGAAGGTAGCATGTACCAACTGGAAACGAGTCATGATTGTGCTCAGCCAGAACCTGAAGGCACCAAATGGAGCTCCATATCTGGATCCTCTTGATGTACCACCAGCGTTATCCCAAAATACTACTCTGCAGCTGACGTTTAACAAGTTTCTGAGGCTCTATGGTCAATTTTCACGACCTTTAATGCATCACAGACTAAAGAATTACACCAAGTTTCTTTTTGTACGGGATCCTTTTGTACGCCTTATTTCTGCTTTCCGGAAAAAGTTTGCTAGACCAAATAAGGATTTCTACAGAGAGTTTGGGTCCACAATGCTTCAGCGTTATGCTAATATTTCAACATCCCCTGACTCCGCTCAAGAGGCCTTCACTGCAAGTATCAGACTGTCCTTTACTCACTTTATTCAGTACCTGTTAGATCCACAGACTGAGAAGGAGAAGCCATTCAATGAACACTGGCAGCAGATGTACAGACTCTGCCATCAGTGCCAAATTGACTATGATTTTGTTGGGAAGCTGGAAACTCTTGATGAGGATACAGAACATTTGTTGACGATTCTTGGGCTGGAAAAATATATTCACTTTCCCCCAGGGTACAAGGATAGGACATCAGTAGACTGGGAGCGAGACTGGTTTACAAACTTATCCATAGCTGACAGGAGAAAACTCTACAATCTTTATGAAACAGACTTTAGATTATTTGAATATGAGAAACCTGAGACACTTCTGCACGAGTGATGAGTATCGCTAACTGTTTCCCTTTCGAAAGGGAACTCCACTCTGCGCTGACTGCGCTATGGGGAACGTCCTCTGTGACCTGTGCTCGAAATGCCAAAAATCACCACACTCCAATCCTATTGGCCGGCGACAGCCTATCACAAGGCCTCCCAGCGCGGCGTTTTTCGGAGTTGCTGGAGGTTATGGAACGCGCTTCGAGCAGACTACAGCTGCCCTGGGAGCGCGTGAGGAGGGAACCCGCTCGCAGCAGGTTAGACGATCTTTTTCTCTCTTCCCATGGCCCGGCAACTCCGGCGAGGGCCCTGCCATCCAAAGCGTTGAGGGTGACGTCACGCTTCAATGGCAGGGCTTACGCCGCTGCAGGTCAGGCTGGTGCAGCGTTGCACACGATGACGGTGCTTCTGGCGTACCAGGCTGATCTGCTTACGGATCTTGATCAGGGAGGCGAAGACGCGCTCCGCGGCGTTTAGATCTTGCATCCCGCTCAGATCCAGCTCTGGGCCCAGACAGCCGGGAGATCCCAGGCCGTCTCGAGCCGAGGCTCAGAGGCAGGCTCAGAGGGAAAGTGTCGCCGCTCGTGCGCCTCCTCCTCCTCAGAATAAGTCGCAGAGACGGCGAGATGCTAGAAGGAAGAATCAAGATTTGAGGGAGGTGATCGAGGAGCGGCGCCAGCAGCGCCGGTAATCGATCTTCGCTCTCGCGCAGGCTTTTTCTCGCCCTCGCTCTTCCTTCGCCTCCCGGTAGCGTTTGTGACATCTATATGCGGGCTTTACAGTCGGGCTGATGGTGTGGGCCTATGATGGATGTATTCCTGACGGCCCGCCATCTGGCTTGATAGTGAAAGTGCTTTTGGGCTTATGGGACTTTGGATTTTCCCCTCCGTGTGACGAATCAGGGAGGAATCTGCGTTCTACGAGCCGCAGGAGGTAAGCCGGGTCCTCAAAAATAGACTTTTCTTTTCCTGTATAGCTTCCCGTGCATATAGTTGTCATCTGTTCATGTTTTTTAGGGGTTATTAGGGGAAATAACTGTATGTTAGGCTGACTGTTACAGGCAGGCCCTTTATGGCCGCTTTGTTGTTTAGCGTTGGTGTAGTTTCTCGGCTGATAATGTGTATAGCTAGAACTAGCTTTCGCTATTGTCAGTTATGTGTTGGCCGGTTTTTCGGCCACCTAATGCTGTCGCTCGCGCTGCTTTCTCTGTGTGTTTGGGAATTTGTAGCCCGAGTGTAGCATGGTCTACATACAGTCCTTAGCTAGCGGCTAGGTTAGAACTAGGTTAGGTGTATGTTTGTTTACATCCCCCTGTTATACTACCCCCCTGCGGTTGTATAGTTCCTAGTTTTGGCCTCCTTCTGAGGAAGTTGCTGGCCGTTTTTTGCCCATATTTCCCCTTCATATGTTTATGCAGGCGTGTTATGTGAGCGTGCTTGTGCTGCCACAGGTTACACCTGTTTTCTATGATAGCAGGCTTTATCCGGCCTCTATATATGAATACGGTGTTGTTGTACTCCCCGGTTAGGGTTTGTGTTTCACTGAGTGCATCACCTGTTGGATCGCACACTCAGGGTGAGTGTAGGGAATTTTGTTTACCAGACTTCTCCCGGACGTTTGCACCACAGCTTCTGGGGTTCATTGCTGTTTGATTGTTGGCTATTTGCCTTTTAGCCTCACTGTATGCAGCTTGTTTGGATACAGCGCTGTTGGTCTACGATGCTGGTTACGCTCACGCTGTTTAGCATATTAACATTGCCTGCTGGAATGTGTATGCCTAGGCTCAGGTTGTGTAGCTAGTTCCCTTAAAATTATCATTTTAGGTTATACTGGCCCTTCCTTGTAGCTAGGGCCCTGTCATGACCACGGGCTGGTGCCACATGGTTCTTTAAGTAGCAGGCCTTTCCAGGCCTCTCTTATAGCTTCCTGTTGGCCCAGCTATGCTGGTCGTGTACGGGCATCATTCCATGATGAGTCATAAGTTACTCTGTTGTTGCCAGATGTTTATGGAAGCCGTTGGCCCCCGTTGAGGCCTCCTTTCATGTCTTACCTAGCATGTTGGCACAGCTTGTATGGGTTTCTGTATGTCTCATCCCCCTTGGGTGTTGTATAAAGGCACTAGCTATCGCCGCGCGCTTTTAAGGTTACAGGCCACTTTTAGGCCTTCCTTTGCTAGCATGTCGGAATTTAGCTTGGTACTCCTCTCGCTGAGAGTAAAAAAAAAAAAAAAAAATGTTTTTACTGAGTAAATTGTGCGTTTATTCCCTTTAGCTCTAGTCGAGCTAAAATATTTTCTGTCTATCTAGCAGGTTCTATTTTTGCTCCTAGAACTTTAGTGGCCGCTGGCTGATGTTGCATGTGACGGGTAGGTCGTAAAGGCCTCCTGTGAAGCATGCTGACCTTTGACAAACAAAAAGGGATGGTTTCGCCGGCTGGCCGGGTCTCAAGTTGTCTATGACCTCCTGTGTAGTCGGTCTGTTTAGCTTGAACCCTGATAACACTGCCACAAACTGATGCCACGTGGGGGCCTTTCCTTAGTGCATGATGGCGTATGTTGTACTCCTCTTGCTTAAAGAGTAGAAGGTACTTCACCGAGTGCACTGCTCGTTGGTTTGTGTTGGACGGGCTGTCTCGTGGGCACTTGCAGCTTTTATGTCTTGGTGTTTGCTCCACCTTGATATGCAATAGGGTGTGGCCCTACAGGCCATCCTGGGCTACCGCCGTCTGCATTCAGTTGTAGTTCTCTGGTGAACTCTGGTTATGTTGTAGGCCCTTTTCCCGGCCTCCATGACTATGTGCCCGAATTACAGTCTGTCTGTTAGGTTGAGCTTTGTACTTTCCCTCGGGGTTAACTGCGTAATTGTGCTTAGCTCCCTAAGCTGGTATGGTTGTAGATTTCTATGAAGTCTCCCGTTAGACCGGCCCCCAGGCTGGTTTGTGCTCCCCTGGGTCAGGGGTCTTTAGCGCACAGCCTCCTCAGCACCTTGTTAACGGCTGAGTAGATCCTTGGATGAGTGGTTGTACTCCCCTCATACGAGGGTCCAGAGCGTTTAGCTGAGTTCCACTCTCCAGGATGCCCATCTCTGCGTGTGGGTTTGAGTTGCTTACTACCTTTTCGCAGTCGCTCTTTCCTGCTCTCCTCTTTTGCGTTTGCGCTTGGAGATTCTGTATATCAGACAAGGTTGGCTAGGCCAGATTTAGCTTCGCTGGATCTGGCTAGGCCTCCTTGGTGGCAGCGGGATGGATTTTTTCCCCCCGAGTGACTGGCCGAGGTTCCTTGGCCACATTCCTTTAAAGGGACCACCCCCTCTCGGGCTGTTGGTTCCAGATGCTCGAGCAGCCTTGGTAGGTTTTTTTCGGAAGGCCTCTTTTAGGTTCAGCTTGGGCTGTTGGCCGTAGGGAATGCTGTCACTGACAGCCTTGGAGTTATGCCCCCGGTTTTTCCCTGGAACTGCCGGATGTGTGTCCAGACATTTGGACTGGCATTCTCCTGTAGCATGGCGACGTGGGTATATCGTTCCCCATAGCGCAGTCAGCGCAGAGTGGAGTTCCCTTTCAAAAGGGAACGTCTCAGGTTACGTATGTAACCATGGTTCCCTGAGAACAGGGAACGAGACTGCGCTTTCATGCCATGCTGCGGGATGCCTGCTACAGTCGCTCAAAGACAAGATGATGTCGGCTGTTTCCCCAGGCGCTCCCTTTATACGTCACGGTTCGCGCCGTTTGACGTGATAGGCTGTCGCCGGCCAATAGGATTGGAGTGTGGTGATTTTTGGCATTTTGAGCACGGGTCACGGAGGACGTTCCCCATAGCGCAGTCAGTGCAGAGTCTTGTTCCCTGTTCTCAGGGAACCATGGTTACATACGTAACCTGAGACATTTTGCATTTCCTCAATACCTCATGCAAATAGAAACAAGAGAAATGTTAAATCCCATGAAAGTTTTTTTTTTTTTTTTTGTATCCCTTCATGAAAGTTGGTCCAATATTAAAGTTTTTTGTAAAAAATGAAGGACATCAAAATTAAGCATGGAAACATTGAGGACACATTGTCAATGTTTTGCTAAAAAATAAACAAACAAACAATATATATATATATATATATATATATATATATATATATATATATATATATATATATATATATATATATAAAATAATATATATATATATATATATATATATATATATATATATATATATATATATATATATATATATATATGCTGGCCTGAAAAAGAAGGTGCAAAATGCTCAGAGACATATTATAAAAGGGCTTTCATGAAGACCAGATCACTCTCAGTATACTGAAACATTTTGGTGTAGGATTTACTTTGCAACAATTTTCACTTGTAAATTGCTAGTAAATTTAAGTAGAAAGACTAAAATAGTATTGTCTTATAAAACCTATTCCAGTAATGTTTGTTTTTAATTTACAAATAATTTTACAAATAATTACAGCCTATCATTGCCTGTTGATAAAATATTAACTATAAAAAAAATAAGCCTGAACTTGCCTTTGACCCTATTGCTTATAAATCATGTTAAATGAGAAAAAAAGAAAAGAAAGAAAGAAAGAAAGAAAGAAAGAAAGAAAGAAAGAAAGAAAGAAAGAAAGAAAGAAAGAAAGAAAGAAAGAAAAAGTTTAGGGCCAACAACAGCAAAAGCACGTTCTCCTCTTTGTTTTAGTCTAACTTTGGGAACAGCGAGCAATCTAAGACTACTAGATCGTGGATCCGACTGTCTAAATATGTTCATTCAAAATGTATTCATTGTAAATGTATTCAAAATGTATTCATTGTACAAAATGTATTGTCACAAGGAGGCAAGTGCAATGTTTTCTCAAGGTAAACAGTGAAGATTTGTACGTGTCATGCCCTATGGCTAAAGCATTTTGGCTCCTGAGGCCGGATTGTACACGTGAGCACTATGATGCAAGCGTGTGATGCTGACGCAGGAGCTGGCCATGATACAAGTTTACAAGGTTAACGGTGTAGGAGACTGGCAGGGAAAAGAAGAAATTTTTGCTCACAAAAAGTATTTTTGTTGCTTCATGAAATTCTGTCATTAATTACTCACCCTCCTGTTGTTCTACACCTGTAAGACCTTCATCTTCGGAAGATATTTTTTATAAAATCCGATGGCTCATTGAGGCCTCCTTTGCCAGCAAGATAATAAACATGTTCAGATGCCCAGAAAGGAACTAAAGACATTTTTAAAACAGTTCATGTGACTACAGTGGTTCAACCTTAAAGGTGGGATAAGTAGATTTTCAAAAACGCTGTTGGACTTTGTTGATATTAAAATCAACCGAAACAAACCCACCCCTCTCTTTATTGCTCCGCCTACAAAACTCACTCTCCAATCATATTCCTAACAACCCTGCTCCGAGTTGTTCTCGAACCCCGGCCCATTTGCTGCAGGTAGGCAAGGCGATTGCACTGACAATGATGCTAAACACTGCATTCTCTAGCGGTCAGTGTGCAGTGGTTTACCTGCACAACTCGCACTATCTGATCACTGTTACACATGCAATGCGAGAGTGGATGTCTGTTTATTATGTAGCTGACGTGCAACAAAATGCTTCACGAAAAATAAGGCGCAGATGATGAACGAACAACAAGGAAGCACAAAAAATGAATGTACAGTTCATTGAGAACTACCCAGTGTTACTCACATGTGAAGCAGAATCAAAGCAGCCTGTTTTCAGGCCTTCCCGCTTTGCTCTCTCCAGCGCTGGAAAGCTTTTCTGATATTAACGCTGGTCCTAAAGATCTTGCCCAGTCATAACATTCCAGTGATATTCTTTTGAGCTCATTTGTATTGCGTTTCATCTCTCTTTCTACAGTTTTTGTTTTCTTCAAATCTCCCTCTTACTCGTCTGTCTCCTTAACCGTCATACTGTAAAATGTGAATGGAATGAGGCACAGAATCCAAATGCAAGCACAAACATTTAATAACAAAAACATAAAGACAGATAATCCAAAACAAGTAATCCACAGAAGAAAGGAGAGCAGCAACCAACAAACTACTACTGAAGCACAGAGATATAAATAAACAGGTTAACAATGGGCTGATGAGGGACAGGTGTTGGTGATTTGATGTCATGGTAACTAAAGAGGGTAACTATAGCGACACACAAGGTACAAGACAAAACAGGAACCAAACCAAAGTCCCTTTAAAACAAGTCATTTCACTCGGCGGCCATCTTTGAAACACCTCTCGGGCATCCTGGGCTGCGTTCCAGTTCGGTTTTTAAATGCCCTTCCCTCGCTAACTTCACTCGGTCTCATTGACTCGGATGTACGTCATTGCTTACGTTGCACGAGTGCCCACTTCTGGCGGAACCTTTGTATGGGCTGAACTGGAACGTCCTAAGCCCTTGATCACTTGGAATCCGCAATGGAGCTGATTTATTATTTATTTTTTCCCCTTACAAAATTGTTTAATACAGCATTCTATATGTATATATGTGTTTAAATGTTTAAAAAATAATTAATATATCATAGAGTTGTTTGTGGTAGGGTAAATTAAACGCGATATGCGGTGACGTCACAATCGTGTTGCATTGTGGGTTATGGAGCTGCCTGAAGTGTACATATGAAGTAGACTTCAGATGAGGGTCTGTCCATATAAACTTCCCTCATCCACTTCACGAAGTGGAACGCACTTCAAAATGGCGGCAGGGATTCCCCCGAGGGGAAGTGTTTAGGGAAGTTTGCGAGTGCGTGTCTAAAACCGAACTGGAACGCAGCCCTGGACCAAACTCAGGCAGTGAAGACAGAAACAAAGAGAACTAAGATTACACTTCAACATAAAAGCCCAACAAAACACAAGACAGCACATGGATCATGACATATACGCCCCCTAATGCTGATTGGTAACACGTTTGTTATTGTTGTCGCCGACTAATTTCCAATCTATTTACCCACCTTTAATGTTATCAAATGACAAGAATACTTTTTGTGCGCCAAAAAAAACAAAAAAAACAAGCTTTATGAAACTTTTGTTTTAAATCGGTGGTTCAGGGAGTGTATCAAACTGCAAAACTCACGTGATTTCAGTAAACAAGGCTTTGTTACTTCATAAGTGTTTCGAAATTTCAATAGTTTACCACTGGGGGGCGTGACTTTGGCAGTTTGATACATGCTCCGAAGCACTAATGCGAAACAAAAGATTCGTAAAGCTTCGAAGCTTCATGAAGAAGTGTTTTGAAATCGCCCATCACTAGATATTGTTGAATAAAGTTATTTTGTTTTTGTTTTTTGGTGCACAAAAAGTATTCTGGTCACTTCATAACATTAAGTTTGAACCACTGTAGTCATATGAACTGTTTTAAATATGTCTTTAGTAGCTTTCTGGGCAATGAAAGTGTTGTCTTGCTGGCAATGAAGGCCTCACTGAGCCATCGGATGTTATCAGAAATATCTTAATTTGTGTTCCGAAGATGAACAAAGGTCTTACAAGTGTGGAACGACATGAGGGTAATTAATAACATAATTTTCATTTTTGGGTGAACTAACCCTTTAAGGTTGAACCACTGTAGTCACATGGACTATTTTAATGATGTCTTTACTACTTTTCTGGGCCTTGAAAGTTATGAAGTTATAGGGTGGTCAGAAAGATCTTGGATTTCATCAAAAATAAATGAATTTGTGCAACAAATTTCATTTTTTGGTGAACTAACCATTTAAGTGGAATTCTTGAAAATGTCTTAAGTTCTCAAATGGTCTATTTTCTTAAGAACATCTTATTTTTTCTTAAGAATAAAATGCCTTCATAGTTGTCTGATGTATACTTTATTGTTTGTGATGATGCCTTGACTAAGCAGACACACCTAACGATTAGCTGAAACATTCTAAGACTGAACTGAACACACATACCGATTGTTTTTCTAACAATGTTTAAATGATTAGTGTTATTCTGGAATAGACTGAGGGAAATTGTTTGCACAGAATAGATGATATTTGATGATTTTAGCACATGAATGTTACATTTTTCTTTACCTTTTAGATAGAAGGCATACATTTATTCTGTACAACAGTTAATAGTTTAGTTAATTCATTGCTACTGTAAAGCTCAATGTTCAATCTTCTTCAAGTAGAATTTAGTCCTGAAAATAACCTGATAATACAAATGATGGACTGACACATATTGGGTTCAGTTTGTATTATTTATAGAACACACACATATGTATATGTATTATTAAGTAAAAAAAAAAAGAGCATGACATGATATCCTGCACATCGTACATCTTTGAGCTCAAGGCAGGCCTGGTCCGAATTTTTTTTTTTTCATACTCAAAGACACAACACCACCAAATTCACTACTGAGAGATACACTCTCAGAAAAAAAAGGTACAAAAGCTGTCACCGGAGCAGATGAATGTGATTTCACAAAGTACAACATGCTCGTGGATCAACATCTTTGTTGATCCTGGAACAACATTCCAATCAACCAATCAGATTTAAGGGACAAGTTTACCATTTATGTCAAGTTTAGGGGTTGGGAAAAGGTTACTACTACATTTTCGAATAGGAATGTTGTTCCAGGATCAACAAAATATGTTGGCAAAATTACGGTGACCCACTGGGGCAGTACCCTTTCAAAAGGTACACCTCTGTACCTAAAGAGGGCATATTAGTACCATAAATGTTCATATTGGTACCAAAAAGTGTACATATTAGTACCTAAAAGGTACATATTAGAACTTTTTTTATAGGGTACCGTCCCAGCAACATCTTTTCTACCTTTTTTTCCCCCCTGAGATTGTACTGCAGTACCACAGTATGGCCAATAGATGGAGCACTATGTCCACTAATCTGTTCACAGCAATGGACGATCACCAAACTGCCATTAACCCACTCATGGGATTTTATTTATTCATAAAATGGCTGAATTAACCAACTCAGATTAGAGTTTACCTGCAGGAAATACATAGTATTTGATTTTATTATTTTATTTTTAATGTATATTTTAAAATTTTATTTGAAATTTTGCCTTCACTTGCTGCAACTTATTTTTCAGGCTAGATGTTTCTTATTATCACCAGATGTGAAATAAACACAAGTCTGTACTTCAATCAAATGATTAGAGAGTCAGTACAGTCAGAAGTACATTAGAGTGGATTATTTTATCTGTTCATTCACTGCTTTATTACATTTTAGACAAGAGCTTGGCTAATGAAAAAGCTTTTAGGCTAATTAGCATGTATGAGGGCTTTTTATGAACCATTCTACATGTGATTCTGTCACTCCATGTGTGAGTTAGTGTGTGCTCATGTGAATGCACGTGTGAAATGCACCACCTAAATGTGTTTTTAAAGCCTCCTGGTCACACACAACTCCCATGACCACAACAAATAAATTTTTAAAAATGTCTTTCATATTAATATGCTCCTCTCTTGTTGTCAGGCCTTAATGGCATTCTCATCATGTTCTTATACGACTGATGATGACTACACAGACATGCTTTCACTCCCGGTCTGCAGGTCAGATCACAGCTTGGTGTGACCCAAGGGCGACGTACAGCATGGCATGATTACAGTTCCTGCCCTGCAGAGGTGCAAAGTGCATCAGTTAGTAACAAGGGTGTTAAAAAAAAGAAGCTCTTTTCTGCTGAATCTGATCTTTTGTACAGTTGCTGTGCAAGACAATCTTAAAGATAAATTAATGAAGATATTATCTATTACTGATTGATGTAATTTTTTATTCAAAATAAAATGTTTATTAAGAAATTTAAAGGATTCTGAAGTAGATCTCTGAGGCAGGCAAGATCAACCATTTGCTCTCTATTTAAAGGGATAGTTCACCCAAAAATGAAAATCTGTCATGATTTACTCACCCTGTATGATTTTTTTTCTTCTTCTGTGGAACACAAAACAAGACATTCTGATAAGTGTTGCAATTGCCTTTTTCCTCTCACTGAAAGTCAATGGGCTCCTAAACGACTATCCCTTTAAACTCATTGCTGTCTAGGACAGAGGTTTTCAACTAATAGGTTGCGACCCAAAATGGGTCATAGGTCTGTTTTGAAAGGGGAAAAAATGCAATTAACCAAAAAATAAATAAGCTTATCAACTATACATTTTATTGTTGATGTCAAAAGTAGACAGACCGCGCAACAGTGTGTGATCTTATCCTCAGAAACCATTATCAAAACATCAAATAAAATATGAATCAGACTACATTAATCATTCCAACCACAGTCTTGTTTTTTTGTTGCAAATTATTGGCTATCAAGAGCAAAAACCCCCACAAAAAAAATTAAATGCTGAAAGTCGTTAAAGTAATCATGAAATGGAATTTGCTATATAGTCTTTTCTTCCCTATTGTGAGGTATATCTGAGTGAAACAGCTTCTCAAGACAGGAAAAAATGGAGGGCGGGACTTGATTTTGTCTGTCAGGAATTGATTGTATTGTTGTGATTTGCTATTGGTCAATCTCATGTGAGTGACAGGTTGTCCCGCCCTCACGCCTGTAAACACGAGGTGAGGTAGAGGTTAGTGTTGTCACGATACCAAAATTTTGACTTCGATACGATACCCAACTTCAGTATCACGATACCGATACTTAAACGATACTATGGCAAAAACCTAAAACAGTAGGAAAAGTAAATAAATAACATATGACAGAACTGTGGCTAGCATTTTTATTGGCCACAATTTTGATGTTGGTAAATTACATTTTATATGATTAAAGCTGACTTTCTTATGCTTAAATTACTTTGAGTCATTTTACTTGATTTAGAAGATTTAAAACACTTTCAAACTTTTAAATGCAGACTGACCACCCAAATCAAGATTACATTTTATATCAGCTGGTATGTACAGGTGGGCAAGAGGTGGACAATGTATGAGCATGAGCTAGTATGAGAACAAGTTATTTGTGTTATGCTATATAAAAGAACAAAGAAGCAAATTACAAAAACAGTAGTAAATTAAAAATAATCTTTTTTCAGATACACTAAGTTTATTTAACATATTTAACAGGTTTTGTTGTTTGATTAACATTAATGATGGACAGGCCTATTTAATTGGGCTGCTGAATGCATGGACGTAACTGACAAATATCCAGTTATTACCCACCTGTTTACGTCCACTTAAGCCATAACCGACTGTATTCACGCGAGATACTCCACATGATGGACATTTAGACATCTGTGTGCACGTGTATTTGACTATTCAGACGCGTGGAAAACTGATCGCGCGCGCGACAGACAGAGAGAGAGAGAGAGAGCGAGAGAGAGAGAGAGAGCGCTTCTGTTGTGTGTCATTCAGCGCAATTCCGCCTATCCCTCCTTCACTAACTGCATGTAAATAACGAATTGTGTGATTGGATTGTAATTTTGTGCTACGACGATCTTCGACGACCATTTGGCTGTAAACTTAAATTATATTCAACTCGCCAAAGTGGCTAGTGGGAGTGGCTGTCATCAAGCCCTGCATGTAAGTGTTTTGACAGTGAGAATATTGATTACTGTAAATAATTAGAGCAATGTTATTAAAGCATAAATTGGTTTAATATAATTGTATAGTCCCTTCACATATTTGTTTTTTAAAATTAATTTTATTTTAGCAACCAGATATCACTTATTAGACTCAATAATACACCTCTTTGCGGATGTCTGCTTGCATGAGTAATATAAATAACACTCATTTAATTTTTGAGAGCATAAACATAACGCTGGTATCACATTCACTAACCTGTCGCTCTTTAAATTCTCTATACAAATCGGGATGTTTGGCAAGTTGGATGCTCCCTTCGCTTGCGTTATTTTGTAACGTATTTTGCAGACGGGCTTTGTGGTGTCCGTGGGCTTGCCCTGACTGTCGGCAATGTAAGCAAAATAATGCCATATTTTGCTTTGTGCATCTGCCGTTGCGCAGTTGACAGGAATAAACACGCACTCAATGTGCCTCAGAAGCAGCGCGCTGCACACACACTGCTCCCTGCTGTCGCACATTAGGAAATACAGCTGGCACTCAAAGTACCGGTACTAATAAAATGAAGAACCGTACCGTTTCTAAAAGCAGGGTATCGCGATACCTTTCTAGTACCGGTATATCGTGCAACACTAGTAGAGGTAGGAGAAGTTATTTTGCCATTTATGTCAAGTTTAGGGGTTGGGAAAAGGTTACTACTACATTTTCGAATAGGAATGTTGTTCCAGGATCAACAAAATATGTTGGCAAAATTACGGTGACCCACTGGGGCAGTACCCTTTCAAAAGGTACACCTCTGTACCTAAAGAGGGCATATTAGTACCATAAATGTTCATATTGGTACCAAAAAGTGTACATATTAGTACCTAAAAGGTACATATTAGAACTTTTTTTATAGGGTACCGTCCCAGCAACATCTTTTCTACCTTTTTTTCCCCCCTGAGATTGTACTGCAGTACCACAGTATGGCCAATAGATGGAGCACTATGTCCACTAATCTGTTCACAGCAATGGACGATCACCAAACTGCCATTAACCCACTCATGGGATTTTATTTATTCATAAAATGGCTGAATTAACCAACTCAGATTAGAGTTTACCTGCAGGAAATACATAGTATTTGATTTTATTATTTTATTTTTAATGTATATTTTAAAATTTTATTTGAAATTTTGCCTTCACTTGCTGCAACTTATTTTTCAGGCTAGATGTTTCTTATTATCACCAGATGTGAAATAAACACAAGTCTGTACTTCAATCAAATGATTAGAGAGTCAGTACAGTCAGAAGTACATTAGAGTGGATTATTTTATCTGTTCATTCACTGCTTTATTACATTTTAGACAAGAGCTTGGCTAATGAAAAAGCTTTTAGGCTAATTAGCATGTATGAGGGCTTTTTATGAACCATTCTACATGTGATTCTGTCACTCCATGTGTGAGTTAGTGTGTGCTCATGTGAATGCACGTGTGAAATGCACCACCTAAATGTGTTTTTAAAGCCTCCTGGTCACACACAACTCCCATGACCACAACAAATAAATTTTTAAAAATGTCTTTCATATTAATATGCTCCTCTCTTGTTGTCAGGCCTTAATGGCATTCTCATCATGTTCTTATACGACTGATGATGACTACACAGACATGCTTTCACTCCCGGTCTGCAGGTCAGATCACAGCTTGGTGTGACCCAAGGGCGACGTACAGCATGGCATGATTACAGTTCCTGCCCTGCAGAGGTGCAAAGTGCATCAGTTAGTAACAAGGGTGTTAAAAAAAAGAAGCTCTTTTCTGCTGAATCTGATCTTTTGTACAGTTGCTGTGCAAGACAATCTTAAAGATAAATTAATGAAGATATTATCTATTACTGATTGATGTAATTTTTTATTCAAAATAAAATGTTTATTAAGAAATTTAAAGGATTCTGAAGTAGATCTCTGAGGCAGGCAAGATCAACCATTTGCTCTCTATTTAAAGGGATAGTTCACCCAAAAATGAAAATCTGTCATGATTTACTCACCCTGTATGATTTTTTTTCTTCTTCTGTGGAACACAAAACAAGACATTCTGATAAGTGTTGCAATTGCCTTTTTCCTCTCACTGAAAGTCAATGGGCTCCTAAACGACTATCCCTTTAAACTCATTGCTGTCTAGGACAGAGGTTTTCAACTAATAGGTTGCGACCCAAAATGGGTCATAGGTCTGTTTTGAAAGGGGAAAAAATGCAATTAACCAAAAAATAAATAAGCTTATCAACTATACATTTTATTGTTGATGTCAAAAGTAGACAGACCGCGCAACAGTGTGTGATCTTATCCTCAGAAACCATTATCAAAACATCAAATAAAATATGAATCAGACTACATTAATCATTCCAACCACAGTCTTGTTTTTTTGTTGCAAATTATTGGCTATCAAGAGCAAAAAACCCCCCACAAAAAAAATTAAATGCTGAAAGTCGTTAAAGTAATCATGAAATGGAATTTGCTATATAGTCTTTTCTTCCCTATTGTGAGGTATATCTGAGTGAAACAGCTTCTCAAGACAGGAAAAAATGGAGGGCGGGACTTGATTTTGTCTGTCAGGAATTGATTGTATTGTTGTGATTTGCTATTGGTCAATCTCATGTGAGTGACAGGTTGTCCCGCCCTCACGCCTGTAAACACGAGGTGAGGTAGAGGTTAGTGTTGTCACGATACCAAAATTTTGACTTCGATACGATACCCAACTTCAGTATCACGATACCGATACTTAAACGATACTATGGCAAAAACCTAAAACAGTAGGAAAAGTAAATAAATAACATATGACAGAACTGTGGCTAGCATTTTTATTGGCCACAATTTTGATGTTGGTAAATTACATTTTATATGATTAAAGCTGACTTTCTTATGCTTAAATTACTTTGAGTCATTTTACTTGATTTAGAAGATTTAAAACACTTTCAAACTTTTAAATGCAGACTGACCACCCAAATCAAGATTACATTTTATATCAGCTGGTATGTACAGGTGGGCAAGAGGTGGACAATGTATGAGCATGAGCTAGTATGAGAACAAGTTATTTGTGTTATGCTATATAAAAGAACAAAGAAGCAAATTACAAAAACAGTAGTAAATTAAAAATAATCTTTTTTCAGATACACTAAGTTTATTTAACATATTTAACAGGTTTTGTTGTTTGATTAACATTAATGATGGACAGGCCTATTTAATTGGGCTGCTGAATGCATGGACGTAACTGACAAATATCCAGTTATTACCCACCTGTTTACGTCCACTTAAGCCATAACCGACTGTATTCACGCGAGATACTCCACATGATGGACATTTAGACATCTGTGTGCACGTGTATTTGACTATTCAGACGCGTGGAAAACTGATCGCGCGCGCGACAGACAGAGAGAGAGAGAGAGAGCGAGAGAGAGAGAGAGAGCGCTTCTGTTGTGTGTCATTCAGCGCAATTCCGCCTATCCCTCCTTCACTAACTGCATGTAAATAACGAATTGTGTGATTGGATTGTAATTTTGTGCTACGACGATCTTCGACGACCATTTGGCTGTAAACTTAAATTATATTCAACTCGCCAAAGTGGCTAGTGGGAGTGGCTGTCATCAAGCCCTGCATGTAAGTGTTTTGACAGTGAGAATATTGATTACTGTAAATAATTAGAGCAATGTTATTAAAGCATAAATTGGTTTAATATAATTGTATAGTCCCTTCACATATTTGTTTTTTAAAATTAATTTTATTTTAGCAACCAGATATCACTTATTAGACTCAATAATACACCTCTTTGCGGATGTCTGCTTGCATGAGTAATATAAATAACACTCATTTAATTTTTGAGAGCATAAACATAACGCTGGTATCACATTCACTAACCTGTCGCTCTTTAAATTCTCTATACAAATCGGGATGTTTGGCAAGTTGGATGCTCCCTTCGCTTGCGTTATTTTGTAACGTATTTTGCAGACGGGCTTTGTGGTGTCCGTGGGCTTGCCCTGACTGTCGGCAATGTAAGCAAAATAATGCCATATTTTGCTTTGTGCATCTGCCGTTGCGCAGTTGACAGGAATAAACACGCACTCAATGTGCCTCAGAAGCAGCGCGCTGCACACACACTGCTCCCTGCTGTCGCACATTAGGAAATACAGCTGGCACTCAAAGTACCGGTACTAATAAAATGAAGAACCGTACCGTTTCTAAAAGCAGGGTATCGCGATACCTTTCTAGTACCGGTATATCGTGCAACACTAGTAGAGGTAGGAGAAGTTATTTTGATTAAAGATTATTTGGGCACATGAATTTTATAAAAATTATGATATACACAGATAAATCACTTATAATAAATATTGTAATATTCCTTAAAAAAAACAAGAGTTGTCCATTTTCATGGTGACTTTAAACAAAACCGGTTGAGAACCCTGTGAATAACCATGTAAATTTCAGCAATGCATTATGATCATATGATGTGCACAGGGGAATAAATATTTTTGGAAACAAAAGACCTGCTTGCTTTCAAAGCTGCATTGTTAATGCATACTTATGTCTTTTTTATCCAGTGCAGCGTGTCGTTTAAGAGCATAATGTTAGGTGATGTTCAGGCAGCTCGGAGGACTCTGCAGGCGAGATATTTGCGCTCTGTGTGTGTGCTTGAGCTCAAGTCACAGCAAGGTGCTGTTCCATTTACAGTCACTCTTTCTTTCTGCTCCTGTGAACTCTTTCACACACCTGTTTGTGCACGTCTGCTTGTGAATGCACTATGCACACACACAATGGATATCACAGGAAATGTCTGTGTTTATCGTCTGTCTGTATTATCAGGCTTTGTTGTGATCTATGTTTTGGATAATTTATCCATTGTATACACTGTATACATTGTATACAGGGACAAACTACTTGGAGCAACCTGGGGTTATATTGTAAAAAAAAGAAATTTCTTAATCAGTATTTTTCTTGTTTTCCACTAAAATAATTTAAAATGAATTAAAAAAAAAAAAAAGAAAAAAAAAAAGTATATATATATATATATATATATATATATATATATATTTTTGTTTTTTTTTTGTGGGGGGGGGGGGGGGGGGTTGTATTTTTTTTTTTAGGGGTTGTATCAACTAATCTAGTTGACTTTAACGACTTTATTCAACAATATCTAGTGTTGGGCTTTTTCAAAACACTGTTTCATGAAGCTTCAAAGCTTTACAAATCTTTTGTTTCGAATCAGTGGTTCGGAGCGTGTATCAAACTGCCAAAGTTACGTGATTTCAATAAATGCGGCTTCGTTATGTCATAAGTGTTTCGAAATTTCAATGCTTCACCACTGGGGCTGTTTGATACATGCTCCGGACCACTGATTCGAAACAAAAGATTCGTAAAGCTTCAAAGCTTCATGAAGCAGTGTTTTATTGTTGAATAAAGTCGTTATTTAGTTTTTTTGGTGCACAAAAAGTATTCTTGTTCCTTTATAACATTAAGGTTGAACCACTGTAGTCACATGAACTGTTTTAAATATGTCTTTAGTAGCTTTCTGGGCATTGAAAGTATTAATTGTCTTGCTGTCAATGCAGGCCTCACTGAGTCATCTGATTTTATCAAAAATATCTTAATTTGTGTTCTAAAGACGAACGAAGGTCTTACGGGTGTGGAACGACATGAGGGTGAATAATTAATGACAGAATTTTCATTTTGTGGTGAACTAACCCTTTAAGTTATACTTTTATGATCTGCAATTTAAATATTTTCAGTGTGCACATTTAATTTTCTGTTGTGTATTTGTCCTCTTAATATCATTTAAAATTGTTTTCAGCTATTAAAGAAAAGGTAATGGCTTTTTTTCACCATCCCATCCTCCAAATTAAACCGATTAATTACATCTGGAATCAGGCTTCGATGAACCTCTAATAAACATTAGAGCATCAGTGTGTTCAGGGGTGTCAGTGTTCATTTGCTCATCTCTGTCTCCATGTATCACCAAAGATCAGTTGAATTCTCATTCTGCACACTGAGAAAAAGTGAACGGACTGATTAAGAAACGCAATTACAGGAAGTAAATAACTTTCCAAGATCACATGTGAGTTTACTCTAGCAATGAGACTGGAGGTTGGGACTCGCACACACCTAGACACGCAGATACACACACCCGAGGGACCCCCCCCCCCAACCCCCCACCCCCCTTAATTACCACCCGCTCTGTTTGTCTGCGATAAACCCAATAGGAAGCAGATTTTGGGTGAAAAATAAGAAATCAAGAATTCCACTTTGCATTAAAGACTAATTATATTCAGTTTACTGTGCTTGGGGGTTAGAGGAAGGTTGAGAAATTGATATGTATGTGCGTGTGTGTTTGTATCTGTATTTGCATGCACACTGCCTTGAATACTTACACAGGACTCTCCCATACCCATCCTGATTAGTTTTTTAACCTGATGCCTAGCAAATCACACCTTGGTTATAAAGCAGATTTTAGAATAATTTTCATAATCATTTCATTAACATTCCGGTGTGTGAAAACAAACAGACAGGGAGTTAATTGATGTTTTTGTGCAATCCACTGATGATCCAGCCCCGAATTTGATAGCAACTTTTGTTATTCTTGAGTATTAGAGTTTGTGGTTACATCTACATTTGAATAGCATTCAATATTTATGTTTATCATAATTATCCAGTGAGTGCTGGAATCAGTTCACCTCTATAATCTAGTAATTAAAACTGGCCTATTGTACCTCATTTTTTTCTCTTTGACTAATGATTCTCAGTCTGATATGCTCCATCGTACTGCACAAAATACAGTCTAATGTTCTAGTCACAAACAGGATAGAGTTTATATAGGTTTAGGATAAATTTATAGCAACAATACTACAGTTTGGCATAGTAACTTACTTTTCATGCCATCAGTCAATTTGTCTGCATACTCAGAGAACGTATACAAGACAACAATGGGAAAAGCTTTTCCTTTGCATTTTTCGCATAAAGATGACACCATTGTCAAAAAGACTAAAAACGCTGTATTATGCTGCTAGGCAAGTAGTTGCTGGTGTCGCGTGCCAGGCGCATGGTCCAAAAGGGTTGTACCTAGTCTATTAATGAGGCATGGGTGTGTTTTGGGCGTAACATGCAATAAACCAATCAGAATGTCATCCCCCATTACCTTTAAAAGCCATGTGCGCTTGCCCCATGGCAGATTTATATTTACATGGTGGAATATAGACACTCTCAACCTAACAAGTCAGTTTAAATACATGTATGTATTGCCATGATTGGCCAAATAATTAGCCAATTTCATTCGTCATTATAGGTAATTCTGATACATGCAATGACTATCCATTATGACATGTACAAACCCGATTCCAAAAAAGTTGGGACACTGTTCAAATTGTGAATAAAGTCAGAATGCAATGATGTGGAAGATTCATATTTCAATATTTTATTCAGAATACAACATAGATGACATATCAAATATTTATATTTCATGGCATCAACACATCTCAAAAAAGTTCATGTTTACCACTGTGTGGCATCCCCTTTTTATAACAGTCTGTAAACGTCTGGGGACTGAGGAGACAAGTTGCTTAAGTTTAGGAATGTTGTCCCATTCATGTCCCATTCTATACAGGCTTCTAGTTGCTCAACTGAAAGGTCTTCCCTGAAAGAGACGACGTCTGGATGGGAGCATATGTTGTTCTAGAACTTGGATATACCTTTCAGCATTGATGGTGCCTTTCCAGATGTGTAAGCTGCCCATGCCACACGCACTCATGCAGCCCCATACCATAAGAGATGCAGGCTTCTGAACTGAGCACTGATAACAACTTGGGTTGTCCTTGTCCTCTTTAGTCCGGATGACATGTCGTCCCAGTTTTCCAAAAAGAACTTCAAATTTTGATTCGTCTAACCACAGAACAGTTTTCCACTTTGCCACAGTCCATTTTAAATGAGCCTTGGCCCAGAGAAAATGCCTGCGCTGCTGGATCATGTTTAGATATGGCTTCTTTTTTGACCTATAGGGTTTTAGCCGGCAACGGCGAATGGCACGGTGGATTGTGTTCACCGGCAATGTTTCCTGGAAGTATTCCTGAGCCCATGTTGTGATTTCCATTACAGTAGCATTCCTGTATGTGATGCAGTGCCGTCTAAGGGCCCGAAGATCACGGGCATCCAGTATGTTTTTCCGGCCTTGACCCTCACACACAGAGATTTTTTCCAGATTCTCCAGATAGCTCTCATGAAATCCAAAATGAGCCAATATTTGGCATGACATTTCAAAATGTCTCACTTTCAACATTTGATATGTTATCTATATTCTATTGTGAATACAAAAGATTTGTAAATTGTTGTATTGCTTTTTTATTCACAATTTGTACAGTGTCCCAACTTTTTTGGAATCGGGTTTGTAGGCATTTTTATCTTTATGTAAACAATAATAATCTTTTAGATTGTAATCCTTTTATTTTTAATATTTGGCATGTTTGTGTGCTGTTGCACGTCCCTGTGTGTGTAATAAGCAGAGTGTAGGTGTGTTGTGCACCCGCATATAGGTGCATATCACTAACGCGCCCTTTATACCAGGTTTTTGTTGGTCAATGGAGCAGTCGTTTTCAGTTGCCTCAAATAGCAAATAGAACACGTGTACTATGCATGCGCGTGACATCACCGTTTTCACAAATTCGTGTTTCTATTTACACGGAGACAACAACAATCTCATTTTCAAAAACTTCAAAAGTCAAAATGCAAACTTTCTTCAAAAGTTTGCATTTTCAGGTCCCCAAAATGCCATTGTTGTGTAAATGAATGGCCAAAATGCATAAAAGTTTTCCATTTTAGTTGAAAACGCTGATGTGTAAATAGCTCCTCAAGCTCCAGTTACTCCTGTTTTTTGCTAGTTTTGTGTTGTCCATAAGCAATTCAATGAGTTGTTATACCTGGAGGCTCACTCCAACCAGATTATTGTATCAGTGATTTGTTGACTTAAGAGCCCTGCATGTGAAAGCACATTTCTTCCACATAAGAAAACAAATCATGCTTTATTTAATTAAAACTTTGCGATTTCATGATCACACTAAGCCAAATCACGATTTCAGTTTAATTTCAGTTAATCGTGCAGCTCTAAATTAAGCTTGCACACAAACAAACACACAACAAATGCACAAACAAGCAACTCTCATGCACGTTAAACTGTAAGCTATTGCATGCGTGCTACTGTGGTAAATTTATTCATCACACAGACAGATTTTTTTGTACCATGAGCGACATATATGACATATATATATTAAAGCTCTGCCTTAATGTCATAATTATGACATAAAAAGTCAAAATTATGACATAAAAAGTCATGTATGAGGATAAAAAGTAATAGTTGTGAGATAGGTCAAAACTGTGAGATAAAAAGACATGAAATAAAAATCATAAAAATGATTTGCTTTGGTTACAAATTGGACATTGCTATTATCATCTCTTGGAGCAGGTCTTGATTTCCACAGTTCGAAATAACAAGAAATAATTTTTTTACATTTTTGTGAAATGTAGAGGTTGTTATGCATAAAATAGTGAAGTCAAAGTAAATGTTTCCCAAAGTGAAAATACTTTGTTAAAAGACTTTTAACTATGCTGTGGCATCACAACTTACCACCCTGTTTTTTTTTTTTTCTGTCTATTTTGTATTTTTCATAAGGAATTTTAAGAGATAAATATCAGACTCCATCAAATCTCCTGCAATA
Organism: Chanodichthys erythropterus; assembly: GCF_024489055.1. Classification (NCBI taxonomy): domain Eukaryota; kingdom Metazoa; phylum Chordata; class Actinopteri; order Cypriniformes; family Xenocyprididae; genus Chanodichthys; species Chanodichthys erythropterus. The sequence goes on along the minus strand of NC_090232.1, from coordinate 11,573,678 downwards.
AAGGAGCAACCTCCAAGCAATCTCACTCGAGTTCTGATTGTGCCTGTATTGTGCAAAATTTTTAAATAGAAACTTTGATAACTACATATCGATTGAGCTGGACATTTCAGTGCCGACATGCCTTCATTAATGTCTTCATTCTTTATATTCAGTTGATTTCTGCATGACAACACACTATGCACACTGTTTATCCTCTTGCATGACTGCACAGACATACACACACTCATTCAAATGAAGATTGCTTTGGTCTTCCCTGATGACAACGGCACGGCTGCCACCAGTCTCTGACCTATATTTCAGCATTTATTTATGCTCCCTCTTTCCTTCTGTTTGTGTCTCGCTCAATCTCTTTCAGTCTCTCCTCGCCTCGCCTGCCACCCTTGCTGTCCATCTGTCCCCCTAGCAAATACTAATAAGAAAACCTAATAGGAAATATTGAAATTTAAAGTAATGGCTATTGCATCGAGAAGGACAAAAAACACGATACTTTCATTATATAACAAATAGAAGGTGTCTGTATTTATTTGTTTGATTGATTTTAATTGAAACGTTTCTTAACATTGCCCAAGACAATATACTACTTTTATATAGAAAACAATGTTATGATATTTTAATATAAATCACTGAATCACTTTCATTTATTGTGCCAAAACAATCCATCTCAATATCCAACAAGAGAACAGTCATTATTTACACATAAGACAAGAAGTAATGCTGCCTTCAGGACATGTTGGAATGATCATATGCGATGAGCGCACATGAATGTCACCAAAATGTCATAAACACGTGTGGAAAACTCAGGATTCTCTTTGAGCCCTGACTTTTCAAGTTAGGGGCCTGTGAATTAAAGAATCGTAGTGAAAGAAAGTGGATTTTGTTTGAAAATTCACAACAAAACTGTCCAGAGTCCATTTTACTGTAATTCCAACTAAAATCACTTCATGTAATTTACAAACTTGTAAGTAGGAACTTGCCAGGAGTACTTGAAGGCAGGATGTGATGAATATCTGAGTATTTATTGTGTAATGTATATCCATATTTTGAGTCTAACATGCAGACAAGAGGAATAACTCCTGCCAGTGGCAACTAGGTCAGCATTCATTTAGTTTTTTTAGTTTTTTTGTAAGACAGAGCGTTTGTTAGTGACAATTACAGTGTTTTGGGAGCAACTTTCACATTGGCCTGCCTGTTCTGATCAATCCCAGCAACCCACTTTCTTTGATCTAACCATTCGCTTATGAGGAGTGCTGCAATGGAGCAGATATGTGCTTTTGTCAAACACTGCCGAATATGCATCAAAGGTAAGTGTGGCTTGAAGAGAAGAGAGGAAAGAAAGATTTTGTGTTTTTTACATTTTCTCTGTCATCTAATTAGCACAGCTAGTCTTCTTGGGCTAAAGGAAGAGACATAATGAAAGAATTGGGTGTAGACAAATTGAAAAAGGACATACAGTAGATATATTTCCTGTTTACACTGCATCTCAGATGCGTCTCCTTTATTTTTTACTCTGAGGCAGAGTCGTCCATTCTATTGTTCCTAATATACAGTATATGTTGCTGTTTTAATTACTATGTTAAATTAACTTTGGATCTGCATGTTTCACATGATATCTGTTATTGCATGTTGAATGTAACCAAAAAAAGTTTAAAACTCTTGTTTTAGTAGATGACTGCCAGGTGACAGGAAGCATATTTTTTTTTATACTCCAAATGCTACAAGCATCCAAATGCTTTTTTTTAATAATTAGGTTGTAGTAACTTAATTAAATTGTCTTGATAACTTCGGAAATTAGGCAGTGGATTTCTAGTTTCCAGCATGCTTTGCATAGGACTGGATAAGGAGAATAAATGATTTTTTACTGAAGGAAATACCTGTTAGTGTTTAATGCTGTTATGTCTGACATTTAAAAGAGTTTCTGTAATGTTGAAGTTTTTGTGATTACCATTGTGCAGAGTAGATATGAAGGTAAACACTACATTGACTCCATAAGCAATGACTGCACCAATGCCAGTGACAAGTAAATTCTTACTTGTTCTTTGAATATACATGTTAAATAAGCTATGTTATTCTACGGGGCTGTTGACTGCTCGAATCTGATTGGTTGACCAACGTTCTAAGGTGTGCAATTATTTTCAGGGAAACACACAGCTAAAGTAGTTCTTGTAGTTCCATATCACTACGCCAAATGATTTCAGTTATTTCAATAGGTCCTACAGCCTACAACCACAAAAGAAACCGCTCTTTCAGACGTACACACGTCATGTACTGTATAGTACGGACACACACTGGCATAGAAATGTTTTGTCAGAGCTGCTCTGATGAATTAATCAGTAAAATACTTTCTAAAAACTAATTCAGGGGACCTTTAGTCATTACTTAAATATATATATATTGTGAAATAAAAAGATTCGATATACTATCATGACTTGTCATAGTTTAACATTTTCAGTTAATCAAAAATGTATTTAATTTTAAGTTCTGTTAATGTAAAATGCAATCTGATGACGTGTAAACGTGTTTAATTGTTTTGAGTTGTATGAACACTTCTTTTAATTTAGACAAACTTAAGTTAAGTGAAACTGGGCTCGGATTTATATTTCCCATCATTCTTTGCCCATGGCACTTGAAAGGGAGAGTAAATGCTAAAATTAAGTGTTATATAATGTTTTTTTGCACAAGATTAATGGTAAGGGAGATTTAGTAGTAATTAGTGTTTTGTTATGCTAATTTAGAAGAGTTTCTGTTAATGTGGGTTTTTGGAGATTTACCATCAAGTTGACAAGCGTTGCTTGGTAAGTTCATGTTACAAATGTGTTTTATTGTGGCAAAAAAACGTCTTCACCTTACTTAAAACATTATGTTGGATCAGCTCAAAATATTGCTTTGAATTAATGTAATTCTCCCAATTGGCTTAAGTTAAAAATTCTAGTGGAAAACGTTAACATATATTTTTTTTTTTTAGAGTGTAGTTTAGCAACTTAAAAGACACATGACATTTCTCACCAGTGAGGTAATAACTGTGCGGTTCTTGAGGTAGATAAACTTATAGTTTCGCTATTAGTAGAAACACTGCTGCCATGAGAGACGCACTGATAAATTAATGCTTATTCTCTCTCTCTCTCTCTCTCAACTGTGTTAATAACTGTATTATCTGTATTATTCTGCTATCAAGGCTCAAGCTTGGGATGAGATGCGTAAGGAATTAGTCCCACACACAAGAGTGTTTTAAGGACAAAAACCTGAAAATGTCTTGAAATACAACATCGGAACAGGTCTTGAGGTGTGGTAACCGTAGTATAAGCGGAATAATTGACTCCGGGCCGCCAAATTCTCAGAAAATAATGCACACCTGAGGTGTAACGGCCACTCAATTTAACGTGTGTGAACAGTCACTCTGGTTCCACCTCCGGTGTGCATTATTTTCTAAGAATTCAACAGCCTGGAGTCAATTATTCCTTAGCATGTGCTATGATAGCTGTTGATTTTAACTGAAATAGATCAAATGAATTGGTTCCAGGTCTATAACTCTAGTAGTTGGAGGAACTTCATTTTTTGAGTAATCAACTTAAAAATTTGTGTTTATGCTACAAATGATTAAGTTCCTCTAACTCAATGAAGTAGGCTTGCTGGTTGAACATAAATTCACTCAAAGTTGTTCTAACAAATAAATCAATGCAAACTGTAACGTTCATTTTTTGTTGTTGAGTCAACACTTTATTTTTAGAGTGTATTTAGTGCTGTGCACTTGTCAACACATGTGATCACATACAGTAACATTTAGTGTAAACTCTAATCCTGATGCATCCCAGACAACAAATAATGTAGGATCAAGGATGTAAAAACTTATAAAAAGTTGCTCCTTAATCACTGCATAATTTTGGATAAAATGCAGTATTTTTTTTCTAAAGAACTATAGCAAGCCTTATCCATCTGTTTTCAGAGCAGAGCCTTAAATATCTGATTCCATACTTGGTTCTCCCAGGTGAGGAGGAACCCAGTGAGCATCACCATGACAACAGCTCCCAAACAGCAACTGCAGGAAGATTGGGATGCAGCTGTTGAATCTAACAGAAGCATTTTAAGCACGACAACTCATAAATGTCTAGGCCAGGCAATGATCTGTCACTATATGCTTGTATTAGCACTTGTGATAAACAGATCAGGGACTCTTACATCATTCTTAAGAAAAAGAGAACAGTCATTCACCTCCACAAAGGTAATGTTTCCTCTCCAAACTAAATCCTTCACCAGATCCATCAATGTGCTTTTCCATTCAGTAGGCAGGCATTTCATTATGCTTAAAGAATACAAATAGAAAGCTATTGAAATGAATAGATCTTCATGGTCTTTCTTGAAAAGACATTTCTGAGCTTGATTCGATCATCTAAAATGTTTGATTTTATCTACGTATAATTGAGACTTTGAGTTTATATCTTTATATATAATATAATTGATTACCATAGCTAATCAGATAAATTTAAAGGTGCCGTAGAACCTGTTTTCAAAAGATGCAATATAAGTCTAAGGTGTCCCCTGAATGTGTCTGTGAAATTTCAGCTCCAAATACCCCATAGATTTTTTTTTTTTTTTAATAAATTTTTTTAACTGCCTATTTTGGGGCATCATTAAATATGCGCCGATTCAGACTGTGGCCCCTTTAAATATCTGTGGCCCCATTAAACACTGCTGTAGAGATTTATAAAGAATGAAGTTGTGTTTATGAATTATACAGACTGCAAGTGTTTAAAAAATGAAAATAATGACAGTCTCGTCTCTGTGAATAACAGTACATTAGCAACTTGCTAACGAAACATTTGGAAAAACAATTTACAAATATCACTAAAAATATCATGATATCATGGATCATGTCAGTTATTATTGCTCCATCTGCCATTTATTGCTATTGTCCTTGCTTGCTTACCTAGTCTGATGATTCAGCTGTGCACAGATCCAGACGTTAATACTGGCTGCCCTTGTGTAATGCCTTGAACATGAGCTGGCATATGCAAATATTGGGGGCGTACATATTAATGATTAATGTTATGTTCAGATTCGCCTGTTCTTCGGAGGTCTTTTAAACAAATGAGATTTACATAAGAAGGAGGAAACAATGGAGTTTGAGACTCACTGTATGTCATTTCCATGTACTGAACTCTTGTTATTCAACTATGCCAAGGTAAATTCAATTTTTAATTCTAGGGCACCTTTAAATAATTTTGTAGTTTGACAATGAACACTCTGCAAAACACAGCTATACAGCAGTGGTCAAAACAATACACCCAAACAGATGAAGAAACCTATTCAGACATTCACAAACACAGAGCTGAACTCAACACTCTCCTCCCTCCACTCACAGCAGAACAGGAGACAAATAGACGAGACAGTACAAACTACAAATGCTGAACATTTCTTGAAATAATATTTTCTGGATGTTCAGGTTCTTCCTCTCAGTCTTTATTGGTTTCTTAACATTCATAAAAGTTGATTATGCCAGTTGTATCGTAACTGTATAGATTATTATAGTTCTAATAGCGGGGCACATTTTAAAGCAGTGTTACAACGAACCCTATCTGTGCAACTGGAATTTAAACCTGGTTAGTGTCTTCTGCTAGTTAGTGAAACATTAAAGAATTACCCAAACTGCTAAACAACAGATTGGAGATTAAAATAATATCAGATTTGTCTAATTTTAAATAAAAACAAAAAATATAGATGAAAAATTAGCTTAAGTAAGAAATTTACTTTTGCTACTGTTAAATAAGTGTTCAGTGATATCTTCCAAAAATTTTAGAATTTTGGAACAATTGTTTCTCTATATATTGTCAGTATGGCAACTAGTCAATATGCTAAGTTTCTTCATGCTAGCGTGTGTGGAAGTATTTAAACCACGTGTGTTACAACTAACCCCACATTAGTTTGTGCCCCGCTCTCCCCTAATCTATTTCTGGCATAGAAAGATATGGTTGGAGTAGTGCGCTAGAATGTGTCAGCATAAGTGTGTTCCAAAGCTGTGTTGGAAAGAGTATGCAAAAAGTCCCCAGATGGTCTACTATTTCCGATAGATTTTTGCAGTGTGGATCCATTCGCGGCTAATATTGGCCACAACCCATTGCGCATTAGAGGAGCATTTGGTTCAGAAACATAAGGAGCCCCGGACATGACATGCAGGAATATAGTTGTGCGCACAATTTACTAATTTGATACCTCGATTTACTAAAACGTGCACTTGATTTACTATTTCGATCCCTCGATTCATAAGTCATGCACGTGATTTATAAATGGCATGATTTATAAATCGAGGGAACAAAATAGTAAATCGTGCGCACAATTTAATTTTTTGTCTTGCATGTCATGTGCAGGGCTCCGGAGAAACACAAATAAAACCTACCTGTTAAAAAACTACAAACATGGCGGATGTATTTGACCGAAGGATAATTAGAGAGTAATGCTGCCAGCATTCTGATGTAGAACCTGGAAGCTTTGGAGAATGACAGGGTAGAAGAAATATGAATAAAGTCGTTATTTTTGTTTTGTTTTTGTGCACAAAATGTATTCTCGTTGCAACATTAAGGTTAAATCACTGTAGTTACGTTGACTATTTTAGCAATGTCTTTACTACTTTTCTGGACCTTGAATGTGGAAATTTCATTGCTTTCTGTCATCTCAATAGCAAAAACTGTTCCAATAAACTTGAATTCACCCTAAATAATAATATATTGTAATCATTAAGAAAATGCCAAAAATATCCTTAAGCATTTCATTCAGTTTTACAAAGTAATATTAAAAATACATTTAATTAAAAAACAAACAGTTTTCTTACAATGAGACCCAACTCCATTTAAAAATCTATATTTCAGAGCAATATAGCCTCTCATGACACTGTATCTGTCACTCTAGATTTGCAAAGCTTTTGCAAACATGTCAATCACCAAATTCCCGCAATGAGTGCTGATGATTACCTCAGTGAACACGGGACAACGACACCCCTCGCCTGAGTAAGCATCTTCAAAACAGCTTCTTACAGAATCGCTGATCAGCCGCAGAGGAAAGAATGGGAAAACAAGAGGCCCACCGCAACTTTTCCTTCTAAGTTGCAAACCACGTCAAGTGAATGCTTATTTATAGAAAACTCTTTATTCAGGCTTTCTGCTGTGATAGCATTCTGAATTATAGATGTGATCCGATGTATTCAACGGGGAATGTTAACCTCTTCTTTTTGGAGTGAAGTGTAAATATTTAGAGGAATACCACGATCCAGCATTCTCTGGAATGTTGAAAAAACCCAAGTGAAATGGAAACACAGGCAGTGTTATGTTTGACAGCTTGTGTGTTGTTGCTGTACCATTGATCTGCTGATATCTTTTGAATTGTGATAGCAAAGAAGATTGTTACATATAAAATTGGGACAACAGCCACCCTTTAGGAAAATGACATAATGAACTTTTATAAAAAAAGTCCCCAAAAAGGCCTGATATATTTCAGACAGGATTGCCACGTCATTTTGAACAAAATTTGGCCAAAGTGAAAGTCATTTGGAGTTCATCTCAGTGGTTTGAAACATCTCGCCAGTGTGAACTTTCGGAGAAAACTTTACGCTATGGTTGCTAAACTTCTGTTTACTACTGAACAAAGAACGAAAAAGAACTTCCCCTTTACTGTACTGTTGGGAAGGTCCAAGATTAGCCAATTTATTGTGATTGTTGATAATTTTACTTTAATTTAAAATCAATAAAAAATTACTCTCAAAACACTTAATATGAAAAGGGGTGATTTAAGGGCCGTGTCTGCAAATATTTAAAGATTAAAATTCTTATTTCTTAGTAAAAATGAAATCTTAAATAGTCTTTTATAAATGTAATTTTTTCAACCAATTGCTGATTCACACACACACCCACACACACAACATTGGATAAGACCATAGGCAAATATTGAAATCAAATATGCCTTGAAGCCTTTCCTTCTTTGAAAAATGGCATTTTTCATTTTTTTCCCAACAAAAACAAGGTATTTTAGTTGTGTGAGGATCCAGGAAGTTGTTCTATACATCTCCCTCTGCTGTTTGATCATCTTACGCACACCCACCCACAGAGCCTCATCTGGATTCATACAGGCATATGATTTTGGAACTATGTCAGAAATCAAAAGAATATTTAAGGGGCTTGAGATGCTGCTGATGAGTGCAGTTTGGATTTATGCCTTCATTCAAAGACAAATAATTTTGCAAGTCTCTGCTCCTTTGAATCTTTAAAAAAAGGAAAGCACCCCAGTCGAGGGGGCAGGAAACGGTTTGGGGGAAAAATTAGGTTATAGCAAAACGTTGGGGTTTCTGCAGCTGTTGTGTGATTTGCCGCTTACCGCTTATGCTGTGAGAAACTTTTAAAATTTAACTTTTCTAATAATGTGGCCTTTGTCAGAAGCGATGAAGATGGAGTTGATGACCTTCTGGAATTATACATCCCTATTAGATTAAACAAAAATGTAAATTGACCTTCTTGTGAAGTTGGTTATCTCTGTATAAAGTGCATTAATGCCATACTCACTTTCTTTATTGAAATATCTATGCGTTCGGGATCGTTGCTATGTGGCCTCACCCACATTTTGTTAGGCTTCAGCTCATAGAGATGCACTGACATTCTACAGTGTAATTGGCTTCTACCATTTATTATTCCTGCAAACCATGATACATGCAGCATGTTGTAGTTGGAATGAGGTTCATTTGTTTTTAAAAAATGCACTTAGTTAAATATGCTAAAATGAAAATCATACCACATGTTTTGGATTGACTTTAGTTGGACATCAGTTGCTAAAAAGTTTATATATCTAGCAATTTTTAGATTTATAGGGATATAACATCTATAACTCATTTCTGAAGTGTGTGCATGATTAAAGCTTGTTTCATATTGTCTGCAAAAACGGCATGTAAGTTTTACACTTATTCAGTTGTCTTGGTTCTTAGTTTCGTTTTCATGAACTGTTAGAGCCCATCTACATGGAGACACGTTTAGCTGTATATGTAAAAATGTTTTATCATATCTGCGTTTCATCCAGACAGATTCGGCATTTTGGGAGCCTGAATTTGCTATTTTTTGAAACCGGGTCCCAGAGTGGATAAATTTGAAAATGACGCCCTTGCGTTTTTGTGTGTACAACCAATCCATATATTTTGTGAAACGATGATTTTATCACCTAATGTCTCGACCCCTCAAGTCGCATACTCCATAGTCTTCTTCTCCGTTTTTAGTGTATCTCTGTGGCAGAATTACAGCGCCACATGATGTTTGGTCATACTGCGCCCTATGCCCGTCTATGCCGTCCGGTACATGGGTTCCACCTCGGGGGGTCTTCACTGCAGCTTTGTCGCGGCCATCGATCGTTGTCATGGCCGCTGTGGGATTCCATCCTGGCTGGACTCTGAGATTCCACCTGGCTTCCCCTGCTCTAGGCTTCTCCCTGGCTCCTCCCACATCCTCCCACCGTTATCTACTCCATGGTTTTATCTGCCTCCTGTCACCATCCCTTTGCCATCCACCTCTTAAGCCTCCTCCTTCTCCTCTCCACGCCATGAGGTTGCACCTTCCAGGAGGAGGTGTTCTGTTACACTTAATTGTGTTGGATCTTAGTTTCGTTTTTCATTAACTTTTAGTGTTTTCATTAGTCACATGTGTTCCTTTGTTTGAGTTTCCCGCCACTCATCAGTTTCCATAGACACTAATCTTCTCAGCTGTTTGTGATTTAGTTCATCATGTGTATTTAGGTTCCTCACCTTCACTCATTGTTTGTCTGGTCTCATTTGTGAAAGCGTATTGCTACTAGCTTCTGTTATTTGCCTGCTGGACTATCATTAAACTCTGCATTTGAACTTTATCTTCATTGCTGTGTGTTTGCTAGCAACATTGCTAAAATTAAGCAGCTCATATTTTGTATATTGACTCTTTACCCGCTATTGGCGAGTTTTTCCGGCAATTCATGTTTTCACTGTTATATGGTAAGGGGCGCTATTACAGATCTTCTGAAAGAGTACAAAATCTCCGGATCAAAACAGGCGAAGGATATTCATATTGGATATTCATAAAACAAAATATTCTGGGGGCCATGAATGTTTTGCGAAAATGACCAAAAATGCTGCCGCTGACTGGCAACTTTTTAAAAAAAAAAACTCTGGTGGGGAAAGAGTTAATATGTTACATGCTGCACACGTACCAGTATACTCTACAAAAAAAAAAAAAAGGTTCTTTATTGGCATTTATGGTTTTGTGCAAAAGGTTCTTTATAGTGGAAAACAACTTTTCAGGTTATTAAAATGTTCACACAAAGAAAAAAAAATGGTTATATTAAGAAATATTCCCCGAAATGTTCTTTGAAGAACCTAAATTGGTTCTTCTATGTCAACGCTGCAAAAAAACCCTTTTGGAAACTTTATTTTTTAAAAGTGTAGCATAGTTCCAAAAAGAATTTAGGAGCTGAGACCACTGAACTCAACAAAAACATTTATATGTTGCACTATAGACCTATTTAACAACAACTTATAGAAACACAGGTTTTTATAAACTACTCACCCATTTTTTGAAGAAAGATGCAGTGACAGTCATGCAAACAGCAAGCAAGGGAATCCTGATGATTTACAGCAGTTTATATCTACACTTGCTTCTGTGTAAATTCATTACCGTTTCGATTTTACCATTTCAATTTTGGATCTTTTATGGTCATTATTAAAAGAAATAGTCAATGTAGTAACCCAGAAATGACTTTATTTTCTATTTACAGCTGCAGTGTCAGTGTTAAACATACTGCTTGTTTGAAAGATGATATCCTTGAAATGGATTTGTATGTGCCCTTATACTCTTATCTGATTTCCAAATGCTGCTCTCAGCCCATGTGGTCCTCCTTGGCCTCAAGTCCTCACTTAGCCTCATGAGCTGTTGGGTAGTAGTCCACTGTGCAGACTTCACAAAATGGAGCATCAAGGGCGAATCATAGCAGTAAAAGGGGCTTTTATGAGCACTTACTGAATCATAAAATGACAAATGAGACCCTACGGTTTTGTGGACTAGAGCACAAGAGTAAAGATCATATGACCTCAAGTTCACATTAAGTGTATGAATTGGGAAAGGACCATTGTTTTAATTTCCTCAAACTGTCCTTTTCATAGAGCAGATCAGAAAATAGTTTGTATACTTTTTAGGGCTTTCATTTTAACGTTAAATTAATGCAATTGTAACTGAGGCAAGCGAGTATGAGCTGTGCGTGTAAACTGTGGTCTTTAGTGTCCTTGTTAGCATGCCCATCTCCCATGTCAGAGACCAGTCTGAATCCCGCTTGGAGTGGGTCGAGTAGGACCAGTTACATTTGGTGCCGTGACCCGGATGGGAGTGAGGTTTAGGGATGAGTGTAACGGAGGCAAGCTAGCATGAGCTGTGCATGTAAACCTCACTCCCCTGGCCTCAAGAGATCTGCTGGCGACTGAAGGTAGAGACTGCGGTCTTTAGTGTCCTTGTTAGTACGCCCACCTCCCATGCCAGAGACGCTGGTTTGAATCCCACTTGGAGTGGGTCGAGTACCAGTTACATTTGGTATCATGACCCGGATGGGAGTGAGGTTTAAGGGGTGAGTATAACGGAGGCAAGCTAGCATGAGCTGTGCATGTAAACCTCACTCCTCTGGCCTCAAGAGGTGCGCTGGTGACTGACGCTAGAGACTGTGGTCTTTAGTGTCCTTGTTAGCATGCCCATCTCCCCTGTCAGAGACCAGTTTGAATCCCGCTTGGAGTGGGTCGAGTAGGACCAGCTACATTTGGTGCCGTGACCCGGATGGGAGTGCGGTTTAGGGGGTGAGAATAACTGAGGCAAGCTAGCATGAGCTGTGCATGTAAACCTCACTCCCCTGGCCTCAAGAGATGTGCTGTCAACTGACACTAGAGACTGTGGTCTTTAGTGTCCTTGTTAGCATGCCTATCTCCCATGTCAGAGACCAGTTTGAATCCCGTTTGGAGTGGGTCGAGTAGGACCAGTTACATTTGGTGCCGTGACCCGGATGGGAGTGAGGTTTAGGGGTGAGTGTAACGGAGGCAAGCTAGCATGAGCTGTGCATGTAAATCTCATCCACCTGGCCTCAAGAGATGTGCTGTCAACTGACACTAGAGACTGTGGTCTTTAGTGTCCTTGTTAGCATGCCTATCTCCCATGTCAGAGACCAGTTTGAATCCCGTTTGGAGTGGGTCGAGTAGGACCAGTTACATTTGGTGCCGTGACCCTGATGGGAGTGAGGTTTAGGGGTGAGTGTAACGGAGGCAAGCTAGCATGAGCTGTGCATGTAAATCTCATCCACCTGGCCTCAAGAGATGTGCTGGCGACTGACGGTAGAGACTGCGGTCTTTAGTGTCCTTGTTAGTGCGCCCACCTCCCATGCCAGAGACGCTGGTTTGAATCCCACTTGGAGTGGGTCGAGTACCAGTTACATTTGGTGCCGTGACCCGGATGGGAGTGAGGTTTAGGGGTGAGTGTAACGGAGGCAAGCTAGCATGAGCTGTGCATGTAAGCCTCACTCCCCTGGCCTCAAGAGGTGCGCTGGTGACTGACGCTAGAGACTGTGGTCTTTAGTGTCCTTGTTAGCACGCCTGTCTCCCATGTTGGAGACACCGGTTCGAATCCCGCTTGGAGTCGGTCGAGTACCAGTTACATTTGGTGTCATGACCCAGATAGGAGTGAGGTTTAGGGGTGAGTGTAACGGAGGCAAGCTAGCATGAGCTGTGCATGTAAACCTCACTCCCCTGGCCTCAAGAGGTGCGCTGGTGACTGACGCTAGAGACTGTGGTCTTTAGTGTCCTTGTTAGCACGCCTGTCTCCCATGTTGGAGACACCGGTTCGAATCCCGCTTGGAGTGGGTCGAGTAGGACCCGTTACATTTGGTGTCGTGACCCGGGTGGGAGTGAGGTTTAGGGGTGAGTGTAACGGAGGCAAGCTAGCATGAGCTGTGCATGTAAACCTCACTCCCCTGGCCTCAAGAGATGTGCTGTCAACTGACGGTAGAGACTGCAGTCTTTAGTGTCCTTGTTAGTGCGCCCACCTCCCATGCCAGAGACGCCGGTCGAATCCCGCTTGGAGCAGGTCGTGTAGGACCGGTTACACAGCTAATTAGAAGGAATTTCTTAATTATAATGACATCTACTTGGCACAGTTTGACAAACTTGTTTGCAAAATAGGTTTCTGTGAACTGATTGTCTTCAATTACATGGAAATAAAACAAATATATGAATGTATTGACTTCTACTCCCACTTTTTATATGATTTACCAGTCTGCCAAAATAATGTAATGTCTTCATTTGAGGTTTATTCTCAGTCGATGTTGATTATATACAATTAATTCATTTGATTGATTCATACAAAGCATGTTCAGTTAAACAAACAGCCGTAAATCATTTTACTTTTCTGTTTTATTTGAATAAACAGAACCCTTTCTATTATAAAACCAAGTTTCTGTTGTCCTACCTCGGTATGTGCACTTTTTAAATGAGCACTTTTCACACTTCAGCCCCATGATCGAGTCAAGCCGTACTCTGATATTTCACAGGTTTGTGATAAATGAGTGGACGGCAGCGTGCTTCTCAGACAGTCTGTCGAGAACATAGAACGAAGACCCCTAGAGAGACTTGTGAAATACTAATGAGCAGGGAGACTTTCAAAATACAAAAGCAGAGGCAGACAGACTTGAGCTGCAGGGACGAGTGGGAAAGACAGAGAAGAACAGGGCGGAGGAGAGGCTGCTGGAGAGCTTTCTTAAAAAACCCCATTCATCATACAGGCAGCAGGCTTCAGTTCAGTAAACAGAAAGGCGAGCATGTTTGTGTGAGGCCGTATGTGTATTATGTGTTTGCGTGCGTGTGCATGTGCACGCGTGTGACACGGAGAGTGATGAATGGGATGATTTGCATGGAAATGTTTTGCCACGGATCCTCAGCTCAGTATGCTGCCAGTGCTGTTCATTGCTCACCTGTTGTTTTTGTTGTGACTGGCCTGTGCCCTGTGATTAAATGTATGTAGGCTAGTTTCAGCAAACACTTACTAATAATGTGTATATTATGGCCAACTTTATGATATATAAATGTCCATTATTTTTTATAATGTGTAAACAAAGTAGTTTGCTTTGCTGTGTTTGTTATTAAAGCAGAATAAGTGCATTTCTAAACAGTTTCCTTTCCTTAAGGTTTCTGCTTAACATCATTTGGATGTGACTATCTATAAGCCATTCTAGCATTTTTTCTGTCATTCTAGTAAATTCAATTCAGACTTAAAAAAATTTATGTCTTGAATGCACTTTCGATTAAAACAAGATAAAATTGCATGACTATAAATTATTATTACCTAAATGATCTAAAAGTCTGTAAAGAGAAGCCACAGATTGTGCTCTTTAAGGACTTTTAAGTGTGATTTTTTTTTTTGCAACATAAGTTGCTACAAACCAACAACCATGCCACATTCAAAGTTACATAAACCTTTAATACATATACCTTTCTTCCCCATTCTGATACTCAAATTGCACTTCAGCAGATTGTATTGACCTTTGCTGCATGTACTATTTTTATGAAGGAAAGTACATACATTTTAGTGTGCAACAGAATAGTAGGCAAGCTTTGGGACATATTTGTCATAATTGCGTCTTTAACAGACAGCTCTGACGCTTAGTTACGTGCATCCTGTCATTATTTAAACTGCCCTGTCAATCATCTTGACAGTTAAAATCCTCCACATTTAATGTAATTTCCTACCGTATTGGAGAGAAATGTAGTAGCATGTTGATCTACCAGTTATGGTTATTTCATGCAATGAACTGCATAATGATGCATTTCAAAGTTAATGACCAAACGTATCTTTATAAAAGTTCGCAATGCTGTTGCAGATGAAATATAATGTGGATAACTTTGAATAAATGTATTTTCTTCAGGTTAGATATTGATTATTAATCACTCATACCCTTGTATCTAAACCTCTCCTAACCGCTGGTCTGGCACATCTGCCATGTTTTTAGTTTTTTAACACTTTTTATATGTGTTTGTAGTTCTAATCGAATCTTTGTCCAATATGCAAGGGGTTGTGGGCAATATTATCCGTTAGAGTGTGCACGGATCTGCACATCAGAATCTAACTTCAAAAAGTAGACCATCAGGGTATCTTTGCAATACTTTAAACATACTATGGCTGAATCCCAAATGGCACCCTAAACACTCGCGGTCTTCCTACGAGTCCGCGCTTTCATGATGTAACGCCGTTTTGACTGTCGGGAAGAGGTCTGCCGCAGAGCTCACACCACTGTGGGCTCAGCAAAGGCAACGCTCGCGAGCACCCGCTTAAAATTGACAAATGGGACACCCTACAGTCTCGTGGACTTAACTGGTGTACCTAATAAAGTAGCTGATATCCTTTCACAATACTTTTTCCACTCTCCAGTTCAGTTGGTGGCTAGTGATGGGCAGATCAAGGCTTCGCAAAACTCTGGCCCTGTCCCAAATGGCACACTTCATGTGCACTGTCGGACTTGTGGACTTACAATGGCCGCTGCGTAGGGTGTCCCATTCGTCATTTAAGCTTAAAGAAGGCTGCTCGTGAGCGCCGCCTTTGCGGCTGCTATACGCCCTCGATGCACACTTCTGCTGAGCTCGCAAGACTGTGAGCTACGCAGAGGACTTTACCCGGCAGTCAAAGTGGCATTACGTCATGAAAGTGTGGACTCAGAGGAAGACCATGAGGGTTTAGGGTGCCATTTGGGACAGGGCCACTGAAGGCAGTTGAAGCAAATGTGCCATAATGTGTCGAGGCTTCGCAACAATCTGACACCCGCCTCCACTGTGACCCCTAGTGGTCAGAACAGTGTAAATGCAACAAAACTCAGTCCAAACATGCATAAAAACACTTTTTACAAATCTATTGCAAATGTTTTATTGAAAGTAAAATCTATTAAATGCAAATTAACTAATCACCTAATAAGATTAAATATAGAGTGTTCTTTTATCAATTTTCAGGGCTTGTTTTGTTTGTTCCGTGGCTCAGCTAAACAGGCCAATAAGAGATTAATAACTACCATTATTAATTTGAATTATTCTAATGTCTAATTAAAACACCTACAAATGTATAAAACTGATCAGAGATCTGGTAAAACCATAGGGTAAACCCACAGACCTTTGTTCAGTTGTTCTCAGTGAATCTGCATGATTCATGGGTTCACTTTATCATCGCCCTCTACCAGTGAACCATTGAAATTTTGAAGTGTTTCGAAACATTTAGAAATAGTTATGACATAACGAAGCCTTGTTTACTGAAATCACGTGACTTTGGCAGTTTGATACATGCTCCGAATCACTGATTAGTGACAGTAATGCACCAAAAGCCTATGCAATGAAGAAGCAGACAACAGGCTCTATGTGCTTTATATGCTGTAGGCTTTATATGAGTAAGTGAACTAAATGCTTTTTGGATCAGATATTTGCATATTGTGAAGTTTTAAATATTTTAAGGAAGTTCTGTATAATAATAAAAATGTCTATGGCACAGCTAGATGTCTAGGAACAACTGCTTCTACTGGTTGGGAGTTTTTCCGTTGTGTTGTGGTCTTTTCATTGTGATGCGCAGCTACGGCCCACCATATTATGTAGACTACTACTTCAAATCGAGTGCAAAAATTCACACCGTTGATGAAATAATTGATTTTTCAGTGTAGGTAGATTAAAAAAAAAAATAAAAAATATTGTTTGTTTGGCAGAAACACTCACCAAATAAGCACAATTATGTGTCTGAGACAGACATTCCAGACATCAAGCTGCTGATACTTAATGAAATGGCAACTGGTGACAATAGAGAAATGAAGATTTACTCTTAAAACACACTATTTTACTTTTATTGCATTTCAAGGGAGTCACAATTGCCAGTTATATTTTAGCGATGGTTGTATTTTACATTAAAAATGTGTATTCTCAGTTGCTTTGGCTTTTTGTCCAGGTATGGAAGCTTTGGTTATTGTATTTTTTCATGGTTTTGTTTTCTATTTTCTCCTGTGATTCACATTGTGGTCTAAATAGGCCTTTGTGCATATACTAAAAAGGTGTCTTTGAAAACATGCTTGAATTTCCACACGTTCCTATATATATCCACTGATTGACTGATAAGGTTAGAAAGAACCGCATCCTAAAGGGCCCTTGAGCGAAGTCCTATTACTCACTGACAGTTCTATTACAGGTGCTTTTTCTTCAGTGATGGAGGTATTTCCTATTTGAAAAGTGTTGCTTCAATGGTCATTGTGTGATGACATTTCCTTTTCAGCATTACAGATACTTTTGTGTGTGAACACCATGATCATGTCTTCCCCACATCAGATAAGGACGTGATTCCAAATGAAATGGCGGATCCGAGTCTCAAGGGACAAAAGTAGTTATATTCCTGGGACAAATTTCATTCCTGCCACTCCGCTAATAATCTCCTCAGTCACCTTTGTAGATGACATGATAGAAATATATGTGTGTGTGTGTGTGTGTGAGAGAGGGTGGAAAATGATTTCTTCAGTTGAATGGACAGGATCTGGTTGAGTCATTGCTGGCTGAAGGTGTGTGTTATGTCACTGTCACCTCACCGCACAACAGTGTCCTCCAAACACCTCATCAACCCAAAGATGGATGCTGTCCACTATGACTCCCTGTAACTGTCGCCCGTGGGGTGAGTGTGTAATTGAGTGTGTGACTGTTGGCGGGGGGTTCTCCACTATTGAGAATGCCTTTACAATCCAATTAAACCCCAGAGTTTGAATTTGATCAGCAAATTCCAATTCCAGTTGTGAAATTTCAGTTCATATTTGCTGAAGCTGCAAATATTACAAATATAAGCCACATTATATTTGTAATCGATGTCTGGAATTACTATACCTGTATTATATGGTGGACCAAACTTTTATTTATTATACACTCTTAATTTGTTTTTATACATTTGCTTTCATAAACAAATTTTCAAAATGTATTTGATTTTTTAATATTTTATGAAAATATAAAATAATTTAATAATGATGGTGAATTTTAAAATTTAAAAAATAATGGTGCATAATTCTAAACATTTTTGTTGAATTTATATAAATTTCACCATAGTTAATAACTTTCATTTTATGGACAATGGTGGAAGATCACTGCATTTCCCAGAAAGTTTACTACATATACATACATTTCATTCATTCATTCATTCATTCATTCATTCATTCATTCATTCATTCATTCATTCATTCATTCATTCATTCATTCATTCATTCATTCTATTAAATCATTAATTTGATTAATTAATTAATTGTTGATTCTATTAATTAATTCAGTTGATTGATTGATTGATTAACTGACTGTTTCATTCATTCATTCATTCTGTTAATTAATTGATTCATTCTATTGATTGATTGATTCACTTTGATGATTCTATTAATTAATTCATTCATTCTATTGATTGATTGATTGATTCATTCTGTTGATTAATTTGTTCTATTGATTTATTCATTTATTTCATTGATTGATTTGTTCATTTGTTCATTCATTCTATTGATCGATTCATTCATTCTATTGATTCTATTGACTGAATTTATTTTTATAAATTACAAAATTTATTTGCATTTTTAATATATTTTCTAAAGTTATAAAATAATTGTGGTTGCAGAATTGATTTATTTATTTAATATTCACACATATTGATATTTTTTAAATTTGTTTTATAAATACATTTATACAATTTATTTGCACTTTTACAGAATTATTTTATGAATGAGCAAAATAATTGTGGTGGCAAAATTAGTAATGTCATTATTTATGCTCCGTCCTAAGTTTGTCCTAAGGACAAAATGATGAAATTACATGCTTATAACAATATTGTTATAATGAAATCCTCCTTGGTTATAAGACTGCAATTTTTTAAAGGTTTGGAATGGCATAAGGGGGAGTATATTATGACCGACATTTCTTTTTTTTGGTTGAACTGTCCCTTCAATCAATTTTCCAGGCAATCTGAATTGAGTTTACGATTTTCACAAATACCTTCCAGTTTGGTATGCAGTATGCATCAGATGCTCATAAGCGCACTGAGTGAGGTCCGTGGGCGTACCCTCTGAGGCTGAGATTATTGTTAACTCCACTGCTTCATCCCTTTAACTTCATTGCATCAAGATATATTCAACCTTGAAAGGACATATTCTGATTGCCCAAAGTAAGACAATGCTTTTTGAATTTCAATACTTTCAAAAGACAGAGCGTTTCTCAACTTTCAGGATTGATTTGGTTAGACAATAAAATATCTCGCCATATTATTTTTTATTAAGGTGGAAGCAGAGCAGAAGGGAAGTCATTGAGCTCTTCTTAAATGGAACTACTAAAAGCTTGACAGGGGCTTCTTGTCATTGCGGGATGGGACATACATCTAGTCAAGGTCTTTCATATAAGATGTCGTAATATTCTGTTCGTCCTTCTTTCACCTTCTCCTTCACACATACCAACCCATGTAACCATGAACACAAATTTACAAGCACACACATTATTAAATGTATTAAAGTTGTAATCATATTCATTAGTATATTACTTTTTTTTCTTTTATCACAATATCTCAAGTGAACATAAAGAGTACACTCTAAAAAATGCTGGGTTAAAAACAATGTTGGGTTGAAAATGGACAAACCCAGCAATTGGGTTGTTTTAACCCAGCGGTATAGGGTTAAATGTTTGCCCAACCTGCTGGGTAGTTTTATTTAACTATTGTTTAAAAATTACTGTATTGCTTAATTAAAATGAACCCAAAGTATGTTGGAAATGAACATTTATTAATGTTCAATGAATAATTATTAAACAATAAACATTCATTAAATTGCTTATTAATACATTTATATTAATAAACTATTAAACTAAATAAAATATTAAAGCTTATTAATAAACATTCACCTTTTGTCTATTATTGTTGCCTCTAATTGCATCTGGTTTTTAATTTCCCAACTATTTTGGGTTCATTTTAAGCTAGCCATATAGCAATTTTTAAACAATAGTTGGTTTAAATAAAACTACCCAGCAGGCTGGGAAAACATTTAACCCAACCGCTGGGTTAAAACAACCCAATCGCTAGGTTTGTCCATTTTCAACCCAACTTGGGTTGTTTTTAACCCAGCATTTTTTTAGAGTATATATTCCTGATAATTCATTACTTTGGTCTGAGCAGATGTTGCCATTTTTGCCCTGTGTTACTAATTTTAAACATGAAAATCCATATGTATAACACACAATTGTGAAGATAGAAATGTAAAAAAAAAAAAAAAAAAAAAAAAAAAAAATCAGAAAATGAAGACTTCACATAAAATGTTACTCTCTCTGGCCCTTTCCTTCCTGAGACCATGTGCAAATTGAATACCTCCAAGTTTCATCTTAGACATCCAACAGAGATCCCTAAGAGACAGTATTTTCATGCACACTCAGATCTGTGTAACATGAATAGCTGAAAAAAACCTTTCCTTTTGATTATAAGAGGAGTTAAAAAAGGCCATTTTAATTGGAGAACCCCTCTTCTTCAGCATAATATGACTTCCAAAATGAGCAATGTTTACCTGCAGGCTGTATGTGCAGAAGTTATTGTGTGTGTGTGTGTGTGTGTGTGTGTGTGTGTGTGTGTGTGTGTGTGTGTGTGTGTGTGTGTGTGTGTGTGTGTGTGTGTGTGTGTGCGTGCGTGACATTTCTTTCATCTTTTACATCACAGTCCTCAGCATCATTTGTCATTGGCTTTTGTTTTGTTCTTATTGCACCTGAGGGATGAGTGGAACAGAGATACTAGGAGAATCCACTGAGGGAGGGAGCGAGGAAGACCTTTGACATTTTGCTAATTCAACAACACAGAGGGGAAGTGTTTGAACATCATAGTCACTGCCTAGAGCAAAGTTAGTGAATAAGATACAAGTCGGCAGCACGGGAGGTACGTAAAATGGGATATAAGGAGAGAGAGGGACATTGCGTGTGTGAGAGAGAGAAAGACTGTAGTGTGCGAGACTGACCGGGTGTGGGGAGATTGTGTGGAATTCTTCACAGTGTGGATGAGGAAAAAAACAACAAAAAACAAAAGGATTAAGGTCAGAGACGTCTGGATCTGAACTCAACCTGTCACACATAGATTATTATTAACAATAATAATAGTAATCTCTAATCCCTCAGCATGAATTACACTATTATACACAGCTCATTGTTTT
The DNA here is from genome assembly GCF_024489055.1 of Chanodichthys erythropterus. NCBI lineage: Eukaryota > Metazoa > Chordata > Actinopteri > Cypriniformes > Xenocyprididae > Chanodichthys > Chanodichthys erythropterus. The sequence continues at coordinate 11,552,456 of NC_090232.1, read as the reverse complement.
ACCCAGGAATTATAGCAGAGGGGATTATTTCATACTATTGTCATGACCGTGAAAACAGTTTTAAGCAATGAAATTCATTAGGCTGAAACTTCATTAGCCATGTGCCTCTGAGCAGAAAAAAAAGCAGTCTTGAAGTCTGTCATTTTCTCTGCTGTCAACAGAGTAAGGCTATGTCAAAAGAGATTCTCGAGATTAAAGGGTTAGTTCACCCAAAAATGAAAATGATGTCATTAATGACTCACCCTCATGTCGTTCCAAACCCGTAAGACCTCCGTTCATCTTCGGAACACAGTTTAAGATATTTTAGATTTAGTCTGAGTGCTTTCTGTCCCTCCATTGAAAATGTATGTACGGTATACTGTCCATGTCCAGAAAGGTAATAAAAACATCATCAAAGTAGTCCATGTGACATCAGAGGGTTAGTTAGAAGTTTTGAAGCATCGAAAATACATTTTGGTCCAAAAATAACAAAAACTACAACTTTATTCAGCATTGCATTCTCTTCCTGAATCCTTTCCATTGATTTGATTCCATTGAATTGATTCCATTGAATCCTTTCATCTGTCGGCGTTGGTAATGCACTTTTACGTCACTGTTTTTGGCGATTAGGACATCCGCGACATGCACACTTATGCACCATTTTAAAAAATATAGCAATACCAAAATACAAACAATGTAGAATAGCTTGAATACAGCGTGCGTCTCCCTCAGACTGTAAAAGAAGCTCGGGCGCACCGGATAACACATCATCAGCGTCACTGCGATGTCGTGAACCCGGATTGACAACAGACCCGGAAGAGAATGCAATGCTGAATAAAGTCGTAGTTTTTGTTATTTTTGGACCTAAATGTATTTTCAGTGCTTCAAAAACTTCTAACTAACCCACTGATGTCACATGGACTACTTTGATGATGTTTTTATCACCTTTCTGGACATGGACAGTGCACCGTACAAACACTTTCAATGGAGGGACAGAAAGCTCTCGGACTAAATCTAAAATATCTTAAACTGTGTTCTGAAGATGAACGGAGGTCTTATGGGTTTGGAACGACATGAGGGTGAGTCATGAAAGGGATAGTTCACCCAAAAATGAAAATTCTGTCAGTAATTACTCACCCTCATGTTGATACAACCATGTAAGTCTTTCTTTCATCTTCGGATCACAAATTAATATTTTTGTGATTAAATATGAGCGGTGGAATACTCCTCCATTGGCTTTAAGGGGGTCCAAACTTGTCCGTCCAGAAAGTCAGTGAAGAAAATGTTTAAATAGTCCATGCCACTACAGTGGCTCAACCGTACGTTTCTCAAGCGACGATAATAATTTTTCCTGCGAAAAAAACAAACAAAAGAACGACTTTATTCAACTAATCATTTTCTCTCTTGTAGGCCTCTGACGTTTCTGGACGGACAAGTTTGGACTCCCTTAAAGCCAATGAAGGAGTATTCCACCGCTCATATTTAATCACAAAAATATTAATTTGTGATCCGAAGATGAAAGAAAGACTTACATGGTTGTATCAACATGAGGGTGAGTAATTACTGACAGAATTTTCATTTTTGGGTGAACTAACCCTTTAACATAGATTTTTATTATTATTATTACTGCAGTTCAAAAGTCTGGGATGGGTAAGATTTATTTTATGTCTTTGAAATAAGTCTCTTATGCACACCAAAAATACACACACACACACACACACACACACACACAAAAAAAATGGGCAAGCGTAAGGATTTGAGTGAGTTTGACAAAAGCCAAATTGTGATGGCTAGACAACTGAGTCAGAGCATTTCCAAAACTGCAGCTCTTGTGGGGGGTCCCCGTCTACAGTGGTGGGTATCTATCAGAAGTGGTCCAAGGAAGGAAAAGTGGTGAACTGGCGAGAGGGTCAAGGGCCAAGGCTCACTGATGCACGTTGAGAGCGAAGGCTGGCCCGTGTGTTCCGATCCAACAGACGAGTTACTGTAGCTCAAATTGCTCAAGAAGTTAATGCTGGTTCTGATATAAAGGTGTCAGAATACACAGTGCATCGCAGTTTGTTGCGTATGGAGCTGCATAGCTCCATGCTGACCCCTGTCCATCGCCGAAAGCACCAACAGTGGGCATGAGAGCATCAGAACTGGACCACAGAGTAATGGAAGAAGACCTGGCCTGGTCTGATGAATCACGTGGATGGCCGTGTGCGTGTGTGTCGCTTACCTGGGGAACACATGGCACCAGGATGCACTATGGGAATAAGGCAAGCCTTAAGGCAGTGTGATGCTTTGGGCAACGTTCTGCTGGGAAACCTTGGGTCCTACCATCCATGTAGATGTTACTTTGACACGTAAACCAACCTAAGCATTGTTGCAGACCATGTACACCCTTTCATGGAAACGATATTGTCCAAAAACAATATATTCCCTGGTGGCTCTAGCCTCCTTTCAGCAGGATAATGTGCTCTGCCACAAAGCAAAAATGGTTCAGGAATGGTTTGAGGAGCACAAGTTTGAGGTGTTGACTTGGCCTCCAAATTCCCCAGATCTCAATCCAATTGAGCATCTGTAGGAAAATATCAAACATGTTTGATATTTTAAGCCAATTTTAGAACACATATTGTTTTCTTCTCCTAGCATCTGTCGGATGTGCTGAACAAACAAATCCGATCCATGGAGGAACCACCTTGCAACTTACAGGACTTAAAGTATCTGCTGCTAACATCTTGGTGCCAGATACCACAGCACACCTTCAGGGGTCTAGTGGAGTCCATGCCTCGATGAGTCAGAGCTGTTTTGGCAGCAAAAAGGGGGACCAACACAATATTAGGAAGGTGGTCATAATCGGTGTATATACACAGTACCGGTCAAACGTTTGGAAACATTACTATTTTAAAGAAGTCTCTTATTAAGTCTCTAAAGTGCCAACAATTTAGCAAGGTTGAATAAAGTGCATTATTGCTTTAACTACAGCATACTTATTGCACTACAGTGGCCTCACAATCACAAACCATCTTTTTTAAGAATTCACAAGTCAGAGTTTAATAAACTTAAACTGTGGTCATCCACAAGAGACAACACTAGGGTGTCAACCAAGTGTCTAAATACAGTATTTTTCTTAATTTTGAACAGAATATCTATGATGTATAATATAAAGCCGAACAAACTTCTTGTGTTAAATGTGCATTGACATTTTTAAATGTGGCTTAAGCATCCAAACATGTGAGGCCACTGTATTAGTCTGTTTGTATATATTAACCATTGTCTTGGGATTAAATTAAGTTCAATCTAATCATTTTTAGTCATTGCATATGTTATTATTAGACAGTGTACTAAAGAGCACTGCGCAGTGTGCCTTAGGAAACTACTGTCCTTTAGTCAAGCTAATGTCAGTTACATTAACAGGATAGCAGTGGTGTTGTCACAGTTTCACAGAAAAGGTCCCCTGCAGTTGTAATTTGAAATTGGGTTTGTCATTTTACAGGCTGAAACTGGTTTATTCAACATTAGCTGTGCAAGACTGCCTTTTGACTGCAGTTTTATGAAGTTGTGAAACTCCCGCCACAATGAGAATTGATTGGATTGAAAACACTTAATGCTAATTAAGTACAGTAATCTCCCCGCCTGAGTTCTTATTCCCGTAGTCGGGTGATAGCGGAGTAATTACCTTTATTGTTAAATAGGTTGTATAGTGTAGGGATTTTCTAAATTAAACCATTTGTTTTAATACCACAGCCAGGACATCATTCAAAAAAGACGTCATACATGGCGCTAGGAAGTACAACTAACCAGAAATTACATTTGCATATTAATCAATTAAAGCCTAATATGTGCTTGTCCTTCAGCTTCTCTCCTACAGCCCAGACCTGTTTCTGATATGAAGCCATCTTTTCATTTCAGCATCACCTAATTTCCTGATGAACAGCCGGTCGACGGGAAGGACGTGCTGCGGGGCTATCGCATTACCCAGAGGACAATTGATTTATCAAACAGAATTACAATGGTTTATGTCATGGCACGCACACTAATGATCTGAACTTAAGTTCATTCTCCGCCCTTCTTCAGAAGAGATTGTGTAAAGGGTGTGTTTGGTATGAGGAGACAGCTAGAATATGTACCTTTGCAATGTCAAATGTGACTGAGTCCTTTTGATGAGCTCCAGCAGTTGTCCTACTATGAAATATGTCCTCCAAAAGTCCATTTGGAAAATGGTTTGTCTGAAGTCTGTGTTTTGTCTCGGTAGAAATATTTATTTAAAGATCAAAGGGGATGTTTACACAACACTCTTTTCAACTAAAAGGGGAAAACTTTTTATGCGTTTTGGCCCTTTATTTATTTTGGGGGCGTGAAAATGCACACTTTTGAAAACTGGTTTCAAAGTGCAAGATTTTGAAAAGGATAACATTATTATCTCCATGTAAACTACAAAAAGGTGAATTTGTGAAAACGTTGACATCATCCCCATGCTTATTACGTGTTCAGTCTAGATGAACATCGCCAACTACTGGCCTGGCATGCATATTTCAGCATTTTTAACTGTTTTGTGAATGGGGATCGTTTTGACAATGTTGTCAAACATTGTACGCGAAAAAGGCGAAGGAAAAACGTTTCCGTTTTTAGTACATTGTTGTCGTGGAAACATATTTTTTTTATTATACATTTATTTGACTTTTTATTTGTTGTTTGGAAAACTTGATTTTGATTAGTTGACTGTAGCATTGTGTTGTCAAATATGTTTGTATAATTACCGAAAGGCTAAAATACACTATACACAACTTTTGTTCAGATTTTTGCCCCAATTTGCAGTCTAGACGAGTCTCCGCTAGTTGGCCAAAGTCAGAGCCAGTCTGCAGGGTTTGGGTAGTTGAAGTTGACCGAATTTGTAGAAAATCGCATAGTGTATGATAGGTTTAGACTATAATTCCATCCATTTGGAGGAGATCAAACATGTTTGATATTTTAAGCCAATTTTAGAACACATATTGTTTTCTTCTCCTAGAAATGAAACACATGTATTTGCATGAGTTGGTTTTTGGAATGACTTGAAAATCTAACAGTGTGGATCCTCAATCATTTATGCAGCATGAATTCATATAAAATCATATAATCATTTAAGCTGAGATTTTCCTCACAAACATTTATGAAGTTGTATGATGCCTATAGTGCCTATGCTTATATCCCTGTTCACACGGATCCCCTCAAGTGACTAAAATCGCTGTATTACCTGTGCCAGCCATGTTGGCAATGTCACTTTGTCGCGACTTTCACATATTCACATTTTTGCAGTTTACACGGAGATGATAACGGTATCATTTTCAAAAACGTCCACTTTGAAACCTGTTTTCAAACGTTTGCGTTTTCAGGCCACCAAAATGCTGTTGCGTGTAAATGAATGTCCAAAATGCTTAAAAAGTTTTCTATTTTTAGTTGAAAACGGTGTAGTGTAAACAGCCCCATAGTTTTGTTTTCATTCTGTTACCTGTTCTGCTTTGCCTGAGTTCTGTTCCCTAGTTCATTTCCCTGGATGTTAAAGGGTTAGTTCACCCAAAAATGAAAATAATGTCATTTATTACTCACCCTTATGTCCTTCTACACCTGTAAGACCTTCATTAATCTTCAGAATGCAAATTAAGATATTTTGTTGAAATCCGAATGCTCAGTGAGCATTTCCTCAAGATTCATTAATGTACTAAAAAAATATTTAAATCAGTTCATGTGAGTACAGGGGTTCAATATTAATATTATAAAGCGACGAGAATATTTTTGGTGCACCAAAAAAAACTAAATAACGACTTATATAGTGATGGCCAATTTCAAAACACTGCTTCAGTAAGCTTCAAAGCGTTATGAATCAGTGTGTCGAATCAATAGTTCGGAGTGCCAAATTCAAGTGATTTCAGCAGTTTGGTGGTTTGACACGCAATCCAAATCATGATTCAACACAAAAGAATCATAACCCTCCGAAGCTTCATGTAGCAGTGTTTTGAAATCGGCCATCACTAAATAAGTTTTTATTTAGTTTTTTCGGTGCACCAAAAATATTCTCGTCGCTTTATAATATTAATATTGAACCACTGTACTCACATGAACCGATTTAAATATGTTTTTAGTACATTAATGGATCTTGAGAGAGGAAATGTCATTGCTGGCTATGGAGGCCTCACTGAGCCATCGGATTTCTATAAAAATATCTTAATTTGCATTCCGAAGATTAGCGAAGGTCTTACAGGTGTGGAACAGCATGAGGGTGAGTAATAAATTACATTATTTTCATTTTTGGGTGAACTAACCCTTTAATTAGTTCCTGCACCTGTTCTGTTTTACCTTGATTACTCTCCCTGTGCATTTAAACCTTTGGTTTTATCTGTTCATTGTGTCATCTAGTTTGTTTATCTACATTTATTATTATTACTCCTGCGACCTCCTGCGTGTTCATAGTCTGTTCGTTAATAAAGTGTGTTATGTTTCGGATACTCCTTCATCGTGTGCACTACAGCTGTAACGAGGCAGGACTCAGGGCAGAGATACATTTGCAAGCTTTATTTAAAGTAAGCGTGGTCGTACAGGCAGGGTCAAACAGGAACAGCAAGGGCTAGGCAGAATCGTGGTTAGGATACAGGCAGTAGATCAGGGCAGGCAGATATCGTTCACAGTCCAGATAACAATAAACAGTCCAAAGGCAGAAGGCAGAGAATCATAAACCGGAAACAGGCAGGATCAATAACAGACTAGCAAACAGAATACAAACGCTCAGAATTGTCACAGGAGTAAACAAGACCTTGCAATGTGTGTGTGTGTGAGTGAGACTCCTTTATAGTCCAGCTAAAGAGCTTCAGGAGTATGTGGCAATACGTGATTGGTGAAGTGAGTGCATGTGACAGGCAAGGAGGATGCTGGGAAGTGTAGTCCGGAACTGACAGGCTTCGTGACAACAGCCAAATGTGACTATATATATATATATATATATATATATATATATATATATATATATATATATATATATATATATATATATATATATATATATATATATATATATATATATATATATATAATATATCATATACATATAAAATATATTAGATCTGTGTGTGTGTGCATGTGTGTGTTTGCAATGATCTTATTTTCTTAGCAGAATATTTAAACTAATCCACTGTCTGTGGTCCTGATCAACCTGACCATACATTATCCTGCCTTTTACATGGATACTTGCCAAATGGTCATTGAATATTGATTAGAGTTGTGTAAGAACTTGTTTGCCTGAAACAATGGTCAAAAGTCAGAATTTAGTGCTCATTTTATACAAATATCTGACTGCAGAGTGCCATGATTGATCAGAATCAAGTATTCAGGCATCTGTAATAAAATGTAGTAAACTTTGCCACAATGAACATTTAGTAAGTATCATGTTGTCAGTGTTATGATTGAGCATTTTTATCATGTGAAACCATTACAATATCTAAACATGCTGCTTCTTGGAAACTGTATAGAATCACGTATGGGAAAAAAGCTTAAAGATCACCCCAAAATTGCTAATCCTTTGCTCTCCAATTCATGCATTCCTTTTATGGAAAAACTGCAAGAAAGAAATCACAGAGAGCAGGTGGGGAAGACAGATAGCAGAACTGCTTTGATCTTGAGCAATTCTTAACACGTCTTTGAAAATGAATTCACTGCTTCTTCAATTATGAGAAGTGTTCCTCTCCCTGCAGATAAAACAACACAAGCCGTGCATCTGCGCGTTTGCAAATGAGAGCAACAAGTCTCTTCCCTCCACTACAGCACGCGAGGGAGCCACCGAGGAATCATTAGAATGAGCTAGAATAAGCAAATGGTAAGAATTTCACAAAAACACACAAGTCTACAGTGAGACTCATTTGTTTCGGATTTACTAACAAGCTCCCAGACGGGGCTTATAGTTGACTTGGTAACTACTTGTTTCTTTTATAACATCTTGTGGTAGGTTTTTCATGTTCAGAGGGAAAAATTCAGAGCAGTTCTGCTCTAGAGGAGAAAGGTGGGACACGTGTGCGTTTGGTAAAAAAGAAAGTGGTTCTGCCTGAAGAACCAAGGCTAGGTGGAATATAAATGAAGAAAGGGAATAAAATGAGAAACTTGGAGGCCTCGGTGAATGTATGTACAAGAGAACCTAGAAAATACAAACTGTACAGAATAACGTGGGGAAAGTGCTGTGGAAGATCTTGCTCAAAAGTGCATTAAATATTAAAAGTACATTAAATATTATTGCTGTTACATAGGATATAAGTATGATTTTACTTGAATTCATGCTGCTTTCAGAAGTGAATTGTAGAAATATGTGTCCTGTGGGTTAATATCACAAGCCACATTTCCATTACAGGTTTGCACAAACGTTGGTGATATTTTCTAAATATCGATAAAAAGCTATTGTGAAATGATGATATTTCCATTAACCGATGTAATCCGACTAAAACGTCTTTTTTCCTCTCGTGATAGGTCATTCCAAAAACCATGGCAACGGATGTTTTTACGTATATCCCAGCCTCTGCACTAGCCATTATTTTTAATCAAAGGAGACGTAGCTATAAGCATTTATGGCATGGAAAGCCCCTTGGGAGTGGCCACGTATGAGGTGTTTCTGGGTGTTTTTCCCTCCTGTCTGCTTCGAGGTCTTGATAAATTGAAATTGTGGCATTTCATTGTTGTTTAGAATCCAGTAATACTTTTGTCTTTTATGAGTTTAATGAAGAATGTTCGTCTTCTGTCCAAACATACTGTGCTCTCTTTAAAGAACACTCAAAAAAGTAACTCTTTGAACGAACATAAAAAAATCATGGAAAGGATTTCCACATGATTAAGTTGATTTATTTCAGCATTATGCAATTCTGTTATTCCAATTTAATGTATACATTGGGTCAACTTAATTTATTAAGGTTGATTCAACTTATTTACTATGGTTGGGCACAGCTTAATTTAATAGTGTCAGCCCAACTAATCTGCAATGTTTTGGAAAATAAATAAAAAGCAATAAATAAATAAATAATTGTTTTCATATATATTGATTTTTACAATTAATTCTTCTTGTTTAATTTTGTGATTTACATAACTTTTGTGATGTTCTGTGTTAGAAATCTTGATGTGATACTGGATTCATCCTAAATTGCCTTAACCAAAAACATTGTAAAGCCTAAATTGATCATAAGTTTATTGGTGGCAATGGTTTTACAATCAACATAGGCTTAAAATGCTTTTGGGAAATGCAACCCAGAGCACTACCACAGTGATTACTTTCTTATTAAAGTAATTTGAAAGTTTGTTAGCAGGTCCTCAACCCAAGCACAAGTGCAACAATTCACCACAATGGTAACCCCAAAACTATTAATTAACAGAAACTTTTAAATACCAACATAATAGAACAGTAAACATTAAAGGTCACATTTTTCGTGGTTTTTTGAAGCTTTGATTGTGTTTATAGTGTGCAATATAACATGTTCATGTTTCGCGTGTAAAAAAAACACAGGATTTTTCACATAATTTACTTATCTGTATACCGCTGTTTCCACTGTCATAAAAACGGCCTGATGACTTCCTTGTTCTATGAAGTCCCTCCTTCAGAAATACGTAACGAGTTCTGATTGTGCCAGCGGTTCCTGTGTTGTGATTCGACAGCAGCTTAGCGAACCTTGCCCGGAAAGGTCACGCCTCTTACCAAAACGTGGAGATGCACGCGCTCAGTGTTATTGTAAACATGTCTTTAATTTTACCCTATCAATTTGAGCCGGAATCAGACCCGGTGATTTGACTGCGGGATGAAAATAACAGCATTTCGACGACATGGCGACAAACACACTCTACAAACACAATTCTTGTGTATTCCTGTGGGCGGAGGTTAGTCAAAAAAGTTTTTTTAGTGACGTCATTAAAGAAGGAAGTAGAGAGATGTAGTCCAAACTGACCGTTCGATGTAGGCGACTTCTGTTAAATAAAATATCTCGCTTGGCATTGAACTTTGAGCTTTAAAATTTTACAGATTTTATTTATACTCTAACAACAACATTACACACTAACTAAAGTTTGAAACATGGGATCACGAAGAACGGGACCTTTAAAAAGTCTTTCAATTTTATCATCTTCCCAAAAACTGCTTAAAATAACACTTTATTTCAACATTTACACTCCTAGTTCAGCCCCTTTGCAAAGCACGATGGGAAGTGAAAATCCTGTTTGATTGAGTCCTGGTTGGGTTTACTTGATTGAAACATGTTATTCCAATATGAAAACATCAAGTTAAGTCAAAGAGTAATCGTTTCAAGTCAATTTAACATGAATCAATCACATTTAAACCAGAAACCTGATACAATTGTGTTGAATCAAAATAAAATAAACTGAACAGCATCAAATAATATTTTTTTTGAGTGAATGATCGACTTACATACGGCAGGTGACCAAAATGCGAAAAAACGGAGCGTATTTTCCATTCGCAATTTAAAGGGTAATGGAAACGCGGCTATAGTTGGCAATGAATTATTCCTCTGTTTGCTTACAAAAACTCAGAATGTTCCCCACCTGGGTACTAGCAGATCTCAGACTGTGCCATTACAACATGGGTGTCCCTCAGGGGTCAGTATCAGGTCCTACTCTATTTAAATGTTGCCTCTTGGGCAGATTATCCAGAAGAATGGTCTGAGCTATCATTGCTATGCCTTTATTACATCTAGGCTTGATTACTGTAATTCACCTTTTGCAGGTCTACCGGCAAATTCTTGCACTATAGGCCTATCAAATTCAGCTGTTTGTGTCATTTTCGTGCCAACACATAAACCCTGTGCTTCTTCAACTTCATTCAGGGTGCGAATTACCCCCCCTGACCCCCCTAATGAAGACATGATCCTTCCTGAAGGACATCAAATTGAGATGTTGCAGGGGTCAAAGAAACTAGTCTACCCGTAATGAAGTTATCTATAAATATGAAGATTGCTGCATTACATTTACAATAGATTTGTTCATGTTACATCATATTTATAGTCATTTTCTTTTATGCGTAGTTTGCAGTGTTGAGCATTATAACCAGTCACACGTTTCTGTTGAGGTTAGGAATGCAAAGTCCAGAGGCGTTTTGATTCGTCACTGTGCATATATTATTTATTATTTGTTATTTTTACATTATAAATAACATTTATTATTATTAAAAACTAGTGAACTGCCCGCCTAGAAGTGAGCAACAGAGCAATACTTTAATGTTAATGTATTTTTAAGAAAGAGAAGAGACTGTTGTAGTAGGAAACTCTAAAATGTCTACATTAGTTTCTGTTGAATTAATTTGAAAGACCCCAGAACAATTACAAAGCTCTGAATATATCACAGTAAGACCGATCTGAAGTATCAAATCCATTATTGGACAAATTCCACAAAAAATGCATGGGTAATGTTTAATCTAAAAATCACAAGTAAAACTTATATTTATAATATTATCGTAGTTATACTATTATAAAATTATAATATTTAATAATTTTCTGTACTGTATTGCAAAAAAATGTTTTATTAAAATGTTAAAGTATTTAAATATTATGATCATTGTTTTGTAATGACAATGTAAAAATACAATACAATTCATTATAAATATTTATCAAACAATAAGTAATTCACCTGATTTCTTTCTGTTATTATTCCTAATGTCTCTCATACCCAAATACTTTCATGCAGTCTGATAGAATATTTACATTATAACTAGATTTCTGATTGGATGAGGGTTTCATCTCTTTAAAGCTGACGTTTGTTCGCTGTAATCAGTGACTGACCTTAAGTTTCTTTATTTTTTGCTTTGTATTTAACTATTAATTTGTGTTTAATGTGTATTAATTATTTAATTTGTATTTATCTCCACAATCACTTAACTAATCCATAAAAATAATAAGTTTTTTTCCTTTTCTTTTCTGCATTTCACTTCTGCTCAAGCTTGTGTACAGCTTATACAGTACTTGAAACTTGACATTGTACATTTCAGATATTATTAGCTCTTATGATAAATTTCTTGCGATGTTCATCATTTGCAAGTCGCTTTGGATAAAAAGAGCGTAATGAAATAATTCTTGTAATGAAATATTAATCCATTCTGGCTTTTGAACATTGATAGATTATAAACAGTATAGCTTTCCCGTACATTGCATCGGCTAGAATAGATCAACTGTGTATCTCTTCATCTGAGAACGAGTGAGTAGGGGCTTGTTCACCAGAGAGAAAGAGAGTGAGAGAGACCAGAGGGTAGATGAGCAAGAGAAAGAGAGAGAGAGAGGATGAGGGTGTGTGGCTGAGTGTAGCTGACATGATTAGATCGCATTAGATTCAGAACAAACAGCTGCGACCTGCTTACCTGCAGCAGCCTGATCAACTCACTATTCACAGAAACATTAGTCCAGAAATTGCATGGTGTTGCAAAATTAGTGAATACAGACAATCATTCATGCCAGGTCACAAATTTGTATGAACTGGAATGGCTATATTAAGACATATTTGAATAACAACCCTTGAATGAAACCATACCATTTAATTCAGAGGGAACATAGACAAGCAAACATGCATTTGAACATAATAACTCAAGACCTTTGACATTTGCCTTACATCTGAATGTTTTCCTTGTTAATGTATAACCAGGATGAAAACTGCAGAAGGATTTGAGAGATTTGACTCTACCATTCAAAATTTTGTGGTATTTTTATTTTATTTTATTTTATTTTTCCCTTAAGAGCAATAGTAAGAAGTCACCACCAAGGCTTTTTTAAATCAAAAATAAATAAAATCATAATATCGTGTGTGTGTGTGTGTGTATATATATATGAAGACTTTAGATGCAAAAGCCTCTAAGTGCCGTCTGAAATTTTCTTCTAAAATTAGTTTTCATGCATGTTTAGGTTCAGTAATTTCATTTTAATTGCAATTAATAGGTCATTTTCATTGCCATTAAAGTGAAATAACTGAACATAAACATACAAGCTTGATAAAAATGCTCATTTTAGAAGATAATTTCAGATGGCACTTAGAGGCTTTTGCATCTGAAATCTTCATATATATATATATATATATATATATATATATATATATATATATATATATATATATATATATATATATATATATATATATATATATATATATATATATATGGCCACATATAATATATATAATATACACATACACATACAAACCAAAACTACTAGTGGGTGCAGGACACTATAGTTCATTTATGTAAGTGAGGATAGCAAAATAAAGTAAACTGTGACATATTATACCCAAAAATACTTCATACAGTGGACGACCACTAAAATTATTCAGACACTTTGACCTGACCATCTTTTGCTTACATGTTATCTGACATAATGAAGATTAATTTTTTCTGACACAGTTTAACTCTTGTCATATTTTATTACCATTTTTCTAACAATAGTGAATAAACTGTATTAATTAATGAAATGTTCAACATGTAAATCTTAGTTTGACTGTATATATTATATATATATATATATATATATATATATATATATACACACACATCTGGTTATGGCCAATAAAAATGATTATGCATCCCAACACACACATATTAAACTTATTTTACAAAACTTATTTGGACAATGCATTAGCTGATTTAAATTAACTAAATTAAACAAGCAGCAAAAATCCATTTTGGATTCTATTTATTAAGCATAAAGTTGGATCAGCCTCGCCTCACTAGTTTCTAAGACCAAATAAAAAGTTTTAAAGACAAAAAGAATTTGACAGAAGAAAAGTGATAAAACAGTTGTAATTCAGAACACACCTCAGTGCCTTTTCAAGGTGAAAAAAATAATTAATTTCTTTTCTTATTATGATGGTTGTGAAGATGCTGACATTTGTATGTGTTCTGCATAAAGAGAGCACAGAACTGCAGGTCCACAAATTAGAACATTTGCATGATGTGACAGGAATGAGTAGTTTGACATTTTAAACTCCCTGTTGTTGTACGACGTGATTTAGCAGGAAATATTCCTGTTGTTTGGGCTTAGGGAACAGAATGATGAAGCATTTCGGTGGGGTAAAACAAGAATTGAGAGAACAGTAGGACAGACCGGGGCTATGTTGCCAGATCCCACAAGAAAAATATGCAACGTGATCTGACCAAAAAAGGGGAAATGAGCAACAATAATGATGACACAATATAAAGTGTGGCTTCAACAGGTGGAGAATTTAGCTGCCAGTTGAGTTTAACTGACTTAAATGCAGATCAGTTCATATATATTCTGGAAATAAATGAAGCTTGGGCTAACTTTATGAACAAACAAGACCAAAGTAGCTTTTAAAAAGTGGACATGGCAACACTGACCAAAGGGTTGAAGGGTATAAAGCTCAGTTGGTTGGTGGCAGCAGTTAACCTCAGGTCCTGACGCTTAGTGTCAGTTTGACATATTAATGCTGGAGCAGCTTAGACTGACTGAAACCAATTATTTAGGAGAAAAAAAGTTACGTATCGTGCACAAAAACGCACACACACACAGAGGAGACTTTTGGTTAAGCACTACTCCAACACACTGCTACCCTTTTTGAAGTCTTTTTCTTTATCAGAATTATTGCTCTTAAGGGAAGCAATGCTCTACTCTCGCTCTCTCTCTCTCTGTCGACACACACCAGCACATTCTTGCCGAATTAACTGTCAGTGATTGAATTTTACACTGGAGGCAATTAGGTATATATAAATTAGTTTCTGAAAAGTGGTTAAATAGGTCGTTTCACAAAGAGGATATGAAGTATATAGAACATTTGTGAAGTATATTGAACATTTCGGTGAAATTTCATTTTGAACTTAAAATCAAAATTGAACCTTTTTTACTTTTTTAATACATGTTTTTGGTCTTATTATGCATGATTCATCTCTGCACAAAATTTAAAGGGGGGGAAAATGCACATCACATAGGCATGGTGGGGAAAAATGCATAGCCAAATAACTATTTGGGCACTGGATGTAACAAAGCCTCATTTACTGAAATCATGTGACTTTGGCGCTCTGAACCACTGATTCGAAACAAAAGATTCGTAAAGCTTCGAAGCTTCATGAAGGCCTCACTGAGCCATTGGATTTTATCAAAAATATCTTAATTTGTGTTCTGAAGATGAACGAAGGTCTTACAGGTGTGGAACGACATGAGGGTGAGTAATTAATGACAGAATTTTCATTTTTGGGTAAACTAACCCTAACCCTGAAAAAGAAGCGAAAATTAGCTATCTTGCCCTGGTCAAAAAAAAAAAAAAATAATAATAATTTTGGAAATATACCACATTATATTGAATGGGTGGTGTATTCTGCTTCACAGACATTACAGTTTACACTGTGAAATGTGATCCTCAATTGACTTAGACTTTGAGATGTTATTGTAATTTTTAACTCTCGTAGAGCAGGGATTCTCAACTCTTGAGGTCCACTTTCCTGCGGAGATTAGCTCCAACCCTAATCAAACGCCTGAACAAGGTAATCAAGGTCTTCTGGATTACAAAATGGTTATAATCAGGTGAGTTTAGTCAAGTTTGGAACTAAATTCTGCAGTAGAGCGAACCTCAAGGGCCGAGAGTTGAGAACCCCTGCCATAGAGAATGGCAGTATAGCAGCGCCAAAGTCATGGGTTCGATTCCCAGTTAACGCATGAATAAAATGTATACCTTCAAAGCAATGTAAGTTGCTTTGGATAAAAGCGTCTGCCGAATGCATAAACGTTACTGTAACTCTGCTAGGAAAGCTGTGTTTTTCTTCGGACATCTTGGATGAGATGCTTAAACATATCTGCAGACTGTTCAATCCTTGTTTGAGCGTTTCAGATGCCCTGCCCCAAGCAAAGAAGTAAATAACATGACAGCCAACCTGTTAAAAATTCTAAATGCATATTTCAGTGAATGACATTCATTTGAGAAAGATAAAAAAGGAGCACAAGACTAATGCCCCAATCTTGCAGTTGCAATGTGTTGTCTGAGGGCGCTTTGCTGTGTCGCATCTACCCAGCGCTGCTCTTTCAGGCTTAGGGCTTTGCCGAATAAATACAGACTAAATCAATTAAACATGAGCTTTTCTCTGTTATGTAAATGTATTATCAACAAAACCTCATTTGAATCTCACCACGCCTGATTCTTACTGCCTTATTCTCATTGCCACTCTCTTGTGCGTTTGGCGAGGGATGGTCTCTTTGATACATCTGTTTGAGACAGCGGGACGTTTCATTATTTATTGCTCAAATTTATTTCCCTCTGAGAGTGTGTGTGTGTTAGGGGGAGAACGTTAGACACCTGTGATGTATTGGTCACACTAGGAGCTGACGTGAACAGAGTTCATCTATTACAGGAGATGGAGTGAGACAGGATTACATTACCTAAGCACCTCCAGTGTGGGGGATGAGAGGGTTTAAACAGGGCAAGTTAAGATACATGAGGCTATTCACCACTCTGAAGTAAATGTGAACTCGTAGGTGTTTGTTAGTGAGGAGAACGAACCTCAGATTTAGTAACCTTGGCAATTTTTCATGCACTTCAGGGGTTCTTTAGGGTCCAGGTGTTAACGCTGTCCAGTCCAACAATGGACACTGAATCACGGTACCACCTGGTGTGGAGCTGCTTCCAGGTGGTGTCAACTAGACATTTTCTCAAGATAATATGAATGCCGCTTGCCCATGAAAAAATTGCCACCATGATGCTATAGGTGTTGTGGGTGCAGCAAATCAGCATATTAGAATGATTTCTGAAGGATCATGTTACACTGAAGACTGGAGTAATGATATGCATGCCTATATATATATATATATATATATATATATATATATATATATATATATATATATATATATATATATATAATGTATGTATATAGTCTTGGGCAAAAGTTTACATACCCTTTGCAGAATCTGCAAAATTTTAATTATTTTAACAAAATAAGAGAGATCATACAAAATGCATGTTATGTTTTATTTAGTACTGTCCTGAATAAGATATTTTTACATAAAAGATGTTTACATATAGTCCACAAGACAAAAAAAAAAATAGCTGAATTTATAAAAATGACAACTCAAAAGTTTACATACCCTTAATTCTTAATACTGTGTTGTTATCTTCATAATTGTTCTTAATTTGTCTTCCGGTAAACATCTTCTGTTGCTTCAGAAGGGCAGTACTAAATGAAAAAATAAAACTTTTAAACAAAATAAGAAAAAAATGTTTTCCTGTTCAAAAGTTTTCACCCCCCCCCCTTAATGCATCGTGTCTGCTTCTGAAGCATCAGTGAATGTTTGAAACTTTTTTAATACTTGCGTATGAGTCTCTCAGTTGTCCTCAGTGTGAAAAGATGGATCTCAAAATCATAAAGTCATTGCTGGAAAGGGTTCAAATATGCAAAAGATGCTGGAAAATCAAAGAATTTGCAGGAACTGAAAGATTTTCCTGAAGGACAGAGCTCAGTTTAACTGCTTAGGACAAAAAAGGGACTCAAGAACAACCATCACAAAACCAAACAAAAAACAGGTGTCATCAAGGTAATGACACACAGTAATAAGAATCAAGGGTATGTAAATTTGGACTATATATATATATATATATATATACAGTAATCTGCTGCCTTATGTTAAACTACTTTAAATTACTTTTTTTTGTGTGTGTGGCAACTTTGCAAATGTATTAAAAGGAAAAACTGAAATAAGTAAATTGCAGAAGTATTCAAACCCATAACTCAGTACTTTGTTAAAGCACCTTTACAGCCTGAAGTATTTTTGGGTATGATGCGACAAGCTTTGCACATCTGCATTTGGGATTTTCTGCCATTCTTCTCCTCAGATCCTCTCAAGCTCTGTCAGGTTGGATGGGGACTGTCTGTAGACAGACATTTTCAGGTTTCTTCAGAGATGTTCAATTGGGTTCAAGCCACTCAAGGACATTCACAGACTTGTCCATAAGCCACTCTTGCATTGTCTTAGCTGTATGCTTATGGTCATTGCCCACAAGGTGAACCTTCTGCCCTGTCTGAAGTTCTGGATGCTCTGGGTCAGGTTTTCATTAAGGCTAATATTTTGCTGCATTGAGCTTTCCTTCTACCCAGATGAATCCCCCAGTCCCTGCCACTAAAAAACAACCCCACAGCATGATCCTGCCGCCACCACACTTTACTGTTGGGATGGTATTGTGCGGGCGATGAGCAGTGCTAGGTTTCCTCCATACATTGGAACTGATGCTTGGAACTTCACAGAGGAGAAGCTTGAGTCTGGCCACTCTGCCATAAAGCCCATAAATTGAATGTTGCATTGATGTTTGTCCATCTGTAATTTCCTCCCATCTCCATATATGATCATGGAGCTCAACCAGAGCGACGATCAGCTTCTTTGTCACCACTCTAATCAAGGCACCTCTCCATCGATTGCCTTGTTTAGCAAGGAGGCCAGCTCTGGAAAGGTCCTGGTTGCTCCATACCTCTTCCATTTAAGGATTATGGAGGCTACATGCTTCTGTGAACCTTTAATGCAGCAGAATTTTCTTACCCATATCTGTGTCTTGATACAATCCTATCTCTATGCTCTACAGGCAATTCCTTTGACCTCATGGCTTGGTTTTTGCTCTGATATGCATTTTCAGCTGTTAGACCTTTTATTGAGAGGTGTGTGCCTTTCCAAATCATACCCATTCAGTTGAATTTGCCACAGGTTAACTCCACAACTCCAAGTGTAGTAAAATCTACAAGCCAAATTGAAATGCAAATCGAAAGTGTCTCAGAAAAGGGTATGAATACTTATGTAGTTATTTGCAAAGTTATTACAAATCTGCTTTGTCATTATGGTGTATGGAGTGTAGATTACTGTGAAAAAAGTAAGTAGTTTAACATAAGGCAGCAACATAACAAAATGTGAAAAAATGAAGGGGTTTGAATACTTGCGCAAGCCACTGTATATATAATACTATTGTTCAAAAGTTTAATAGTACGTATGAGTGATGAATGTATAAATTTATGTTTTCATTTACCTTGAGCAGTTATATATTCACAAATCTTATTCACACACTTTCAGACAATAAGAACCTGTTTTCCAAATCTAATTTACCTGTTTTCTTCTTTTTATTCTGTCCTTTGTGTCATTTCACTCTTTTCACGTCCTCTTTGTGTTCTTTTCAGGGTGTGTCTTCAGTGTTTGGTGATTTATAGCGAGGGAGCATGAGTGCTCCAGATAAGGTTTCAGGAAACAGCATCTCACCTGAGCTTACCCCTGCTTTGAGCCTCTGGGTTTGGGTATAAACACACACTAACCTGTGGCCGTGAGCACTGGAGATTCAAAATCCTGTGATCATAGATATCAACTGCATGGCTTTTCATATTACCCAAGGCTATCATCTACTCATAAACACAAAACATATGCAGGGGTTAGTTAATCACATGAGAACGTACAAACCCATGCGAAACTAGACTTTTACATTGGTTTTCCATGTCATCGCTGAGGTAATCTGAGCTGATTTTAGTATGTTGCTATATCATTTACATTTCTATATTTTAATGACACCTTAATCCAAAATCAAGTCTCTGATATTCAGGCACCGGTTGCACCAGTTGTGTGTAATTTAAAACGTAGCCTTTTTGTAGCATAAATCGGTACTAAGTTACCCACTAACAAATATTTGAGCGTTATACCATTAAACTTGAAATTGAAATGTAACCTCACATGCAGAATAAACAAACATTTTCTGGAACACTCCAACCAAAAGTAGAATAAAATATAATGGTTCGAATAAATTAGCAGATTGATTAAATTTCATCAATGAGCTCTTTTACTTGACATACTACAATAATTAAAACATATATGCTTTCCTGTAGCCCGAACATGGTGCTACCAACATCACAGGTTTGATTTCCCTATGAACTGATTAAAACATATACCTTGAATGTAATATAAGTTGCATTGGAATAAAAGATTCTGCCATAAACATTTATAAATGTCGTTGCCCTTTACTCTTTTCTTACTCTTTTAACATCAGCACTCTCAAACTTTCTCCATCCTTTAGTCACACTATATCTCTGTTATCCTGAGGCTACAGACACCCCACAGAAATAGCTTATGGGTGGTAATGCATGGATATTATATACCTGTACCACCTACAGACCTCTCTTATCTCCCCACCTGTGCCTATCCATCAGGTGCCCTAGGCAAGATCCCTATTGGTGCCCCCCTTCCCCCTTTCCCCCCTTGTAGCTTAAAGTCACCAAGAAATCAAAACTGACAATTCTTTTTTTTAATAGAATATTGCAGTATTTATTATAAATAATTTATCAGTGCACATCATTATTTAGTGTTTGCAGTCAACATGAATTGGAAGTTGCAATAGTCTTTTGTTCCCGACTGTGATCTGAGTGAAACAGCTTTTCAACAAGAAAAAAAAAGTAGGACGGGACTTGATTTCTTTCGTCAGGAAGTGATTGGATTGTTGTTGTTTGCTATTGCTGTGATGTCATGTGAGTGACAGCTCTTCCCGCCCTCACAGCAGTAAACACATCATCAGAGATTTTCAGTTATCAAAAGATTGTATAGAATGTATGGACAGAAGAGATGACATTGATTTTATCTTATCAATTCGAGTAGTTCAACCAGAAACTCAATCCAAGGACGTTTCTCAGTGGTAAGTGTCAACTTAGTTTGTGGTATAAGATGTGATAGCAGCATCAATGTTACAGGTTCTGATTCAGAGAAGCAAGCTGGTCCAAATAAACTGGGTACTGACCAAATGGCAACCTTCAGGTCTCTCTCCTGAATCCAACACAGAAGTGACTTAAACTGCAATTCATCGACTGGTCGCTAGAGACAGGCTCCAAAAGGGAATCAATCCCATAGACCTCCCCATGTTAAAATGCCCAACTTTACAGTTTACATCCTGGTACAAAAAGTGGTTTTGGTCTATATAGCTAATTTTGTCCTTCATGACAACTTTGAGAGGGGTGAATTTTTTTTATAACTCATCCATTTAAATTATATTAAGCCTTAAAAGTTTTGCATAATTAAGGGCGTGGCCACTTGAGTGACAGGTGGATTGCCACTGCTGTCACTACTAGCCATTTGTCTACTGTCTGTTAGCCGTCACGTCACCTCAGCTAATTCCACCCACTGAACTTGGCATCTCTGCCGTGTTTGTACTTTTTTTTTAGGATTATTTATCAAATAATATGGCTTGTTGTGCGGTTAATTGTACTAACAGACCATCCAAGAAGTCTGGGCTCCATTTTTTTCTGGTGAGTGAAATTCTAATATAATTTTATTTATTAATTAAAATAATTTATTTACTATTTATAATTGTATTTAAAACTTTACTACACTCCAGAATCCAACAGACTGTGATTAGCTGTAGGGTGAAACCATAGACTGTATAAAATAGTCTGAAAAACTGTCATATAATGTTACGCCTGCATTTTATAAATAGCATAACATTTACTAACACTGACTATATTGGAAGTATTTGTTTTAATTGTTGATGTCCTCAAAAATATGTGTAGGAAATAGGCCTGTAATTACTCAAGAATAGACAGTGCAACGGAACAGAATGAGCCAGAGCTTACTTGATCATGTCGAGCTAGGTGGGTGTGGTTTCGGCAACCAGGCACCTCAGCTCCACTCACATCCTGCCTATTTGTCCATTTTCGGTTATCCGGGAGTGATGCACGGTGATGCGCTGCCAAGATGGCGGCGGCTGGCTCCGCCAACTTTGGGCTTCAAAAATGCTGTTCAGATAACTTAGGGTGACATCTACATCCATTGTTCAGAAACGTTTGGGAAACTACATCCATTGTTTTATACAGTCTATGCTGACTCATCTTTCAAGAGCAAGTGTTTTGCGAATCCCGCGTTGAGAAGCAGTCGTCAGTAAAATGACAGGAACTCAACAAAAGATTGTGATTGTTCTGCTGTGGTATTGTTGAAAAAAAAAAGAATTTGAACCACTGATTCTAAGCAGCCCCTCATTTGGAAGTGAAAATAAAACAAATTTACTCTCACAGTGTAGGACACAGTGTCTTCTCAACATGATGTTAACCAGACGAAAAAGCTACAGCTACAGTTTTTCGCTGGCGGACAAGGTAGAACATAGGCAGGCATTAGGCAAATGTGTTACCCAGTGATGTGTAGCCATCACGGAAGTTGTATTCGAGTTCCTGACGACTCGTTTAGGTGGTTCAGAGTCTATTCCTTAATTTGAGAGACAATAACTTTATTTATTTTGCACTTCGGCTTCACAACTTTGGCGATCTTTTACATTTACAGACAGCTACATTACACAAAAAAATAATAATGTGCACAGACAAATCATTTATAATACAATATTCCATAAAAACAAGATTTTGTGACTTTAACATTTTAACGGGGTCATTGAGGTGCTCATTGGCGCCCCCTCCAGCTAGTGCACCATAGGTAATCGCCTAGTTCACCTATGCCTAGAAACGGCCATGTACTCTCTTTTCTACTTTCAGTGTCTCCTCTCATTGCAAGTGTCTTTTCTCTCACCCACCTACTTTCTCTCTCCTCTGTTTTGTCATTGACAGTCCATCTGTGGCCTATATCTCTACGGTCATCTCTCATTCTCCCGTTCTCTTTCAAGATTTGCCCACTGTATTGGTTTGCAACACACATACACTTTCAGCCCTTTCGTTTTCCTTTACTCCAGTGATAGTAACTGAAGAGTAAGAACATCTTTCTTTTGCTAATGGGTGGCGGTAAAGGATCAGATTTCTCTTTTGTAATGCAATAGAGACTTCGCCTCAAGGCATGAGAAACACAGGCTCCCTCAAAGCCCAGGAATCAAACTTCCTGAACGTTTTTGCCCTCCTCTGAACTATTATTCACAGACATTAGTTGCTAATGGAACAACTGTGGACAAATAGGTATACTAATACCATTATGGCTTTTAAATTCACTATTTAATTTGTATGCTTCATACATATCATGTTTCCTTTGGGAAAACATGTCTTGTAGGGGAACATTTATGCATTTCAGGTTGTAAAAATTGCCCCAATTTATCCGGCCGGTAGGCTTTTACTTAAATCAGAGCTTATCAGAAGAGTGTTTGACCTTAGCTATTGATTTAGCCTGTTTGGTAAAGCATTTCCCATGAGTACTTTGGTTTGATTGACAATCCTTCAGTGGGATCATGGAATTGCTTAAAGATATGCAGGCACACCTTACATACACAAACATGCATGCCTACTCCATCTGGTAAACTCTTACTCTCCACAAAGTGATCTGATCCCTTGAAACGCAAAACTGACCGACGTTTCAAAGAGCATGTCGACTTAAGAATGTCTTGAATAGGGCATCTTCATGCATGCTCGTAAATATGATTGACAGAAGCATAGGAGTTCAAAGACTAGCAACTGAATACATTCCAGGTTGAGTTTCATTAGATGTTATATTAGGTGGTGCTATTTGTAGACTAAGTATTTGTTTGCCAGTGGCCATGATTTTTTCCAGTAGTATTTGTTCCTGGAACAACATTCATATCAAATTTAATAATCTATACTGTAAACTTTTATCAGATGAGCTAAAATAAGCAATATTGTCTTACAAAAGCCTAAAACAGAAACTCTGCCAACAACTAAAACTGGGAAAAGTTTTTTGATTGAATTTTGATTGCTTTGATATCAGTTTTCACACTCAACTTTCTCTGAATCTGAGCATAGCTGACACAAAAGAGGACAAAATTTGAACACAAAGCTCATAAAAGTATCATAAAAATTGTATATATGACTTGTGCATTATATTCCAAGTCTTCTGAAGCCATAAGGTAACTCAAACTAAATTAAAGTTTTCAGTTTTTATTAATTATTTATTATTAGTTATATTTTAAAATAATTATTAATGAAATTTTAAGAATAGCTAATTACACTTTTTTATTTGTTATTTGTATTTCTTTTTTCTCCCTAGCTCTCTTTGGCAATGAGAGAAGTAATAAATGAGTCTTGATTAACTGTTCTTTTCAATTAATCAGTTGATCTGGTTCAAAACAAGTCTAAATAATTATTTAAATTCACTGTATGTCACTTGTAGTCGGTTTTGGTTTCATTTTTTTGTTGTGTTCTCTTTTTTACGTAGCCCCGCAAAAAAAAATTAAATCATGCACACGATTAACACCTGTGTTGCCTACCTTTTTTTTCTAGTTGTTAATTAGTTCCCACACCTGTTCTGTTTTACCTTGATTACTCTCTCCATGTATTTAAGCCCTGAGTTTCAGTTCATTTGTTCGTTCGTTTGTCTGGTATCATCTTAGTTCTACATGGTTGTGTTTGTTTTTCTCCTACGATCTGTTCCATGTGGATAATAATAAAGACTATATTTGTTACTTATCTTCCTTATCGTGCACACTACTGCAACCACACCTGACAGAATACAGGACATTACAAATATGGATTTATTTGCTGTTCAGCTGCTTTGCCTAGAGCAGAAGCAGCAATCTCGTGGACCACACCTGTGGATTTTTACAACTGGCATGCTTAACCAACTTCCTGGATCGCTCATTGTGCGCATTCTCGCAAGCCTTAACGAGCATCCAACAGCATGCCTGCCCGGTGTTGGTCTTCGGGGGATATTCACCACTTTTCTGGACATCGCCAGCACCACTTCATACCCAGAGCCCAGCCAGCCATCACCCTGCTGCACGGACAAGATGCCAGAGCCCTCCGCAGACGGAGATCCAGAGCCTGCCTCAATGAAAGTGCCAGAGTACAGTCTGTTCATCTTAAAGCCTGGGACACACCAAGCCGACGTCAAAGAACTAGCGGCAACAAAAGCAGACTGTGTTGTCGCCTCTCATCAGCTGCGTCTCAGCCAAAAGGCTGCGCTTGAACACACCAAAAGGACTAAAGGTGAATGTCAATTAGCCCGTAAGTAAAATCTGTCTGTTTTCGTCATTCAAAAAGGGAAACCGAAACTGGGACTGCAGATATACAAACCATAAACAAAGCAGAGCTTGCTTATCATTTTTAAATATAAATTACAGAGATGAAAACACATCAGGGGTGAAAAAGGTGAGAAAGATGCGAGATATCCCATACCAACCCCCCCCCCCCCCCAAAAAAAAATATTATAGCTATATTTAATATTCATATTGATTTATGAGTTGAGTATATGCGCTAAAGCTGCGCAGATTACATAAACTTCTCCAGCATTTTGAGTGAACATAATTTGTGAAACGCAACCTGCCAAATTGCCTAGCGTATTGATTTGACATTGTTGCCCTCCACAGTTGGCTTTTACCTGCATTTTACAGGCCTTAATTTCAAACCCTGTCATTATGAAATTGCACAGAACATCTTGTGTATGTAAAAGCAAACTGTTTCATTACGTTTTGACAATATAGTATAGTAGAGTTCAACTAAAGTTGTATTCATTGGCAAAATGGCAATGTTATTAGCGTTATACAAATTGTATTTGGAATAATAAAAAGTATGTTCGATTAAGTGGAAATAACGAAAAAGTGAAAATCACAACAAGTCAGCCATGTCAGACTTAATAACAGTCCCAAGCTTTACATATCGATACTTACTCGATACTTTTTATTCTCGTGCACTGCCTCGTTTACTAAAGGCAGGAACACGCCAAGCCGACGGTCGGCCGTTGGGTAGTTTTTGTTCAGAAAAAAGTTCTCAATGTTTTCCGCACCGTCGGCTGAAGTTGGTCCTTGTTGGCTTTTCTTCAGTCGTTTCGACATGTTGAATCGCCGTCTGAGCTCATTGGTCTGTCGGGCCATCTGATCATTCTCATTGGCTGTTTAGCTACTGCCAACTGCTGGTATGGCAAGGCAATTTATCTTACACAGGCGCAGAACTGTCTGTCGAGCGTCGGTTTGGTGTGTCAGGCCAACTTTGGATCCAGACGCTGCCGACGCCAACCCTGCAGTCTGCTTTCGTCGCCACTAGTTCGTTGGTGTCGGCTTGGTGTGTTCCTGCCTTAAGCTGAAAAGCCAATCAGAGTTCTCTCTCTCACAGCCCGACGCTGATTCAACATGCTGAATCAGGGCAAAAAACCCAGACAGCATCCGACTAGAGCCAACGGTTCAGAACACACCATAAAAACTATGCTGACCAGTACTCAAAAATGGCCTGGCATGCCCAACAGCTGACTATTGGCTTGGTGTGTCCCGGACTTAAGACTTGGAAATGAAAGCTCTAGCGTAAGTTCTGCTGGGAAGACTCAAATGTTACATCACTTATTAATTTCAATCTAACCAAAGATTATCTAACACTTGGAGTATAAAAGATCGGTACTTACACATGTCTGAGTTTGCAGATGCTGACGCCAACCTTCACCTCCATCCTCCCCACCACCACCAGGATGGTCCCTGTCCATACCTCCCAGGGGGTCGGCTACGCCCCTGCCTTCATCTTCAGGCAGGAAATGCAGAGTCCGTAACCCTCAGGAAGTCAGCTACGGACGGGGCCTATACGTCAAAGAACTTTATTTTACAATATTATGCATGCTTATTGTTAATATCATTGTTACGTTATCTTGCCTCCCGAGTCTTTCTGGTAGAATATAGCATACAATTGCATCCATTTTGAATTTTGAAGTCATACACATTTGGACTAACATGAGAGTGACTAAATAATGGCAGTATTTTCACTTTTGAGTGAACTGTTCCTTTAACAGGTTGTGGTTGGTTAAACTCATTTTTTTATTTTTTTCTGGATGTAACAAGTACCTCTGACATGAAGTGAGTGGAAACCATTTACACATTGAAAAAAAAAAAAAAACACATTAAGAGATGTGGCTTGAGGAACATTTAATTCAAGGCAGAGCAGAAGATTGGAATCTGTGTGTGTGCGTGCACCTGTGTCCTCATGTCAGTCCACTATCGCTGTCTGAGACAGGCTTTAAATGAATAGTGCCCTGGAATGGGGATGGACGTAATTGCAAATCAAATTGGTTTTGGAATTAGTTGTTCCAATTACATACTTAATAGAAACCAAGGAATGACCAGCACAGGCAGAGGCCAGAGTATTAACACATTTTGCCACTGAGAAATGAAGGAACTGCTTTCAGTGACGGGAGCAACCACAACCCACCACCACTGGTCAATTGCCATGGCCACCATCTGACTTTCATTAGCTTTTCAACAAAAGCAACTTCTGTAGAGTTTAAGGCCTAATGTTCAGAAGAGAATGATTTTGGAGAGTTACTGTAACATTGTGGGCAGAAATGGCACTGTTTTTAGAAACTAATAAACGTGGGCTGCATCTGAAATCGCATACTTCCCCACTGTATAGTAGGCGAAAAACAGTATGTGATTAAATAAGTATGTCCGAATTCACAGAACTCATAAAAGAGTATAGGCAAGAAGTACCCGAATGACCTACTACTTCCAGCAAGATTCTGAAGTGTGCATATGATGGACACTTTACTATATCACCAGGCCACGGAAGAGGATTTATGAATGGCAGTGAAGTGACGTGGCTGATGTAGTATGTCTGAGTTACATTCATACTACACACATTCATACTATATAGAACATACTTTTTAGCAGTCGTGAAGTAATTACTTATTCAATATAAGTACCTACTCGAGAGTATGTGATTTCGGACGCGGCCCTTGATGTCTTTTTTTAAGTGCTTAATGGTGTTGAGTTGTCTAAAATTATAGCATTATTGATTAAAAATGTCTCAGACATCTTATAAGCTCTCTGTTTCCTCCCGTGTCTTTCGAGGGAAAATAAATTGTATATAAAAAACACATCAAATGCCATTAAACAACTCTGAATATTATTGTCAAACCGTCTTAAAGTACATTTATTTAAAAAAAAAGATCAATGTCACAATTCCAATATTCATTTTAACTGGTGTCAGAGCTATGTCCAGATGATTTATAGTCCCAGTAAAATCTAAGATCATTTTAGATAGTTTTAAGGATCAATGTGTCATTTAATGAAAACACAGTATTCTTAATAAAAAAATATATGCTGGCTCAATATTAGCACGTTGACCTTGACACTCTAACTGCTCTGAATTTTCATATGGATATTCATTCATTCATTCATTCACTTCTTCATTTACTGGTTACCAAGCATTTTATCTACAGAAATTAGAGGAATAGTTCACATATTATTCTGTCCTCTTTTACTCTTAATGTTACTAATGTTGCTAACTTAAGAAAGAGAAGAAAAGGAGTAGGAAAGGCACAAAACTGGCCCATGCAAGGTTTGTTATACCAAGTCTTCTAAATTGAATTACCCTGCATGAGGAACAGGCCTAAATTTAAATCATAGCTCTCAAATCAGCACAAGTATTCGCTTTCAAGACAGATATAACATTCATATGTCGAACCTGGCTTGATGTGTCTTTCATATTTGTATATAGGCAATACTATTTCAGCAAATAACCACATTTCATTCTGTTCTTCAGGCGTATTAAGTCTTGGAATATAGTTTAAGTTGTGTAGACTTTTTTATGAGCTGTCAGGACATTGTGCAAAAAAAAATCGATAGCATATAAGAAAGAAAGTCATT
Organism: Chanodichthys erythropterus; assembly: GCF_024489055.1. Lineage (NCBI taxonomy): Eukaryota > Metazoa > Chordata > Actinopteri > Cypriniformes > Xenocyprididae > Chanodichthys > Chanodichthys erythropterus. The sequence continues at coordinate 11,523,992 of NC_090232.1, read as the reverse complement.
CAAGTTTGGATTTTTCTTGTGTGTTAAGAAAGACTTTAAGACTGTCCTCAACAATGTAAAACTCCGTAATGACAAAAACACTTTCTGAAAATTGAACTCTTTTTTTTGAAAGAGATCTGTAAACTACATTTTCTTTCGAGCATAAATGTTTCTGTCTGATTGGGGGCGCATGGCACCATGTTTCAGAAGCTTTCCCTTTTCCACGTGCTCTCCATGAAAAATAATATAGGCTGTAGTGTGCTGAGGGCGGACCAATCAGCGCTGAGCAGGGCGGAGCGGCTGGGATGCCGAATTCAACTTCAAATTCAGCCCTGTGCAAATTACTATTCCTGAGGAGAGAAACTTGAACGGCTCTTACAGATCCTTTTAAAGAAGTGTTGATTTTACTATCATCCGACTAAACTTTCAATTTCCTGACAGGAGCTTTATTGCAAGTTTTTATCTTCGGTCCAGGCAGCAGGTGTTCAGTGACCGCCTCAGAGCTCAGTTATCTTCGCTTGACGCATTCATTCACCCAAACCAGACCGCAAGAGCGTTAGATGAGGAGTTTCAACTTCCAAAGTTAAGTTTCAGTGTGTACCCAAACTTTAAGCAGTAACTGCTGGGAAAGATGATGAAGGTGAGTGTATCTGTTGTCTAATATTTTTTTTTTTTTTTTTTTTTTTTTTACAAATGCCCGGGTTTGGAGTGGACCTCCAACGAATGACTCTTATGAGTCGGTTCTTTTTAGTGAATCAAAAACACAGAGCGCGACCAGTGTAATCCGACTCCCAAAGGACTGACTCTTAAGTGTCGGTTCTTTTTAGTGAATCAAATTGTGCAGCGCGACTATTTGTGATCAAATGATTTTTTGCTGGTTCTTTTTAGTGAATCAAACAATCAATCGGTTACTGAATTAATTCGTCTAATTTACTGAACCGCAAGTTATTATTTTCGACTTAATCTAGCTTGTTGTGAACAAACTATTATAGGCTACAACACTTTAATTGTTGTTTTCTTTGTATCTGTTTGTGAAAAGTAAATAAAGCATCTCAGTAAACACATTTTCCAAGAAATCTAATGTGTTAGCTACTCAGAAGGTTTATAATTTAAGCCATAACACCGTCTGTAATTTGCATACTCATGACGTCTGCTTTTTCTCTTCACAGGTGTTTATTCGTTTACGAGGAATTTGTACTGGACTTCTGTGATTCTTTGTGCGTCCTGCATGGTTAACCTGTTGGATACATAAAGTATTGTGGGTAACATTACACTTAACCCGTTTAAACAGGCAATATTTGCAGCGGTCTGTTCCCAATGGATAAAGGCACATCTAATGAGCACCGATATGGATTGTAAGGGATTCTTCAAGAGTCGCTGAATGCCGTGAAAATGCTCGAAATGATCGGGTAGATAATCCGAACTGCGAATACGTCAAAACAACGTGGGTTTACAGGAGATATTGGCGCTTTAAGCGGATAAATTAAATCCGGTACACTCAAACGTATTAATACTTAACTGGAATCAATACTGAAACATCATGAGCCGTCTCGGGACACAGGAGAGCGGCTCGCGCTTAGCGAAGGGTTCGTTCATTTTGGAGCAGTGTACGGAGACTTGGTCTTTTTGGTTTGAAGGTGTCGTTTCATTCAGTGCTGAATACGCGGATGAGGGCTTTCAGAAAGCCATGATACATGAAAGTAAAGCGACCGGGAAAGTCGCGGACTCGGAGCTCAACTCTCCGGCGTGTGGGATGAATGAGAATCGCCTCGTAAATGCGGTGAAGCGAAGCGCGCACTTTCCTCTTTTCTCACAAACCTCCACATCTGCCGAGGTTACAGATTACAGCTTCTCCGGGGGTCAGAGCCCTCTTACCAAGGGCAAAGTTAAAGGGATTATTCACCGCCAAGGAAATACAAGGAAGGTGATGACGGGGAAAGCGAGGTGCGGGATGTGGGGTTGGATTTTTGCCCTTGTGTTCCTCTGGAATACCCACATGTTGCGCGCACAAGGTAAGTTTAGGAGTTGTATATCTTAAGTTCACCTTTTTTTTTTTTCTTTTTTTTTTTTTTTTTTGCACAGGGTTTGAAATGTTATTTTGACAAGTAAAAGATTTTACCAAGACCTTTTAAATTCCATGTTTTTTTTAAAAAAAAGTTGATTGTAATGATGTCATTGAATGTATAAAATGCATGTATAAAAATCTAAAAATGTGCTGATTGTTATGGATGGGGTAAGTACATTTAAACATTAAGGGCATTGTAGGGTATCCGGGAACTGGAAAGAGTGAGAATGAGGGGCAGAGAGAAAAAGGGGGGCATAGGCTAGACAGAAGGAGATGGGGGAGATGGATAGAAAGGAAAAGAGGGACATATAACGAGAGAAAGAAAAAGGGGGACACAGAAAGAGATGAACAGAATGAGGGACACGGAGAGAGAGGGGTGGGTGACGTGCCTGTATGTGTCTCAACAAAAGCGGTAAAGGTCATATGCTGTCAACAAGCACATTTTCTCAGGTCACACACACGTCGTATTGACTGAACGTCAAACTGACAAGTAGAGGGAGCAGGATGCATGAATTTACGAAGTGCAGTGTGAAAAAGAAAAGGGTGTGAAGGAAAGGACACTGACCCACTGAGATTCAGAATTATGATTCAGAGCAGAATTCAGTTAAGCCTTGACTGGAATCGGCTTCATCAGGCTGTAGACTGCATACGGTGCCAGCTGGGTCGCTCTGGTACCCGGCAGGCTGTTTTTCAAAGGGGGGCGGTGTGTTACTGATTGAATTAGGATGTTTTAAAGCAGAGCACAGATTTTGCGTGCCACGCGTGGGAGCATCTCAGTCTTTAAAATGGCAGCAAGATTAAAAGATTCAAAAGTATGATTGTATTGCAAGCAACGCCTCACCATATTAAACGCATTTGGCATGGAGATGCCGTCGGCTTTTCGGTGTTGGGGCTGTGAAATTCATCCGTCTTCCTTTTGAAGGTTGCATTAATGCAAACGCATGAATGCATTCGACTCAAAACATTTACAAGAACACCCACTTCTGTGACTTCAGCATTGGTGGCTGGCACTTTTTCCTCTCTCACTTTCTCTGCGTGCTTGCAGACTCAGCTTTCTCCCCGTGTTAATGTCAAGGTCTCGCTATGGCTTTGGATGTGGCCCAAACCCCAACCTTAAGGAGGTCAGAAGGTTATTGATCACATCCCATCAGAGAATGGCAGAAACAGAGTCATCCTGCTTTAAGCATCATATTAGTTTTATTCCAGCGCAACCATCAGTTTCTCTAATCAGGTTTATGCTTTTTAAACCTGAAATCCCTCAAGAATTTGTGTCTCTCATCATTCAAAGCTTCAGTTTGGAAGAAATTGAACATTTGTTATTCAGAAGTTATATTTAGAAGCAGGCCACTTGCAAGAAAAAGTCCAATGCATGCTCAACTTCTAAATCACTGTCAAGGTCTGCTCATGGAAAGAATTTAGAGCCTATTATAGACTAAATTGGAAACCGTTAATATGATATTCACAGTAAGTGTGAAGCATTTCAGCATGTAATAACACTAGTTTGAAGGTTAATGTTTATTTTGGTCACACTTTAGGTTAATTCCATTTCTCACTATTAACTAAGTGTTAACTATGACTTTTGCCTCAATAAACTCCTAATTACGGCTTAATAATACTGCTTAAACAGCCAAAAGCCTAGTAATATGCATGCTAATAAGCAACTAGTTAATAGTGAGAATTGAACTGTAAAAGACTTTGCACACCGAGTCTGAAATTTTCATACACCTTTTTTTTGTATTCGTCATCCTAAAAATTAGTCATGTACAGAAGCCTTGCACACTGAGTCTGATGCATATTAATTAAAAAGAAATTCGCAAAACAATACAAAATGGAGTCTTCAAGCAGTGAGGATGATTTTGTTGTCCTCTCTCTTCTTAAAAAGAGAAAAAGAAAGAGGAAATTTTGGGTCCATCCAATCCTGAGGTTGCATCGAGAGGAAGGAGAGTTCCACCTCCTTATCAAGGAGCTGCAGGATTGTCCGGAGCGATTGAAAGTTTACTTCAGGATGTCAGTGGCTCAGTTTGATGCTTTGCTAGTGATACTGGAGCAACATATTAAAAAGAAGACTACCAATATATATGTATTCCGCACTTTGTTTGTCATACAGTGCTTTGTCCTGCGAGACAAAGTGGATCAACTTGTAAGATGCCATTCTGGATTTTGCCGTTCGCTTGAATGGTGGCTCTGAATGGTCCAAACACCTCTCAAAATGTTTGCTACGGATGCAAAAAATGCATTGAAAAAACTTGAACCCGACCCTTTTTTTGGTGATGGATGAAAGTTTCTGAGGCAGTGTGTAAATGTGATTGACACAACATCAGGTCGTATTTATTGTTTAACATGCAAAAATTTTGGACGCAAATTTTGTGCAAGGACCTTAAGTGTTACCTTTATTTTTTCCAAATAAACATTAATTTAAGTTAAGATCTTTTGATCTGAGATCAGAATTCTGACAGTAATTGAAAATAAAGTGGATTATAAATTTCATATTATTACAGGCTATAAGTGTCATGAAAAGATTTGACCCATTTAATCTGTAATAAATTGCCCTATTATCAGTAAAGGATGCCATAATCCCAAGTATTAACTAATGAGACACAAAATCTTGAAAATTCATTGATCAAAAGTTGTGGAAATCATGTGGGACACTTGCTGTTCAGTTCAAGCCTAATCATATTTCTTCCAGTTGCCCTGTCTTGAAGCTGTTAATAATATGAGGTAGGCCATGTTACTTTCTTCCATCTTCCTTTTACAAAAGACTAATATTAAATTCATAGTGAATGAAGAGAGCTGCTGAACATACAACATGCATCAAAAAGTGTCTTTGTGGGTTTTCCTTTAATCCTAAACAGATTTTTAAAATGCTTCAGTCCCAAAAGCTGAAACTTTTGAGAACTGTCACACACCGTCCCAAGTTGTTTTGCTGCGCTCTCTGTATTTATGACTCTTGCCAGGCATGTCAGTCGCTGAGTGGCTTTCTGTGTGTATGCTCTCAATGCTCTCAGTGATGAATGTTTGCATTCGAACGCTCTGACATCTTGATGCGCCACTGAGGTCCCTCAGAGAATCAAATGAAGAAGAGAGGTGCAAGAGAGATGGGATGAGAGAAGGGATGTGGGCTGAAACAAGCAGAAAGAGTGCAGATGTTAAAGAGGAGTGGAGCGTGAAAAGGAGGAAGCAGTGCAGAAAGAAGAAAGGGGAAGGATGGATGGGATGGTAGTTTTGGATGGGTAGATCTCTACGGAGGAGAGCACTGGCATCTCTTTACCATGTTCTTCCTTTACATCCATCACAAGAGACAGTTTTAGGGTCACTGGGATGTCTATCAAATCATAAAGCAAAGAAAAGCCTGTGCGTTAGCTAAAGCAGAGGAAGAGAGGGGGGAAAATGTGGAGTGGAGGAGAACATAATGATGGAGGTAGGCAAAATGCAGAGAAACCGAGAGAGAGAGAGTGAGAGTGTAGGCATGATGGAAGAAATCGAGATTGATGTGATTGCTTGTCTGTGTGTGCGCGCGTCCGTGTGCGCGGGCCCTGGCAGGGACGGCACGGCATGAAAACTGCTCCTTGTGTCTGAAGCCTCTCTCTGTGCCGCTCTGGTCAGATGGGCTTTTGATCCCGGATGACAAACTCCTGCAGGGGCTGAATAAGAACTGCTCAGAATTACACCCAGTGCCACACTCCAGTACGTATTGCGCTTTTCCCACAATCCCCTGCCATGCTTCCACTGGCACACTAAAACCCCATACTGCCTTCCAACTCTCCAGTTGCCATAAATATTCAAACAAATCCTCACCTTAACTCTACGGTCAGGCAGTTGGTTTATCAAGTCAATGTAAATCAAGACTCATTATGCTCATTATTGTTGTTACTCAAACAAAAATTTTGAATTTTGACATGTAGCTCATTCTGCTCGGTTCATGCTTTGGATATGAGTGATACTTCAAGTCATGTGACTTGTTTAGGAGATTGTGTTTAGCATTAGACATTGTGGGTGTAAATTTCCCATAAACTTTCTTTTTAAACGATTAGTTCACTTCAGAATGAAAATTTCCTGATGATTTACTCACCCCTATGTCATCCAAGATGCTTATGTCTTTCTTTATGTCTGTCTTTTGAAAATTAAGGTTTTTGAGGAACACATTCCAGGATTTTTCTCCATATAGTGGACTTCCAAAGGGGGTTAAACAAGTTGAAAGTCCAAATTGCAGTTTCAGTGCAGCTTCAAAGGGCTCTACACGATCCCAGCCGGGGATTAAGGGTCTTATCTAGCGAAACAATCGGTCATATATATATATATATAATATTGTAAACATTTGCTAGGTACTTCCGCCTATGTCACGCATGACCTTTCCAATGTGATTACGTAATGCACGGTACATTGCATAGCAGTGCAAGATGAGTATTTGTGGTTAAAAAGTATATAATTTTTTATTTCTTTTAGAAAATGACAGTTCATTTTGCTAGATAAGACCATTATTTCTTGGCTGGGATTGTTTAGAGCCCTTTGAAGCTGCACTGAAACTGCAGTTTGGACGTTCAACCTTTTGAACCCTGTTGAAGGCCACTATATGGAGAAAAATCCTGGAATGTTTTCCTCAAAAACCTTAATTTCTTTTTGACTGAAGAAAGAAAGACATAAACATCTTGGATGACATGGGGGTGAGTAAATTATCAGGAAATTTTAATTCTGAAGTGAACTAATCCTTTAAGGAAGGGCATTTTCTTCAGAAAATGTAAAAATCTTCAGTAGCTAGGATGACTCTGAAGCGGTGTCCTTAACAGACCAGATGGGATGTGATGCCATGACACGATAGGTTGCTTTTCCATTTTAATCAGAGTTTGTCCTTACCAGCCGTGACAATGATATGCATCGAGCAACAGGAGATTATGTTTTTTTAGAATGGTTTCTATTTTTGCAATGTTGTAGCTGACAGCTCAATGATTATCTCAGGTATTTATGTTTTAAGTACAATATTAAAATTGTTTTATCTGAGTTTAAATATCACTTTTACGTGACACTATAGCCATAATGAAATTGACGATGGTAATTTACCTCAGATATTAAAAATAAAGAAAACAAGAACATTCAAAACATGTGACCTTAAAATGGAGTCCACCATGATTCGCATGGAGTCATTATCTCATAAAAGGCTACTCTTAAACTCTCAAAAATCCTGTTCATTTCTTTAGGTTAGTGATGCGAAATTTCGGCAACTAGAAATATTTGGCTGAAACAGGAAAAAAACAGAATGGTTTTGGCTCAAAATAGATTCGGAGGATCGAAAATCATTATCCAAAACACTGACATTTAATTGCCGGTGTTTTGTCGATTTGTCCTGCCTTGTCAGATTTTGCTGCCTCCCATTAAAACAGTAGGTAGCACATTCGACAGCAAAAAATGCTACCTATCAGATTGTGCTACCAGCACATGGTAGCATGTGGTTTGAGGCTTTATTAATATCAATACTTACTCCTACCCTAAACCTACACTTAAAACAATGCAAATATTTTTAAAATAATAACAAAAAAGATGCGCGTATGCACAGTAAGCCCTGGTACGACAGACTGATGGGTAGGATGCAATGTCAGGACACCTGTTTTCCAATAACTTGTTTTTACTGTCCATTTCCTGCGCATAATGTGGATAGAGCAAAATAGATATACATGTCCGCAGTATAATGGATGCACTTCACCGTGACCAAAAATTATGCTTGAGTGGCAATATGTAAAATTTGTTCAGCTGAAATATGAAGAGGTGGCTTGTTGCCAAAGAACTTAACTGTGACTGGTTTAATTTATCACCTGTGAACATGGCACACTGAAACTCATAAAGATTTTAATTAACCAATTTTTTTATATACTTTATTATGTCTTTCAATTCAAACACATTTAATACAATTATGCAAATAAAATTTTCTTTTAAAGACATATTCCTTACTTTCTCTTCCTTTCACTTTTTTCCTTTTTTTCTTTTTTGGTAATACCCACCCATATAGTAAAAAAAAAAAAGAAAAAAAAAAGAAAAAAGAAAATTAGAACAATAACCAATAAATACATAATTAAACACTTACATATGAAAAGAAAAAAAGAGGAACTAAATACAAAAAATATACAAATTAAAATAATAATAATAATAATAATAATGTTTATTTTTTATAGCGCCTTTCAAGAACCAAAGGTCACTTCACAAATTAATACAATCAACTGGCAAAGTATGTAAAATATTTATTTAAATATCACATATTTATATCAAAGCTATAATGACACCTAATTCATAATAATTAGTTCAAATAATATTATTTAAACATCAATTACTAATAATATTAAATAAGTAAATAAAATAATAAATGAATAAATTAAAAGGGAGGCAGGATTATATAAAAAAGGTAATTAATATGATATGTATTCATTTAATTTAGTATCGTTTTATTTGACTTTGCTTTTCGGCTAAATGAAAACTTTAATTAGAGCTTCAGTAAAAAAATTATTTGCGGCGCATCACTACTTTTTGTGACAAACCACTAGTGAAAAAATGAACTTTGTCCACCTTTAAATGGCCATCAATGTATATGAGCTATACTATACAAACAAATGTGTTCCTACAATGGAAATTATGTGGAATTTTCTGTATTGGAAGGATATATTATAAGTGCATATGCTTGTATCCTAATTTCCATCTAGTCTGTCTTGGTCCTCTTCCCTGCATTGTTCCTCTGCTCATTTACCTTCTTTTACCATGTTTCTCACGTTGACACCCTTTAAGTATTTCGAGGTGCCTTGTTGTGCCACTGTGTGTGTGTTTATGCATGAGTGCAACGTTAGTATCGGGCCCCAAAAGCCGTTGTGCCTTCATTGTTCGCTTGTATTGTCCGATTGCAGACCCGACCCTCCCCCAGTCGTGACCCAGACTGTGTCATTAACCAAAGCCTTTGTGACTCTTTTATTTTAAAGTGGCCAAATGAGAATAAACCTCTTAATTTCAGTGGTAAACGACTGACTTAATTCGTTTATTGCTAACAATGTTTTATTATAGTAATTATCTTGAATGATTAGAAAAAAATAACTTTGATAGTTTGCCGACAGGTGGTCTATTACGAACAACAATATAACCGCTCACATTCGCTGCAATGAATTAAAGAGCTTTGAGGAAATGCTTGGCAATAAACACTTAGATTTAATTTGCTCTGCCTGTCTGAACACATCTGCCTTCCGCACTTAAGTATTATCAGGCGATCATTACATGTACAAGACATGCTCGACATCCTGTCTTTCCACCTCCTCTCTCTCTCTTCAAATGAAAGTTAGCACATTTGTCGGCATGACAATAATGAATCTTATTTGGGATAAGATCAAAGCCAGAACGACATAAGAACATTTTCACACGGAGCAATTTTGATTTGAATTTACATGTGAAACCCTTTCTTTAATTCCATCATTGTTCTATTCCTCCACTCTGAAATTGGTTTCAGCTGTTTATTCTTTCTGCTTCTTTCTTTCGTTTTCTCTGCTTTTTTACTTGTTTATGCCTGTAGCATTGACTTGAGTAAAAAAATGGGCATTTTGACAGAGGCCTTTCCTTCGTTACTAATCAGCTTTCACACCAAAAGATTTTTTCTTCAGCGTTTAGAAATGATGAGATTAGCACATCTTTGTTATCAAATATTACATGTACAAGTGCCTACTTTGCCTTTGAATAGAAGCGGCACCTCGGCAATGTGCATGTACGCACCATTCATTGGTTTCTGGAAGCCCAGAAGGCCGTGTTTCATATTATGCGGGATTGTACAAGTGCCACATTAACATCTTTTCAATTTCTGCTTGTCATTGAGTGCGTTTATCAGTTATGCAGGATTAGTCCGTGAGATCTACTGTAGTTTATTATCTGAATGGGAATTATTTCACTGCCATGCACTACTTGAACTGGAAGCTCATTAATTAAAAATTAATTAAAAAGAAATTTAGGGCAAACTGACATGTCGATTTACACAGTCAGCTAAAAGCTGATGAGCAAATGAAGTGTTTTTATTGTCTCTTTTCTCAGAGTCAAGGCCTCTGATGATTGGGATAGGAGAGGCCTGTAAATATTTGCTCCAAATATGAAGAAATGAAACTGTTGCTTTATTTGACTATGATGAAATGTGACCTGTGCTCGTTTCTAAAAGATGAGTTTGGCTCTGGCTTTTTAAAGCCGTGGACGTACGATGCCATAACCAGCATCAAAGTTTCCTCGCTTAATTGAAAGAGATTCATGATTTCACAGTTGCTCACAGATGAAAGTGTTTACAGTGCCACCACATGACACGACCGACACAGCCAATAACAAAGTACCCAAAGATAAATGCATCCTTTTATGATTAAAAAGAAGTCAGTGCAATTCTGATCAATATTTCTGTGGTTACAATTCTTATTACAGGCGTCAGCTGCTTTAGTCGCAGTGTAAGTCAGTTGTTTTCTTAGTAATTGGGCACGTGGAAGCCAAAGCTCTGACCCATAACTTACTGTTTACGGCCTACAGTACAGTTCTAAGTCAGCATCATAAAGTAACTGTCATGAAACCCTTAAAAGTGAACGATTTAAAAAACTAATCACACAAATTGACTCGACTTGATTGATTTAACTGATTTAAATAGTTTGACATTAACAAGATGTTAAGTTAACAGCGTGATACTTAAATATGCCTTAAATACCTATAATAATGGGTAAAATAATGCATAAGGTATGGTTCACCCAAAAATGAAAATTCTGTCATCATTTACTCTCTCTCAAGGTGTTTCAAACCTGTATAAATTTCTTTGTTCTGTTGTACACAAAGGAAGATATTTGGAAGAATGTTTGTAACCAAGCAGATCCTCACCTTCCATTTTCTACCATAGAATTTTTTTCCTACTACGGTAGTCAATGGGGGTGGGGGGCTTTAAATCCTTTTCATCTAAAATGTTCTGCAAAATGCATGCAGTTTTGTTTAAAGCGGCAGTGTGTAAATTTTAGCGCCATCTAGCGGTGAAGTTGCGACTGCAACTAACGGCGCACACCCCTCGAACCCCTCCCATTCGGAGAAGCTACGGTGGTCGTGTGGCCAACACGTCGTCTGAGACAGCAGAGAGTCTGTGTGAAGCAATGAGATTTCTTACTTCTAACAAAGAACAGTCTCTGCTTCTAATAAACCAGACGACTACTACTACTATTAATACTACTACTACTTTGTGCATATTCAACATAGTGTTGATGCAAGCTGCCTCTAAAAATATGAATGATTTAGAAGAAGAACAACATAGTAACTAAACACGCTCTGTAGTGTTTGTCCATTCAGGGCTGCTGTAGAAACATGCTGGCGCATCATGGATGGGGGACCCGTGGTGTAGGAGATAGAAATTGCTCATTCTTAGGTAATAAAAACATAACGGTTCATTATGTAAGGTCTTTAGGCACCACTGAAAACATAATTTCTCACTTTATACACTTTTTTTTTTTTCAATTTCTCATAATAACTTCTGGTAAAAATGTTCAATTTAGTAATGGTTGTATGTATGTAGCTTAACACTTTCCCCGCCAAACATGGAATCTTCTGTTATTTTTGAGAAAATGCTTCCCCACCAAACATTGAAATTGTTATACGCTATGACACATCTGAAAGCGTACTGAATCTCCTTATCAAAGCAAATGCGAAAAAGTAGCGGAAACAAGCAATATCATATGTAATCATATGCGTATGTAAAATTACGCGATCACCAACATTAAACAGCATATAAATCAAAACTTACCCATATTCAAGTGTTTATTAAAAAAAAGAATGCATGAAGCTAAAATAAAATTATTATTATTATTTTTTTAAAGCATAAGGTCTTTTCTTTCTGTTGATATATTGCATGTTCAGATATTCATGCAACAAAATATTCTAGGGGCCATGACATTTTTGTGAAAATGATAAAACAACGCTGGCGGTGACTGCCAACATTTTTAAAAAATGCTAGCAGGGAAAGAGTTAATTAACTGTTTGTCCTTGTAGCAGTTGTCAGGGGCAAGGCATCTCTGACCAAACATCTCCACATTCCGAATGCCAGATTGTGCAAAGTTTGATGTTAGTGAGACCAAACATAAAGGTTCATGTTTGTCCCGTAGCTGATTGTGATGTACCAATTTTTAATATAAGGAAAACCCTTTTTTTTTTTTTTCCTATCACAACTTTACAATGTAGTGTTATATGGATTACCTTTGTGGTATTTTATGGTGTTTTTGTTGGAACAAAAAGTCACCGCATGCTTTCATTTTATGAGTGGTGCTTGCTCCAGAAATTTATTTTGTGTTGAATAAAATAAAGAAATTCGATTACTTGAGGGTGAGTAAATGACAGGAGTTTTTGAATGAACAACACCTTTAAGAGAGTTTGAAAGCCTTTCTTACTTTTTTTTTAATTAGTTAGACAGACTGATTTTTTGCTGTATAAACTTTAATCAGAGATTGTATCTGTTCTACTGAACTCATCATTTAATTGTCCTAGAACTGCTGCTGTAGGCCCCAAAGTCAGCCTTCATATCATGTGACACTGGAGAGTATTTGTATTCAAGAATGAATTTAGTCATAATTTTCAGCATTCACTGGGTACAAACAAACCATAAATACGCTATAAAGCCTATTAATACTTGATTGCATGATGGTTGTTAGGACAGGGAAGGATAATTAATTGTGTAATGGGAATTTAGAGTTACAAAGAGTTCATCCCAACATTTTCAACAGAAAATGTACGCAGTCCAGAGTTAGATTTTCTACATTGTGTCTGTAAAATGCAGTTGTTCAGAAATAAGTGGTCTAATTTGTTCAAAATCAGCTGATTTGTGATGTTTGCTTGGATTTTGTGTGTGTGAGAAGGAGAGAAAGACTGTTAGTGTTTAACTTAAAGAACACCATCTGGCAACCAACAGTAGAAAGACAAGAATATTTGCACATTCAACTGCCAAATGTTTTCAGAAATATCATATTCTAATGATTGATTTTTCTCCAAATATTAGTCCAAAGCAGAAAAATAAGCAAAATAAAAACATATTTTTCAACATGTTTATGTATTTATTTTTTTACATTTTAAGTAGAAAGCCACAGTTTTTCTCTCATGCAAAACACACAAAAACACAAGCACACATTACACACATTAGGGATGCATTAGAGGCCCCGATGGCTTAGAGAAAGCTTCGAAATGGAGGCTGTTTATCTTCATTTTGCTCCATTGAACGTGCGCTACAGCCAACATTGCTAGCGTGGGACTAAAAGCATTACAATAAACACCCCACCACTTCCACACTCCCGTCTCTCATTCAAGTGAAATTTATATTTACATTAAGTCATTTAGCGGGTGCTTTCACCCAGAGAAATGCACTTACAACCCTGGAACAAACAATAGACAACCACTAGTTTGTCTGACAACAATAACCACCTTCCACAACTTCATAATCTCCCTCAAGCAGTCAGAGCTAAGAAAATCACTCGTGGACATCTGACTGCAGTGTTTTAACATCTCTGCATGGTGGTTCATTGGAGTTGTGCTCATTTAATGAAAAATGAAATCAAACACCCATGTCTTTTACTTACTGCTAGAGTTAAGAGCTTACATCAAGACACGGACATAAGCTTTGTTAGAAAACGTCTCGGTTACGTGTGTAACCCTCGTTCCCTGAAGGAGGGAACGGAGACGTACGTCAGTAGTGACCGACGAATTGGGATATCGCTAGAGAGCCCCTATCAGCTTCGAGAGAACTAAAACAAGCCAATGGAATTGGCGTGCGATATTTGCATAATGCGCACCTCCCCTAACAGGTGGATATAAAAAGGGGGGCAGATGCAATCGCACTCTGTTTTTCGCTGAGGAGACAACCGGTGTCCGCACTGCAGCGAGGGTACAGAAACTGTGGCGACGGGACGTACGTCTCCGTTCCCTCCTTCAGGGAACGAGGGTTACACACGTAACCGAGACGTTCCCTTTCAGTCGGTCACGTTCGACGTACGTCAGTAGTGACCGACAAATTGGGATCCCAACTAAAACGCCACAGTTACGAAACCCCTTCCAGTGCCCAGCGCAGGCTCTAGCCGCCCGTCGCACCAAGGGGACGGAGAAGGGGGCGAGCTTACGCCGGGAAGTCTACTGCTGTTCCGATATACCCACTAAGTAAACTAGACTACACTGGGGAAGCGAACCCGTAAGGAACGCTGCGGAACCACTACCTACCCAGAGGGGAAGGAATTTACATGGAAAACATATGGACTGGCCCGCAGGGCAGAACGCATATGAGTCCCTGGGATGGCTCCACCTGAGTAGGGGGAGACTCATCTGACAGGAGAAAGCAGAAGCTCTGCTAAGGGAAAGACACGGGCTCACCGTAGGGAGTAACCGTGGACAATACACATATGGAATCACTCACGTAGAGGGATTGCAACATATGGAACCCAACCAACAGACAACATCGAAGATGGATGTTGGTCTGGCATCAGACACTCCGCAATGCCCGAGCCGAAGGTGGAGGTGGAGGAACTCGACAGGGTTCACCGAACGGGGAACACGACTGGAGTCAACAGATGCACATATCCTGCCCAGGGGGTGGGAGTGGCATTGCAAGCCGACACGAGCACAGGTTCAACGCGTCTACCGGCTGGTGGAAGCGAGTACACGGGAAGAACCAGCTTACACGTAAGCTAAAAACCCTAGCAAACGTGTTGGGTGTCGCCCAGCCCACAGCTCTACAATCTGTCAGCGAGGCGCCATGAGCCAGCGCCCAGGAAGAGGCCACTCAGGTGGAGTGGGCTCTCAACCCGAACGGGCAAGGCACGCCCTGGGAACATAAGCCAGGGCGATGGCATCCACTAACCAGTGGGCCATCCTCTGCTTGGAGACAGCCTTTCCCTTCTGCTGGTCTCCGTAACAGACAAAGAGCTGATCTGAGGTCCTAAGCTTCAAGTTCTATCCACGTAAACACGCAGGGCGCGAACTGGAAAGAGCGAAGCTAGGGCTGGGTCTGCCTCCTCCGAAGGCAGCGCTTGCAGGTTCACTACCTGATCTCTGAAGGGAGTGGTAGGAACCTTGGGCACATATCCAGGCCGGGGTCTCAGGAAGACGTGAGAATCCCCAGGCCCAAATTCCAGGCACGATTCGACGACCGAAAATGCGTGCAGGTCCCCTACCCTCTTAACATGAGGCCAATGCAACCAGGAGGACGGTCTAAGAGACAGTACTTTTAACTCGATTAATTGCAAAGGCTCAAGGGATGACGCCGAAGTTAGCTAAGAACTAAGGTGAGATCCCTAGAGGGTAAGGAGGGTGGGCAAGGAGGAATCAGTCCCCTCGCCCCCTCAGGAACCTGATGATCAGACCGTGTTTCCCCAGGGCTTGCCATCAACTGCATGGAGATGTGCAGCGAAGCGGCAACATACACCTTGAGGGTGGAGGGAGACAGCCTTCGCTCCAAGCCCTCTTGCAGGAAGGAAAGCACAGATCTGACCGAGCATGATCGGGGGTCCTCTCGTCTTGCGAGAGGAGCACCATTCAACGAATAGGTTCGACTTCAACGCATAGAGGCTCCTCGTGAAGGAGCTCTAGCGGAAGTGATGGTGTCTACGACCGCCTGCGGGAGATCACCCAGAACCTCCGCATCCCGTCCAGGGACCACACGTGGAGGTTCCACAGGTCGGGACGCGGGTGCCATAGGAAGCCCCATCTCTGAGTCAGGAGGTCCTTCCTCAGAGGAATCGGCCAAGGAGGGGCTGTCGTGAGGAGCATTAGGTCCGAAACCCGGGTCCGAGTGACCAATATGGAGCCACTAACAAGACCTGCTCCTCATCCTCCCTGACCTAGCACAGGAGCTGTGCGAGAAGGCTCACTGGGGAAAACGCATATTGCGTAGGCCCCGGGGCCAGCTGAGTGCCAGGGTATCCGTGCCGAGCGACTCGCCGGTCAGGGAAAACCACTGGCCGAGGGCAGTTCCTGGGGAGGCAACAGGACTACCTGGGCCTCGCCGAAGTAGTGCCAGATCAGCTGGACCGCCTGGGGATGGAGCCGCCACTTGCCCGCAAGTGGAGGCTGCCGTAAGAGCTCGTAGGCTGCACGGTTAAGCACACCTGGGACATGAGTGGCCTGAAGCGACCTCAGATGCTTCTGACTCCATAGCAAGAGATGGCAGGCGAGTTGCGATATGCGACGGGAGCGTAGACCAGCCTGATGGTTGATGTACGCAACGGCCGCCGTGCTTGTCCGAGCGGACCAGTATATGCTTGTCTGACAGCAGCTCCTTGAAGCGGCCCAGTGCAAGACATACTGCTAGCAACTCGAGGCAATTGATATGCCAATGCAGTCGAGGCCCCGTCCAAGACCCGAACCGCATGCCCGTTGTACATGGCCCCCCATCCGGTGGTAGAGGCATCTGTGTGGACCACAGCGTCCAAGGGGTACTCCCGCCCGCAGGAACAAAGGGTCCGACCACCGGATGAGGGTAGGGCGGCAGCTCCGTGTCACGAGGACACTGAGCGTGCTGCGCTGCCATGGCCATCTCGGGACCCAGTCGCGGAGCCGGTGTTGAAGCGGCCTCATATGGAGCAACCTGAGCGGCGAAACGCGGCTGCAGATGCCACATGCCCCAGGAGCCTCTGAAGTCTTTCAGTGGGGCTGCCATCCTGCGCTTGAGCGAACTCAGGCAGTTCAACACCGACTGGACGCGCTCCTCAGAGAGGCGCACAATCCAGGCGACCGAGTCTAGCTCGAGACTGAGAAAAGAGATCCTCTGCCCGGGGGCGAGTTTGCTCTTGTCCCAGCTGACCCAAAGACCCAACAGGCTGAGGTGAGCTAAACCATCTCCCTGTGTACGCACAACTGCTTCGCGAGCTGGCCAGGAACAACCAGTCGTCGAGGCAGTCGAGAATGCGAACGCCCTGTTCCTTGAGGGGAACAATGGCCACCTCCGCAACCGTGTAAGGCGTGGAGCGACAGGGCCAGCCCGAAGGGTAGGAGTTTGTACTGACATGCTCGACCCGAGCGCAGAATCGAGACATGAAAGTATGCATCCTTCAGGTCGAATGCTGCAAACCAAACCCCGGGACGGACGCACTCGAAAATGCGCTTCTGCATGAGCACCTTAAACGGCAGCCTGAAGGTACCGGTTCAAGACGCGCAGATCCAGGATTGGCCATAGCCCACCGCCCTTTAGGGTACAATGAAGTAGGGCTGAACCTGACTTCAAATCGGCTGGAGGGACCGGCTCGATTGTATCCCTCGCCAGGAGGACAGCAATCTCCACTCTGAGAACAGGTGCAATGTCCAACGACACCTAAGTGAAGTGGACACCCCTGGACGCCGGAGGACACCGGGCGAAATGAATCGCATAGCCGAGTCTGATAGTACGCATGAGCCAGCGGAACGGGCTGGGGGCACTAACCAGGCCTCCAGACACCGAGCCAGCAGAACCAAACGCACCACAGACGTACCGGCGGTGGGGCAGCGAACCAGAGTACGGGGACCCGACTCGGGCGGCGTGGTAGCGGCCCAGAGTGTGATCAGACTCTGCGAGGTAGCAGTGCGTATGGGAGACGGCACACGGGGCGCGGCCTGCACCAACACACTGACACCTGCTGGCGAGGTGAGAGAGGGCTGGGAGTAGCAACGCGGGGCGCTGCACATCGCCAGCCACACTCTTGGGACGTAGAGGATCGGAAAACAGTTCTTAGTGGGTACCGCTGGACTCCGGAGAGCCAGCGGCGGAACAGACCAATTCTCCACCCGGCCCTCCTCCGGGGAGAAAGAACCGTTTACGTCAGCTCCAGGTCGCCATATCTCCAGGACCGTCTCCCGCTAGTCAGGTGACTGCGGGTTGAGCGGGCTGGGTTCAAGGCCAGTTTGTGAGATGAGCGCATCGAGAAAGCACTCTTTGACGACGGCACATCCCAGCAAGACTCGCCAGGGGTGTTTCTGGACCACCATGGTGGACATTGTCTGGCCAGGGGCCTGCGCTTTGATTTGCATCCTGCGTAGCTCAACCCCGACTCAGAACTACCCACATGCAATGAGTGCTTTGACCTACTGCAGACTTGCCAGGGGCCAAGACTCATGCAGGGCAGAGGTGGTGTGCCCGTAGCACTGCCACCCCACCCTAGGGGGTAGTGAGAGAGAAAAAACTTGTAGTGCAGATTATGACCCTCTTGGCGTTCCATATTAACGTCAAAAAAGGCCACAAACTGCCAAGTTTTTTCATGCACATCCGGGCTAAGCCAGGGGGCGCGGCAAGGCGAGTACGCGTCGCACGACACCCCCAGGGGCCCGGGAAAGCATGGTTGCCAAGTCTGAATCCGATTCGGCATGAGCACGCCACAACCGTGGGACGCTCAGCCTCATCTTCATGTTCAGAGCCCAACAATACTCTCTCCAATGTAGCAGTCGACATCTGATCCTCTGCTGGAGCCCTGACTAAGATGTTAGGTCCTCCATATTTAAGGAGGACCAGCAACACATGCAGAAGCTACCAGCCATGTTGGACAGTGAACGTGGCCGCCCAACTGGACGACACACGGCACCCTGGGCACCGACGTGGCCATGTATCTAAACATGATCCACCCACGAACATAGTCACAACATGTTTGCAATGCACTAGAGGAGTGGGGGGCCCACGGAGAATGAGTCGGCGGGTATTGCCCCACTGTGATCCTCTGGTCACCCAGGCTTATTAACCAAAGTAGCACTTTTCTGATTCAGAAAAATAACTAGATCGGGGAATAAGTGAGGGGACTCCACCTCATTAAAGGCAGCCGAGTCTCGACCGTGCATCTAGAGCGTCAGACAGCGCGCAGGGTTGCTGTGGCAACGCGCGCTGTCAGCCGGCAATTCGACGGCACACGGCGCGCTGAGCGCTCAAGCCCTTACGAGAAAGGCGAGCAAACAACGCGCCGACGTGGACATATTTCCATAAGAAAATATGACCACCCACAAACACAGTCTCAGCACGCTAAGCAGACATGAGAGAAAGTGATCGTGGCCGTCAGAGAGAATAGGAAACGACCGCCTCCAGAAACGCACAGACAGAATGACATCTTGAAAAAGACGCAGTGTCTGTCTGTGAAGCTCTTTTAGAAGGGGAAACTTCAGCTCTTTTGTGTCGAGACACACAGGGAGCGTCACGACGTGTTTAGAAAAACACAGGAGGAACCAGACCAAATCGCAGACCAACCAGTGGAATTACAGCGGAACGCTGGGAAAACAGTGGATGTTTCCACCCGGCTCACTCCAACTCGCGACCTCGCTGCAGGCGTCGTCACACCAACACAAGCGCCGAAACTTCTTCAGAGGCTTGAAGTTCAAACAGCCGCAGGACACCAGGTAGGCTCCGAAGCGAAAGACAGAGTGCGATTGCATCTGCCCCCCTTTTTATATCCACCTGTTAGGGGAGGTGCGCATTATGCAAATATCGCACGCCAATTCCATTGGCTTGTTTTAGTTCTCTCGAAGCTGATAGGGGCTCTCTAGCGATATCCCAATTCGTCGGTCACTACTGACGTACGTCGAACGTGACCGACTGAAAGGGAACTGCCTACATAGGATTGGTTATTTTTGGATTTAAACATTTATTGAAACATGAAAAATCTTGCATGAGAATACTTTGACTGTTAAGCATATTGCTTTTGATTATATTAGGCACAATGTTTTCTTCTTCAGAAATTCATAAATAGATGTTTCTCCTAAGTTTTGCCTGGGATTTTTGATTAATATTGAGCTGAAATATTTTATATAGTTGATTTTGTTATGTTGTAAGAAGTTTAATTGTGTATATTGTATTTTTTTATTATTATTTTTGCTATGAATATATTAAATGTATGCTGAAAACCAATCCAGTGCCAAAACTCATATATTGCATTTAAGATTTCATTTGTACTGTAGGTCTACTGTATAGTGTAGGTGGCTGCATTGAATGTACAAAGTTTAAAAATCAAGTTTGTAAACACTGAAAAAAAGAGCCAGAAAAAAGTCAACATCATCATTGAAATATGTATTGTAATATTTACAAAGCAACAAAATGCAATACATTTGCAGTGGAGACATTGCTTGGATGATATGAATGCATACAGAGAACATGCATTTATATTATCCAAGCAACCCCCTAAAGCCCATTCTGGCTTAGCTGAAATGAATTGCATTTTGTTACTATGAGTAATAGGCCTGCATAAAAAGTAAAAGCAGCATGATACCGTATCATGCAATCATTTCTCATTACAATACTATTTCACTTGTTGGCTTGTCTGTTTACATACAAATTATAATCCATATTGCCTGTTCATTTAGGGTGTGTTCACACTTGTAGTTCAATTCTCTTGGTTGTTTTGGTCCGGATCTGGTTCGCTTAGCATTCACACTGTCATTTTTAAGTCCAAATCTAGAGACACACACACACAAAAAAATGTAACTTAAGGAACATCCAAAACAATGCTTTTTTGCTGTGCTAAATGCGCTCCTAATATGTGACCCATGCTGGCAAAATGAGTCAGAATGCACACGGGCTAATTACAAGCTACAGGCAAAACAAGTCAAAAATGTTGATTTTGGTCATATTTGAGGTTTTCACAAAATGAGCTCATTAAGCCCTCATCTAGGGATCCAAATGCTACAAATAGCAATTAAAACATCTAAAAGTATCTTTATTTGTATGTTTTCTGAGAGGAATACCTTTCTTTTGTCCAACTGAATGCTGTTTTTCTCTGCTCGCTTCACCACTCGCACTTCCTCTCAGCAATTTCCTCATTAGTCCAAGTTTGGTATCGTTTTAAAATGCATCATTCCAACTTTGTGAATATTTATAGTGAATTTTTGATGGCATGAGTCTAAACAATTAAATGTGATTTTCGAACTCATGCTGATGTAAACAAATTGATCTTACACTAACTGACAGATCTGAAGCACTCTCACGGAGTCGCCTCAGACAATCACGATGTACATTGAATTAAAGTAAAATATTTTAAAAAAGATGAATATATATATATTTTCCTGTAGATATTTGGTTTTGACGAGGTGTGTGCCAAGTTAGGTGTTATTAACAGGGATTTAAAGGTATGGTTGCTAGGTGATTTTGTTTTGGAACCTTCAGAAAACTTTAACTCGATTTTTCTCAAAATTGACTTTGCTGACTCTATCAACTTCAAACAAGTGTAGCTCAGTCATTTTTTGTTGGATTCCAACAAATCATACATTATTTTGAAGTTTTTTTAAATAGATCTGCTGCAAGGAGAATGAGTTTCTGATGCCTGTACCAAACCGTAATGGGCAACGTAGCTCCTATGACAAGAAAAAAAAAACAGATATGCTTGAGCATTCTGTCCTTTTTATGGTTTCACCTGGTGACATCACATCTTATTTTTGTTTCGTTTAGATGTCTTTGGTCCATGTTGCGTTCATATTTATGTCAGACCGCACCAGAGTTCGTTTGGGAGCGGGCCGACACCCACCTTTTCAGGAGTCTCAGTCCACTTGTTTGGTGCACACCAGGGTTCGAATTGCAGCGTTCATATTTAATCAAATGAACTGCACTAACAGAGCACTCGCACCAGAGTTCGTTTTAATTGACCCTTCACCGGGAGTTTGATTGACAAGTGATCTAACCAATCATAATGCTGAATCCGCCATTTTGTCCGACAAAGCAGTCCGGAGTTAGAAGATTAACCTCAGTGGACTTGAACTTGAAAAATGGTATTTACGTCTTTCTGCGTTTTAACCCTTTCGATCGTGAGTTTAAAATATTCTAACTGTCCCCCCAGAGTGAGTTTTTTTAAGGCGACCGTTATTTTAGAACGTTCGCCTTTAATGTTTCCATAACGACGCATCTTGCGTGTCATGAGCGCTGAATGCAGCAACAATAACACTGTATGACAGATGGATCGCTATTATTTAGTTTTTCCTTTTTTATTTAAAATATTCGCAAAATTGCTTACCATGTCATCAACTATCTGATATTCCGATTTTCAAATATGTGTAAGTGAGTGTGCTTTGTCGTTTTAAAACCTTTATAAATGATCTTTATCTTGATCTATAATGCGAGATGGGCGCCGCCATCTTAGTTTATGCTGCAGTTCACAAGAGTCCTGTCAGTCGGATTTACAGCAGGTTAATTCATCATTTTCTTCCGAAATATATGCAAGTAAGTGGCTGGTGAACTGGAAGAATAATAGAGTAAACTTTATAGTTACTTAGGCCCATTATGTGTGTCTGATATGAATAAATGTCGCCAAATTATATTTGTTATTGCTGCTTCCACTGATGTTGGACATCAATGTGTAAATTATAAACGCTTAATGTATTGTTTTATAAAATAAAAATCCCATATGTGGGACCGTACCGCTCAAAGGGTTAAACAACATTCCTTCTCATGTTCAATCATGTTCATTTGATGCTATAAATTAACTAGTAGAAAGAGATGATCAGTTCATGGGCCGCTTGAGCTGAGGCGCTACAGCAATCTGTCACGACACATTAAAGAGCCACAAAACGGTTTTTATTGTTTGAATTTCTTTAAAAATAATAAAATTTGAAAGCTAGGACATTTTTAATATCATAAGTAACCTGCTCTGTCTTGTCTGTCGACGTGTTGTCAGTGTCCTCTTTGCTCCACGATATATTTTTCACTGCATGTGACGTGACAGCGCCATGGCTTGTCGGACAAAGCAACAGTAACTAAGGGGGGCGGGTCTTTGTGAAGGGTCAATTGAACCAAACCTGGCAAGTGTGAGCACACCCTTAGATCAAAATTGTGCGATATGTTAAACCCTCAAACCGTGCAACAAGAAATTGTGGGAAAACCATTGACTTAGTAACCATGCAACATACTAGGATTTAATAAAAATCAAGGATTTTGGTTAAAATAGTCTTAGAAGAGTTTTTAAGGGTGCTTTCACACTTAGTTCAATTGCCTTGTCTAAACACGAGTTTTTATGTATGGTTCAAGGGTGTGTACCTGAGTCAGAAAACAGCGTTCAGGTCATCCAAACGAAACTGAACTCTGATGTCAATTGTTCCCAGGTGTGCACCATAAGTGCTAGTGTGAACACAGTCTAAAAATAAGAACTATAACAATTTTTGCAATATTTTTCTGTTATTGAACGAAATGTATGTATATTTAAAATAATTTTTTGAAATTTTGAAACCGCCTTCATGCTGGGACAGTAAAGCGTATATTATGCCTTAAAATGCTAGGTAGGCAGCTTGCTAGGTGCTGGAACAGATCAAAGGTCTTGGTAAATTTCTGTCGAGGGCACTAGCTTGTGTATTCACAGCAAACCCTAAAATCTGTAAGATTGAGAGACACCTGGGTACAGCAATGAATGAAGCACTTGAGTGTGCCGTGTCAGGTTACATCTGTGTATGACACAAATAAAGAAAGACAGAAAACGAGGGCGAGGAGGAGGGAGGCTGGTTCCTCTGTGTTAGTGAGCTCCAATTTACTAGTCTGAAATATTGTTTTACATGTTTCATTGGATATGTTCATTCACGCTTTTATGAACCAACATGTGGTAAGGATAGCATACTGTTGCTTACGATCAGGCCTGTTCTGTGCAATTTGTCAAAAATGCATACTTTTCCACGGTTGAGGAACATTAATTTTAACATTAAAATTTGATGATTCCTTATAAGTTTAAGAAGTAACTTAATAATCATCAACTAAAAAAGAGGATCTGCAAGAAAGTGGTAATGAAATCGCATTCTCTTTGGAACTTTTTGCAGGACAGCTTGAATTTGAAACAAGAGTTTCAAGAAGTCTTTTGTAAACATCACAGATGATAGGTGTGTTTGAATAGTGAGATGAAGAAAGGGTTTTGACTCAAAGGCTAGGCATGACACAAAGTAGAAACAATGTATATTTTTTTCACATAGTAAGATCATTACTGTAATTGTAGTTTGTATTAAATGCATTAATATCAAACTCAACTGACATGTGGTCTTAGGTGTGCAAGGGCTTCAAACTTTGCTCATCTAATCAAATCATAGTACGGTAACTATCATATGGATGAGCACAGTTTCAATCTGTCACCTTAGTAGCTTTGAGTTTTTACATAAAAGGTTGCCTTAATGTTTTCCGAATTTGTTTACTTATTCTGTTTTATTTGAAAGTTTTGTGTGCACAGATTCATTTATTTTCTCTGGTTTGTTTACCTTTTCATCCATTTTATCAAAAAGTTCATTGGATCTTTTTACTCAGCATTGATCAGCCTTTCATCTAACAGTTGGAAGATCTAAATAGTTTGTTTGCAGTGGAAAAAGTGTTTTTTTGTTTGTTTGTTTTTTAAATCGCATCTCGACACAAATTGCTTCAGAACTTCAGAGGTGGTCTATTTTGGCATCTTTTTGTCATTTGTACATTTTCAAGAGTGAATGGGAGAGAGCGACATGTTTTACAAATGACCTTGCAGCCAAAGATCTGCTGTGGGCAACATGTGCTTTGGAGTAAGTCAGTAAGAGAATGACTCCAAAGCCAATCAATCTCCGTTATCTTTCATAGTTGTTTTTTGGATTGAACACTGTGGTTGTTTATAAGGAAGCTGGCCCACTTTTCAGCCAGCAGTGAGAAGATTCAAGAAATTGGAGCCTCAAATCAGCATTGTTACTCTACGGTGAATATATTCAGCAATGAGTCACACTTTATTCTAAGCACAGGGCTGAACACAATACTGCTGTAAACAGTGTCACTGGAATGGAAATGTGATATTATTTACTATATGGTGTAGACTTAAATCTAACAAACCTCCATCCACAATAAAGGATTAGAATGAAAATCCCCAGTACAGAAGTTTGTTTTGATGAATAAACTTTGAGAAGTAAACTTTCACTCGACTTAGCCTCGTGAAACACGAGCAGAACGAAGCCATTTTTACGTAAATTGTTGCACTGAATTGAATATGACAGTTTACAGATGAATATTTCATGAATGAGGGCCATTGTGTGCCATTTTTTTCAGCAGTAGTTTCCTCATATCCCAGGTTAATATAATGGACTATAATATAATAAGTGTAACTGTAAGTAGTGTTGGGGTAAGTTAGTCTAAAAAAGTAATTAATAGCTACTAATTACATCTTTAACAGTGTAATTAGATGTACTGTACTAATTACTCTCTCTAAAAAGTATTGCAATACTTAATCACTAATTACATTCTAAATCCCATATCAACCTGACCGGTTGAACAAAACAAGGTTTTGAATTGAACACATTGATTTGAAAGCAATAGTTTTCGGTGAATAATGGCTTGTTAATCAAGCAAAGCTATTATTTGACTTTAGAAGTTTTGGAAATGTTGTATGGACCACTTTTATGGTGCCTTTTGGAGAATCTTTTTTTCTGCTTCAATCTTATAACGACACCTGTTCTGAACAGTAGCAAACCGTGTAGGTTCAATACAGGCCTGCTTTCTTAGTAAACTATATGAGAAGGAATAAAGTTGATGGCTCTGTGTGTTTGTTTTTGTGTGTCTGTCTGCTGGTGACTGATACTGGCGTAATGGATGAAGCGTAGACCTTAATATGCACAATCAATGCTTAATTGGTATCTGCTGAAAACAAATTATTCCTCTGAAAATGAGTTTTCTGGGTCGGGTCATTATAAGGTAATTAATTCAGCTGCTTAATCGCTTTGTATTCACTTTGTATTGCTGTGGGTTTATTTTTTTAATACATTTTTAGGACATTTACGGAGTTAAATTTGTTGAAATTCTCTTGGACGGGTTTGCCATTTTTGTTTTTGCTATTCTTGGTTTAGAAAAAATGCCATTGTCACTAGTTGGATTAGAGCAGACAATCGACTGACCTGCACATAAACCCCCTTTTTTTCGCTATATGTTGCGGAACATTCTCTAGTACATAGTGAATTGCCTATATTCAGCCTCAATTAAATATCCTGCAGTAAAGACAGGTCAATTTTAAAGGGTTAAAAAATGAAAATTCTGTCATTAATTACTCACCCTCATGTCGTTCCAAGTTAAGATATTTCTGATGAAATCCGATGGCTCAGTGAAGCCTCTATTGCCAGCAATGTCAATGAACCTCTCAAGATCCAGAAAGCTACTAAAGACATATTTAAAACAGTTCAACCTTACAGCGGTTCAACCTTAATGTTAAGAAGCGACGAGAATACTTTTTGTGCGCCAAAAAAACAAAATAACGACTTTTCAACAATATCTAGTGATGGGTGATTTCAAAACACTGCTTCATGAAGCTTTTATTCTTTACTAATATTTTGTTTCGAATCAGTGGTTTGGTGTGGTTTAGTACCTTTTCTGGATCTTGAGAGGTTCAGTGACATTGCTGGCAATAGACACCTCACTGAGCCATCTGATTTCATCAGAAATATCTTAATTTGTGTACCGAAGATGAACGAAGGTCTTACGGGTGTGGAACGACATGAGGGTGAGTAATAAATGACATAATTTTTGTTTTTGGATGAACTAACCCTTTAAAACAAGAAAATGTTGCTTGAATGAAAAGTGGTGTAGTCTAAAGTAGTAATATTTCACCGTTTTGGCATTTTTGCCATTGTGGCAGTGACATATAGAGATGACAGTACTGTTTGTAAGTTGTTTTGCATAAAAGCTACTTTTAAATGAATAAATCTAGCCTAAATATTTGTAGACACATTCAAACTCGCATCTGAGCACCGTGACTTTTACTTCTGATATTTTTCAAAATAGTTGTTGATATTTTAATGTTACCATTGTACATAGTATGCTATACCCAGCTGAAAAGACTAGAATAGCTGGTCACTAGCTAATGTTGTGTTGGATGCTACCAGACTTTTTATAGGGTTATTTCAACCAAAAAATAATAATTTTCTTACTCTCATGTCATAACCACCTTAAAGGGTTAGTTCACCCAAAAATGAAAGTTCTGTCATTAATTACTCACCCTCATGTCATTCTCAACCCGTAAGACCTTCATTCATCTTCAGAACACAAATGAAGATCTTTTTGATGGAATCTGAGAGATTTTTGTCCCTCCATAGACAGCTATGCAACTGACACTTTGACACTTCAAAAAGTTCATAAAGAGATTGTAAAACTAATACATATGAATTGAGTTGTTTAGTCCTAATTTCTGAAGAGACGCAATCGCTTTATATGATGAACAGATTGAATTTAGGCTTTTAAACCTCTTGCAGAAGCTCAAACGTGCTGCGTAACACACTAGAATGAACCTCATTGGTTCTCGCATGTCAAGCAAATATGCATGAGATTCTGATTCTGTTAAACTGATGTGTGAGTTGATGAATGTTTATATGTGAATAAAAGCCTAAGTTCAATCTGTTCATCATATAAAGTGATCGTGTCTCTTAAGAAAATTTGGACTAAACCACTCAAATCATATGGATTAGTTCTACGATCTCTTTATGAACTTTTTGAAGTGTCAAAGTGGTAGTTGCATAGCTGTCTTTGAGAGCTTGGAGAGACAGAAAGCTTTCAGATTTCATCAAAAAGATCTTCATTTGTGTTCCAAAGATGGACGAAAGCCTTACAGATTTAGAACGACTTGAGGGTGTGTAAATAATTACGTTAAATTTTCATTTTAAGGTGAACTATTCCTTTAAACTTGCCTGGTCCAACATGGAAACTCATGCTGGTCTAAGCTGTTTTTTGTTTTTTATTAGCAGGGTAGACAGGAAAGCTCTTTAAATATGTTTAATGTCCATATTGTTAGCTCTTTCAAGAAATCATATCTTGTAACAGCCTGTAAAATGGCTCATATGACAGCCAGCCTTCCTCTTTAATAAACACCCATATGATACATGGAGAACTCTGTTGGGCGAAGCACATATATAGCCTAAAATTCAATCAACAGCATGTTTAAATGTGTCATACAAAGAATTATGTAATGCACTTACGCTGTGAGAAATACTATAAACATTCAGCTATAAACTTGTCATTTTATTGAACAGGTTACATTTAAATTGGACTGTTTGCACCTATGCTCATAAATAAATTGGTCACATTCAGTATGCTGTTTTCTCTAGATTGCAGTCTAGATCTCCTTGTTTCTTAGTTGCTTGATGGTACCATTTTTAATTTGTCAGATAACCACTAGAAATAGGTCACCTTGATTGTAACTGACCTTTTAAAATGGAAGAAAACACACACAAACATATTGCTCTCATTATAGTTTCAGGCACAAAAGCCATAAGCCTTTGAAATCAAATGTGTTTGTTGTTTACTGAATTATTGCTTTATTTATTGCTTTTGTAACTGCCGACTCAGTAAATGAATTAAATTAATAACTTGAGTGATGTTCTCAAGGGTATAGGACACTGAACGCAGAAAAAGGACTATATATTTACAGTATACTTCATTTAATTGTCACTCAGCAAGACTTACAGTATGTTTAAAGTCAGCATGAACTCCGAATTGAGCCTTGCTGTGTATTGTGCGTGATTCTTCAATGGATGTTTTTCCAGAGGAGGAAAAAAATATATATATTTCATCAAAATGCAATAACGCATCTGAAATGACTTTCCTTTTTGGGTTATTTTCTTACCGAGACTGTAAAAGATTGTTATCCTGTAGCCAAATATTAGTTATTTATGCATTATTTTGGGTAACTATGCAGTCTTTTTTCTAGTTTAACATCTTTTTTTTAATGAAAATAATATTAAATAAATGGAAGTAAATGATTTGTAAACATTATTTCACGTTAAATTCAGCATCCAAGCCTTCTCTATATGATGTGCCAGACAAAGACAATCTTGCCCAAACAGGTACTTTTGGAGTCGCTCTTTCATGTGTGGAAGCTCATGCATGTTTATTCATGTTTTTGAGATCTTGATGATGTCTCGGATGGCAATAATCAGTCCATTGGTTCCATTTCAAAACATCTTTTTAGTAACTGGACTGTGAGTGTGTGTGTGTGTGTGTGTGTGTGTGCTTTTGTTTATGCTTTTGTTTGTGCTTTTTGACATTTGGTCCCCACAATGTAATATAAACCTAAGTTCACCTACATCGTGGGGACCAGCCACATGTCCCCACAATGTAAATTAATTAATAAAAATACTAAATGTTTTTGTGAGAAAATAAAGGTGTGCACAGTTTCCTGTGATGGTTAGGTTTAGGGTTAGGGTTAGGGGTAGGGAGATAGAAAGTACGGTTTGTACAGTATAAAATGCATTGCGGCCTATGGAAAGTCCCCACAATTCACAAAAACAAACATGTGTGTGTGTGTGTGTAAAGTGCAGAGAGAGAGAAAGAGAGATGCACTACACCCAGCACCAGGTGTGAGTGCCTCTTTGGCTGATAGACAACCAAACACTCACCCATCCCTCCATCCAGCTTGTGTATGAAGATAAACATGCACACAGAAATCTAACATTACATATCACAAAAGCTTGAAATGGTTATTTACGGTGGCCCAGTAGTGCACAACACAACAAAATCAAAAAAGCAAACATAAGTTCACAACAAAACGGAAACAAGCCACAACACAACGGAATCAAGCCACAACACAACGGAAACAAGTCACAACACAACGGAATCAAGCCACAACACAACGGAAACAAGCCACAACACAACGGATTCAAGCCACAAAACAACGGAAACAAGCCACAACACAACGGAAACAAGCCACAACACAACGGAAACAAGTCACAACACAACGGAATCAAGCCACAACACAACGGAAACAAGTCACAACACAACGGAAACAAGTCACAACACAACGGAAACAAGCCACAACACAACGGATTCAAGCCACAAAACAACGGAAACAAGCCACAACACAACGGAAACAAGCCACAACACAACGGAAACAAGTCACAACACAACGGAAACAAGTCACAACACAACGGAAACAAGTCACAACACAACGGAAACAAGTCACAACACAACGGAATCAAGCCACAACACAACGGAAACAAGCCACAACACAACGGAAACAAGTCACAACACAACGGAAACAAGTCACAACACAACGGATTCAAGCCACAACACAACGGATTCAAGCCACAAAACAACGGAAACAAGCCACAACACAACGGAATAAAGCCACAACACAACGAAATAAAGCCACAACACAACGGAAACAAGCCACAACACAACAGAAACAAGCCACAACGGAAACAAGCCATAACACAACGAAATCAAGCCACAACACAACGGAAACAAGCCACAACAAAACAGAAACAAGCCACAACACAACGGAAACAAGCCACAACACAGCGAAATCAAGCCACAACACAACGGAAACAAGCCACAACACAACGGAAACAAGCCACAACACAACAGAAACAAGCCACAACACAACGGAAACAAGTCACAACACAACAGAAACAAGCCACAACACAACGGAAACAAGCCACAACACAACGGAAACAAGCCACAACACAACGGAAACAAGCCACAACACAACGGAATAAAGCCACAACACAACGAAATAAAGCCACAACACAACGGAAACAAGCCACAACACAACGGAAACAAGTCACAACACAACGGAAACAAGTCACAACACAACGGAATCAAGCCACAACACAAAGGAAACAAGCCACAACACAACGGAAACAAGTCACAACACAACGGAAACAAGTCACAACACAACGGGAACAAGTCACAACACAACGGATTCAAGCCTCAAAACAACGGAAACAAGCCACAACACAACGGAAACGAGCCACAACACAACGGAATAAAGCCACAACACAACGAAATAAAGCCACAACACAACAGAAACAAGCCACAACACAACGGAAACAAGCCACAACACAACGAAATCAAGCCACAACACAACGGAAACAAGCCACAACAAAACAGAAACAAGCCACAACACAACGGAAACAAGCCACAACACAACAGAATAAAGCCACAACACAACGGAATAAAGCCACAACACAACGGAAACAAGCCACAACACAACGGAAACAAGCCACAACACAACGGAAACAAGCCACAACACAGCAAAATCAAGCCACAACACAACGGAAACAAGCCACAATACAACGGAATAAAGCCACAACACAACGGAAACAAGCCACAACACAACGGATTCAAGCCACAACACAACGGAAACAAGCCACAACACAACGGAAACAAGCCACAACACAACGGAATAAAGCCACAACACAACGGAAACAAGCCACAACACAACGGAATAAAGCCACAACACAACGAAATAAAGCCACAACACAACGGAAACAAGCCACAACACAACGGAAACAAGTCACAACACAACGGAAACAAGTCACAACACAACGGAATCAAGCCACAACACAACGGAAACAAGCCACAACACAACGGATTCAAGCCACAAAACAACGGAAACAAGCCACAACACAATGGAATCAAGCCACAACACAACAGAAACAAGCCACAACACAACAGAAACAAGCCACAACACAACAAAATCAAGCCACAACACAACGGAAACAAGCCACAACACAACGAAATAAAGCCACAACACAACGGAATAAAGCCACAACACAACGGAATCGAGCCACAACACAACGGAAACGAGCCACAACACAACGGAATAAAGCCACAACACAACGAAATAAAGCCACAACACAACGGAATAAAGCCACAACACAACGGAATAAAGCCACAACACAACGAAATAAAGCCACAAAACAACGGAAACAAGCCACAACACAACGAAATCAAGCCACAACACAACTGAAACAAGCCACAACACAACAGAAACAAGCCACAACACAACAAATTCAAGCCACAACACAACGGAAACAAGCCACAACACAACAAAATCAAGCCACAACACAACGGAAACGAGCCACAACACAACGGAATAAAGCCACAACACAACGGAAACAAGCCAGAACACAACTGAAACAAGCCACAACACAACAGAAACAAGCCACAACACAACAAATTCAAGCCACAACACAACGGAAACAAGCCACAACACAACAAAATCAAGCCACAACACAACGGAAACAAGCCACAACACAACAAAAACAAGCCCCAGCACAAAAAAATCAAGCCACAACACAACAGAAACAAGCCACAACACAACAGAAACAAGCCACAACACAACGAAATAAAGCCACAACACAACGGAATAAAGCCACAACACAACGGAAAGGAGCCACAACACAACGGAATCGAGCCACAACACAACGGAAACGAGCCACAACACAACGGAATAAAGCCACAACACAACGGAAACAAGCCACAACACTTAAAACACTGTTGATTATTCTTTCGTTTTATCTATCTGTCGTTTGTTCATTTTATATATCTAGCTATCATGCATTTGTTTTATCGATCAATCGTTCTTTCGTTTATCGTTCGTTCATTTTATTTCATCTGTCATTTGTTCTCTATCGTTCTATTCTAATGTTCTAGCTTTTATTCTATCTATCTGTCTATCGTTTGTTTGTTCGTTGGCTCGTTCGTTCCTTTGTTAGTTCGTTCTTTCGTTCCTTTGTTCATTTTATCTATCGTTCTGTATATAATTTTATTTTTACAATGCAGTTTTAGACCTGTATCTCTGTTTGAATTTATGTTTGTGTATATGTTTGTCAAAAGCAAATACTACAGTAAATATTGACTAAAAAGCCCATAATTAGTCAATTTTCTGAAAAAAGATTAATTGAAGATGGATCACTTCACACACCCCACCGTCTTTTTCTTCGTTAAATTAATTATCGAGGATCCATGCTAATAATTGCGGTGTCAGACCAGTGACATTCGACCGTGTGTTAATTAAACTTTTTGCCCTCACTTGCTTAAAGAAACAACAGAGCATTAGCATGCACCCACACAAACACACTATTTCAGTAATGTGTCATATAGGAAATACCCATAATACCCATACCCATTTTTGTATTTGCAAGCTGTACTCACTCATGCCACTAAAATGTTTCATCTGTCTCTCATTAATTTTTTTTTTCTTTGTTTTCAGTTTATTTCTGACAACCTGTCAGAATATGAATTGAAAGCTAATGTAATGAAGGCTGTCAACAGAAGACAACAAAGCGTGGAGGCGTTTGTTTTTGATGCTAATAACTACAAATTTTAAAGGTTTAACAAAAGTCTTCTCAGATAAATTAGTGTACAGACAGATAAATACCATCTGGTGCAAAATGGTCTTTTTGGCTTTAGTGTGAGGCGTTTATTGGCATTCTGTCGGCAAAATTCAGTGTAGGTCAGCAGTTAAATTAGATTGGCTCTTTAAATTAGCGGGAATACTGCTCTGTTCCAAAAGCTAGTGAATTTGCCTACCTAGACGTTATTTTAAGGTAATGAGAAGGATGCTTAAATAGGTAGGCAGCAACATTATTCTGCCTTCTAAGAAATGTAATTTTGGCCAAATTCTAAGGCAGATGATTCCAGAATGCATTCCGACGGTAGCGAACCGAGTTGAGAGAAATGTTGAGTACTGAAAAGATAAAAATATGTTATTTTAAATAGTTACTAGAAACTTTGAACACCTGTGCTTTCATAATATGGGTGAATTGCAATGTATTTGCTTCCTCACACTCTTCCTCCCCATTTCTCTCTGTGTTTGTGCCTTCATAATATTTATGGCTGTTCGGTGTATCATCGCACACACACTGGCACACGCACACAGACACTTCCTATTAAGTCTTTCAAGCACCTGTTTATTCATATTACCTCTCTAGAAATTAGCATATACTTATATGCAGACCAATTTGTGAACAGCCTTATTATTCACAAATGCAATTAAATAAACATGTGTTGCTCTAATAATGATAATCAGAATTCATTTTCACCATGCTTCACCTCATGCATTAACCATATGCTCAAGCTGGGAGCACTCTTGATAATTTGTGGTGTTTGATGGTTTGTACACAGGTATATGAACGTGTGTTGGATTTGGAACATGCATTCCATGATTATACTTGAAATTAATTGGCAGCTGCATAGTATGAGGAAGTGTAAGCTCATGTATCATATGCCATTAATTCATTGAGACTTCAGTCTAGAGTCCCAGTGTCCCAGTGCATGCATAAACTATTGTTTTCTTGTGCCTTCGCTGTGTGGAAGAGAAGCAAGTTTCTTTAGACACAAAGAGAGCATTTTTGTTAAATGAGGCGTGCGGCTGATACTGAAATGTATGAATAGTATTTATTGTACAGTTTCTTTGCACTGTTGCACACGTTTCTTATGCCTTTCCCAGTCTGTGTGGTATGAATAAATTTTTTTTTAAGTGCCTGTATTTCTCAGGATATGAAGTGAAATTATGCCTACAGAGATAACTTTTCAGCCAATTTCACGTTTTTACAGTTAATGCAAATGCATCAGACTATTAATTTTTTTATGTAAACAATTTTTTAATTAGCAAGAAACTATCGAGTGCATCTTTAAAATAACTTATTGAAATTGATTTTAACTTTGTTACAGAGTATTTTAAGTGACTTTTTCTAATTTGCAGAATGACATTTTTTTATTAATTGTTTTATATTTTTTTTATTTTGTATTTTTTTTTAAATA
This sequence comes from Chanodichthys erythropterus, assembly GCF_024489055.1. Lineage (NCBI taxonomy): Eukaryota > Metazoa > Chordata > Actinopteri > Cypriniformes > Xenocyprididae > Chanodichthys > Chanodichthys erythropterus. The sequence goes on along the minus strand of NC_090232.1, from coordinate 11,489,511 downwards.
TATTTTCCATTTAATGTTCATTTTAGTTTGTTCAATTTTGTTGTTTTTGTCATTTTTAATATATTTTTAACAATGCTAGTTGAAATAATAAAAGTTTTTTTATATATATAGTTTGTTTTATTCCAATTAATGTTAATTTGAAGTAATTTAAATGAGCATTTTCATAGTTTTGGTTTAATTTTAGGTTTAATTAACTATAATTACCGTGGTTTGTTAATACCTAAGAAAACAATAAAAAAAAATTCTTGTCTTTTAGTTTTAATAATATATTTGACAATTTACAATACTATCCATCATTTTTTCCTCTGCCTGGTTTAGATTGGATATGTCCTGTGTCATCCATCAACTCAGAAGACTAATATGTGATCGAGGGCTTTGATGGTAGTTGTGAAACCAGGGACCTGCATGCAAAGCCTGATGGGGAGGAGGGAGGGGGAAACTTTCAGAGACGCTCCAAGTGTTTGTTTTTGAGAACTTCCAAACTAGGACATCTCTGTGCTTCTAGTTCAGCTCTCTGGAGAGCTCCAGAGAATGTTAAACATGTCAATTTCACTCAATATTGGAAGTCAATAGTTTTCCTGAACAATTCTGCAATCTGATATTCTTTGGTCTCTGATTTAGGGTTGATTATTTTAAACAGTGAAAATTTGTTCACAGAAATCTTTGTTTTGGTAGATGTACATTTAAATTACAAATACCTGTATAGACTGGTGGTGGTGCATCAAAGGCAATAGTCAAGTCAAGTCAAGTCAAATTTATTTATATAGCGCTTTTACAATTGGTAATTGTTTCAAAGCAGCTTTACATATTAGAAGCACAGAAAAAAAAAAAGGGAAGTGGTTAAAACTGTACAAACAAGCGTGGTAATATGTAACATATACAAGATGGTGCTACATTAAGCCAATGTCGGCTGACTTCCAGGGGTGGAAAAAACCCCCTAGGAGAAAAACCCAGCGTGCTAGCACTGGGAAAAAAGTCCTAGGAGGGAAAAAACCCCTTGGAAGATATATATATGTAAATGTATATGGAGATCAAAATCTGAATTGTACATTTTTATTATAGAGATTAAAAATCGATTATATATAAATATATGTAAGCGGATACGGGGATCCTGGGCTACGTTGTAGTCAGGTCCAGACGCAGGTTCTCCATCTGACCTGGATACGGCCTGGATCCAGCACCCGGCAAACCTCAGGATAAGCAGAGAGACAGATATTAGCGTAGATGCCATTCTTATTCTGATGTACAGGTATATCTAGTGTTATAGGAAATGTTCTCGGTTCCGGCCGACCTAATTATTGCAGCGTAACAATCCTTTAACGGATTTGAAAAATGTTAATGTATTGATAATGTGTTATGTGTATGCAAGAGCAAAGAGATGTGTTTTTAGTCTAGATTTAAACTGACAGAGTGTGTCTGCTTCCCGAACAATGCTAGGAAGATTGTTCCAGAGTTTAGGTGCTAAATAGGAAAATGATCTGCCGCCTTCAGTTGATTTTGATATTCTGGGTATTATCAACTGGCCTAAATTCTGAGATCGCAATAAACGTGAAGGACTATAATGCATTAAGAGCTCACTTAGGTACTGGGGAGCTAAACCATTTAGAGCTTTATAAGTAAGTAGCAAGATTTTAAAATCTATACGATGTTTAATAGGGAGCCAATGTAATGTTGACAGAACTGGGCTAATATGGTCATACTTTCTGGTTCTAGTAAGAACTCTAGCTGCCGCATTTTGAACCAACTGTAGTTTGTTTAAAAGCCGAGCAGAACAACCACCCAGTAGAGCGTTACAATAATCTAGTCTTGAGGTCATGAATGCATGAACCAACTGTTCCGCATTTGTCATTGAGAGCATATGTCGTAATTTAGATATATTTTTTAGATGGAAGAAGGCGGTTTTACAGATACTAGAAACATGACTTTTAAAGTGAAAGATTGGTATCAAAGAGCACACCCAGGTTCCTAACTGAGGACGAAGGTTTAATGGAGCACCCGTCAAGTGTTAGAGAGTATTCAAGGTTTTTTCGTGAGGAAGTTTTTGGTCCAAAGATTAGGAAATCAGTTTTTTCTGAATTTAATAATAAGAAATTTCTTGTCATCCAGTTTTTAATGTCAGCTATGCATTCTGTTAGTTTTGTGAATTTGTAGGTTTCGTCAGGGCGCGAGGAAATATAGAGCTGAGTATCGTCAGCGTAGCAGTGAAAACTAACACCATGCTTCCTAATTATCTCTCCTAAGGGCAGCATGTACAGAGTGAAAAGCAACGGTCCTAATACTGAGCCTTGTGGTACCCCATATTTAACCTGTGATCGATACGACATCTCTTCATTAACTACCACAGACTGATAACGGTCAGATAAGTATGATTTGAACCATGCCAAAGCAATTCCACTAATGCCAATATAGTTTTCAAGTCTTTTTAAAAGAATGTTATGATCGATAGTGTCAAAAGCAGCACTGAGATCTAATAACACTAATAGAGAAATACAGCCACGATCGGATGATAGGAGTAGATCGTTTGTAACTCTAACGAGAGCAGTCTCAGTACTATGGTATGGTCTAAATCCTGACTGGAAATCCTCACAGATTCCATTTCTTTCTAAAAAGGAACACAGTTGTGTTGAAACTGCCTTTTCTAGTATCTTTGACAGAAAAGGTAGATTCGAGATTGGCCTGTAATTTACTAAATCTCTCGGATCTAGTTGAGGTTTTTTTAATAAGAGGTTTGATAATAGCCTGCTTAAAGGTTTTTGGCACGTGTCCTAGTGTTAAAGATGAATTAATTATATCAAGAAGTGGACCTACGACCTCTGGAAGCATTTCTTTCAGTAGTTTAGTCGGCATTGGGTCTAACATACATGTCGTTGATTTTGATGATTTGATAAGTTTAGATAATTCTTCCTCTCCTATAGCGGCGAATGATTCTAGTTTTACCTCAGGGACACTACAGTGCACTGTCTGAAGAGAAACTGTAGACGGTTGCATGTTTTTAATTTTCTCTCTAATATTATCAATCTTGCAAGTAAAGAAGTTCATAAAGTCATTACTGCTGTGCTCTATGGAAACGTCAGCAGTTGAATCTCTGTTTCTAGTTAATTTAGCCACTGTGTCAAATAAATACCTAGGATTATGTTTGTTTTCTATTAAGAGATTTGAAAATTAAGTAGATCTAGCATTTCTTATGGCTGTTCTGTACTCAATCATTTTTTCTTTCCACGAAAGGCGAAAAACTTCTAGTTTTGTTTTCTTCCAACTACGTTCAGCTTTTCTAACAGCTCGTTTTAGAGCCCGAGTGTGCTCATCATACCACGGCGTTGGATTAGTTTCCTTAATCTTCTTTAGACGTAAAGGAGCGACCGCATCTAATGTGCTGGAAAAGAGAGAGCCAATAGTTTCTGTTGCAGCATCGAGTTCTTCTAAGTTGTCAGGTATACTAAGGCGATGAAACTGCTCGGGGAGATTATTTATAAAGCAATCTTTAGTGGCAGACGTGATTGTTCTACAATATTTATGGCTGGGTGGTGGTTTTGTAGCCTTGGCTAATTGTATTATACACGAGACTAAATAATGATCTGATATATCATCGCTCTGCTGTAGAATTTCAACAGCATCAATATCTATTCCATGCAACAGTATTAGATCTAGGGTATGATTACGACAATGAGTGGGTCCTGACACGTGTTGTATAACTCCAATAGAGTTTAAAATATCTGCAAATGCCAATCCAAATGCGTCTTTATTATTATCTACATGGATATTAAAATCACCAACAACAAGGACTTTATCCGCAGCCAGTACTAACTCTGATAGAAACTCAGCAAATTCTTTGATAAAGTCAGTATGGTGCCCTGGTGGCCTGTATACAGTAGCCAGCACAAATGTCAACTTACATAATGTTACATAAAGCACCATCACTTCAAAGGAATTATATTTGAAATTCTTTTGAATGATTCTGAATATATTACTATAAATTACAGCAACACCTCCCCCTTTGCCTTTCTGTCGAGGATTGTGTCGATAATCATAACCTTGAGGACTAGATTCATTTAAAGTAATGTAATCGTCTGGTTTTAGCCAGGTTTCTGTTCAATAGTTGCAAAGTCTCTTAGAATTAAAGAAAAAAATAAGAAAGTTTGTTCATTAAATTGTGTTATTTTTTGGCAGTTTCGCTAAAAGGTCTATGAATACAGTGCGGCCATCTGTTACTAAAACCTGAAAATTTCATCTCTTTGATCTGGCTACTAATTAATTTGCTATCTGGAAATGCACACAGGTGCCTTGAATGTGGCCCAAAGGAGTCAGCTCGATTCATTTGGAACGTAAACTCCCTTGATATCAAAACTAGCCAATTAGCACTTAGTAATGAGCATTTTTCAATAGCTGATGTATTTTGAACAAAACCCTTCACTACATGCCCTTAAGCTGGGCGTACACGTTACAATTTTTTATGTTGTATGAGATTTTTTTTCTCTCGGGAGAAATCGTGTGGAAATGTTTGATGCTCACGGCTCGCATTGTGTGAGAGAAATTACGAGCCAAACTGAGTAAGTTACGAGCACCTCCCAACCTCCCGATAATTTTTAAACATGTTTGAAAAATTAGGGAAGTCGGACCAATTTGAAATCTCCACCATGATGCTAGGATGTTATGAGTAGTTTGCTGATGCTGGATGTTATTAAGGTGTTTGAAGGGATGCAAGGTGGTCAATTACTTGCCCAAGTCAAAAGAACCAAAAGAAATCTGATCATTTTGAAAGGTAACTACACACCTTTCCTCAACAAGTCGCACATTTTATGTTCCTCGCACAAACTGTATAATTAATTTTTCACAAATTTTAATCTGGCAAAATTCCATTCACAATTTTGCTACCTGATCCAGGAGTCACCAAGGTCAGCTGTTTTACAGCTTATTCTCCGCTTGCGTTCCTGGTCTGTGCTTGGGTACTTGCACACAAAACTCACACAGAGCCACATAGCCTGCAGACTCAGTAAAGTAATTAGACAAGTGCTTTGTTTACAGACCATTTAATTGTAATCACAGTGTTTACAGTGTCATGCTAATTACAATAGCTTTAATTTGTTTATGCCACATCCTTGTCCTTTTAGCCTATAGAGCTCAATTGCAGTACATACAAGAAGATTTTTGCCTGTCATGTTTGGTTCGACTTTAGTTTAATTTGTTGTTGTAGTTGTGCGTTGTGTTTGTGTTTGTGATTGTGATTGTGATTGTAAAGTATGTTGTGGTTTACAGTAAACGTGGGACCATTGCAAACAGATAAAAATAAATAAGAGAAATTGATTGAGAGGTTGATTGTGCAACTTTTGGTTGAGGTACACGTCGATATTAAGGGCTCTCAGCATAAGCCTGAGATCCTCTTAAGAATCAGAGAATTTCACTAATGACCTCTTTCATGCCCAACACGCGCACACACACACACACACACGAGAGAGAGAGGGAACATCCATCAAGTTTAATTGCACTAACTTTAACGTCACATGTGAGTTTTTTAGTGTTTATAAGGAAGAGAAATGAACAAAATGAATTGAGAAGTTTTGTGTGTAATTTCATATCATAGTATGTCAATGGTATATATCTCAATATAGCCATTGTGTTTTTCCTGTAAAGGCAGTGAACAATGGTTTGTGTTCAATAACTGGTAATTCCTGTTTTTTTTGGATAATCCAGTGAATATACTTCAGTTAATTAATAAAATATTTAAAATATTTAATTAAATAAATGATGCAATGAAAATACTAAGGTAATTTGAGGATTTTCTCTTTTTAACTTGGCACGAATAATCTGGCATTTGTGCTAAAACAGACATAAAACAGTTATAACTTTTATAAAACGGTTAAAACTTTAAATTTTGGTGGGGCGAGCCATAAAGCTGATAAATGCACACTTGTTACTGTACATCAGTTCATCCTTGGTTAAACCATAGTTTGCTCAGACAAGCTTTATTTTCAGTAAGATATACTCAAATTGATAAACAAATGAATTAATATTGTTCTTACAGCTTCATACAATAGTGATAACATTATAATAACTGATAACATTAATGACATAAATGAGACGATAATATTCATGACATGAAACTATACATAAATGAATAAACATGAACTTATTAACATTAATTTACCATGGACAAATGTAAGAGGTCTTTACTGACATAATTTTTTTTTTACTTGAGATTACACAGTACTGACACATAAACAGTAGTTTGAAATCGTGAAATAGTGTCTTTAGCCCTATTTGGACGGGACTAGTTTTACAGGGGGTCATTAGAGAAATTTTGAGATTTTAATCCTGTCCGAATCTGCCATGTCTGTGTTTTTCTCACACAACCTCTGTAAAAATTCCAGAGCAAAGAACCTACTGTTTTTTTGGCAAACTCCGCGTTTCTCTGAGAAATGTAATCCCATCCGAATGTCTGTGATTGCCGATATTATACTAACGCTTCACCTCATGAGCTTTTTGACCTACATGTATGCTCACCAAACTTCCGAAGACTTTCATTTAATTTCAAAATGAATAGTATCCGATGAAATAAATGATAAAACTAACAAATAGAGCCACATATTTCGCTGCTCACATATGTGGGTTTATTGTTTATTTTACTTAGTTTACTTAAGTTTACTTAAATAGGGTTTTAATAATAATTAAAATTAGATCAATAAATAATGGATTAAAAGATATATACGGCATAAATTATGCATGTAAATACAGCACGTGAGCTTCTGTAATGCCCACATCTAGAACACACACACTCCCATCTCCCATGTTACTCCCGTCCGAATTGGTACATGAAATGACAGACATTGAGTGAAATGTAACCCAAACGTCATTTAGAAAACTAGTCTCGTCCGAATAGGGCTTTTGCTGAACATTATTTCAATAGAATTCTCAACTTCTCGTATGATTCAATGTTAAGACTGTGAATTTATGGCATGCTGCTTTTGATATTGTCTCAACATTTTTAACATTGTAAACCTGTATTTTTTATTATTTATTTATTTAGTCTACATTCTGTGTTTGTATTTTTATTTCTATATTCATTAAGTCTACCAGGGTTGGGATGGTTTGGGGTGGGTTCTAGATTTGTAATAATAATTGTAGGGCCCTATAATTTCCGCAAGCGCGGAATCCATTCATAAAAACGGAGTTTACTATATAACGCGGAATGTCACGGAATTTGTCAAAATTTTGATGAATGAATTAAAAGCAGGTCAGTACACTTAAATTAAATCGCGATATAGACTAGTGTCTGTGAATATTAAACCGCAAAAAGACTATTTAAACATGAATCCTGCATGCCTGTGTGACTCTGAAATGAATGATGTGGAAGCGCAGTTTCATTTACCTCACACCGCCTCACACACACTCGCGCAGGCGCACGCACAACTGAAGCACGTGCGACGCTCGCTGTGTTTTCGTCCTCTGCCGCCTCACTATATGAACGCACAAATTAATCTCCAGAGCCGCTCTGAAAGTCACTTCATCAGCATTTAACTGCTTCATTTGAGAAAACTATCGCCATAAACACAGAGAAACTCAAAGCTCTAGGCAAACCGTCAAAATAAAAGTTCGATTTAACTTGACAGAAACATATTACTGTTGTACAGTAGAATTTAGATAAATTAATTTAACAATAAATTATTAAAATACATTTTTAAACAATAATCTCAGTGTTTCTTCCATGTTTTAATTTTAACAGTAGAGCTCTGTTGTGCAGCACATTATTTGACAAAAAAGTTTAATTTCATGATTACAAGATAAATTAAATGGTATCCGTTCATTTGATTGCCAGAAAAATTTAAATACACAACAGAACTTCTGAAAAAAAACCTCATAAAAATATATCTTTTAATTAATAAATATTGTTGTTTTTAAGAATTCAATTAATTAAACATGCTTTTTGATTATTAAAATGGAATTAAACCATTAAAATGGAATCCAGAAAACAGAATTTGGTAAAAAATAAAATTTGAGGGGAAAGCCCTAAAAAAAATGTCATTTTTTTGTTAAACTTTTATTAAATTGTTGGTTAATTAGACAAGATTCATTATTGCAATTATGTTAATATTTTTTAATTATGTAATATAGTGCATATATTTAGCAAAATGCTCCTCTCTAGAGTTCATTTTTCTAGCTATCTAACATGCTATATGGTCACCGTCTTTTTGCGGTTGAAATACTGATTGAGCGATTACGCAAGACATGATGCATTTCAGTAAGCTGTACTGTATCTTTTAACATACCTTCCGATGTTCATTCATGTTTATTTTGTGCTATAACTAGTAATAAAGAAGAAGATAGATTGGTTCATGTGCTGCTTGAAATAAGGTGCTACAGCGATCTGTCACACCACATTAAAGAGCACCAAAATGGTATTTATTGTTTGAATGCTGTAATAAATTTGACAGAATTTGAAAGCTGACAGCTGTCTCTGTCTTATCTGTCAGCGCGCTGTCAGTGACCTCTTTGCTTCAAATGGATGCGTGGCATGAGAGCATGAGAACAGTGTCAATTGCATGAGTTTCATGCTGAATATGTAAGAATTGGCAGCCCTGTGTTACCCAAGGTTCAAAGCGCCAAATGCAAGTAAAAATCGGCATTGAAACGGTGTTACTCGCCAGTTGCCCGGTAACTTTTTTTTTTTAATGAATTTTTACAATGCATGGTTGTGAGTGCGATCATCAAATCCCAATGGTTGTAATTATAATTATTTTAATTATATGGTTGTAATTGTAATTATATTAAAATATATTCTGATGCTCTGGATAAGCACAGCCTTGTGTTCATTTTCAGTTTCTACTAACAGTAAATGCTCTGTATTTTCTGTGTTTGAATCGCTTATAATTTGCATTTGGGAACGCAAAATGCACCAACTATCTTCCCAAATTTGTAATGAGAATCATTTATAAACAATTATATTAATGCTTTTATTATAGCCTATATATATTGTATAAATGTATTATTATTATTATTATTATGGATATTAAATACTTGTATAGTACAATAGTATATATTATAAGATATAGGTTTTCTTTTTTTTTTTTTAGCTGATCGCATGCCTGAGTGATGTTGAGCACAAAAGTGTGGGATGAGAAAGGGCTGATGTTTGACAAGAAAGAAAAGGGACTGAAGTAGAAAAAAGGCATAAGAGGAGAAAACACATTAAAACTGTAATAAAACCCACAGCAAGCATTTGTCTAGGGAATGATGCTTCCTGCATAATCATCTGTTGGGGTAACACTTCTGCAGTCATCACACAAACAGTTGGGAGTGAGCGTGATCCAAATATGAGTCTTGAGAGAGAAAGAGTGTGTGTTTGAGCAAGGTATGAAGGGGTATTTTGGTCCACATTCTTATTTGTTCTTTTGACATGATGCTCGTTGAACAGATGTTTGTGTAGATTGAAATTGTTCTCCAGCAGGTGGTTTTGTTTGTGTGTGTGTGTGTGTGTGTGTGTGTGGCTGCAAGTTTGTTTTTATTGGCCCTTTGGAGAATATTTGAGATTAATCTTGTTTCTCACATCCAGCAGTTCATATGTAGGTGTAACATATTTTTTTTTATATAGTTAATGTTGATGATTTGTAATGTTTGTGACCGTTATACTTTTTGAGAATGAGTTTGATGCTCTTGAGGGTATATTAATTGGCATAATAAAGAAACCAAAAATATAGAGTGGAGAAAGAGGCAGATAACAGAGAGAAAAAGTAATAAAGGATAATAAAAATAATAGTTTATATAATTATAATCTAAATTTTAGTACTAATTCTATACTACTATTTACTATTATAGTTTTTGTTAATATTTAGATTTTATTAATATTTGCTTTTATTTTTATATTTTCAGTTACATTTTTTGTAATTTTGTTATTTGCTGTTTTTTTTTTTTATTAATTAAAAAAATATATAATATAAGTTTAATAAATTTTTTGTTCCGTTTAAATTTTAGTTTGAGTTCCATTAGGTTTTTTTTTTTTATTTCATGCAACATTTTTAATTTTCGTTGTGTTTATTATTTTTATTTTTATTTTTTTAGTTAACAATAATAACAGTGCTAAAGTTGTGGGTTCTGTTCCCAGGGATCGCATGGACTGAGAAAATGATTGCAAGTTGTACTGGATAAAAATATCTGCCGGATACATAAATGTAAATGTATTTCGAGACAGACATTTGTGAATTTAGTTCAATTTTAATATATTATTTGGCTACACACCATTTATGAGCTTGACTTTCATTTTGAATGATTAAAATGAATTAATCTTCTGTATTCTATACAGAAAGTACTCTGGCAGTATTGTGTTGGATTGATGTTATTGAATGGTACTTAAAGGGATAGTTCACCCAAAAAATGAAAATTCTAAAGTTGTTTAAAACCTGTATGAATTTCTACCATCTGCTGAACACAAAAGAATATATTTTGAAGAATATGAGTAACCAAACAGTTGATGAGCCCCATTGACTTCCATAGTAGGAAAAAAATACTATGGAAGTCAATGGGGCCCATCAACTGTTTGGTTACCGACAAAATATCTTCTTTTGTGTTCAGCAGAAGAAAGAAATTTGGAACAACTTGAGCTTGAATAAATGATGACAGAATTTTCATTTTTGGGTGAACTATCCCTTTAATGAGTAACATAGTATTTACTTGTTAATGCAAAGATTACATAGTAGAACATGTTCAAAAATATACATGATGCTACTGTGTCCAAAAACTAAGATACTGTTTTTGTTAGTGAATGTATTGTTGCCAAGAATTTTCATCTCAGTGCATCCATGAAAATAAGAGTTGACAGTGAATTGAATAAAATGAAAAATCAAGACACGAGAGCAGAAAGGAATAGTGTTAATGCTGGCACAATATTACCAGTCTGCCTGACAATTTATGCAAGTCTGAATTCTGAAATCCATTTTGGCCTGATGATCTCAATGGTGTTGTGCCTCTCTCACATGCGTCCATTTCATTAGAATCTTATCTAAATGGTGACATGGAAATGCATGTTTGTACATGCGCTATCACAGTACGGTTGGTTTCCATTTTGTCTGCATGTGTGTGTGTGTGTGTGTGTGTGCTTTTGTTTATATTACATTGTGGGGACCAAATGTCCCCATGATGTAATATAAACCTGAGTTCACCTACATCGTGGGGACCAGCCAGCGGTCCCCACAATGTAAATGGGTTTATAAATCATATAGAATGAGTTTTTGTGAAAAAGTAAAAGTTTGCACAGTTTCCTGTGAGGGTTAGGTTTAGGGGTAGGGGCAGGGTAGGGGGATAGAATGTACAGTTTGTTCAGTGTAAAATGCATTGAAGTCTATGGAAAGTCCCCACAATTCACAAAAACAAACATGCGTGTGTGTGTGTGTGTGTGTGTGTGTGTGTGTGTGTGTGTGTGTGTGTGTGTGTGTGTGTGTGTGTGTGTGTGTGTGTGTGTGTGTGTGTGTGAAACATGCTTCTCTTCATGCATCAGTTCATGGCTCCAGGTGTCTCCTCCTCTAGTTATCTTGTCAGACCCTACACATAAACGAATGCACGCTCTCAAACACACACACACACACACACACACACACACACACACACACACACACACACACACACACACACACACACACACACACACACACACATGTTTGTTTTTGTGAATTGTGGGGACTTTCCATAGACTTCAATGCATTTTACACTGAACAAACTGTACATTCTATCCCCCTACCCTGCCCCTACCCCTAAACCTAACCCTCACAGGAAACTGTGCAAACTTTTACTTTTTCACAAAAACTCATTCTATATGATTTATAAACCCATTTACATTGTGGGGACCGCTGGCTGGTCCCCACGATGTAGGTGAACTCAGGTTTATATTACATCATGGGGACATTTGGTCCCCACAATGTAATATAAACAAAAGCACACACACACACACACACACACACACACACACATACACACACACACACACACACACAGGACGGAACAAAAGATGGAGGCAATAAAGAGCGGGCAGTCCTTTACCTGCTTAATATTCAGATATGAACCTATTTCACTCATCCATGATTCCTCTTATTCCATGCTCAGCTTGTTCACGGCAATGTTTTGCACTTCTTTTCTTATGGAAAGATGGGATCTTGACCTTGTTTACATTCACGGTTGGCCCAATCTACCTATTGGATCTGTTATCAGATGGAGGTCTGACAGTACATACATAAGAATGCCTAAATATCTTGTTTGACTAAAGACAAACATGTCCAGGGTCCCACGGAATTCACTCAAGTATTTGTTAGAGCAACTGCTTGTTATTTTAAATATGTGTGCTTTTTACATTTTAATTTCTACATTATACATAATATAAGACTAGTTTCAAATCAGTGCCACTCGCATGGGAAAAATATATGCTTATTTCAGTGACTGTCCTTTACAAATACAGTCTCCATGAAATCAATTTTGGGTTATATTGCTTTTTGTCAATGTTTTTTTTTTTTTATCTTTGAGGTCATTTAAATGCTAGTGTACTTTTAGCAGATATACACGCTGAAAATTTATAGTCCATTTCTTCTTGGTAAATGGAGCAGGAATATTGATTAGCAAGTAGCAAATTGTTTTTGCAAAGCTTAGGAATTTTTTTGCCTGCTTTATCATCTGCCAGTTGAAAATTGTGAAGTCTGATTGCTCAGATAAGTAACTGCACGCTTCATTTCAACAAACCGTTTTGAGGTTATCTTTCATGCTTGTGGTGCAGGATGAGTCACATGCTGAAACTTAATACTTAGGAGTAGAGGTGTTTTTACTACTATGAGCAATAGCAATAGAGAATAATTCCTCTAAGAAACACAAATTTGGTTGTTACTGATTTGTAGAACAGTAATGTCTGTCCAGAAGCTGTGATTTCATGCTGTATTTCACTAATATGTGTATATTTCACATTAATGTTCAAAGATTTGTGGTAAGTTGGATTTTTTTTTTAATAAATAAATATTTTATTCAGCAAGGACACATTAAATTGATCAAAAGAGACAGTAAAGATATTAATTAAATATTTCTATATCAAGTAAATTCTGTTCTTTTGAACTCTCTATTCATGAAAGAATCCTGAGAAAAAAAGAAAAATAAATCACTCTTTCCACAAAAATATTAAGCAGTACAACTGTTTATATAACACTGATTATAAGAAATGTTTCTTGAGCTCCAGATCAGAATATTAGAATGATTTCTGAAGGATCATGTGACACTGAAGACTGGAGTAATGATGCTGAAATTTCAGCTTTGCCATCATGCCTGGATCTGTGCACAGCTGAATCATCAGACTAGGTAAGCAAGCGAGGACAATAGTGAAAAATGGCAGATGGAGCAAAAATAACTGACATGATCCATGATAGCATGATATTTTTAGTGATATTTTTAAACTGTCTTTCTGAATGTTTCATTAGCATGTTGCTAATGTACTGTTTAAAGGGCCAGCAGCCCCTGAATCGGTGCATAGTTAATGATTGCCCAAAATAGGCAGTTAAAAAAATTAATTTAAAAAAATCTATGGGGTATTTTGAGCTGAAAATTCACAGACACATTCAGGGGACACCTTAGACTTATATTACATCTTGTAAAAAAACGTTCGATGGCACCTTTAAAATAGAAAACAGTTTTATATATATATATATATATATTTATTTTTTAATAATATTTCACAATATGAAATTGTTTTACTGTATTTTTTATCAAATAAATGCAGCCATGGGGAGACTATTGGTACAATGTGTGTGTGTGTACTTGTTTAACCTACATTTTGGGGACCAGTCAGTGGTCTCCACTAGGGAAATGGACTAATAACCATACTAAATGATGCGTATTTGAAATGTAAAAATGTGATGGGTTAGGTTTAGGGTTAGGGGATAGAAAATACAGTTTGTACAATATAAAAATCATGTTTATGGAGAGTCCCCACAAAGATACCGAAACCTAATGTGTGTGTTTGTGTATGTCCTACATATTTATTAAGCTCTTGATAGCTCCTATTTTAAAATTGAGATGCTATCAGAAAGTAAGGGTCATATTAGCTTAGAAGCAGATGTGATTTTCGAAGGGAGTAAAAGCAAGTGAGTTTTTCTTTAAAAGCACATACACTAGAAGAGCAGTTTTAGCTCTCCTATAGTGGATAATCTTCAAGCAAACACATTTTGTAATGTAGTTTTGGGTTCTCTGGGCTCTCTCAAGTTTACAAGATATATGAAGCACTTTTAGCTTAGAGTTGAGGGCTAATCTTTGCTAATGCTAAATTAGATGCTGTGATGGTAGACTTATTTTTAAGAGTATTAGTAGACGCGCAGACAGGTGTCTGAGTGTGGGTTTATGTGTTTGTATGTGTATGTGTGTGCCAAAGTTTTTTTTTTTTTTTTTTGGGATGAGGGGGAGTGGTGGATTGTAGCCTATATGCACTCCAAAGCTTTGGTGTGCCAAAAGTATAAGTGAAGATATGAAACACAACAATGGAAAAACATAATAATGGTGATTAAAATGTCTGTGCATCTTCCCTGCATTGTTATAATGTATAAATAAGAAAACATTCTGTTGTTTATTTTCCAGGCACAATATCTTCTAACAAAATGATGGCACTTGATGAATTATCACTGTTGTGCCTAACAGCGATCTTTAGACATGACTGTTGCTTAAACATACCTGGCTTTTTTTTCTTTTCTGGAAATTTGGGGTGTATAGGTTTGTAGATTTGGCATTTGTTGCCCATGTATTCCACAGTAATTGGCCGCCTCAGGCCACAGGAGTGGAGCATGTCGGCATGGGTGAACTTTTTGTGCTGTAATTGATTGATTTTAGTTTTTTTGTCCATTTGAGTTGTGTTGTTTAGACTTCTGCTTGTACTTTTGCATGAAAGTGTGTCAGCGTAAGGGTATTTTAGCATTTTTTTATTTAGATTGTTAGTGATGTTCTTTGGCTTTAGAGGTGGAGAGAATTGTAGCATGGAAAAATGTGGAAACTAACCTTTTGTGCTCTGCTTTCTGACCGTTTACACATCTTGTGTTATTTTCTGTCATTTTTGGCTTGGCTGAACTTCATATTGAGTGTTTGGTGTGTTGGTCAGAAGCTTTTATAGGAATAGATCACACAAAAAAGGAAAGTTGTGTCATTATGGCAGCAGTCACATTTCTCTTCTCTGTCACTTTATTTCATGAAACACAGATAGATGAATTCATGAAGAATATCTTTTCTTTGAGATATAATGAAAGTGAATAAGGAATGATGATGTTAAGGCATCAGAAAAACATAATAAAAGTGATTCATATGACTTTTGCACTATATTCCAAGTCTTGGAATCCATATGATAGTTTTATCATGATAAACAGACCGGAAATGAAAAATACATTCATTGTAATTTGAATAAAAAAGAGCCATCAGTACATTTTTCAAAATGTAACCTATTATGTTCCATGGAAGAAAGAAAGTAATACGGGTTTGGAACAGCATCAGGACAGATTTGTCATTTGTGAATTAACTATCACTTTAAGACCTTCACAATCCAACTGAAGAGAGTCATTGATTCGGAGAAATAAAGGAGAGAGATAGAGAGAAAGTGAGAGAAGTGCAGAAGAGAGGCGTATTCTCAGCATCCAGCCTCCCACCACTTAACCTGAATGAGATATGGAAGAAGGAGCAAAAGAAAAAAGAGCGAGAGAGAGGATTGGTGTGATAGGAGAGAGACTTGTTATCAGTCTTCATTGAGATAAATGAGTCTCCTGTATGAGTTCGGCAGAGAGAGAGAGATAGAGCGTACGTGTGTGAGTTTTTGTTAGACACTATCAGTGTACTTAGGCTGCGGTTTACAAGCGAAGGAGAATGGACGGACACAGGGTTATCTACACCAGAGTGCACGAAAGGAGAAGGACGTAAATGTTGAGGGTAAACAGAGGGTGAAGTGAGACTTATAGGGGGAAAAAAATCTTGGTTAGATTTAGTATCCGGAAACCAAAAGTGATTTGTTTTATGTTTGTTTGTGTCCTTAAGCAGTAAAGACCTCATTATGCTAACTAATATCCAGTTATGACATGCTTAGTTGTCATTTAAGAATAGACCTTAGTCAAAGTGCCATATTTGATTTTTGGCAGGAATGAAAACAAGGCTGTGAGAATACAGTGAATACAGTGATAGCATTCAGTGCATTTAATGGATTGTACTGTTGCTTAAAGTCCCCCTGTAGTCATTAATTTTCCATTAAGAAACATCTTTGATCACCAATTTTTTTTTTCCTGTAAAAAAATGTCATGCCTTAAAATAGCTTGAATGTAACTGAATGAATACAATGTGCTTCATTTAGTATACGCGGATCTATGAATATGCAAATTAGCCCCGCCTCCACTCACTCACCCCAGCTCAGAGATCCCCTCGGTCAACTTACTGAGGTAAACGCTGCACAATGGTATCGCTCTTTACAACATCGGACACAAAACACATGGCCTTTTGACTGTTATCAAACAGCTAATAATGTGTTGCTAATGTTACAAACCATGTTCACGTTCGCCATGTCAGAATCAGACAGCTGCCTTCTAACAATTATTATCTTTACAAATGCTTTGGACAACTGAGAATGTCTGTGGCTTCTATCTAACCTGGCTTCTCTCAAAATTCCCATGCTAATTTTCTGTTAAAGGTGCCCTAGAATTAAAAATTGAGTTTATCTTGGCATAGTTGAATAAAAAGAGTTCAGTACATGGAAATGACATACAGTGAGTCTCAAACTCCATTGTTTCCTCCTTATATAAATCTCATTTGTTTAAAAGACCTCCGAAAAACAGGCAATTCTCAACGCAACACCGACTGTTACGTAACAGTCGGGATCATTAATGTGTATTACCCCAATATTTGCATATGCCAGCTCATGTTCAAGGCATTAGACAAGGGCAGGCAGTATTAATGTATGGATCTGTGCACAGCTGAATCATCAGACTAGGTAAGCAAACAAGAACAATAGCAAAAAATAACAGATGGAGCAATAATAACTGACATGATCCATGATATCATGAAATTTTCAGTGATATTTGTAAACTGTCTTTCTAAATGTTTCATTAGCATGTTGCTAATGTACTGTTAAATGTGGTTTAAGTCACCATCGTTTATTACTGTATTAACAGAGACAAGACTGTCGTTATTTTCATTTTTTAAACACTTGCAGTCTGTATAATTCATAAACACAACTTCATTCTTTATAAATCTCTCCAACAGTGTGTAGCTTTAGCCACAGAGCACCATCAAACTAATTCAGAATCAAATGTAAACATCCAAATAAATACCATACTTACGCGATTAGACATGCCGCATGACGAACACTTTGTAAAGATCCATTTTGAGTGTTATATTAGCTGTGTGAACTTTGTTTATGCTGGTTAAAGCAAGCGTGAGCTCCGGGGGCAGGGAGCATGAGAATTTAAAGGAGCCACAGCCTGAATCGGTGCATATTTAATGATGCCCCAAAATCGGCAATTAAAAAAATGAATTAAAAAAAAAAATCTATGGGGTATTTTGAGCTGAAACTTCACAGACACATTATTACATCTTATATTACATCTTTTAAAAAGACGTTCTACGGCACCTTTAATGATATGCTAATGCCTGTTGACGTGATTGGTTACAAGGTAGTTGTAATACCAGTGATGTCAAACCACAGGTTTTAGACTGTCTTTTTTCACTACAGTTTTAAGGAGAAAATACCCAGCAATGGCGCTGACTTATGAATTTGCACATGATTCATCTTAAAGAATATTAAAAACACCATGTATACATATAAACAACATTAAAAACTTGATTTTCACCACATGAGGTCTTTAACAACAATCCAATTCAGTAGACAAAAGCATCCATAAAAGTTTTAAAAGTAGTTAGTTGTGGAAATTATGTGATCAAGGAACCTTACTGTGTGTGCTATTGTGAAGACTTTACATCTTTTTCTCAGAGCCTAAAACTAAGGTAGTCTTTGTAACACATATTTTAC
Source organism: Chanodichthys erythropterus (assembly GCF_024489055.1). NCBI lineage: Eukaryota > Metazoa > Chordata > Actinopteri > Cypriniformes > Xenocyprididae > Chanodichthys > Chanodichthys erythropterus. The sequence continues at coordinate 11,471,513 of NC_090232.1, read as the reverse complement.
ATTTTTACAGTTTTTCACCCCGAAGTTCTCTTCTCTTACTGTACCTTTAAACTATATGAAAATTACATGTAAATTGTATATTGTTATGACTGGCTAAGCTTGGCTAAGAAATTAAATGAATTACACCATGTTGCTGACTACTAAATAGGTGTTTATGTAAATGTGGCCAGTCAAATGCTCAATGTTGTGATGTCAATTCTGTTTTGTTTTATGCAGCTTAGTTTCTGTAAATGGTCTGGGGAGCACAGAAAATCCTGTTTTCCATTTTATGAACCCTTTAAGTGCTCTGATTTAGTGTTCTTGTAGAAAAAGTGGTGTGAGCGATTGAATACTGTTTGCTCTTACTGGCAGCCATGTGAAGCTTTATAGCATTTCTGTTAAGCACGTAACAGTCAGTAACTTAAGTGAAGCAAGCCATGTGCACTCTAGGAAGTTATTAGTCAGTTTAGCATATTTTACTTAGAATCTACCTGGTAAGTGTGCTGATCATACGGGATTAGCTACAGTACAGTCCGTTCAAGTTAATATAGAAAAATTCAGTTGAATATTTAAAATTGTGTTGTGTACCAACAAATTAAAAGAAAAACAAGAACTTTTTTATGAAGAAATTAAGCCCTGTATTAAGGGCCATTAACATTTTTTTTTTTTTTTCAATACTTTGCAAAATTATTTTAGTTGCATTTATGTTTTATACCAAAATTCACAGTACTATAATGCACTCACACATTTGACTTTATTTTAATTTGTAGTATTCTATGGTTCTCATTACCTTAATATTTTTTTAAATCACTAATTTTAAATAAAATCAGCATAAATTAAATGCAGTATAACAAACCTGATGTATGATGTTGAAATATTTTATTTTATTTTACAAATTTTTACTCTAATCACACACATATATATATATATATATATATATATATATATATATATATATATATATATATATATATATATATATATATATATATATATATATTAATTTCATGAGAGTAATGGCATAATTAAAAAAAAAATCTTAATTGTTCAAAAAGTAGGCTTTATTGTCTTCATGAAGAATATCTTTTGAAATGTGAAGAAAAAGTTTTCTTTTGCTTTTGCGCTTTAATATGACCTGGATATGTTCTTGGCTGATTTCGTGAGATTCTGCCTATTATTCTTGATTTTAAGAACAGATAACTTTCCCACTGTTACTAAATTGTATTATATAAAGCACCGGCCACGCTTAAATTTAGTATCTCTGTTGATATTATATGGTTTGTGAAAATGGGAATTTAATAATAGGCTTCAGCTAATGTTTAAAAGAAGCTGTGGTGACTTGCCAAGAAAAATGAAACTGGAAAACTGTTGCATAACCACTCTCTCTCTTTCTCCCCCTCTCGCTCACAGAAACTCATCAGTTTATTCAATGATAGTGTCGACAGTTGCTAGTTTACAGGTGGCCACAGCTGTGGGGGAAATGGATCGCTGTTAATCAGGTTGGCATGAGTCCTGTGGTATCATATGACTCTAATGTATGTGGGCGTGGATGTGGATGTGTCAAGTGTCAGCAGTTGTCTGCTTGAGTTCTCACTGGAAGCGTCTGGATGGATATCATATATCTGTCTGTGGTCAGCAAGCCACACAAACACTCTCACAGATTGACGCACGGAGTGAATGCGCTCACACACACCCTTTTGATAACTCAGCGTTTTACCCAGGGAGAAATGGGATACTTTCTATAACTTGATTTTAACATAAGTGGTAACAACTGGAGCAGGTGGCAGCTCTTTATGTGTATATATGTGTCAGAGGCATTTTCCCAGAAGAGGCAAGTGAGGCAGTGCCTGCTTGAAGAATTCAGATGAGAAATTAATTAGTAAAAAGTAGGACTGGCAATATAGCAAAAAAATATATATATATCTGTATTTATTAGTGTTACGGTTGCTGGTGTAAAGAGGAGGCAGATCACGGATTTCCACAAACATACAATACTTTAATGTAAACGAAGGCAGCGTACACCATACAAACTCTAACATAAACAGAGAACGGACAAGGAGTGCAGGGAGTGAGTGCATTATAAAGGGAGTGCAGATAATAGAGTCCAGGTGCAGGTGATCCGTGATGATGGGGAGATGACGAGGGAAGTGAGTGCAGGTGTGGAGAACAGGAGGATCTTGGGAAATGGAGTCCAGGGGAACAAGGGATCTGTAACAATTAGCCTTTTGTTGATATTTATGTACTTGCTCTGAAATAATAAGAGTTTTTTTTTTTCATTAAGGAATTCATTATTTTGACCATACAGCCATTGTAACCAATTAGATTCACAATCTAAAACAAATCTATTAAAACAAACAAACAAACAAGGCATGTTTTCTATAATATTTTTCACAAAATTAACATAAGGCAGAATATTTAATCATATTCATTTATAATAACAAATAAACAATATATAATAAAACTGTATGGCCCTCAATGATTCAATCCTAGAGATATGGAGAGCTTAATGCAGCTCCATGTGAAAACTGGTAAATTACACATTTTCAGTGGTCAAAAACCAAACGTGGGTCACTTTGCATGCTGATACTTTTTTCTTTTAAAGAGGAATATCTAAAGAACAAATAATGTTAAAACAAGAAATGTATCTCTTGTTTTTCTATCAACTCAATTGTATAGAACATACATGAGTGCCATAAATATTCTTTTTCAAAAGTTTGCATGCATGTAACTCTAAAAGCTAGGGGTGTCCTCGACTAGTTGACTGACAGTCGAATCATATATATTTGTGCGGGGGGGGGCGCTTTCCTCACTCAAGGCCAAAGGACAATAGGCTAATTTGAAAGGCTGTGTACGAGATGGAGCGGGACGCGAAAAATGAAGTAAGGCCTATACCCGCGAGACAACTTTTTATTTCCTCTCACACACGGCACAGAGAAACAACTTTCTAATAAAGCGACCAAACTGCCTGTCAAGTGATAGACGAAACTGACCATGATTTTTTTTATTTTTTAAACTGAAATGAAAGGCAATGTGGAACATTTTTATTTACAGCATTATCATAATAGGCTGTATATTAACCTATTGGGAAAGAACTGGTACATCTATGTAAAATCAGATATTGAGCATCCCCATATCTCTTCTCATAACACCTCTGCGAAGATTCGACTGTGAGATTGGTAGTCGAATCCGGCTCCTCCTATCGAAGCTTGGATTCGTCGACTATTCAGGGTCACCCCTACTAAAAGCATTTAAGGTATCTTAATATCCTTCTAGATTCTCATTCTTAATAAACTATTCTTGTGTAATCTTCATTTTAAAGGCCCTATATAGATATTGTAACCCAAATATGACTCCATGCCCAAATTGTTGAATTTTACCCATTTTCAATGGTTAAGAACCAAATCCTGGTAACTTTTTGAACAGCTGATAGTTATTGTGTTTAAGGAAGAATTTCTGAAGAACAAATAACGCTGAAACTAGAAATGTATCTTGTTTCCCACTATCAAAACATTTGAATACATTATACCTCTCTGAGTGCCAAAAACAAACATTTTTAAGTCTAAAAGTGTTAAAGATATCTTAAAGTCATTTTAGATTCTTGTTCTTATGAAACATTTCTTTTGGAATCTTCATTTTTAAGGCTGTATATGGTTCAGTCTCATAGATATAGGAATGTCAATGTGGTAGCGTGTAGTTCACTCTAAAAAATGCTGGGTAAAATATGGACAAACCCAGCAGGTTGGGTTAAAAGGCACTTATTATGCCCTCTTTCACATGATGTAATATAAGTCTCTGGTCTGGTCAAGTTTCAGCTTAAAATACCCCACAAATTTGAGCAAAAACACGCCTTTTACTATATTACTATATTGCTGGCTAAAAAATAAATCCAAAATTGGTTGAAAAAAATGGCTGGGTGAAAACAACCCAATCCCTGGTTTTGTCCATATTTAACCCAGCAGTTTTTAGTTACTGCGTATTTGAACTCTCTTGGTAGTTTCAGAAGCATGAACAAAATCCCATCTTCAAAATATCCCTAAAACTGATTAATTTGTGGATTCTTATAAATACACTTTTGAGAGCAAGTTAATGTGCCATGACTTAACCATTTTCAGTGGATTTTTGGTATTCAGGGAATTATGTTTTATGCAATTCTTTTGATAGAGGGAAACAAGAGACATTTAGTTTAAACAGTATTTATTCTTCAGACGTTCCTCTTTAAATGCAATAAGCTGGTTTTTGATCACTGAAAATGGGTAAAATTCAACAATTTGAACATGGAGCTGCTTTAAGAATCCCATATTTATGGAGCTGACCCATAAGCCTTGAAAGGAAGCCTCTAGAGGGATATCAAGATATCTTGATTAGTTTTAGAGTTACATGTGTGCAAACTTTGGAAAAGGAATATTCATGGCACTCAGACAGGTATGTTCTATACAACTGAGTTGATAGAAAAACATGAGATACATTGTTAGTTTCAACATTATTTGTTCTTCAGATATTCCTCTTTAAAATAAAAAAGTATCAGCTGTGTGCAAAGTGACCCACATTTGTTTTTTGACCACTGAAAATGAGTACAATTTACTAATTTACTAATGAAGCCACATTAAGATCTCCATATCTCTGGAATTCAACCATCGAGGGCCTTTTTAAAAATAAAATAAAGATACTAAAAGGAAAGTTTGTTAAGAACCAGAATCTAAAAGGATATTAAGATATCTTTAATACTTTCTTGAGTTACAGGCAGTCTTGAGGTAAAAAAAAAAAAAAAATAATATTTTGGCTTTCATCACTAGTATTAATGTTTGGCTTTATACAGACAAAAATATTTACAAAATTAAACATTTGAGCCTGGGAAGTTTACAAATTTGGTTGATTTGACATGGAATGACCCATCTCTGAAAACAACCACATGTAGTGCAGTTCATCACTTAAACAGTCATGACAAACCTTAGCAAGAAATGTTTTCAGACAAACATTTTCTTTATTTGCCAAAAATGGCAGTGTAGCGAATTAACTCAAAGGGGAAATATTAATAATTATTCATAACTCATTATGATTACTAATTATGATTAATTATGAATATGTAAATCTGTTGATCGTATTAACTGGATGTAGCTACATTAAGATTAATGTTACAATCAATTAACCTGTTCGTCCAGAGGACACTCAGTGTTGATTGTTTATTAGTTCTAAGAAATGTTCATTTCCAGGTTATGGAAATGCAACGTTCTTATTGTACAGTACTACTCAGAGCATGTAGTCAGGATCTAAATCACTTAAGAGGCAATTTATTAGCAGACGGAGTCAGAACCAAACATGTATTGTGCACAATTCTTTATTAACTAACTCACAAACACATAACTAAACTAACAAACACATAACATACACGCAGGTCACACAGAATGAGCAATGATAGAGTTGAACCGGAAGTGGAACCATTAATGGAGCTAAAGGAAAAAGTCAAAGACAGTCTGGAAAAGAATTATCAGTTTCCTCAGTAATAAAACACCTTTGCTGACAAAGGTAAGTTTTAGACATCAATAGTAAATTGCTGTTTAGTGTTCAAATGTTCGATACTTGCAAGATGCCTTTAGGCTGAGAAGCATCGGGTCTGCAGGCTTGAGGAGAAATCTTGAGTATTCAGTTCGAAATTGTTGCCAATATCTTCTGCATTAGATGAAGTACTATGAAACAACTTATAGATGAGCACATGGCTGGGTTGTAGGCCGAGGCCTGCAGAGGCCTGCAGCAAGGAGGGGTACGTTCAGTCGTCCAAGAAGCAAGGAAAGAGAGGGAGTGGCATTTTTCGCTGGCTTTTAACCTCTGGTCAAAGTCACACCTCTTAGTTGTCGACCGGACCAATGAAGATGTTGTATTTCCGGTTGACAACACACCCCCTTGTCGGGGCTTTTACCACCGAGCAAGATTAACTAGCTGAGTTTCTGAAGAAGAACTATTAAAGTTTCTTGTACTACTGATGTGTTGCACAGGTATGGACATACCACATACACAAGCATTTAAATCTTCTCGATACGAACCCATAGACACTAAACATGACATAATTGAAGTTACCTTATCATAAAACATGTGAATACAATGAGTGTAATATAGTACACAGTAATAATGGATACCATTTCCTGGGGATGTGCATGTTCATTTATAGAACAGTCTGTCTATACATTAATGCAAGAGAGTCTGTGTCATGTGGGGATAATGCAGGAAAGGTGCACGTTTTTTGTGTGTCTTCTCTGCTCTCAATGTGGCAACCACATTCTTTAGTGCAATAAAACTTGTAACTAAGAACTTCTTGGGGGATGGGGGACAGACCCCAGAGTGCTTTATTTATTGGTTAACTATGACAAATAATTGTGTCTGATTTGTCTCAGTCATTACAGCAGATTGCAGGAACACCTCTTGTTTATATAGCTCAATATAACTAATCACAATCCAAACAAAATCCATCTGTTTTAGTTGAGCACTTGAAAATACAGCTTAATTTTCCTGTAAATAATTAGAAAGGTCTAAAGTTATATTATAAAATATTAAATTATTATGATGAAAATCTGTAACGTCATAGGTGAGACTCATAAGGCTTATTACATTCCAGGAAATCCCTTATATGCACAAAAGCATCCAACTATCGCTGCAGCAGAAAACACAAAGACATTTTGACTGATGAAACATTAAGACAATAAACATATGAATGTGACTATATATATATATATATATATATATATATATATATATATATATATATATATATATATATATATATATATATATATATATATATCTGAACCAATCAATCTGCTCTGATCACGGTTGTGCACTTCACCATGAAACATGCTGCACATATATCTATTTGATTACAAGTTTGTGATTACATAATCGCACTACACCAAATCATGATTTTGGCTTAATTTTTGTTAATCTTGCAGCCCTAGAATAACCTCACAAACAAGCGAGTGCACAACAAATGCTCACTTCACTTTTTGCCTGCATTTTTCCATTACATGAAATGAAGCAAGGAAGTGCCTCCATTGTGCTTTGATTAGTCCATAACCCTACCAATGGGATAATGCCCGCCTTTCATGTTCACAACCGGTCTGCAAGTTTACGCGAATGGGTAAAATGGATGGAATATGTGAAATACAAAAACATTATAGTATTGATTTATTGTTCACAGTGTTGGTTAAATGGTGTCTCATATAACTGTAACCATATCATGTAAACATCAAATGAAACTGGGACATGAGTTTGAGTTTGCATTGAACTAAAAACAACCAGTGAGACTTTTCCACCGCACACCACCATTGAATGTGTATGCCAGCGACTGCATGTGTAATCTCTATTGTCATGAAGCAGCACTTCTTAAATTCCTTTCTTTATTAAATTCCCAGTTCCTCTCCCACCAATTCCCAATTTGTCCTCTGAAATTCCAACTTGGAACTAATCCTCTTTACTTCTAAACTTCTCATGGGCTGATTACTCTCTCGCTCTCTCTCTGTCTCTCTCTCACACACACACACACACACACACACACACACACACACACACACACACACACACACACACACACACACACACACACACACACACACACACACACACACACACACACACACACTCAGAATTCCATAGACTGAACTTAAGCTTTATCAGTGGCATGCTTTATCCACTGCCCACCGTCTCCATTTCCACACTTATGTATGCTAATGAAAATGTATGCTAATGAGGTCCGCTTTTTAAAATCAATTTGGCTGATCTGTTGTACTATGTATAGATTTATACAGCACAGTTAAAATATCACTTTGGTTAGCATCCAGTTTTTATTAATTAAGTTTTAGGCTTTAAATTAGTGTAGTGTATTTTACCCGTTCGGCCAAATGTATCAGAAATTATTTTTTCTGTGAGATGTTTTCCTGTGGATTTGGCCTGTGTAAAAGTTCTCTTTATGTATTTATCCTGCATTCAGGTCATTTTTATACTGTATAAGATGCTAATATCAAAACTCTCTTCATGGTGTCTGTATGCTGTATGCTCTGTGTGTGTGTGTGTGTCTGTGTTAAATGGTAGATTAGCAAAGACCCTTTTTGTTGGTACTCCAAAAAGGAGCTTTCACATAAATCAAAGCAATTAAAGGATTATGTTACTGAATAGCACCAGATTTTACATGAATTATACAGTGCCAGGTTTTATGCATCATTTCTGCATATTTTTAATTTTCTTGAGTGCAATAGAGATATTTGTGGCTTCTTCTGTGAATACTTATGCATTTGATGTGCTCGTATCCTCTGTGACTGTCTTAAATATGCATCTAATCTGCAATCTTTTATCTTACTAGCTATTTAAAGTTGTAAAAGACATTTATTACTATCCCATGATTATCTGACTATCTGTATTCATGTCATTTTAGAGACTGTAGGACTTCAGTTAGTTGAGGAAAAATGAAATCAGTTTAAGAATGTCTCTTTCGTAGCCATTTTGTAAACAGTTCAATTAGCTTGAAGTCCATGCTAGTACATAATAAATCAAAATTCCTGTTGCTCATATGCCTAAAATCTAGTCTACGGATCTTTTTACTCAAACATTTTTATGAAAGTGGCTTGTTCAATGTTATTTACATTATCTAACAAGTGAGACCGCTGATGTTTTCTAATCTCTCTTATTAGAACTGTTCATTGAAAAATCTTCAATTCAAAGATTCGTTTTCAAAAGCCGACCCTCAATATCAGGAGTGGTCAACAAGGTAATTAAAAACCAGAAAAACTGATCTCCAAGTAAATGACTGGTGAGCTTGTGAAACAACCAACTGCATGAAAATATGTGGTGCTTTCAAGAACAACACTCATCCTTTTTTCAGGGATGTGATTTTTTTCGAAATGGTGCTGGTTATTGTATGATGCTTAAAATCATGAAATGGCCTTAAACAATTAAAAAATGTTATGTTTTCTAATATATTTATTTCATGCATGGATTGCTTCTAACAGCGCTGCACAAGCTCACGGCACCATCTGCGTTGAAGAAAAAAAAAACAACATTAAAATGGACTTACTTGCCAGGTGACTGTTGAGGTGTGGTCAGGTTTTCCTTGTTTTTTGTCTTTAGCTGATCACATACTTGTTTATTCTATTCCACATTTTTTTCAGATTTAATAACACATTGTTTTTATTCAAGTATTTATCTAAAATAACTTTTTTTTTTTATTCACAAGATGTCACGGGTTTACTATTGGATTGATGTACGGGGTTCATATTCTAGGATACTAACCTTCCCTGTACTAAACATAATCCATATTGACTTTGATAGCGAGAGGTTTTTATTGCCTTTGATAGCAAGAGGTTTTCTTTAAAGGTCTGCTTTAAAGAAGGTGGTAATACCTAGATGCTGGGTTTTATTTGGTGTATGTCAAATGTCTTCAATCTTAAGGAACTTAAGTTCCTTGAATAACTTCTCTGTTATCATTATTTGAGCTATTTTAGATGTTCTACCTCAAAAAAGTCATTAATGTTTATTGTGCAATTCAAAGCAGATTTAACACGTGTACCTTGTTAACACATTACATTAACAATAATCGAATGCCGCATTTAGATGTTGAAACAGATGTTGAATAATAATCAGATAAATAATTATCTTTATTTTTAATGTAGTTCTGAAGATAAAAATATAGAATATATGCATTTAAATATCAATTTATTAAAAGAGTCCTGATGACACTGTCAGGGTTTATTTTATGACATTGATTCACTGTTTTAAATAAATGTGCAGTTGTAAAAAAGACAAAAGTTATTGGAGTTTAACAAGAAAATAAAAGTATGTTTTATAAGAAAATATTATTTCAATATTTCTACTTCAAATTTTCAGGTTTAATTCAACGTGTTACTTGTTTCCGTTGTGAATTTTTTGTGAAATTTACTAGTGATTTCTAAGTGAAATATGTTTCTACATCAAAATTTCTGTGTACATTATCCCTTTATGTGCTTTATTTAGAATTTTTACATCAGGACAGTTCATTACATCATTATAAATTTGATTCAAAAGTTCTGTCCAGTCTGCACTCCTGGTGATGGGTCATTTTTTGATATAGCTCCTAAAGAATATGATTCCTTTGTGGAACAAGTCTGCCTAGACTTTTCACACTTTCCCTCCCACACATGCAGCACTCAAGATAGACACTTACAGGTCAGGATGTCTAGCTGTATGCATAACTGACCACAAAGAGCCAGTTATTTTTGCAAGGCTCTTTGCACTGTTGTTTTGTACTTAGATCTTTGTCAATACAAGCCTTGATTTTTATATTCTTATACTGTACGTCAAATCCATAATCCTTTATTCATTTATTGAAAGGGATCAGAAGTGGCTCTAGATTTAGAACACTGCCCATTTTCTTCAACTTTTCCATTAGAGGAGAGAACCGGAAAAAAATGTTGTATATTTCAGTTTTCACAGTAAATGCCACTGAAATGTTTTTTGGACACAAGACCTCAGCAAGTATTCAAAGCTTTCAAAGGCTTTTGAATTAATGAACACAGTCAAAACATTTGAGCATTTGACTTTTCAGAATGTCATTGTGTGGTTTAATTTATTAAAAACTAAACTTGGATCTTATACTAAATTATATTTTATTGCTGTCTGAAACTAAGTGATATTGAGTTGAAAGCAGTCAAATATCAACAGAAAGTTGATATTTGTGAATACTCAGCTTTCTGAATACTTGGAATGCACCTAGTGTCCATGTTGAAAACTTGATTTGAATATTTAAACAGAAACCTGTTTGTATGTTCTCTAAAGCCTAGCCTTTATTCTTCCCAATAGATTTGATATGTTCACTTGAATACAAACTTGAATTTGGATTGGTTTTCCAAAACTTCTTAAGAACCTTTAATGATAAAACTTTATGGTCAATCAATCATTTCCGCACCTAAACCTTTAGTACGAAAGTGACAAATCTTATGTGATTTGGAGATTACTAGGAAGCTATTCTAGGATCTCAGTAGATGGTCACACATAGGATTTTTCTTTTAGTTGCATTTTGTTGTTAATGCATCTCTTTGACCGACACAGTAGCAAGTTCACAGATAGGCTGATAGGGTTGATGAGATGTCCAAGTCATGCGCAGCAAATTAACTCAAAGCGGAAATATTAATAATCATTCATAACTCATTATGATTATTGATTATGATTAATTATGAATATGTAAATCAGTTGATCGGATTAACTGGATGTAGCTAAATTAAGATTAATGTTACAATCAATTAACCTGTTCGTCCATTGGACACTCAGTGTTGATTGTTTATTAATTCTAAGAAATGTTCATTTCCAGGTTATGGAACTGCAACGTTCTTATTGTACAGTACTACTCAGAGCACGTAGTCAGGATCTAAATCACTTAAGAGGCAATTTATTTGCAGACAGAGTCAGAACCAAACATGTATTGTGCAAAATTCTTTATTAACCAACCCACAAACACATAACTAAACTAACAAACACATAACATACACGCAGGTCACACACATACGTAGGTGAAAATGAACAATGATAGAGTTGAACCGGAAGTGGGACTGGAAATGGAGCTATAGGAAAAAGTTAATTTGACTCTTAAGGCCGGAACACACCAAGCCGACGGTCGGCCGTCGGGCAGTTTTTCTTCGTCGGCCGACTAAGTTTCCTCGGTGTGTTCTGCACCGTCGGCTGAAGTTGGTCCTCGTCGGCTTTGTTTCGGCCGATTCGAAATGTTGAATCGGCGTTGGACCTCGTCGGGCCGTCGGGCCATATGATCATTCTGATTGGCTGTTCAGCTAGCGAACCAGTGCATGAGAAAAGAAAAACGGAAGTGACGAAGCAAGTAAACGACGAAGTCAAGAGGGAACACACATTGTTTACCTTAGGTACGTGAAAGACATGGCTATCTGGAACGAGGCAAGTGAAGACGAATTGATCAACATGATCCAGGAAAGGCCGGGTTTGTATGACATTACGGAAAAATGTTATGTCAACCGTGTGCTGAAAGCTGAACTGTGGCGTGAGATCGAAAATAAACTCGTCATATCAGGTAAGATTTCCTTTTTGGCAATTGAGAAAGCTTGTTTGTAATTGTTCAATAGTCCATAGTAAAACTAATATAACCATTTTAGTGTTTTGTGTGTACCAAACTAAGTTTGTTTATGGAAACAGACAGTAATTAATATGTGCTGTGCTAGCATCTCATATTTCATAATAATATTAAAGTTAATCAAATTGTTAATAATATAATTAACAATACAGCAAAAAGTAACATTTGTTGGCATAACAAATACTCATTAAAGTGACAAAATAAGCAGCCATAACACTTAATGCTTACAAAATTTTACTTTGTCCCTCAGAAAAAGAGCTCAAGAAGCGGTGGGATTCATTGCGAACCCAATACATGCGTTATAAGAAACAAGGACCCTCAGGAAGTTCTGGAGCTCAGAAGACTGGCAGGCAGCAATGGATCCTGAACCGCCTGCAGTTTCTAGAGCCTCACACAAAAAGGAAGGAGAGCACTTCAAATCTAATGATCATGGTAAATAAACAAATATATTTATATTTATTTATTTATTTATTGTTTAATTGCAGAATAAAATAAACATTTTGCTTTTTGTAAGATGGCAAGTGCTTCTTTAAAAGAGTCTATTCACAAGTAACTCCGCATATTAAGTCAAGCCATTACATTAACTTGTCACATTTGTATCTTATGTTTTTTAAGGAACCTGCGGCTGATAGTGATTCCTGTTCACCCTCAGATGGTACCAACAGTGACACCTGGACTGGCACCCATGAAGACCCCAGCTTCAGTGATGCTGACCTACGGTCAAGTACACCCTTGGCTGAATCCACCATCTGTGGAACTGAGTCCACAGCCATGAGAAAGGACCATTTGCAAAGCTCCAACATAAAACCAAAGCCTCCAGGGAAGCGCAGGAAGATGCAAGACGAATCCTCCAGCGAGGAATCCACAAACTTGATGCGCACCATCGGCAAAACTCTGGAAAAGTTGGCATCACAGGAAAACACCAATGATGCCATCTCAGCTTACTGCAAAAATCTTGAACACAGAATGCGGAATTTGCCACCACATCTACTGCCACATTTCCAGCATGAGGTTGATAATTGCATTTTCAAATATTCAGTGGGCCACAACCATGCACTGGATGCATCTTCCAATCAGTATACACACTTGTAATTTTTTATGTAGCAAAATTGTAAACAGATATTGTAGCATTTAGTAAATATGTCACGCTTAGTTGTACGTTATATTAGAGTACTTATGCAAAGTTTATATTTCTGTACATTTTATTTATTTTAAATACCAACTGTTGATATTTTTCTGTAAATTACCTTAATGCTATTTTTGCACATTTGAAAATAAAACACTGACTTTGTGTAAAAGGTACTTCACTGTTCTTTATGTAAAAAAAAAATCACAAAACACAATGATGTAAAAATATAAACTTTATTTTGCAAATTCACACCATTGTTATAAAACATAAACCAAGGTCAAGGGGGAAAGAAACAAGTTTGCTACATGCTTATATTTTGCCCCACTGAAAGGGCACTGCACCGGTGTCCGAATTAAAGTACTGGCACAGTTTATCCCTGAGCTGTTTGGCGTGTGTTGTACTGTTGGTTGTGCGTGGCAGAGAGGCCTGCTGTAGGCCAGGGTCTTCTCTCCATCTTCCAGGGACAGTGTCATGATCTTGTTCTTCCTGGTCGATTCCTGCCATGTACACTTCACAGCACTCTTTGCGCAGAAAGTTGTGCAGAGCACAGCAAGACAAAACAATGTCCTCCACTTTGGCAGTGCTTTGAATATTAATGGTGGTTAGTAGGACGCGAAAACGATTTGCCAGGATGCCAAATGCATTTTCAACCACCCTTCGAGCTCGCGAAAGTCTGTAATTGAATATGCGTTGCTCTACAGACAGCTTGCGGTTCGGGTATGGCTTCATGAGGTATTCCTTTAAGGGGAATGCCTCATCAGCCACAATGCAGTAAGGGGCCAGCTGGTCTGATTCAGGAAGTGGTGCAGGTGCAGGAATGTTGGATGTTCTTTTCTCCAAGGCATCCTGCAATGAGCATCCCCCAAACACTCCACCATCTGAAATGCGCCCGTTGCAGCCCACATCAACATACAGAAATCTGTAGTTGCTGTCTACCAGTGCCATAAGCACTATTGAGAATGTATGCTTGTAGTTGAAGAATTTAGATCCAGATCCTGGAGGGGGACGAATGTTAATGTGCTTTCCATCCAGAGCACCCAGGCAATTTGGGAAATGCCACTGATTCTGGAATCCAACGGCTACTTGCTGCCACTCTTCCACTGTGTCTGGGCACTAAAAAACAATATAATTAAAAGAAATTAGTTTAACTCGTCAGACCATTAATAACTCAGTGATTTTGACATTCTTGAATTAACCCTGCAAAGCCCACTTCTGCAGAATTACAACATCACTTTCAAAAATTTAAAAAAAAATGCCTGCAAATGTTTTTTTCTCTCAAGATCACATTTACATAGTTAATGGGTTCTATTGTTCGTCCTCACAATGCTATTGGGTTGAAGAAGTGTTTATAGGTCAGCATTAGGCTCTTTATGTTTTGGATTAGTGGCGGAGATGGCTGTTGCATGTTACATGGTCAGTTATGAATGGTCTTGAATATGAACCTGTAAGTGCTCTGGGGGGATGAATGTGTTCTTTTAGTATGATAAGTAGAGAGCATAATAGGCCAGCCAGACTGTATTGTTTGAATGTAGTAGTGGAATTTTATTTGCATTGAAATTATAATTTGATGGATAATACTTAGATCTCTGCCCTCGACACATGGTCTACCATCCTGTCTATTCTTTCAGTTTATCTACTACAATATAAGACCCTAAAATTACCCTTATTAAAATGTAAAAAAACTGAAAAATCTTTAATTTCTACATCAGAGGCCTCCTAAAACAATATCTGAGAGATCAAAAAAATTGCTCATTTTTGGGCTAAAACAAAAAACATTAAACAGATACATGTATACCTTTAGGTATTTCTCTTTTAAGACTTGGTAGATTGCTGCACAGGTTTCAGGAACAAATTGCTGAATTGTGGACATTCCCACCCGGAATTGGTAAGAAAGGCTCTTGAAGCTTTCTCCTGCAAAGATTACAAACACATAACTCCACTATTAATTTTCCACACCTTTTACAGAGTCAAATCTAACACTTTTAATGCATTTGTACTACACTACATTAAAGCAAATATTTTTTTTATCAGTTATTAAAGACATTGTGCTACAAACAACCATAATAATGTTTTATACATTGTGTCTTTTTAAAGTAGGCTACAACTGGATACAAAATAATAAAATTCTTTTCACTTTTATAATGCTTCATAATACACCAAAATAAACACAACTGAAAAGGTGTTTTAATGAAATGTTCAAACAACGAATAACCTTACCTGTTGCCAAGAACCGTAGTGTAATCATCAGACGTTCCCCCACGGAGATACAATCCCGGTAGTTCGTGTTTGTTCTCTGTATGATTGGACTAATAAGTTCTTTTAACATGTGAAATTGAGTGGGAAAAAGCCGAGCGAAATTTTTAAAACCACAAGTTTCCTGTAACTCGAGCTCTCGACACAGGTTCGGGAAAGCACCTTGGGCCTGTCTCTGGAGTATCCATGGTTTCACCCATTTAGTGCGCTTTCTCCGTATTTTTCTCATCCGCTTCTTCTTTTCCTCTTCCACAAGCAAAAGACCAAGGGCTGACAAAGCCAGTGCCATTTGCAACGTGTCGGACATTTTTGAAATAACACGAATCCGTATGTGATGAGCGAGAACTGGTTTTTCATGCACCTTTGTTTATGTTTTGTATCCCTGTAGCTCTTCCGGTCTCCCTAGCAACGAACCATAGCAACGAACACAAACTACTGCCACCTGCTGGCATGGAAAGGCATTTCATCTCACGCAGGCGCAGAACGGACGTGCTATTTGGCCGTCGGCTGTCGAACGTCGGCTTGGTGTGTCAGGGCAACTTTGGACCCAGACGCTGCCGACGCCAGCCGACGCCAGCCGACCCCGCAGTCTGCTTTCGTCGCCACTAGTTCGTCGCCGTCGGCTTGGTGTGTTCCGGCCTTTAGTGGGAAAAGTTCTACCTCTCCTAGTCAAGCACATGGTTGGGGGCAGGGCAGGCCCAGGCCCAAAGGCCCACAGGCAGCCCCTGTAGTCGCTGTGTTGTCGGAGAAGTAAGAGAGAGAGAGGGAGGAGCATTGCGTGCTGGCTTTAAGCTCTGGGAGAAGTCACACGCCTAAGGGTTGACCTGACCAATGAAATGGGTAGGATCTCCGAGCGGCAAAATTCCTCTATGGGGGCTTTATGACCGAGCGTAATTAAAATGGCTGAGCTGTTGAAGAGGAACTATTAAAGATTCTTGTAATACTGATGTGTTACACATGTATCAACATATCGTATACACAAGCATTTAAATCTTCTCAATACAAACCCATAGACAGTAAACAGGGCATAATTGAAGTTACCTTAAATGTATCATAAAACATGTGAATACAACAACAACAGTAATAATGTATACCATTTCCTGGGGATGTGCATGTTAATTTATAGAACAGTCTGTCTATAAATTAATGCAGGAAAGTCTGTGTTCTGTGGGAAAAATGCTGGAAAGATGCAGGTTTTCTGTGTCTCTTTGTTTCTGATTTTCCACATGGCACACACATACAAACCCGATTCCAAAAAAGTTGGGACACTGTACATATTGTGAATAAAAAAGGAATGCAATAATTTAAAAATCTCATAAACTTATATTTTATTCACAATAGAATATAGATAGTAAAAAAGTTGGGACAGGTAGCAATAAGAGACCAGAAAAGTTAAATGTACATATAAGGAACAGCTGGAGGACCAATTTGCAACTCATTAAGTCAATTGGCAACATGATTGGGTATAAAAAGAGCATCTCAGAGTGTCATTGTCTCTCAGAAGTCAAGATGGGCAGAGGATCACCAATTCCCCCAATGCTGCGGCAAAAAATAGTGGAGCAATATCAGAAAGGAGTTTCTCAGAGAAAAATTGCAAAGAGTTTGAAGTTATCATCATCTACAGTGCATAATATCATGCAAAGATTCAAATCACAACATTGGCTCAGGAATACTTCCAGAAAACATTGTCGGTGAACACAATCCACCGTGCCATTCGCCGTTGCCGGCTAAAACTCTATAGGTCAAAAAAGAAGCCATATCTAAACATGATCCAGCAGCGCAGGCGTTTTCTCTGGGCCAAGGCTCATTTAAAATGGACTGTGGCAAATTGGAAAACTGTTCTGTGGTCAGACAAATCAAAATTTGAAGTTCTTTTTGGAAAACTGGGACGCCATGTCATCCGGACTAAAGAGGACAAGGACAACCCAAGTTGTTATCAGCACTCAGTTCAGAAGCCTGCATCTCTGATGGTATGGGGTTGCATGAGTGCATGTGGCATGGGCAGCTTACACATCTGGAAAGGCACCATCAATGCTGAAAGGTATATCCAAGTTCTAGAACAACATATGCTCCCATCCAGACATTGTCTCTTTCAGGGAAGACCTTGCATTTTCCAACATGACAATGCCAGACCACATACTGCATCAATTACAACATCATGGCTGCGTAGAAGGATCCGGGTACTGAAATGGCCAGCCTGCAGTCCAGATCTTTCACCCATAGAAAACATTTGGCGCATCATAAAGATGAAGATGCGACAAAGAAGACCTAAGACAGTTGAGCAACTAGAAGCCTGCATTAGACAAGAATGGGACAACATTCCTATTCCTAAACTTGAGCAACTTGTCTCCTCAGTCCCCATATGTTTGCAGACCGTTATAAAAAGAAGAGGGGATACCACACAGTGGTAAACATGGCCTTGTCCCAACTTTTTTGAGATGTGTTGATGCCATGAAATTTAAAATCAACTTATTTTTCCCTTAAAATGATACATTTTCTCAGTTTAAACAATTGATATGTCATCTATGTTGTATTCTGAATAAAATATTGAAATTTGAAACTTCCACATCATTGCATTCTGTTTTTATTCACAAATTGTACAGTGTCCCAACTTTTTTGGAATCGGGTTTGTACTTCAGGGCAATAAAACTAAGGCTGACAGGCCCCAAAGTAAGTTTTAAACAATTATTTGTTTAATATAACAAATAATTGTGTCTGATTTGTCTCAGTAGTTACACATGAATCTAAAATACTTTATATTTGTGGGGAGCTGTACTATATTAAAGCAGAAAACTCTTCATCGCTTGTGCCTCATTGAGTTTGGCATTGTAGGTTCTTGTGCACTGACTGTTCAGTAAATTAGAGATCTATCAGAATAAAATATAGAAATATATATCTTTAACAGACTCTCAGAAAATAAATAAAGCATATTGCGGTTTAAAAATACTGAAGGTATTCAGTCATGAATGTAGTTTTCTGCTTTTCTTGTCAATATTGTTAACAATATGATTGACATTGACAGGTCTATTAGGCTACATTCACACTGCAAAGACTAATTGACAGATCTGATATTTTGACACACATCTTATTTCCTGCGCTACTTGTTTATTTCCACTTAGACAAACATTAATACCTTGCCAAGATGGTGCGTTTGTCCATTCCCACAAATATATATGTCAGCTTTCAAGTCGCCATGAAACTGAAGATGTGATAGTCTTTTCTTCCATATTGTGATGCATATCTGAGTGAAACACCTTCTCAAACAAGAAAAAAATGTAGGACAGGACTAGATTTTGTACATTTTGTACAGTAAATGTGTCATCAGAGAAGGTACCGCAGAAAGGATTAAAGATTGCTAGGGCACACTGATTAAAATAAATAAATAATTATTCCATAAAAAAATAAGAATTGGCTATTTCTATATAACAGCCTGCCATTCAGACAGCACAGCAGGTACAGAATTGATTTGGTACTCAGCATTACTGATGTTTGTTTGTTTATTCATTCATTCATTCATTCATTAAAAAGAGATTTTAATGATGATAATCTCATTATTGACAGCAAGGAAAGAACAAGTTGGATGAGGAACGGGGAAAAAAATCTATATATAGAATTCGGAAAACCCTTGTTTTTAGCATTAAGTGAACTGCAGCCAGCAACTTATGGCTCATGCTCACACTCGTGTTCACATAACATACAAGAGACTGAATGTGATTCAATGTGCCAATTTACTCATGGCGAAGTTCTTTTTTGTTCTTTGCTTAGAAGTAAAAAGAAGTTGGAAATACCTTGGATATACTGTTAACGAACATCCAGACGCCATCCACGCTGCTGAGAATGATGTTTAGATGAGTATGTAAACAAATGCTTGCTGCTTTCCCCTTAATAATAAAATAAACACACAACAAAAATGATAGCGGTGAGAAAACAGCAGTAAAGAAAGCACCTGATCATAGAGATGTGACTATATAGGTCTGGCTATGTGAGACTATAGTTTGAATGAATCCCTTTTTTTTGCATGACACATTGACATTGCAGAATGGCTCTTTCGGCACTATCCTGAACATTGTATAAGTATTCATTTCATGTGTCATTGAAGGGAAAAGAGTCCTTTTTATTTTCCTGGCAAAAACGTCCTGAGTCCTTCACATAAAAGTCATTCGACAGGCTTAGACAACCTAGGAATTCAGTTGTTTTTTAAGTGTCATTATAAGCTGTTCACACATTGGCAATACAAAAAAAAAAAAAAAAAAAACGATTAATACCTTAAAATTCCTACACATATGTATAAATATGTATAAACACACAATAAATGCCATCATTATTCATTATTGCACACATATTGTTAATATTGTTAACAATATGATTGATATTGACAGGTCTATTAGGCTGCATTCACACTGCAAAGCCTAATTGACAGATCTGATATTTTGATACACATCTGATTTTCTGTGCTACTTGTTTATTTCCACTTAGACAAACATTAATAGCTTGCCAAGATGGTGCGTTTGTCCATTCCCACAAATACATATGTCAGCTTAGAAGGAATTATATGGCATCAGTTTTTTGACATCCCCATCTTGGAATGGGTTAAATTTTGCTGGATGCTGTACCTGTAGAAGAGTAAATGAATGAGTCTAACCCAGACATACTCTATGTAACACCACTGTCTGACCCTGCCTCCACTTTCCACATTTAATGAAACTATTACTGCACTCAGGCGCTGACTGGTTCGTCTTTAGCAGACTCCAACCCTCCCTTTTCCAAAATTGGGAAGAAAAAAAGAACATTTCTCTATTCATGGTTCACAGTCCAGAAATCCAGGAAAATGAGGTTATGGAACTGGATATGTGCCACGTGCTCGGTGTAGATTTTCCCTCTAGAAAAGGAAAGGAAGATGGGAGGGGGGAAAGGGATCTGAAGGAAAAGTTGAGGGTAAATATATAGCAGAAAGACCAGCTGTGTTATGTCAGTAGTTTAACGTCAGTAGGATTAGCAGTTTTATTTTCCTGCAAGCTGAAGCGGAATGTAAAAGACAGAGGGAAAGACACAGCTACTTGGAAAGGGGAGAGGGCAGCATGGTGAGACTACCGTTAGAGATACTGGGAGAAATGGATAATTGGTGCGAGGTGTAAGCCTGTCAGGTCCTATACCGGTATTCACTGTGTTTACGTCTCTCTCTGTCTCGCTCTCTCCCTCCCCTTGGACACGTTTTTTCCACATTAGAAGTGCTTGCCAGAATCGGGGGAATTGCCTCTCACTGTAATCATGATTTACCACAATCAGCGGCTTCATTCGTGGCATGCGTGTGTATGTGTTAATCATTCATCTGATTGATTCATCTTAAAAAGGGAGTGAGGGGCAAGCTAAAGGAAAGGAAAAATATGGCAAAAGAGCAGTGTGGGGAAAGACAAATCCAGGATTAGATCCTCTTCTCAGTTTACCATTCAACAACTCATTCCATGTGCTGCCAACTCCTGTCTAAATATATATATATATATATATATATATATATATATATATATATATATATATATATATATATATATATATATATTTTAATTTTAGGTCAGTATGTTACCTGATTGAATGCACATTTTAATCAGGCAACAGACTGACCTAAAATAATAATAATAATCACTTAACTTCACTTGAACGCAGAAAATTGTCCTCTAGGCTTTAAAAGTACAAAAAGTTACAAAAAAGGTATTTTTGAATGAATACAATTGATACTTTTTTCATACTGGAGATCTGAAAAAGGGCAATTTTCAAAAAAAAAAAAAAAAAAGGTTAGAGCACAACACCTCCTGGTCCTCTGTGTCCTTCAGAAATCTGTTAAGTGGTTGAGCATGGGCCATTTCACCACCAAATTGTCTGTTGAAAACCTACTACTGTCGCACCATATGCTACTCATTTCTGTAGCAAAATCTGTCAACCACTGTTAACTTAAGCTACGTTATCAAGGGATAGTTTACAGCGTTGATGAAAAACACATGTTGGTATATTTATTTATAGTTAGAAATTTGTTTTCATGTTTCTTGATTATGTGTCAAGAGAGACAAACATGTCATAATATCTAGGGTTATTACATGCACACAAATAATCTGTTAATGATCGGATTGACGGCTCAATCGGACTGAAAACCTTTACGTAAACAACTCAATCAAGCCAATTGAGCTTGATTTGAATTACATTTCAGATTGAAAGGAGTGGTGTAGACCTGAAATAATCAGATCAACAAGAAAAAAATATTTAAACACTTGAATCTATTTTCTCAATCGGATTCAAAAATATCTTGTGCAAATGCACATTGCCATGATGCATATGTTGACAAAACTTATGTCTTGCGATTGTTCGTATGTTTATTTACATCTCACGTCTTAGACGAACTGGTCAGTAGAAGAGAGAATATTTTCTAAATGTTTGCTAAAAAAAA
Organism: Chanodichthys erythropterus; assembly: GCF_024489055.1. Taxonomy (NCBI): domain Eukaryota; kingdom Metazoa; phylum Chordata; class Actinopteri; order Cypriniformes; family Xenocyprididae; genus Chanodichthys; species Chanodichthys erythropterus. The sequence goes on along the minus strand of NC_090232.1, from coordinate 11,449,604 downwards.
AAGCTCTCCTTACATTCTCTAAGCGAGGAGTAACTTCCTGTTGACGTTCGAAGTGTTGTCAAACAAAACAGAGGCTAGCTAGACCCTCCCCTCCGTGCTTCCTGAAACAGTCATGAACGCGCATTTAAAATCATTCTTGTCTTTTATTGGCTGGAGCATGTTTATTATGATTCGTGGTCCAGGCTGCACCAGTTTGTTTTTGTTGCCGTTTTCGGAGCTTGTGGCGACTACAGAGACCGCGTTTTTTACAGTGTGTTCAGGGGACAGGCAGCTAGCGGATAGTGGGGAGATGTTTGCTGTATGTGACAAAAAATGTTTTGGCCTAAAAACATGTGACATCACTTAGAGCACCTTTAACTGGATGTTTACAGTTCATATAAACGTTTAGGGTTCATATAAACTGAACTTTCAGAATCTGAAATTGAATTAATTCCAATTGAAGGAAATTAGTGCATGCAAACATGCATAATCTATCAGCATCTTTTATATACATACAAACTATTTGCATTAAGAAACAGTTCCAAATGAAGATTCTGTCATCATTTCCTCATTTGCATATAAAATCCTGTCTGCCTCAGATAATAAATAAAAAATAAATAAAAAATAACTGTGACGATTTCATTTAATTGTGACTTTATATCCTAGACTTTATTTATTAGAAGTTTATTTCTTAATTTTTGTCACAACTGAAACTTGTACACAATTTTTTACTTTGATTTGGTAAACAGGCTTCCTTACTGTATTGTTACAAACATGTGTGATTTTTTTTGTGTGCGTGTGTGTAACAAAAATAATGTGTGTGTGTGTGTGTGTATATATATATATATATATATATATATATATATATATATATATATATATATATATATATATATATATATATATATATATATATATATATATATATATGTATGTATATGTATATAGGTATATATGTATAAGTATATGTATGTATATACAATGATGATTAACCAATGATTAATACAATGATGAATAACAGGTGTGATCTTGAATGTGTGTCCATGACAACTGATTAGTGGCAGGAAAAAGAGAACAAAACAACACAGGAAAATAGGTTATAAAACATACTGACAGAAAACAAAACCAAAACTGATGCAACACGTGACATATATATTGGCAATATGCTAATCGTTGAAGATTATTGTTGAAGACTAGAGCTTAGAAGTACTGTCAGACATGACTATAATTAATATTATATTGCTCTGTCAGATATTAATTTTGATCTAAGCAAATTTCATGGCTGTTTATATTTACACAGCAGTTGCTAACCTTTGAATGCATACAGGGAGTGACAGCACAATCACAAGCTCCACAGGTGTGTGTGTATGAGTGTATCTGCGTACCCCAAACGTCGTAAAACACCATCTAAACTAACAAAGTCGACAGCTTGTGTCCCATGAGGGAATCATGTTGCATCTCACGGAAGAAAAACAAGTGGGAGCATGTTGTTCAGTGTGGCTTTGTGATATTTCTTTGTCTTTGTGTGTGTGTGGTTTGTGTGTCGCAGCTCATTCTAACAAAGCAGATGGAGAGAGGTTGGTATAATGGCTCCAGTGGGGTTTGTCCCCTGCTGATGACATTATCGCAGTAGCAGGTGTGATGACCTCATAGTGGGGGACCTGATCAGACTCAGGGCACAACCCTTTACCATCTGTCCATCATGGAACTGAGACTTCCTGTGGACATGGGCTGCATCACAATTTGCATACTATTTGTACTTTGAAGTATGCAAGAATAGGATGAGAACATCCAAAATCATAGTATGTTAAACATAGTATATCAAAGGTGATCAAACGATATACTGTTTCTGATGAATTTTTGATATTCTTGATCCATTCATGCTAATATGGTAGTAATATAACAGCAAAATATTGCAGTTTCTACTTGGTGTTGTTCATGCAGAAATTACAGACTTTAAAGGGTAAGTTCATCCAAATATTAAATTCTGTCATTAATTAATCACCCTCATGTCGTTCCACACCTGTAAGACCTTCGTTCATCTTCAGAGCACAAATTACGATATTTTTGATGAAATCCGAGAGGTATCTGACTCCTCTATAGACAACAATTTAACTACCACTTTCAAGGCCCAGAAACATACTAAAGACATAGTTAAAATAGTCCATGTGACTGCAGTGGTTCAACCTTAATTTTATGAAGTGACAAGAGTACTTTTTTGTGCACTAATACAAAACCAAAATAATGACTTTATTCAACAGTTTCTTCTCTTCTGTGTCATTCTCCGATGCTGTTTACATTCTGTCTTTAGGACTTCTCTGGGCCTTGAAAGTGGTAATTAAATTGCTGTCTATGGTGGAGTCAGAGAGCTCTTGGATTTCATCAAAAATATCTTAAGTTGTGTTCCAAAGATGAACGAAGGTCTTACGGGTTTGAGGGTGAGTAATTAATGACAGAATTTGCATTTTTGCGTGAACTAACTCTTTAAGTTGTAATGCATTTTGCTAAATGTTAATGCTTACAAATACAAACAGTATGATTCTGTGGTATGAGTAAGATGCAATTTTTAATGCATTAGCTCAGGGCACATCCCGTTTCGGGACTTCTTGTGGATATAGTTTGCATGCTATACTGTGCATACTATGTAATGTTCAAGATTAGGACTAGTGCGTCTATATATAGCCAATAATGGATTAAAAATAGCATATCATTTGGCCATCTTTAGCATACTATTTTCTTTTTTGAAATTGTTTAACCCTTAAATGCATACCTTGGGTCTTTAGTGACCCGGGACATCATTCACTACCCTCCTCTTCGTTCATTTTTTAAAGTTAGACATCAACTTTCTTGGTATTCCTCAATCAATTCATTATAAAGAATATAACAAGAAAAAAAATCATAAAATTATAAAAGAATGCCTATATTTGCATTCATTTTTTGTAAAAATTGTATAGGGTCGCTAATGACCCGAGGTGTGTATGAGTGTAGGTATATTTTTTCTTCACAACAATAATTGAATCTTAGATGATGGAATAATTGCAATTCACCTTTATTCCACAAGGTGGCAATGTCTGAAACACAATGCTGAAGTGACGACTCATTCAGACAGAAAACTAAATAAGAAAAACATGAAATGGCTCAGCAATTTACTGCAGAGCAAGTAAATGCAATCAAATATGACTGTAACTGTCAATGGATGGATCTGGTGAAGCTGTTAGCGATCAAAATATTGATTTTGAAGATGTTGAAAGTTATATAGTTTTGAGAATACGTTTGAGATCACGAATGGGCTCATATTCATGACCTCAAACATAAAACTAGCCCATTATTTGCTGAATTTACTGGGAAATGAGCTCTGACAGGGACAGTGATGATGGCATAAAACATCTGCTCAAACTGAGCCATTTCAAGCTCCAAAAGGTAACAAAATATGCTTTATTTTTTATTCTTCTGTAATTGTTACTCTAATATCAGAGGAGTTTTATATTATCGCGACAGGTAGAAATCCTTCCGTGTTAGATATAGATCTGGGTCGATAAAGACCCGGATATGTAAGAATGATTGGCGAAACAGTCATGCATTTAAGGGATATTCATGCATGCTAATATTGCAGTAATATTACCCAAAATCCCTTGCGCTACAGAAAAGATGGAGTTTATCCCTGCATCCGAATATGCCTACTTCCCTGCTAATACAGTAGGTGAAAAAAAAGTATGTGAGCCGAGTTAGTATGTCCGAATTCATAGTATTCATAAAACAGTAACAGTACCTGGATGACTTACTACTTTCAGCAAGATTCTGAAGTGTGCATTTGGAGGACACTTAGCTATCCCATGAGGCCATGGGAAAGGATATGTGAATGGCAGTGAAGCAGCATAGGTCACATGAAAGTGACAACATGGCAGTTGTAGTACATTCGAATTTCATTCATACTATACGCATTAATATTTTTTAGAACATAATGTTTCAAACCAAATGTAGTATCTACTATATAGTAAGGATGTGATTTTGGATGCAGCTTATGATTTTTTTTGGTGAAAAGGTCAGCTGCTGCAGCAGTTTTAAATGTATGAACCTAAATGTGAAATGTTTATATGCTAAATGTTAATGGTAATGAATTTAGCTAGTTGCTAACAATTTCACACAAAGACAAACAGCACAAAACAAGGTATAATTTAAAAAAAAAATTGTTAGCATGTCCCTAGTCTCAGCCTCAGACGTCACTCCCACAGAGCGTTAGTTAAACATCTGATGCATATGGCACACTTATCTGGAAACACTTCAAGAGTTTCGAAGTTGTCATCTGGTTGGTTGAATAATACAGGATGTCCAGGAGTCACGTTCCACCTGGAAACAAATGCTGTGATGCTAAACCCCCTCGTGGAAGAAGAGCCATACCAGGATCAAATAAACGCTGGATTTTCAAAAAATTTTGTGAAGTTCTTGGCTCCATTGTTGCAGTAAACTTGCACAACATTCTTGAATTAAACATGACATGGAACAAAATGATCTGTGATTGGTTGCATTACATGTCAGTCAAACATCCTCTTGGGTGGTTCTTGGCCAATGAAAGCTGCAATAGAGTCCAGACCTTCTGCCTTCAGTCTGGCTAAGCGAGACTAGCATGTCCCTAATACTGGCACTTCAGCTTAGTACATACTAAAAATATGTGCTTTCCAATCAGTGAAGTGTACAGAATATTAAATTCCATTAGAAAACTTTTATTAGCGACCTTGAACTTTTCTGACTTATTTTTTCATTTGCTGCTTCTCTTGTTTCCTGGGGCACTCCTATTTTGTTTATATGGTGCTGTTGTGCTAATTTCTAATCTAATGCGTACTGCGCTGGTTACAGAAACTCATTACAAATGGTTTTCATTGATAAGCTAAAGGGTATCTGAAAACTTTTTAAGGAGAAAGACAGGGGTCAAATTTAACAACTTGTCTCTGGGGTCATTTCAGTGTGTTTAGGTAATTTGTGTGTTTGTTTTGCGTAGGAGGATGGCAGAGTGGGTAGATCGATAGACAGATACACAGAGAGAGAGAAAAACAAAGAAGGATAGAGGCAGACTTCAGCTTTATGGGTTTCACCCAATTGGAATTCTGTGTGTCTGGCGGTCTGTCTGTGCGGGGGCTCCATGAACAACTCTTGAAGGAGGTACACAGCACATTGACTTTGCATCCATAAAAGAGGCTACTGCATACTCTTTTTGTGTGTTTCTTTGCTGAATAAAACCATTATAATGGTGTTTTGTTGCTGTGGTGCCTTGAGGAAATTTTTAATGGGGTCGTCAGAGGGGCACAGTAAAAATCCCAGGGTGGCGCACTAAAACACACTGGAAAGTAGTGACATGCGACTTTTATTTCAAGGACCTATTTGTGATCTAACTCATAAACATGACTTTGTTTGACATTGGTACAGTCAGATTTATGGCTGTTAAGAATGATTATTTTGGTGATTGAGTAATCAGTCGATTATTTTGATGATTAATTGAGTATTCAGATTTTTTGTTGTTGTAATAAAAATAGACCTAAGCCTTTAAATTGACTTAAAATAAATATATAATAACAATGAGGCAATAATATTTGGTTTGAATAAAGTATCAAAAGCAAGTAATGATAAAATACATAATATACATAATATTATCTTTTGTGCATTATGTATTATAACAAATGCCTGCAGAGGGTGCCAATGGCCTGTCGTTGTTACACTTTACAGCAGATCAAATACGCCAAATGACATTTAATTCAAATGTTTACTTAATATTTAATATTTGGCCACTTCTTTATGATAGAAATGCTACAGCCACTATATTACATGTGAGACTCACGTAACCTACACACATGTAAATAATTAAAGCCCATATATACATATAAGTATTAAACCCGCAGGGCATATATTTATGTAATTGAATTGCAGCCTTTGTAAATTCACAATAGCACTATGTTATAGTATGGTTTTTAAATGATTTTAATAAATTGTGCATCCTTAAAAAACTGTGGTTCATGGATTCTCATCCATGCCACTTCTGGTATTTTGCCTGTCACTTGACACGGGTAAATTGCAATTGTGGATTTTTTTTTAAATCGAGTGCTCGAATTTTATAGAGGAATTGTGACATCCCTAGTCAGATTAAATAACATTTTTGAGTTGCATGAAACAAGTTAGTTTAGTGATTTATATAATGTTCTCACATAAAGCACATTGATTGGGTAATCTGTGAAAAAAAAAAAAATATATATATAAACTATATATATATATATATATATATATATATATATATATATATATATATATATATATGTGTGTGTATGTGTGTGTGTGTGTGTGTGTGTGTGTGTAGTTTCAGTGTCTGTTTTGAGCCAAAACTGGTTGTTTTGCATCAGGTGAGTGATGTATTTTTTTTTTATGTTGGCCTACTCCCCAAAGTATTTTCTTGGACATGATTGACAGACAGACAGTGAAAATGTTTGATGCACAACTAATTTCATTTCATTGGCTCTGTAAAGCAAATCATACTGCCTCCATTAAAAAAAGTACTGTGGCAGTACAGTGATGTCTTTTTTAGATGAGAATAACATGGAAATTTAGTATATGCTATCGGTGCTACATGATTTAGATGCGATACCATAGTATTACAATGGTAAATGTTCTAAAAAACATTATTAAACATGTAATTCAAGGTTTGCAGTGGTACTAGCATGGTACACTACCATTCAAAAGATTGGGATCCGTTAAAAAACAACCTTTTTTAAAGAAATTAATAACTTTTATTCAGCAAGAACACATTCAATTGATCAAAAGTGAAAGTAAAGACATTTATAATATTATAAAAGATTTCCATTTCTAAAAAATGCTGTTATTTTTAACTTTGTTCATCAAGGAATCCTGAAAAAAATGTATCATGGTTTTCAAAACATTATCAAGCAGCACAAAGTTTCCATCATTGATGATAACAATAGAAATGTTTCTTTAAATAGCTAAATCAGCATATTAGAATGATTTCTAAAGGATCATGTGACAAGACTGGAGTAATGATGCTGAAAATTCTGCTTTGCCATCACAAGAATAAATTAAATTTTAAAATTGTAATCAAATAAATGCAGTCTTGGTGAGTATAAGAGACTGAAAAAGTATTATATTACCATTATACTGTACAAAAAGTACTATGGTGGTAATAGTTTTATGATACTATTATGCTGCTTTTGTATCTTTTTGAAGTTTGAAAGCTTCAGGTCACATTCATTGTAATGTAAAAGAGTGTTAATAACACTCTTCAGATTTTCTCCTTTTGTTTTCCAAGAATAAGTCCTAAGGGGTTTGAAATGACATGTGGATGAGTAAATGATGACAGAAGATTCATTTTTGGGTGAACTGTTCTTTTAAAGGTTAATGTAGTGTAAGAGCTCTTGTATTATTGAACATTATATTGAGATGTATTTCTGACATGTTCTTTTCATAAACTATGGATGACAATGTTAAGATGGCCAAGAGAAGATTGTGTGTAGGTCAGATGCATTCACAAAGTTTCTTTCACTGAGATTGAATATGCAATGTAGAGCTGTGTATTCTCATGCCATAATGTAGTTTTGAGTGCATGTGTTTATATTGTCTTTGGATAATGGAGCGTTAATGTGTGAATGAATTTGGAAAGTGTCATAATGCATGGCGGGAATGTTTGTGAGTGAGCGATTTGGCAGTGTGACACGTTGAAGAGTGTGTGGGCGCGTGTTATGCTGCCTAGCAAAGTGTGTAACTGTGGTGTCTCAGGGCAGGGGAATTATAACTGCAATTCTGATCGTCTGGAAGAGACATGAAATATTAATGGCGCTGATGATTGACCGTCAGACATGACAGATGGCCAGTGACATGGTGGGTGTGTGTGTGTGTGTGTGTGTTTGTTTGTGTGCAGGCAAAGGTGTGAGAGGAACAAGGCTTTCCTCTATTATCCGAGTACCTAGCCATCCATTGCATCTCCCAAATCTTATTCATGTGTATAATGGGTTTCAAACTCATTTTAGGTCAAGGGCCAGATTTAATTGTTAAATCATGAGTGCATGCATAATATCACGTTTTGCAGCAATGAATGTCTAGAATCAAATTTGTGCTGCTTAGTAAAACAAAAGCGAGCAGCTTACTGATTTCATTCACAAGAGGCCTTTAATGGCATACATATGAATTGAATCAAGGAATATTAATCAAACAACAGTGTTATTGAGGAAAACTACTTCAGTAGCATTAATTACCAAATTTGAGTACAAAGTTAGCCCCCCCAGCCATGATGTATGTATTATATCTAATAATCATTCAGTGGAGACTCTGACACAGTTGCAAAATTTTCTCTCTCTTTCGGTTCAATTTTAGCCGAATATTGTGTATGTGCAAGTGCCAAATACCACACATAGTTAAGAGGAAGAATCTACCACTTTGGTAAATACTGTAGTCATAATGTTGCTTAAAGGGATAGTTCACCCAAAAATGGAAATTATCCCATACTCACCCTCAAGCCATCCTAGGTGTATCTGACTATAAATGACAAAATTAGAGCCCGACCGATATATTGATCGGCCGATATGAGCTAATTGCATTTAAATCGGCATCGGCGTTTATAACGGCCGATGAAACATGAGAAACAGAGTCTCATGCTTCACTCATGTTATGAGTGTTGCATAGTTTGCCCACCAGAGGGAGCTCTGTAACTCCCCAGTTGACAACAGCGCCAGAAATCCAATACAGAAGAAAGCTATCAGCCAAGCTATGGAGACTTGGGTAAAGTTGGTTTTATATTCGCACATTCGGACATCAGTATTCAATAGCCTTGTTAATCACACTACATTGGACATTAAGTGGACATTCACAAGTAAATATGCCACTAAATCAACACTTGCCTATTTTGATCGACTGTGAAAAATGTTGTAAGTTGACAATCGTTGGTTGTCAATATCATGTCGCTGCTTAAAATTCGCAAACATTAATTTATTGCACATTTATTGGAAAGTCTGAATTTATCAGAAGTCTGAATTTGTGAATATAAAACCAACTTTACCCAAGTGCCACGGAGATTGACTTTTTTGACGGTGAGTCTGTCGTTCGTCATGTGAAATGATTGTAGATTTAGTTCATACACTGTATATAAAACAGTGTGGTAGTTCTAGCTAACGGTCCTATCATTATCACTTCTAAATATTCTGTAACATCACTTACAAAGCTAATACCATGTTTATCAGTGGAAGAGCGCGAACGTTAATACGAGGTCAAACTATAACGTTAGCGTTTAACTTATTCTAAATATATCTGCAGTGTTTCCCATTTAACTTATTTTAATTTTATTTTCAATTCATTGACATGGTTTTGTGGAATATTGAATTTGTTTGGTATAGCTCTTTTACTTTAACTTTAGTATTATAATTTATTTACAGTACACACACAGACTGTTAAAACCAGCTTCAACTGGAAGTAAGTAAAACTGTTAAATGTTTAAAGCCAGACTGTTTTTTGATCATTAAAAAATATATACTTTTGATGTGCAATTGTTTAGTCATTGAGACTGTAATCTAAGGCTTTTTTTAACATAATCCCTTCTGGAAAATGGTTTATACAGCCCACATACATAGAACAGGCAGATATTTTGTTATTGAATGTTGTGTAGGTGTAGTTTATAGGGAATGGGTCTAATATCCAGTTTATTTTCAAAATCAAAATATTATAAATATTATAAATCGGCTTATAAATCGGCTCTTTTCGAGTTAATATCGGCATCTGCCCCCAAAAATCCATATCGGTCGGGCTCTAGACAAAATAACTAGTTTCTGGCGGACGACCGCACGTATATTGCGCAAGTCGCCACAAGAGTAACCCCTGACGTGCTATATGACGTAAGATGTAGGAGTAGTGTAAGTTTAGATGCCTCCCGCGGTTTAAACAAATAGGACTGTGCAACAAACTCAAGCTCCTCTTCCCTTATATCAAAATCCTCTGACATTTCTCTTTAAAAAAACAATCATTTTAGACTTGTAATTCGTGACCGGTGTTTTGTTTTGCTCTATCCTCTGCGCTTCCACATTCGTCATTACGCCATGCGTCAGGTCAGAGGTTACTCTTACGCTGCAAATCGATGCGTACGGCCGTCTGCCGGAAGCTGGTTATTATAGTTAATAGAGTTTTAAATGTGGATATTTTTCTTACAAAAACCCATTGTTTCACTTCAGAAGGCCTTTATTAACCCCCTGGAGCCGTGTGGATTAAAAATTCAAAGTTGGGTCAAATTTTCCTTAAATAATCTTTGACTTAACTGTGAGTTTGTTTCCAGCATGTTTAACTAGTTGGAAAGTGTATTTTGTCTGCGCAGAGTAAGATTTCATTATTCTGTCTGTCAAAGCGTTTTCAATTTTCCTGAAGAATATTAAATATAATCTACTCGTGGCCTTAATCAAATACTTAAATCAATAGAGAATCATAAGAATTATTAGCAGGCATGAACATTGGACAAGAATTTAAGCTGTCTGCATTTTTATTAGATTTGTAAAATATTACTTTTTATCATATTTTTTATCATATCATATTTTAACATATTTCCTTTATAGTTTTATAGTCATCTCTCTCTTTTCATTCCTGGTGTTTCTTTAGGGGTCACCTAAGGTCATGTTTAATAAAAGATGGCAAAATAGATGTCAAACACAGACACACACACACGCGCACGCGCACAATAGCCTCTAGCTTTCATGATTTTGATTGAAATAATGTCTCTTGTGGCTGATCAATACATGGCTCAATGCAGGAAACTAAGGCTATGGCATTCGTTCTGATAATTACATGTTGTGATCACAGCTGGAACAATTAGTCAGCTTAGATGACAGCTAAAATCCATCATCCCATCATGTTTATTTTAGCATCAAATAGCCATTTGCCTGTTTATATACTCAAGAAATTTTTCAAATATATTTATGAAATATTTATAATTTATCTTAATGTACTGACTTTACGGGCACAGTTTGCAATATTTTACATTTTGAAAGAATGAATTTGAATTTGTGACATTTGCATGGAATTAATAATAAATTAGCTATTTTCTTTTTAGGGCCAGATTATTCAGAAAACAAATTATTTTTTAATCAAATATGTGCATCTAAATCTGGTGTCGCTGAATTATAGCCAGAAAAAGATTTGAACTGCAGCCCACTAATTAACGTGTGCTGTTCAGCTAAATTTTGCATTCTTGTGTATCAAGTGGGCCAGTCGGATGGCCGTATTAAGTTGATTGACAGGTCGGATTTGGCACCTGGGCTGCTTTAGAACCCTGTCATAAATGTTAGCCGCAATCCTAGTTGTGATAAAAGTGTGTGTTTGTGCATGTATCCCTTTGGTTGTCCTTTTGTGTGCATGATGCATTACAAATAAATGCTGTTGGGCTTGTAGATAAGACTTGCTTATCCGTACCTGACTGGCTGCCTCTCTGTCTCTCTCTTTCTCTCTCTCTCTCTCACACACACACACACACACACACACACACACACACACACACACACACACACACACACACACACACACACACGGCTGTGTCCGAAACTGAAGGCAGCTGCCTTTCTCCCACACTGCTCAATCTGTCAGTGACTTAACAGAAAGCATTTTTGTATGCAGGTACTTCCTAATGGGAAGGTTTTAGACAGGCTTTCAAGGCGACATCATGTCTTATAAAGCAAATATTTAATGACAAAATACTTATTCTTGGTAGAAATGGAATCATATGTTTAAAAATGATTTTTAAATCAATTTTCTTTTTTCCAGTTGATCGATCAAATTCCACTTTTTATTCATTCCACTAACCTCCAAACCTCATGCACATGATTGTTGGATATCAGTCTTCAAAAAATAGACTAGATGAAGTCATCTAAATAGGCAGGTTGTTACACAAACATTGCAGGGCTCAACAATAAGGACGATCTGATGGCCTGAGGCCACACTGTCAGGAAAAAAAGGTACGGTGCTTGACACCTGGGCAGTACCCTAAAGTACAAAAGTGAAAAGGTACTAATATGCACTTTTAAAGTACTAATATGTACCTTTAAGGCAGTGAGAGAGTTTTTGCACCAGTTAACAGAACTGTCACATGCTCCATCAGACCAGTTGTTTGTTATCAGGACTGATCATGTACCGGTACTTTTGGTTATTCTTGTTATTCTTGTAAATTTAAATATTTGACTTTCTGATATTTATTGATTGACTTTGTTTTGGAAGCATCAGTTAGAATATAAAATTGTAATGTATTTATGTAAATAACGTAATACAGAACATTATCTCAAAGTGCATATTAAGTGGTATTTGATCATAATAGTGATGCAAAATGTGGCTATGTCTACAATTTTCCCAAATTGCTGTGAAAATATGCCTCTGCAGGTCAGATATAGAAAAAAAATGGCAATAAATAATAATAATAGTAATAATAATAATATAAAAATTATATTTTATGTAATATGTTATTCAGAATGAAAAATTTTTATATTTTCTCTAAACATTTTTATAATAGCTACAATTCATACAGCTACGGCTTAACTCCATATAAATTTATTTATACAAAGTTCTGTCATGAAACTCTAGATTGCGCAGGCTGATGTAATCACATCATTCTCTAACAGGGCACAGCTGATTGGCTCCTGCTGTATCAGTAGCCAATGAGCTCGCTGCTCAAATTTCAACTACTTGGTGAGCATTTGCTGTAGCAGTTTGCAGTGTGCTTTCATAAACCCTCCACCTTCCCCAGCTCCACATGTGTAGATCTGCTATGGGTAATTCATGTATGCTATATTGTACAGCAGCAGCATGTCTTACTTGCTCCCAGCAGCAGATCACTTCCACCAAGACCAAACATATCGACATTGTCATGTCCATTACCATGCCAAACACTTCGAGAGAAATACATTTATGCTTGAAAATGAATGCATATGGCGATTTTTTAAAAATAACATTTACATTAAAAAGAACAAAAACAATTTTAATATATTTTTAAATGTCTTTAAACCTCCATATAATGCTTGCAAAGGCACTTTTTTTTCAGCATTTTGGCAATATTTGTGACAGCCAGTCTTTCCATCACTGTGATGATGATAATATGTCTGCTTACGTTGAGATAATGTTGCATCTAATCTGAAAACCTGTACAGACATGCTTATCCATAAACTGTGATGTTGTAAGTTTCTTCAAATAATTCAGTTCAGAGGTTTTAAATGACAATATAATTTATGTAAGCAATAAGGTACGAGAGGCTGTTGCTATATAAGTCACGGCCAGCAACCCCTTCAGCCGTGACTTATTCGCGATACAGCACTAGCCTCGAGCACCTTATTGCTTTTATAAAACAGTTACCACACAATACAAATATTAAAGCCAAAAATATGTATCAATGCAACTTTCATGTAGTAAATTTTAACTAAAAGCCTTCCTTCCGCCGGAAAAAATAGTCCCTGACCGTGAACAGCAAAAGAAGTTACATTATTACGCCATTAGATGGCGGCAATGACTGTCTTTATCAGCGCGTCAGTCAGTAGCGAAGACTTTTACGTTGAAAAGACTGAATTGTTGTGAACACAGAACAAGACGCAACTGAAAAATGCTTTGACTAGCGCTGTCAGTCACGGGAAAACCCCTTAACTGTTAAAAGTACAAGATAATACATCGGACATTTAAACAGATTTTTTATTATGAACATAGGACTGACCTGAAGGAAAATGCTAAATCTGAATGCAGGTAATGAACTCGCTCACTCGATATCTTTCTCACAATACTCTTCTACATAATACAGTAAGCTTCAATGAACAATATCAACTGAGAACAATCAGTTTACATTGCTAAGAGTGGTTGCTAAGGGTGTTGTGTAGTGATATACAGAACCGTTGCTATTGACCAATCAGAATCAACTAACTGTCTTATAATATATATATATATATATATATATATATATATATATATATATATATATATATATATATATATATATATATATATATATATATCCCATGTTGTGATCACAGCAAATAATGTAATAATTTCTCCAACATGTCTTAAGTCTCATTCCGATTCGTCTTTCATTTACCACACACACAGTGCTCAGTCCCTGCTGTGTCAGTAGTCAATAAGAGGCTCTAGAACTAATTTAGAAGGCACTGCTGGATCAGTATGGCCTGGGAGCTCTCTGCTCATTTGCTAATGTCTGTCAGCAGCATGTCTTTTGCTCAAGCAGGAAACACTCATCCTGTGGGGCTTGATTACTACTGTCTTGAACTGGATGTAACAGGGAAAATAGCAGTCTGAATCTCAATATTCCACCTTCTGTAGAAGTAGAAGTGTACAATGTGTTGGTGAAGTATGTACTTTATGACATGATAGTATGTGCCCACTGGCTCAATACTGCCAAAAATGTTTCTGTAAAATGAAGTTTTTGCATTTTATTTGTTATTCTGTTGTTTTAGTTGTAGATTAGGTTCTTGATTTGTCTATATATATCGTTCAAAAGATTTCGACTGGTAGTGTGTATCGGGGGGAAAAAAATATTTTGCAAAAATTGGTATCAGACCTCCAGCTTTGGGACAGGGTTTCTGACTTTGTCAAGCCCTCATCATACAAAGAAACAAAGTGCCTGCCTTCTCACATGAGACTAGACTCAGTCGCTTCTCTGATCTGAGCCCTTTCTACTGTGTTAGTCGGCGATGTGGACGACATGTGACTATGGAATGTAGGAAGACTGTTGGGATTAAATGCTTCAAAGATGATGAAATAGCTCTTTGATAATAAAGAATGACGCTTGGACAAAGGCTGTTGTCGAGTTAGGATTGAAACTTTCGAGCATCCAGCATATACTTGACTCCATGCTCCACACATCTAAGAGAAAATAATCAAAGATTCATTCGTTTGTCGCAATGAAAGCTGTCCGTAGCAGTTCTCTGAATATTTGTGTTGCTTAATGGAATGGTTCACCCAAAAATGAGAATTCTGTCATCATCATCGTCCACAATGTTGTTTTACAAAGTACAGACAATGAGTGCTTTTGAGAAATTTTTCAGTAATAATAATTTGTACACTAAAAAATACTGCGTTAAAAACAACCCAAGTTGGGTTGAAAATGGACAAATCTGGGTTACAACTGGGTTAAATGTTTTCCCAACTTGCTGGGAAGTTTTATTTAACCCAACTATTGTTTAAAAATTACCATATGTCTGGCTTAAAATGAACCAAAACTAGGTTGGAAATTAAAACTCAGATACATAATTACTAGAGGCAACGATAATAATCAAAAGGTGAACATTTATGAATAAGTCATTTAATTAATGACTAATAATTAAATAATAAACATTTAACTTATTAATAAATGTTCATTTTCAACATATTTTGGGTTCATTTTAAGCAAGCAATACAGTATTTTTTAAATAATAGTTTCACCCAACATTTAACCCAACTGCTAGGTTAAAACAACCCAATCACTGGGTTTGTCCATTTTTAACCCAACTTGGGTTGTTTTTAACCCAGCATTTTTTGATTGTAGCAATAATTATAATAACTATAACAAATCAAAGTTTTTGAAAATGGAAAAACATGCTCAACATAATTAAAACTGTAATTTCTAACATTAATTATACACTCTAAAAAATGCTGGGTTAAAAACAACCCAAGTTGGGTTGAAAATGGACAAACCCAGCAGTTGGGTTAAATGTTTGCCCAACCTGCTGGGTAATTTTACTTAACTCAACTATTGTTTAAAAATTACAGTATTGCTTACTTAAAATGAACCCAAAATATCTTGAAAATTATCATTTATTAATATGTTTAATAAATGAACATTTTAATTTCATTTTAGATTCATTTTAAGTCAGCCATATAGTCATTTTCAAACAATAGTTGGGTTAAATAAAACTACCCAGCAGGTTGGGCAAACATTTAACCCAACAGCTGGGTTAAAACAATAACATGCAATATAACATGCAGTTCGTATCTTAATAATATATATTTCTGTTCTAATTGTTATGATTTATCTACAGGTATGCATGGTTTTAAGTAAGATAATAGAGGTAAATTTCTTGTCGATTTCTTGTTGGCTTTATTTAATGCAAAGAAAAAAGACAGACTTGGCTCTGTTTCCTTTTGCTTTGGTTTCCGTCTAGTCCACTGCTCCTCTTGAGTCCAAACAATCATTCTGTTTGTACTATTCAATCAAATTCCACTGATGAAGGTTCAGTGGAAGATCGTCAGAGCAGAAGTAAGGTTGAAATTAACAACTGAAGGAAGACAGTTGCACAGCAACAGCTGTTGAGTGCTCTGAATTTCAATGGAATTTAAAAACCCATCAAATTACTTTTTAACTCTGCATCCAGGATGAAGAGAATGATACTGTATATTGGTACAGTTTTAGACTTATAAGAGGTTAGTGGACATTAGATGCGGCATTCAAGTTCAAGGTATACATGCTGTTTTGCTCTGAAACTCATCAGTATCTTTTTGTTTGCTAATATTTCTGTAATTACACATTTCTGTTTGTTGTTAAAGGTGGGTGTTCTTAGTGTACAAATCTGTGTGTGTGTGTGTGTGTATGTGTGTGTTTAATATAGGCAGTGTTTCAGCCCTGAGCTTTGATTGATTAGTTTGGCTTGGCGTGCTTATTTCCTATTTCTAATCCGGCAGCTATTCATTAGGACTGTCAGTAAAACCTTTAAATAAAACTCTTTCCACATCTCTCTCTCTCTACCTCCCTTCCTGTCTTCCTCCATAGCTCCTCCCTTTGCTCTCCATGTCTCTCTCTACTTAAATAAATAAATAACTGGAAAAATAAAGAAAATAAATGGATAATATGAATACAAATATGTATCAGAATTAGTAGTATTATAATATAGCATTAATGGATAAACAGAATAAGATGCTGAAGAAAATGTTTTAATTGTTTTCTAATAATAATTATAATACAATAATATTGAAGAAAAATATTAAGAAATTTGAACCTTTTTTTAAATATTTCTAAAAGGCGAAGTATGTCATTTCTGTCACCAAAGGGAATTGGAAAAATAATTTTGACTATTTTCAAACAGGTTGACCAAACATTCCCTCCATCTGCCATTGGTTGGATTTGCAGATAGTCCCGCCCCAAACTCTCACTATTGGTTGAATCAGTGTTGCTGTGTCAAGCTGGCCGAATGCTCAAACAAACATAGAAAGTATTTTAACATTGGGAAAAAAATTGCTCACATGAGCTTTAAAAATGGAAGTAAATATTAAGAAATAGAATAACATGCTCAACAATAATTGTAGAAATAATTCGAACAGTAATATAAGAAAACAGTTTAAGAAGAATTTTTTTATAAAAGTATTTTTAACTAACACTATTAATATTAACACTATGACTTTTGCCTCAATAAACCCCTAATTACTGCTTGTTAATAGTAATATAGTTTGTTAAGTTTAGGTATGGGGTAGGATTGAGGGATATAGAATATGGTTATGCAGAATAAGGCATTAATATGTGCTTTATAAGTACTAATAAACAGCCAATATACTAGTAATATGCATGCTAAAAAACAACTAAATACTCAACAATTGAACAATAAATTATAACAACAATAATTTCTCAGTGTGCAGAGGAAATCAAAATACACAAGTAACAGATGGTTACTGCATGTAATGCATAGAAGGTAGGCAGTACAGATTTGTGAGCGTGGGATTGTGTTTGACTGTGAGTGATGGTCTCTGATTCAGAAAGGCCCCAGATGTTCAGCTGTCCGGAGTCTGCCAGTCACCATCCAACTCTGACAGGACCCGACAGAGCTGTCATCCCTGAATGCCTGCCAGTCAAACCGATGCTCGATGCGTTCCGGGGCGTATCTGTCACTATTTGTTTTGCCAAAGCCTTGATGAGGAGAATGATAACTCTGAGTTTTACTTCTTTGCGAGGGCATGCGAATGTGTGTGCGTTTGTTTGAACTGTCTCTCTGTGTACATATCTCGAGGCTTGTCACGGCTCCGCAGGTGCCCAGGCGTGTGACTGTAAATGAGGCGGGATGACCTTGACCAAAAATCCTACATATTTTTATCACCTCTCATCACATTCAGAGTGGATGGTAATAACCACACCGTATATCACATCCTATAAATGCTGTTTTATGTGTGTCCTTTATGTAAGACTGCTTGCTTTACAAGCAATTTTATCATTTTCATTTAAAAAGAATCATTGAAATGTAATTTTCCAGAAATTGAAAATGGAAATAACATTGTCAACCTAATTTATTTAATAATTATTGTATTTTTTTATAAAAAAAAAAAAAAAATGTTATATGAAATAAATAAAAATAATGATTATTATTATTATTATGATTATGATTATTTAACTATTTTAGAATCAACATGAAAATTCCCAAAAAATTCAAAAATCACTTTTCACAATCAAGTAATATCAAGTTCTGTCCTTTTTGCCTGTTTGAATATTATTGAAAAATAAAAACTTATGTCACTTTACAGATGAAAAATGATAATATATTATTATAATTATTATTATTTGTTGTTAATTCTTTAAAAAACAACAACAACATGATTTATTATTTTTTTTTAAATCTCTTTTCACAATCCAGTCAAACAAAATGAAGTGCTGTCCTTTTTGTCTGTTTGAATATAGTTTCACTTGGAGATTTGTCACTTGACAAATGTAAATAATTATATTATTATTATTTAGTTACTTTTTAAAGGGGACCTATTATGCCCCTTTTTCACATGGTGTAATATCTGGGTGTCCCCAGAATGTCTCTGTGATGTTTCAGCTCAAAATACCCCACAGATTTATTATAGCTTGTAATATTTGCCCCTTTTGGGTGTGAGCAAAAACACTCCATTTTGTGTGTGTCCCTTTAAATGCAAATGAGCTGCTGTTCCCGGCCCCCTTTCCAGAAGAGGGTGGAGCTTTAACAGCTCGAAATTCAGTTGCTCAGCAACAACAAAACTGGAGAATCTCACACAGCCAAAATGACAATTGTCAGTAACAGTGTTCAGCCTTACATTGTTCAAACCAGAGTTGGACACTGATGGAGAGACTCAGGAAGAAGTTACAACTTTTAGAATGCAACTGGACATTTCTGAATGGTTAGTGGATAAATTTATGTAGTTGCTGTGGAGTTGCATGTGGCATCATGTTAAACTTTTGTGCAGATACACTGTTGAATTGAACCTCGTTTGTGAAGCAGTCCGGCGTAAAATGATGGCATGGCAACTACACTCTTCTACCACAGCTCTTCCTCTTCTCTAAAGCAGCCCAACATGGCCTCAGCCTCTTTGTTGCGTGTTCTCGGGGGCAGACTTTATGTAAATTTCGGGGTTTGTGATATTACCAACCCGGGAAGAAGCTCGTTATAGTCTCTGCCAGCTGTTTGTTGTAGTCCTTAAAAGCGATTTTTGTAAAATAAAATATCTCCCTTTGTATTGAACTTTGAGCGTCGTAACTTTGCAGATGTTGTTTATTCTCAGACAGCAACATTACACACTAACTAAAGTTAAAAAAGTGAAATCATAATCAGGGACCCCTTTAAAAATGAACATGAAAATGAAAAAAGGTAAAAATTCACTTCAATCCAATCAGTTTCCACTGAATAAAATCAAATTATGTGCTTTTTGTCTGTTTGAATATTGTTAATAACGTCATATTACAGAAGTAAAATGGGCTTTCATATTGCCTTAAATTTCAAATTCAGTGGTAAACCAGTACTCAGTTTTTAATTCAATTCATACAATGCTGCTTGGATTTTGTTATCCTCAAATGAAAATGTCTAATCTTCATTTGAATGAATACAATGCCCCCCTCCCCCCCATCCGGTTTAAAGTAGAAACCCAGCCATAAAACTTTTTGACTTTATAATATCTGGCTCTGTGCTATCCATGGCTCTTTTTAATATGAAGCTACTAAGCTTTGTAATACCCTCTGCCTTAACATATCAATATAGTCCCATCCCTGCTAGATTAGATTAAAATGCCCCAAGGAAACAAAATAAAACTTATTTCATGCATCTTGCACAACGCGGGTCAATGGGGGAAATCTCTTTTCACTTTCTTCCCCTGTCTCTTTCAGCATCTTTGTGTCTCTAAAGGCTACTTTTCACTGCTTCACTTTAGTCCTTTTTCGTATGGTTGATACAGATTCAAAGCAAAACATTTCATCATGCACTCGTTTCATGGTTGGGCAGTTTTTGGAAGCCAAAATTCATTCTCGCCAAATCAGAACTCCCTCTGTTTTTGCCCATCATTTATTCATGAGATGCCAAACGTGAGCATATTAACACATACTCACACACTCACACACACACACGTTCGGGCATCTTAACACCCGACGTTACTGGCTGTGTTGACATATAAGCATGATATAAGTGATAATGAGTCAGCTGTGGGCGGATGGGTTTGCATGTGTTTGTGGGATCATAATAAGTTTAGAAATACAGAATAAAAATGAAAAGGCGGTGCATGATGGAGCACCTCATCATAAGCAGTGAAACTGACAGGGAGGCAGAAAGGGAGGTGAGAGAAAGAAAAATAGTGGTAGAAAAAAGGAGTGTTGATGAAATGATATTGGTTTACCTGTGTGTGTGTAGGGTGTGTGTTTGAGGTCTTATAAGAATGCCGCTTGTGACTGGGAATACAAATGAACAGAACTGCAGGAAAAAATGAACTGCAAATGAGAGAAACCTTTGGCTAAGGCGAACCCATAACCCATCAGAGACTTTGAAATCTCTCTCAGTCTCTGTGCTAGGGTTAACACCAAGGTTTGTATGCCAGAGGGAGCTTGCGGAAGGGAGAGCCGTATCCTCTTTGACCTTGGCTGGATGTTCTTCTGTTCACTTTGAAGTGTGCTACGCTCGGTTCAAGGAATCTAAAAACAGGAAAATAAAATACTCTCTTGCTTGTTTGATTTATTACATGTATTTTTTTCCCCTTTTTGCTTTTCTGCTAATTGCACATCTGGGGTGAAATCGACAACTATATTTGTGACCTTAAATGAAATTTAAATCAGTGTATTTTGCTTGTAACACATTATTAATATTTTTCAATATTCTAACTACCCAGTGAATATTACTATCTATCTATCTATCTATCTATCTATCTATCTATCTATCTATCTATCTATCTATCTATCTATCTATCTATCTATCTATCTATCTATCTATCTATCTATCTATCTATCTATCTCTGTCTGTCAGTCTGTCATTATCGATCGATTGGTCTGTCTGTCGATCTGTCTGTCATTATCTATCTATTGGTCTATCTGTCGATCTGTCTGTCTATCTGTCTGTCTGTCTGTCATCTATCGATTGGTCTTTCTTATCTATCTGTCTATCTCTATGTCATTATCTGTCGATTGCTCTGTCTGTCTGTCTGTCTGTCATTATCTATCAATTGGTCTGTCTGTCGATCTGTGTGTCTGTCATTATCTATCGATCGGTCTGTCTGTCGATCTGTGTGTCTGTCATTATCTATCGATCGGTCTGTCTATCTGTCTGTCATTATCTATCGATCGGTCTGCCTGTCTATCTGTCTGTCATTATCTATCGATCGGTCTGCCTGTCTATCTGTCTGTCATTATCTATCGATCGGTCTGTCTGTCGATCTGTGTGTCTGTCATTATCTATCGATCGGTCTGTCTGTCGATCTGTGTGTCTGTCATTATCTATCGATCGGTCTGCCTGTCTATCTGTCTGTCATTATCAATCAATCGGTCTGCCTGTCTATCTGTCTGTCTGTCATTATCTATCAATCGGTCTGTCTATCTGTCTGTCATTATCTATCGATTGGTCTGCCTGTCTATCTGTCTGTCATTATCTATCGATCGGTCTGTCTGTCTGTCTATCTGTCATTATCTATCGATCGGTCTGTCTATCTGTCTGTCATTATCTATCGATCGGTCTGTCTGTCGATCTGTGTGTCTGTCATTATCTATCGATCGGTCTGTCTATCTGTCTGTCATTATCTATCGATCGGTCTGTCTATCTGTCTGTCATTATCTATCGATCGGTCTGTCTGTCGATCTGTGTGTCTGTTATTATCTATCGATCGGTCTGTCTATCTGTCTGTCATTATCTATCGATCGGTCTGCCTGTCTATCTGTCTGTCATTATCAATCAATCGGTCTGCCTGTCTATCTGTCTGTCTGTCATTATCTATCAATCGGTCTGCCTGTCGATCTGTGTGTCTGTTATTATCTATCGATCGGTCTGTCTATCTGTCTGTCATTATCTATCGATTGGTCTGTCTGTCGATCTGTGTGTCTGTCATTATCTATCGATCGGTCTGTCTATCTGTCTGTCATTATCTATCGATTGGTCTGTCTGTCGATCTGTGTGTCTGTCATTATCTATTGATCGGTCTGTCTGTCTGTCTATCTGTCTGTCATTATCTATTGATCGGTCTGTCTGTCTATCTGTCTGTCATTATCTATTGATCGGTCTGTCTGTCTGTCTATCTGTCTGTCATTATCTATCGATCGGTCTACCTGTCTGTCTAGCTGTCATTATCTATAGATTGGTCTGTCTGTCGATCTGTCTGTCTGTCATTATCTATCTATCAGTCTGTCTATCTGTCTGTCATTATCTATCGATCGGTCTGTCTGTCGATTGTCTGTCTGTCATTATCTATCAATCGGTCTGTCTGTCTGTCGATCAGTTTGTCATTATCTATCGATTGGTCTGTCTGTCGATCTGTGTGTCTGTCATTATCTATTGATCAGTCTGTCTGTCTGTCTATCTGTCTGTCATTATCTATCGATTGGTCTACCTGTCTGTCTGTCATTATCTATTGATCGGTCTGTCTGTCTGTCTATCTGTCTGTCATTATCTATCGATTGGTCTGTCTGTCGATCTGTCTGTCATTATCTATTGATCGGTCTGCCTGTCTGTCTGTCATTATCTATTGATCGGTCTGCCTGTCTGTCTGTCATTATCTATTGATCGGTCTGTCTGTCTGTCTATCTGTCTGTCATTATCTATTGATCGGTCTACCTGTCTGTCTATCTGTCATTATCTATAGATTGGTCTGTCTGTCGATCTGTCTGTCTGTCATTATCTATCGATCGGTCTGTCTGTCGATTGTCTGTCTGTCATTATCTATCAATCAGTCTGTCTATCTGTCTGTCATTATCTATTGATCGGTCTGTCTGTCTGTCTATCTGTCTGTCATTATCTATCGATCGATCTGCCTGTCTGTCTGTCATTATCTATCGATCAATCGCCTGTCTGTCTGTCATTATCCGTCGATTGGTCTGTCTGTCTGTCATTATCTATCTATCGATCGGTCTGTCTGTCTGTCTATCTATCTGTCTGTCATTATCTTTTGATCGGTCTGTCTGTCAATCAGTTTGTCTGTCATTATCTATCGATCGGTCTACCTGTCTGTCTATCTGTCATTATCTATCTATCTATCTATCTATCTATCTATCTATCTATCTATCTATCTATCTATCTATCTATCTATCTATCTATCTATCTATCTATCTATCTGTCTGTCTGTCTTTCTCTTACCTACAATATATTGTTATTACAAATGGCTAATTTATTATTAATGATAAATGATAATATATATTATTCTGTACAGTAATAATAATTCAGATTAACTGGGAACTTTTTGCATTCACCCAGTTCAGTTTTGGGTTCTGAAAGCATTCTGCGTTTCATCATGTGGCAGGTTGATCACTGGAAGCAGAGCGAGGAAAAACATTACTTAATTTGGAGATAAATGACATCACTTTGTTCACCTTTTTGTTATTTTTGCCTTGATATGAGAGCAGTATATTGTTGTACATCAAGTCAAGTGCATTTAAGTCAATCAGAGCAGCATACCAACGAGTTACAAAGAAGCAATTTTTTCCCTAAGCAATGGTCTGTGTTGGAGCGTGAGACATTTAAAAGGAAGCTGAGGCAGCATCAGTCAGGAGCTGGAATGTCACCTGGGAAAACATGACCTGTAATAGGCACATTTACACTTGTACACCATACACGCATACAAGCACTCAGATCCAGGATGACACCAATATGTAAAATCTTTTGGTTAATGAAGTCAGTTCATCATAATTTGGTGCACAATTCATTATATTCATTTAAAACATTGGAGTTTGTGCTTAGTAATGAATAATTACACTGCAAAAATCATTTTTCTTAATCTTGTCTTCCTGTAAAAATTGAGACATCCTTAAAACAAGATGAATTAGCCTGGAAAGGAAAATAGTGCCAGATAATGCTTTTTTAAATATGTGTATGTGTGTGTGTGTGTGTGTGTGTGTGCATATATATATATATATATATATATATATATATATATATATATATATATATATATATATATATATATAAGCATAATCCTTGGTAGTTTTATGCATTTAAAAATGCCAGTGGGGTAAGAAAAATAAACGTAATTTCAGCTTAATTACATTCTTAAAGGGTTAGTTCACCCAAAAATGAAAATGTCATTTATTACCCTCATGTCTTTCTACACCCGTAAGACCTTCGTTCATCTTCGGAGCACAAATTAATGGCTCAATGAGGCCTGCATAGACAGCAATGGTACTTTGTCGATAAATGGTAAATGGCCAATTTCAAAACACTGCTTCAGAGTGTTATAAATCTTTTGAGTTGAATCAGTGATTCGGATCACGTATCAAACTGCCAAACTGCTGAAATCACGTGACTTTGGTGCTCCGATCCACTGATTTGATTCGTAAAGCTCCGAAGCTTCAAGAAGCAGAGTTATGCAATTGCAAAAATATCTTCATTTGTGTTCTGAAGATGAACTTGGTCTTATGGGTCTTACGGGTGTGAAACGAAATGAAGGTGAGTAATTAATGACATTATTTTCATTTTTGGGTGAACTAACCCTTTAATATTTTATGTTTAGACTTTGGTAGCTAGAAAAAAAAAGCAGAAAAAAGGAAGTGTGTATCTCGTGGTCACCTTGAGATGCTTTTTAAGTGCTGTAGTTTCCAGTAAGAATGAAATTTTCAGTTTGATCAAGGTAGCACTATGGCAGGTAGGAATATTTTCTGTTTGTGCTTGTGGGAAAGTGCACTGCTTCCTGCAGTGAAGATATAATTGTACTTGTCGCATATGCAGGTACACACATACACCTTCATCCACAGCAGAGCCAATCTGGGGAGACAGGAAGTCATGCTTTGCCCAAAGTCCTCTAGGGGATGTTGTCAAATATTAAATTGTCTCACTTTAATGAGGTCATGTACTGTCTGTTTCCCTTGGGAGAGGGCACCCACGTACACACACTAAGTTCTAGTCATTTTAAAATTGCAAATCAAATCCAGTTTTTTTTTTTTTTTTTTTTTACTTAATCCAAGTTGCCATGTCCCACCCATGAAGTTTATCTCTGAGAAATTCTTCTCTGTTCCTCTATGCTATGGAGTTTTTTCTGTACTTTTCTATCTTTTGGTAAAATAAATAAATGCATATTATGATTTTCTTGTCTAGAAGAAGCAATCTAAAAATGATATAATATTGTAGAACAAAAAAAAAACAAAACTTTTATTTGCATTTGTTAAAAAAACATAGTTGGCCAGATTTGGATGTAACTTGTTTTTAGAAAAGGTGTAGAAAATGTGTGTTTCGCAAGCATACAGTAAAGCAGTGTTTCTCAACCCGTGGGTCACAAGACCATTTTGAGTGTGTCATGGAGTGCGTATAAGAAACCACAACAACAAAAAACTTGTTTTTCTGATGCAAGACTTTTATTTTGAAAGATATGCATGAAAACTGTTGAATCCTCTGCAAAGACTGTACTCTTCTGTCAGACAGAACGTGCTTTTTAATTCCGTTGCGCTACTTTTCCAATATTATTATTATGTAAACGTGTAGACGGATGTGTTTGACCATCATTCTCACGTCTTTAACATTGTCTCGTGCATGAAACGGCATTCTAAAAATGCGGCTCTCACTGACCTGTGTCTCACGCTATCCTGTTTCAGTATCTGTCAGGCTATATCTCAGTGTCATTATTCTTACGTTATTTACTTAACTTGATAGGGCCAGTTCATACCGTTTTTGCTGTTAAAATGACAAGCATGCAATGTCGCAGTTACGTAGTCAATTAGTAAGTCATGAAATTACCAAAAAATACCAATAAATGATGTTCATTCTATTTATCAGAATCAATATCCATATCCATAATATATGTATTTTTAAAGGGGGGGTAACTTATCACACACAGTTTCTGTCAATCTCATGTTAATCTTGAGTGCCTATAGAGTAGTATAGCATCCTTCATATCGCCGAAAAGTCTTAAGTTTGATCATATTTATAAAAGATACATACGCTGTACAGTCTTTCCGAAAACAGCCGAGTGCCTGGAGGCATGTCGTGTGAGCGGAGATAGAGTGACGAGCTGTCACAAGCACGCGCAGCTTTTGTGTAGAGATTAGGGATGGGCATTTTTCCAAAATATTGTATTCGAATATTTGGGCTCGTAAAAAACGAATATTCGAATATTCGTTTATTTAAATGAGGTTAAACGAGAAAGACGTTATTGTTTCATATTCATCAATATTTTGTAACCATTTCTGAACAAGCTTACGATTAGGCAATATACACAACAAGCTTACATTATATCTCATTATATTCTTTTAGTTCAAAGCATTAAACAATATGTGTAAACAGAAAATATTAAGAACAAAAGCATTTAATCTCAAGCAGCGCGAGCGGGAAAATACTAATAAAGCAGACAGCGCCCGTTATTGTACAAAACGTACATAATACACTCGAGTCAGTATATGGTTATCGTGTTTATATTGTTTCACATGTTCATGTTGAGAAAAACAATAATATCCACATGCTCGGGTGAGAAAATGAGCCGTGCTGACAGACGTTGCAGAGACTAAGATAACAACATAACAGTGCTAAGCTAAGTTTCTAACAACAGTTTTCTGTTCGTAAATATATCTCCTGCGACGAAACTTAAAGGAAGCATATGTCTCACAATAATATTGCTATCAGATAAGTTATCATCTTTGCTCACTCGGGGATAACTTACAGCTGCACTTACTTGACGTCGTGAATGCAGTGATGGACAGCTGTCTTTCCTCACTCGACGGGTATTTAGATTTCATGTGCTTTCTCATTATAGTGTTGATATTATGATAACTCCATTTCATTCATTCATTTGATCAAAAGTAATTCCATTTAGTAAAATAATTTTCATCGAATTAATTCCAAACTGCGCGATGTAGATGAAAACATTATGTGATGATCAAATAAAATAAACTTGTTGAACACGCTCCACAGCGCCACCCGGTGCATTTAGTTATAACTGCTAGTTTTAGTGCTCAGGATTTATCATGGATTCACTGCATTTACAGCCAGCAAAGCAACTCTATAATGAATATAGCGTATAGTGAATGATGAATAATGAATTTATAAATTCACTACATTCGTGTTGTTTACATTATATGCACTTAGGCGCCTGTTGCCAACAAAACAGACATTTGATGCAGTTTTACTCACCACCTGTGGTTCCAGCTCATGACCGGGATCATTATCGCTGTTACCAGTCCATCTTTCAGTTTCAAATGATCTGTAAATCCAGTGTGGTACTGGGCCTCGTTTATAAAACCATAAGCGCCGATCCTGAGGGCTCAAACAGCCATGGAAAAACACGAGATATTCTCCATTAATT
Source organism: Chanodichthys erythropterus (assembly GCF_024489055.1). NCBI lineage: Eukaryota > Metazoa > Chordata > Actinopteri > Cypriniformes > Xenocyprididae > Chanodichthys > Chanodichthys erythropterus. The sequence continues at coordinate 11,421,959 of NC_090232.1, read as the reverse complement.
TTAACCAATAAAAACATGATCAGTTTCTATGGATATTTTAATCACAAATATCGAGAGTGCAACAATGTAATGCGTGAGAAACTCTCAGCTCCACTTAACGCTGGGTTCTTTGGGAAGCAAGGTTATCTTTCCCTCACAACCAAAAACACAGTTCTTTGGTGAAATTGTTGATTTTGTGAAGTCCTGTGGCCTGTGCAGCGCTGCCGACGACTTCCGTAAAGCCGAACGGCATGCTCTTAGTCTCTCTCTCTCTGTTCGACGTGTGCATGCGCCCTTCCGGGAGAAGTGCCTGTACAAGGAATTCCGCCCCCGTTTACGTCACTCAGGCCCATACTTGAAAAGAAAAAAACGAAATTTGTGAGGATTTGGAGGAGTATTATTGGCACAGAAATCATACGTCCAACTCGTGTTTTGAAATGTTGGCCATGTTTAGTGTTAGTATTGTTAGTGTTAGTATTGCATGTTAGTATTGTGTATTTACCATGGCAACTGTAGTTTCTGTAATCTTAGCACAAAATACCACCAATTCGATATTTTTGATGACTCTGGTGGCTCTTACCACCTTAATTACTATTGTTATATGAAAAACTAGTTTGGGACTGCTATTTAATAGCCTTACCTTAAAATACTGTTTATTCATCGGTGTTAGTGATATTCTTACAATTTTTGTGTATGTTAAGTAAAGTGGAACGCTACTTAAGTGTGTCACGATTATGGACTTCTGTTTTGATCATTTGTTCTATTTCCTTTTGTTCCTGTTGCTATGCTATGTTTGGTTCCAGTTCCCTTGGTTTCTGATTATGTCCCTGTTTGTTTCTATGGTTAATTATCATCAGCTGTTTCTTATTTAGTATATATACTCCCTGTTCATTTTATTTTTTGGCTGGTTATTGTCATATTGTCATATTGTTGTGTTGTGTTACTCCCGTGTTCATCATTAAAGTCTATTTAGAGAATTCTTAGTTTGTGCGTTGCTTATCCTCCCCAGAACGTAACAGTGTGTGTCTTAACCATTGTTTTATTAAATAAATTTGCTTGCTTCAAAATATAAAAATGTAGGTCATGGGAAAATGTGGGTCCATGGTCAAACCAGTCACTGCTTTAAACACATATGTGCTTTTCTTGCACAACCTCGGTAAAAATTACCTACTGTTTTTCTGCGGTCCTCTGAGAAATGAAATTCTGTCTGGATAAGGAAGTCTGTGATTGCAGATGTTGTACTTTCACAAAGATTCTCCTCATTTATTTTGACCTTTGCAGAATATGCAACCGAATTTAATTTTCTCATTGCGTGCAAATTCCTGGTGCACCTTTATTATGGATTTAGACTTTCCATCCAATTCAGTATATCATATGACAGATGTCCAATGTTAATAATTGTAACTCAGATGTTGTTTAGAAAACAAATCCCTTCTGAATAGTGTTTTAGCTTGTCCAAGATCACATTTTAGTAGTTACTACAGAGACAGTCCTCCTGGAGTGACCTTTGCCGCCTACCCTGAGTATGTTATTTATGTTACAGACAGAACAAGACTCTTAAATTCCCTAAATCAACCCTAGAATTATAGCAAATTTCATTTACCAGCTTGTAACAGTCAGAAGCATTAATTGAATTTTGGCATGAGAAGCTGGTAAGCTGTCAGAAAATGTAAAAAAAAAAAAAAAAAAGACAGAAAGAAAAGAAAAAGAAAAAAAAGACTTTTTGTCTCTGTAATAATTAGCACTTCCCATGTGTACTTCTCTTTCATCTCAGCTCTAATAATTCTGAGTGTTGTGGGATAGTTAGTACATTTGGGGGGAAAAAAAGTCTGTTTTGACTGACTGGTGTTTTAAATCTAGGATGATTTGAGTTTTTTTTTCATAACTAATTATAGGTATAACATGGGTAATCTGCAGGTGTGCCGCTCATGGTCATTGACTGGGATTTAAAGGGATCTGTTTTGCCTGTTTCATCTGTAATTGCTACCAAAGTGATATTACAATGGACACTTCTGGGTGCAAAAAAAAATAAAAAATAAAAAGCCATGCCCAATATGGTTAAACACTAAGCTTTTAATTATCTTAACCACAAATTAGAAAAATTTAAGCGAATGCACTACTTTAAAAAACCACTGTGGTCTCAGAAAAACATCAAAGACAGAATGAAGTTTTTAGCAGAATATGAGAAGTTGTGTGTGGAGTGATGAATCACAATGAAACATGAGTTGGATGGTGATGCTCTTTGAAAATCTGGTGAGAAATATAATAATAGATGCATCTCTACCACAGTGAAGAATGGAGGAAGAGGTGTCATTGTGTGGGGAGCCTTTTTAGCTGCTGCTGGTATTGGTGAGTTACTTCACGGTGAAATGGTATTTAATGCTTTGAAATAAAGTAGAATATTGCAGCATGGCTTGCTTCCCACAAATTAAAAGTTATCTAAAGAGGAATTATCAGAAGTTGAGCATTCCCAAATTGCAAAGACAACCAAGAAGTGGCTTGAGAACAAGTCCATCAGCCTCATATTTTGGCCTGGTCAGATTCCAATATTTGGTCTCACATTAAACTCAAACTAATTGGGAGACATTTTTCCACTACTCATGAACTGTTTAAAGCCATTAACACTACCATTAACTTCCTGTAAAAACTTGTTACTTTATCCACAGTATTTTTTCAATTCTTGCTAATCTCCTGACCAGTGATTTGTGATTAAAATGGTCAAGGTCATTAAACAAACACTAAATATTTTGCCATTTTTGTCCTTTTTTTTTTTTTTTTTTTGCCCAGGAGTGAAGATTTTTGCTGTAAATACCTCAAAGTAAGTCATACCTCAAAGAAACAGAGCCGACTTGCATTGCAATTAAAAAACAAACAAACAGTAGTAAAATATGAGGGAAGAGGGAACGTAGGAAGTTAGAGGAGAAAATGACTGAACACAAAAAGATCTATCTTTTCGTGTTCAGTCATTTTCTCCTCTAACTTCCTACATCTGAACATCTGATGCTCCATCCACATTAATACAATTTCTGACAACTTTGTTCTAGTTTCCCAAAAACTGAGGCCTTTGAAAATGGCTTCCAAAGTGAAGAACCTCTCTCACTGTTAAAAGCATTGAATGTTAACATTTGTCTTTTGTCCATCTCAGATAAGAAATTCTGTCAAGGTTGTACATTTTGTGTTTTGTAGAGTTTTACCTCTGGTTTACAGCCGTCACTGATTTTCCCATTGACAAGTGATTTGACTTTTATTTTTGACCGGAACGAGCTTTTGTTTGTCTTCGATTGTTACTTTTAAAGTAAAAAAGAGATCACCATCTTAATTCAATTCATTTATGTTTGCCTACAGTAAGTGTGCTTTCTACAGTAGATTATGGTCACCAAATAACCATTTATGTAAAAAAAAAAAAAAAAAAAAAAAAAAAAAAAAAAAAGAAATACAGTAATATTGTTAAATATTGTTACAATTTAAAATAACACACATCTGATAAAACCTTTTTGCAATTGCAGATTCATATGAAAGAATTACCTTCCATATGCTTGCTGTCAGTAGATTTCCTTCCATGAGGTTTTGATATTCAGGATGAATTTGGTGTGAATGCTTTTTGATCTAAACCAATCTGAATAATGAATGAAAAGAGATCCATCTGCACATCACTTTGAGACATGACAACCACACTAAGGTCAACCCAGTGAAGGTCTTAAAAGAATCAGCGAGAAAACATGTTTTTGACATGCTCTTGAGGAAAGGTTAAAAGAAAGAACTTCCCAACCTTTCAATAAAACCATCTCTTCTTGAGCTTTGCTGGAGATCTATGCCGTGCCGTGGGAATATATGATGGCTATATTCTTAATAGAGAATCTCTTTTGTAGAATGGTAACTCTTTTGGATAGGGCTCATCACCCTTTTTACTTGAAAGAGTGTTTCTAGAGCGTGTTGAGACATTTCTGGGGTATGTTGTCCTTGTGAAACAGCAGGACTGTCAAGAGAACTTCTCTCTTTTTGAGGGTATGTGTCTGTGTTTGCAAGACACTCTGATAACTTAATCTTATGTCGAGCCTTGTGTAAGCATGTATTTGGACTTTGTTGCAGAAAAAAATGTTGGAAAGAAACATCACAGATGTCTTCAATATCTTCAATTGTTTCTCCTAGACAGCAATGAAGAAACAGAGGGCAAATACATTTTGCTTAAGACAGTCCTATTTAACTTTAAATATATAAACTTTCAGCATATTAACTTTCCCATATAAATACTAAAAACTAAAAAGGCAAATGTACAAGCGAATATAGGGATCACATTTTAATGTACAATATTCAGATTACATTTAACAGTGTTATTAAATCTTTTTAACCTCTTAAGCTTCATCAGGATGCCAACACACACCAAAGCACTCTTTGTTTATATTAGTTCAAAGTTTTAATGTAAACAATTGTAGATTCTCATGTTTACTTCAAATTTCTATAGAGAGGAGTAATATTTATTACATGTTTACCCAAAATGAGCTATATGCCAAAAATGAGCACCTGTTCCTATAGGAGCGAATATGTAACTCTTTATAAATAATTTTGAATAGTAAAGCTGCACTGAAATGTTTCTTTCTTCAAGAAGGGTATTTGATACACTTTCAAAGAAGGTGAAGTGAGAAGTTTGATCAAATAAACGATGGATTAAAACAGTGTGAATAGAAAGTCGTCAGTAATTATAATGAAGACAAAAGAAAAGAATAATTAGAGCCATAACCAGGCCGGAGAGGTGTGAATGAGTGCAGGGAAGACTAGACTGAATGGGTCAGTTTGCACCACAAAACAATAAGACAATACAGTGAATGGTTGCTGAGAAGATGGCAATAAACATCAGTTAGCATTTAAGAGTCTTCTCAAAATAAAATCATATGACATGGTCTTGAAAAACATTTAATAAAACTCAAAGTTTTAGACTTATCATCTTCAGATTTGAAATATAACATGGTCAGGCACGTAGCTTTAGCTGCAGTAAATATCTAGATTAAAACAAGGCCAACTTCAATTTTATTTTCATAAAGATATTTAAAAAATAAATTTCTAATAACTTTACCAAACGTTGAAGCTATTTGTAATTATGACAAGTTATTTTCATTATTATTATTCATAATTAATTTGCTTTCAAATGAGTCCATATTTATGCTTTTAAAGGCTTCATGAGTTGTTTTAGATTAGGTATGCCATTTCTTTTTTTTTTTTCAAAAGCGGGGGTGAAGGCTAACATACGGAAGAGGATTAGGGCCAAGCAATAATAAAAAAATCAAACCATATCGAGATTAAAGTTGTTAAATTTCGAGAAAAAAAACGTAAAATTTCGAGAAAAAAGTCGAAATAAAATGTTGAGAATAAACTTGTTAAATTTCGAGAAAAAAGTCGAGATAAAATGTTGATAGCAAAGTCATTAAATTACGAGAAAAAAGTCGAGAACAAAGTATGAGAACAAATTTGTTAAATTATGAGAAAAATGTCATAAAATTAAAAAAAAAAAAAAATGTTGAGAATAAACTATTAAATTATGAGAAAAAAGTCGTTAAATTACGAGAACAAATTTGTTAAATTAAATTTTTCTCATAATTTAACGAATTTGTTCTCATAATCTGACGACTTTTTTCTCGAAATTTAACAAGTTTTTTTCTCTGAATTTAATGAGTTTATTCTCAACATTTTATTTAGACTTTTTTCTCAAAATGTAAAAATTTTTTTCACAAAATTTAACAACTTTAATCTTGAGATGTTTTTATTTTTTATTATTGCTTGGCCATATTCCTCTTCCGTACTAACAGGTTAAACTCTCTTTAAAGTTGCGATAGTCTTTTCTTCACTATTGTGATGTATATCCAAGTGAAACATCTACTTGTACATAAAAAATGTAGGGTGGGACATGGTTTTGTACTTTAGGAATTGATTGGATCATTATGTTTTGTTATTGGTCGATCTCATGTGATTGACAGGTTGTCCCACCCTCGTGCTGGTAAACACATCTTTAGAAAAGAGAAGAGGGAGGGAGAAAGGAAGGGGAAGTTAAGATTAAAAGGGCACATGCACAAGATGTGGATGGATAAATCAATACTGCAAAATTCCATAAAAAAAAATAATTGAAGATTTTAATTTAAAGATTAACTTTAAGTGAGTGTTAAATGATGGTCATCTAAATGTAAAAATAATGAAAATGAGTATGCATGCAAGATATCAATTATAAATATTGGCTCTTCTCACATTTTTCTCAAGAGAACCAGACCAGAGTAATCTCAAGTGTCTCCTTTTTCAGAAGAGATCTCATCAAAGTTTAAATAAAATTCAGACATTACAATTGAACTCAAACATTTTTCCTAAGCTATAAAAGAGCAAACTGTAAGCAATAAAATATTTGACTGGGAATGTACGGACTGTAAGAAACCATTACTGAAGCAAGTGACAGCATAACAATAGAATGACGATCATCCCATTATACACCTCGTGGTCTAGACATTTAGAATTTTTAGGCGTTTAGCTGCCTGACTGTGTTTGTATGTGTGAGCGATTGTGTATGTCCTTTTCTTTCAGTTTCCTATTTGTTTTTGTTTGCTCTCTCTCTTCATTCATTGTTAGTTTAGTACTTCATTTTCAGAGCTGTCAGATTTTGCATGCTTTTGAACTTTAATTTGATTATAAGCAAACAAAAATGTGCTGAATGCTTCGTTACCCCACTTATTTAGTGGCAAACTGTAATTATTGTGCATTTGTTCTGTCTGCCCTCTGAAGAATAACTAACGCTCTCAGCTGTAACTAAACATGTCTACCTGAACACAAAAGAGTGCTGGGATTTTTAAAACAATTGAATATGTTTCTATACTGCATTATTATGTATTTGCTGTTCATCCAAAACAAGCAGCTTATGAGGACTGTTGTGGGTCGTTGCCAGGGAGTTGCTATGTGTCTGGCGAAAGATGTTCTAAGTGGCTCTCCCCCCTAGAAATTGATTTGCATTTTCCTTGAGGTAGAGTTGTAAACTTTAGCAGAGAAAAATAAGGGACACTCTCTGTTCCTTTACACCACATGCCATTTGAGATTGAAGTAAACAGTTGGTGGCAGGTGACAATTGACCACTTTGTAAATAAAAATGAAATGCTGCAGAATCACAGTGTGTGCTTACAGCCATCTGTGTGTATAAAAAGATAGCCTAAATTTGAAATTGACTGAAAAATGTGCAAAAAAAAAACAAAAAAAAAAAAACATTGGAGATGCAATAACTATGATTTCACTTTCATTTAAAATTGATTTTAAAGCCATACTGAACTACATTGTCATACACCATCAGTTTAACTGATGATAAATAATATTTCTTTGAAGTAATATTTATTTTAGGTGCATCACACATTTTAACCCCTTAGGATTCCTGTAAAATTTGCCTAAAACCCCTGAAAAAGGCATACTCAATGTAAATTGCATTCTGTTCCTGAACCATTTGGAGTATATGCATGGTTTTGGTCTCTTTTGAAAGGTATGAGACCGTGGGCAGTACAGTGGAACACTAAGAAGTTATTTAATCAAAGAAATACAGAGAAAAAATGTGCACAAATGAAACTGACTGAAAGTGGCTGGATGGTCTTTATAGTTTTACAATTTAAAACACACACGTTGGGTTTTCATTTTTTGTGTGATTACAGACATAGTGATTTTTATATTGTACAATCTGTATATTCTATCCCCTAACCCTAAACCTACCCCTCACAGAAAACTTTCTGCATTTTTACATTTCTTAAAAAAACACCACTTATGATTTATAAGCTTTATCCCGCAAGATGTAAGTAGTGTCCTGCATTTCAATTTGGCTATGTATTTTTTTTCTTCCTTAAAGGGATAGTTAACCCAAAAATGAAAATTATCACGTAATTTACTCACCCTCAAGCCATCCTTGGTGTCTATGCCTTTCTTCTTTGAGCCAAAGGCAATCGGAGTTATATTAAAAAATATCCTGGCTCTTCCAAGCTTTATAATGGGAGTGAATGGTACCGTTTTTTTTTTAAGCCCAAAAAAGTGCATCCATCCATCATAAAAGTAATCCATACGGCTCCAGGGGTTAATAAAGGCATTCTAAAGTGAAGCAATGCATTTTTGGAAGAAAAATATCCATATTTATAACTTTATATACTATAATAACTGGCTTCCGATAACTGCCGTCTAGTTCCGGTCGAAGAGTGACCTCTAACCTGACCCAAGACGTATTGACGAACGCGGAAGTGCAGAGGATAGAGCAAAATAAAACCCCGGTCAAGAATTAGAAGTCAGAATTTCTAAAGAGAAATGTCGGAGCTTGTTGCCCAGCCCTATTTGTTTGAACCGCGAGAGGCGTCTACTCTCACCTAAGCTTACGCTACTCTTACATCCTACGTCATACACTGGAACTCGACTCTCTCGTGAACACAAAGACGGACGTTACTGGAAGCTAGTGATTACAGTTTATAAAGTTATAATTATGGAAATTTTTCTTACAAAAATGCATTGCTTCACTTCACAAGGCCTTTATTAACCCCCTGGAGTGGTATGGATCACTTTTTTAATGGATGCGCTTTTTTGGGCTTCAAAAAAAATTGTACCGTTCACTCCCATTATAAACCTTGGAAGAGCCAGGATGTTTTTTTTTGAAATATAACTACAATTGTGTTTGGTTAAGAAGAAAGTCATATACACCTAGGATAGCTTGAGGGTGAGTAAATTATGGGATAATTTTCATTTTTGAGTGAACTATCCCTTTAAATTACAATAACACAATAGGAAATATAATACTAAAATGCAATTGGCATGATCAAACCTGCCAGATCTAACAAAAAGATGCAAGTTCCAGATGCACTGAATCCAGTAAAATGTCTAATAAAGGAAACTAGTCGCAACTTAAGGACATTTATTTTAGCATAAAATTAGATTTGTACGTATTAGCCTTACTCAGTTCATTATATTTAGTGAATTGAATAAGTCCTGTAGAGTAAATTACATTTTATCACTCGAACCTGAGCAAATTGAATGCCAATAGTGAAGCCGGTCACAATTAACAAAGCTTATTAGAGATTTAAAACATTATCATCCAACTTGATGGCAAATAAGCTTTCCAACTAATGTAAATCAATATATGCTTAGTATAATAATAGTAAATTTATCTCTCACACACATGTCCGTCATTGTCCCACAAACTCGCATCTACTGTCCTGCAACAGAGTAATAACCAGGTGGTCACCCTACATGGGAACCAAAAAAATGTCCCCACAAAGATAAGGATTTTGGATAATGCCATCTTTGTGTATTTTTTTCCCCATACACGCGCACACACACTGTGATGAAGTGTAAAAAGCCAATAAATAAAGGTTCTTTTCTGCCCACTGTGTCCAGAATTTTAGATTTCAGTCAAGAATGTTCAATTCAGCGCATCACTAGAATAAGTATGCTTTTGAACGTTGTGTCTTTATTTGCCAAATAAAGTTTCTCATGTCTTATATAAGCCTTAGTGTTTGCACAGTTCAGGTAACACAGACGGATGATTCTATCAATAATATTTGTCCTTTCCATTTCAAAGATCATGCTCTTCCTACTTTAAGTTCTTTTGAGAGAGCTATAGTCCGTCACAGAGAGATTTCTTGGTCGCAAGGCACTTTTAAAGGGTTGTGTGTGTGTGTGTGTGTGTGTATGTGTATATGTTGTTTCCCGTTCCCTTGAGAATCCTCTGCCTCCACTTTATGGAAATGTCAGTGATCACCCTGTCTCTTCCGCTGCGTGAGTCTGTGTGATGTGTGTACGTAAGTGTGTGTGTGTGTGTTTGTGTGTGGACAGCTTGTGCTGGAATTCACTGAAATGTTTGTGTGTGTGTTTGATGTGTAAATGTCACTGATCAACCCATTTCTTCCACCTGATTACCCATGCTTGCTTCTACCTGTCTGTGTGCTCAGATCTTCTCTGTGGGTAAATGTATCCTGAGGCCAGAGGAAAAGACTGGTGCATTATGTGTGTGGGGCCACTTAACGCCCCCAAACTGTAGGACTGTGCAGAGAATGCATGTGGCTGTCACACCGTCTCATTATATTGGAACCACAAAAAAGGTCAGATCACATGGTGCTATCAAACTCGCATGGTGTATTTGGCACTAGAAGAAATAATGTTTTGCCTCATTAAGCACGCCATCAAGCTCCTTTCCTGTGAGATTAACACGGTATCGCCCATCAGTTAAGGATTAAAGGTGTTGGCACAAAGTTTCAGTTCTGAACAAAGATGACGTCATAACCTGAGAGTTATTTGGTAACATTTAGTGGTGCTTTATAACTAGTAATGTTATGCTTGTTCATGGGTCATTGACAAATAGCTTGTGTCAAGAAGTTCTAGAAATTAATCTGAATGAATATTGCCTTGTCATAAAAAGTTTATTTTTATGGTATTTTACTTATTTTATATATCTTTTCTAGATTCTTATTGACCTAGACAGGGGCCTGTAGGGATCTTCTCTGTGATATCATTTTCTGTTTTTCATTGAAGTTTCAGCTCAAAATACCTCACAGATATATTTTAGCTTGTCAAATTTGCCCCTATTTGGGTGTGAGCAAGAAAAGACCATTTTTGTATGTGTCCCTTTAAATGTAAATGAGCTGCTGTGCCTGAGAGAGAGGGCGGAGCTTTAACAGCTCATGCTTCAACAACAACAAAACTGGACAATCTCACGCAGACAAAATGTCCGAAATTGTTCGAACGAACTAGGGTCGGACACAGATGGAGAGACTCAGGAAGAAGTTACAACTTTTAGAAAGCAACTGGACATTTCTGAATGGTTAGTTGATAAATTTATGTAGCTGTTGTGGAGTTAGGTTGATTTATTCAACTCATCGACTAGCTTGTACTGTCATGTTTATCTTTTGTGCAAAACCAGCTTGAACTGACCCTCGTTTGTGAAGCAGTAAAATGATGTGCACAAATATATAACACTTTACCGACTTTCTTCGGCACATTTCCTTCATAAAATTCAACCATTCAACAAAAATTCAACCATGGTCTCCTCAGTGGCTCAGTCGTGGGGAATCTATGGAAACTCTTATGTTCATTGGTACATCCAGTAACAGAACATTTGTAATGTTTTTGGCGCAGACATTGTACATCTCCAGCTGTTATAGTGATGAAACAGAAATGGCAGACAGCTGTGGCTCTCTCAGGACAGTTTCTATGCTAATAAGGTGGATTATCACCAGTCATGGGTGGGGCTTCTGCACGTTTGGAGAGACTGTTTATGATTTATGAGGATTATAAAAAAGTAGTGGGTGGATTTTTACCATTATAGGCTCGTTATTTACACACTGTGGACAAACATCTGTGTTCAAACACCTTATAAAAGTGAATTTTGCATAATAGGTCCCATTTAAAGTATTAAATTTAAAGTGCAAGTGTGCAATTTTGGAACATAACTTGTCCCACGCCATTTACGAACATGAATGACAGCTAGATTTGCATGGGCAAAAATCAAAAATCTTGTTATGAGTTAATACTTCACATTTCTGTTTTATCACCTCTGTGCATTTAAGCGAAGCACTTAGTGGCTTCAGGAGGGCTGTTTCTGCAATTAGTCTTTTTTTAGATGAAAGCATCTGCTAAATGGCAAGTAATTTGCTAACAAGTGTGGTGGGAGGCACTGAGGCATTGGCCTTTAGCTTCACAATAGCAAACCGAAGACATTTTTTTTCCAGCAGAGTCAGTAAGAATGTTTCAATTAAATGTTGACCTGGGATGCTTCAGTGGGCACAGACCAAACGAGAAGACTGTTCCAAAAGGTATGCATCAACCAGTGTTAATTTTGACAGCAAATTTTGATCTAGTTTTAGTCATAGTCTTTTGACTAAAATGCCATTTAGTTTTAGTCATATTTTAGTCATCGGAAATTGTTTTAGTTTTAGTCACCTAATTATCATAAGATTTCAGTCGACTAAATCTACAGTAGATTTAGTTGACTAAAATCTAAAGAGTTCAGTTCATTTGTAATACATCAACTAAGCATTTCTCAATAACTCACAGATCCAGTACAGTGATATACATCTGATATTCTCCCAGCTACATTCACTTAAGATATAACCAACTGTTACTTTACTCAGACATTTTAACATAATTGTGTGTTTTTGACCCTTCAAGTGCAAAAAGACATGAAAGAGAGCTCAATTCAATACTTGTCATGGATTAGGGTAGCCTAGTTTTTAAAATGTTTGATTTGATTAGATTTTTTAGTTTTTCTGCTTTTATTGTAATTTTAGTTACAAATTTCAGTACTGTTTTTGTCTTTTAGTTCTGGCTTTTAGATGTCTATAGTTTTTTTTTTTTTTCTGTTTTAGTTATTTTAGTACATCAAATTAAGCTAAACTCAGAAACTAGATGAAATAACATTTATTGTCTAGTTTCAAGTAATGAAGATTGGTTTTAGGTTTAGTTAACTATAATAACTCTGATACTTATAAAAACTATAATGAATAATGTGTCAAATAATGTTCTTAGTGTTTCCTTCCTGTGGCAGAAGCATCTAGCACTTATTTAAAGGAATTGCAACAGAATTTAACCTTTTAAGGATTTTTATTATGATTTGTTTTCTTTCTAATTGACAATGATATATTTTGTCTATTTCAAAAGGAATATTTATGCATCTTTGATCATAATATTCAAGTCAAATCAGATTTATATGTATAGCGCCTTTCACAATGCACATTGTTTTACAGCAGCTATAAAGAAAATCATGATAGTAATGTTTATAATATTTGAATATCTTTATACCTTTTAGCCATTTAGCAGATCAGAGCTGGGCGATAATATAGTTTACATTGGTTAATGACCATCATATGAAAATAATTGTGTTATTGATATATGCCAGAATTTCAGAACATCATACTTAATTCAGTACTGAAAAGTATCAACAAAAATAGTTTCATGTTGTATGAAAGTATCAAAGCTTAGCTTAGCGACGTGCTAAAGCCAAAATGTTAATTAAAAATGCTATCATCAAATTGTATTGAATCAATTCTAAAGGCCTGTACATACTGGGACGAATATCGCACACGTTAATCGTTTTTCGAGACGTTTTTTGTGTTCATACCCATATGGCGCTTGTGCTTAACGGTAGTGCAAATAAACATATTTATGATATTAATAAAGTTAAAGATGATAAAAATGCAGAAATAAAATGGCATATATGGAATACATATGACATATGAGAGATAGTACCCACACAGCAGGAGACTCCATTCATTTACACGGTATACTGATACATAGTTTTTAATGCGGCGCGTCAAACCAAAAAAAAAAAAAAAATGCCACTTTTACGCCTGCCGTTTTTTACGTCGTTGGTGATAATCGCTCGTGATATTCGTCCCGATGTGTACAGGCCATAAGTGGCCATTTGTGTGCTTCACATCAGTGGTAGTCCTTTTTTTCTTTTGTCCTTTGCTAAATCATTCACTGCTTTTTGCGACAGAGCTTACAGTATATCTGTGAATGTACATTCAGTTTCATATGGCAATTCCAACACCAAATGGAATGTTTTTATCCTTTTGACACTTACTCATATAGTGTGAATTGCACACAGGCTTCCACACATTTAGAGAGAGCGGGAGAGCTCATGTTATCAGTCTCATCTCAGGTCACATGCCTTCCCCACTGTTTTCTACTGGTCAATTCTTCAGTATTAGTGATGTCATCTGAAGCCATTCTGACTATAGATGGAGAGATTATTCACAATACAGAAAGGCCTTGACACAAGTTTCTCACAAAACACTAGAGTGAAAGTCCCTTTGAGATCTTTTTCTGAGTTTAGTTGGTGACATAGAGGTCTGTATTTGTGTGTGACAATAACTGTGCACTACTGACATGAAGGTTACTCATTCTTGTGACAAATAAAAACCTTTCCCTCCACATTAACTGTGTGTCTAGGGACAAGTGTGTATTTGCAGATGTTCTCAGAAGTATATTTCATTTTTATTATGGCCTAAATCTTTTTACTACAGCCCAAGGGCTCATATGTAAAACTATGTTAAAGGGATAGTTCACCCAAAAATGAAAATTTGATGTTTATCTGCTTACCCCCAGGGCATCCAAGATGTAGGTGACTTTGTTTCTTCAGTAGAACACAAATGATGATTTTTAACTCCAACCGTTGCCGTCTGCGGTCATATAATGCATGTAAATGGGAACAAAATCTATGACAGTAAAAAAAGACACGAAACGATCGGTTTGTGTGAGAAACCGAACAATATTTATAGCATTTTTTACCTCTAATACACCATATATGTCCAACTGCCTCGAGCGTGCGCACGGCATCCGGTGTGTGAGGTGTGTACAATATCCTGTCACGATAAGGTCCAAGAAGAAGAGGATGAAGGTTAGCGTGCAAATAACGAAATAACTTTAATAATACAAAACAAAGGCAGTATTCCATCCAAACAGTGTAGCAGCGTAACAACACAAACACCAGACTATGAAAAGAAAGAACTGAAGGACTTAAAAACAGGAAATGAATGCAAACAGATGTGATCTAATAATGAATAACCATGGAAACTAAGTTAGTGGTGGGAAAATTAGAACAAAGGAAAACTTACTATAGAACTAAGGCAGGCAAAACAGGCAATACAATTTCTGCCACAGAACAAAAAATAATAAAGGTAACTGTGACCTTTTTATCTGACAATTCTGACTCTTATCTTGCAATTTGTCTTTCAATTCAATTCATTTTTTTTCCCTCACCATTCTGAATTGATTGAGAATTGTGATATAAGAGAATTTTAATCACAATTTGGACTTCTCTACTCAAAAAAGTCCAAATTGTCATTCAAATTCTCTTTAAAGGTGAAGTATGAAGTTTCTGCGACACTAGTGGTGCCTAGCGGAATTACAAAAATACAACATTTTGATAATGGCCCTTTCAATGTGTGCATAACCTGATATTGCTGAGTTCAACATGTTCCTGGGTCAACATTTTTGTTGATCCTGGAACAACATTCTAATCAACCAATCAGATTTGAGGGAGAAGTTTACAGATTATCTCAAGTTTTATCCTTAAAATCATGAATTGGTGCTTCTACATCAGTGTTATTCATCTATCATTTCCCTCTGATTTTTGGGATAGCTTATGGGTAGGGTTAGGTTTAGGGGTAGGAATAGGGTTAAGACTAAATGTTCAGACTAGAATGTTGTTCCAGGATCAACAAAATATGTTGACCCAGGAATGCATCTAACTCAGCAATATCAGGACGTGCTACACGTGTCGCGCCTCTCCCAACTCAAATCTCACAAATACACTTTTTATGGGACACATCAAAGTAAACAATATAAACTGCAACATTCTAAACAGGTTCTGAACCGTTCACTTTGATGTGTTCATGACCTGTTTAATCTTTGTTTAATGCTCTAAAAGCAGTGAATATTGGCTTGTATTTCTGTAACCAAAGCTGAATGTCCTTTCCCATGTACTGAGCCCAGATTTTTAAACGGTGTGTGTGTAATGGACAAAGGCCGGTAAGAGTTGTGCATGTAAACCTCACTCCCCTGATTTCAAGAGGCGCTCTAGCGACTGATGGTCTTTAACCTCCTTGTTAGAGCGTCCAAAACTCCCATGCCCGCGGACCCAGGTTCGAGTTCTGCTTAGAGCTGGCGGTTCAAACATGAGTGAGTTACATTGGTGCCGTGATGGGAGTGAGGTTTAGGGAGGTGAGCGAATGGACATAGGCCGGTAAGAGCGGTGTACCCCACTCCCCTGATCTCAAGAGGCACTCTAGTGACTCCTTGTTAGAGTGCCCGATTCCCAATATATATCTATATATCTACGTCTCTCTCTACAGTATATATATATATATATATATATATATATATATATATATATATATATATATATAAAATGAGATGTACTCTAAATGTGTACTCAGGCATAGTTATCAGTCTAGAAATGGCCAAATATTGGCTGATGAATCAGCCTGGGTGATATATTGGTCATTAATCAAAGTAGTATTTGGCTGCTATGGTGAGCTTGAACTGTTTGAAATATCATGGTCAGCACTTTATTCTTCTGCTCAGTGTGCTTTCGTTCATGCATCATAATTAGCCATCTTTGCACATTTAAAAAAGTTTAACTGTTCATTATATCAAAATTAAGCATGGGTTTTCATTCTGTTACTGATCTGTTCTCTTTACAGACACTGCTCCGTACTTTAAAACTGAGGCAGGGGGTGCTCAAACACACCTGGAGGGGAACAGACTCGTGCTCACCTGTCTGGCTGAGGGCAGCTGGCCGCTGGAGTTCAAATGGATGAGAAATAACACAGACATCACTGAATACACACCAGAGTACAGGTAAAAATGAACACTTACTCTCTGCTGTCTGTTTGCTGTTTGCATGTTGTATCCAAAGTTCAACCAAGTTCATGAAACACGTCATTGTGGGCTTTAACTTGGCGATCTTTGAGAAGCTATTCCAGATCATGAAGTCTGCATAAAACAGCAAAACATAAAACTCCCAAGACACACATTTCAAATTTTCAAAATTCATGGGATTTTTAAGAAGTTTATAGCACTATTTTGGTATAAGTAACCATTATCTTAACTTGCCCCCATGTAATGAGGTCATTGGATTCTGTGTTGGAAATTGTACAGCAGAAAATAGTGCTACAATATAAAATAATATAGACAGTGCAGAGTCCTTTGGGATCTCATTTGTACTGTTCCCTTCTTTGGCCTCTTTCTTGTCTGGTCATCCATCTTTAACCCCTCATGTTTTGGAGACATTATTATTAGTGACCTCAGAGTTGTGTATAATAAAGGAATGGTGTATAATAAGAACAGTGTTAGCAAGATGAGCAATGAAGTCTATTTTCATGTATTTTAAAGCCAAAAAATTTAATGGGATAGTTCACAGAAAAATGAAAATTGGATGACACTTTAGTTTAGGGTCAAATTCTCACTATTAACTAGTTGCTTATTGTAGGCATTCACACCAAAAGCACCCACACCACTGATCTATATCTATAAGTGGAGCACACATAAAGCTGCTACTCAAACTGCTCGCGAATACCAAATTGAGTAGCTTACTGATGTGATTAAATGGTCAAAAATCATACAAAATTATGTCAAAATGCCCATCTTGGTGAGTATTCAGGTAAACACAGTCAGTTTTGGAATGAAAATAGTTGAACAGTGTACAGTATATTGGATCTGTGCATAAGCTCTTAAAGTGGCAGCAGCCTAATATTCCAGCTGCTTATTGTCATGTTAATCAAAGAACAAAAGACAAACAGAAAATCACTCACTGCTTTTGTAACTTTAATTGTAAGCATTAATCTGTATTTAATTTTTACAATGGAGACTATCCATTGTTATTTTACATTTTTTTACTTTATCTTCTGTAGTTTTTCTTACCTGAATATTACCGTTAGACCCACCTGAAAAACCTAAAGCTGTGTTTTTTCATTTGTCTATTGTATTTATTTGTGCTATAGTTTGTAATTTATTTGTTATTTTATTACTGACTTTTTACTTGTCTTTTTTTTGTAAATTTAGTTAAAAGTTTCAAATAAAGCCTTCCTGTGCCGTGCGTAAGCTATTGCAACAAAATTACCCAAAAATATGTGTACAGTATGGCAGTATGTATAGCAGTTTTCCGTGTGATATCTTAAATTCTATGGAATATCAATATTTTCAAGGTTTTGTATCAAAGTTGGAAATTCCAGTATTGTGACAACACTAATAAGCAGTAATTAGGAGTTTATTGATGCAAAATTTGTAGTTAATAGTGAGAATTGGACCCTGTGAATGCAGCTGATCAAAGCGACAGTAAAGTCTTTTACATTGTTACAAAAAAAAAAATCATTAACTAAAAGTATTAAAAATATTCTAGATTAAATTAAGCTTAAATAAAAAAAAAAAATATTACACAAAAATTTGAAATGTTGCCTTGCAAACTAACCCCTAAAATTAAAAACTGAAAAAAAAAAAAAAAACTGAAAAAAAGCTAATATTAACATAAAAAAACAACTAATACACATGACAAAAGCACATATACATAAACTTATTAAAAATGTAAAAGTTTTAATTTTGACAATATAAGAGCAAAGGCAAATATAAAAAAATGTATTAATAAAAACATAGAAGTATAAAAATAATTCAAAAATAACACTGATACTAAATCTGTATGATTTATCTTTTTCTGTTTCTATTTCATCTTGACAGTAACGATGAAATGTAATGTTTTCTAGTGTTCTTCAGAATCTTACGTTTGATCAGCACAGTTGATTCCACATTCAGTCCATGTGAACCAACAGTTCTGCATTAAACAGTCATCTGTTAAAACTGAATCAACACAGATCTGAGCATCTCTGAATTTCCGGCTTGGCTCATTATTTGACATTTTTATGCAAGAGTGGGTTAAAGAAATTTCATAACTGGAAGTGACACACTGAATTAAACATGCAGAGTAGTGAGGTTATGCGACAACAATGTAGTACACTACTGTTTGAAACATTTATCATTACATAATGCGCTCTGTTTCACACTCAAAAAATACACTCAATAGTGTACTGTATACTGCACAGCAAGAACATAGTTCATTACTCAAGTAAGCACTATGGAAATCCCAGCTCTCTTTCTCTCTTCCAGGTACACAATCAAGTCGTTAAAGCGCGAGGACGCGGGTGTGTATCAGTGCGCGGTGAGGAACAGGATGGGAGCGCTGATCCAGACGAGAGCTGATGTTCGCGTGGCTTGTAAGTACATGTGTACTTTGTTAGAAAGGGAGTCCAGGAGGCTGAAGCACAAATGGATTTCACACATCACCACACACACCTAGAACACACACATATGCATGTAGCACATGGTCCCATAGGGGATGAACTAGAAGTGACATTCAGGAAACTCTCCAGTAATTTCTAAAGATGCTGTCAATCCAATACACTTTATTTACTCTTTGGAATACAGCAGGCGTATGGGACACATATGCAAGTATATTACAGCAAGAACCACTGAAGGCCATGTGTTACAATAATTTTACCATGGTCAAGGGGTCTTGGAGTGCCTTAAACATCCTGGACTGTGATAAAATCATTACACCGCAGGGCTCGAAATTAACTTTTTTACTTGGTAGCACTGGTGCTCCCAACTTCAAAAAGTTAGGAGCACCAGCAAAAATTTAGGAGCACCACAACTAAAATGTGTGTGTGTTTCAGAGTAAAAAGTCGCTTGTCTGGAAAAAATAAGATTTTTGTGTTGTAAATATAATTTATTCTGAAGAAATATTCTCATTGTTGTTATATCAGCTTTGACATTTAAATCTGGATATTTGTGATATTTACCCCAGGGCATGTTTATTTTTATTTTTTTACCTTTTATAAAGGCATTTATTTTTCTCTAATCTTATTAAATGTGTGCATCTTTCATTTTAAATTCTTAAATTTGTATATGTTGTATATATGTTTTAATTTTTTTAATATAATAAATGTTGGAAAGAATTATATTTTTAATGATACTTTTAAACATGAAACTAAGCCACCAGTAGGTGGCGGCAAGCAACCATCTCACTCTCTTAATGAGTGAGTTATTGAGTCATTCATTCAAACGATTCATTCAAATGGATGCATCATTCAAGAATGAGGCAGTTGTTTATGAATGGGTCATTGAATCTTTGACTCAACCGATTCGTTCAAAACGCTGAATCATTCAGTAATGAAAACACGATTGTGTTCTTGTGAAATGTGCTATGGTTCTGCTCTGATCTTTGTTTGGAACTATTTTCGAAACAACGGACCGCAGGGGACCCCTTTCTTCTATGTCGATATTGCAAGAGAGTATAAGAATTATGAGATGCTAAATGTGCCTCATATTGCAATTTAAATCACAGTCGCAGTAGGTATTTTTTCTCTTTCTTTTTCTTTCTCTCTCTCTCATAGACATGGATAACTTTGCTGAACTGGAACAGAGAAAAACGGTCTCTCAGGGAAGAGCCGCTGTCCTGAATCCCCCTGCTGTGAGCAGTTACCCTCGCCCTCAGGTCACATGGTTCAGAGACGGCTTTAAGATCATTCCTAACCATCGGGTGTAAGTTGCCATTTGACATTTTGACATCTGTGAGGCTTGTCCAGTAAAACGATCAATGGATATTGACAAAAACCTTCTCTAATTTATTATGTAAATGGTTTTGTCTAAAAAGGACGCTTAAGTCATCATTTACTGACTCTTATAATTTGTTCTCCAATCCTGTATTACTTTCTTTGAAAAAATACTTGTCTTTTTGATGAATATTCAGCTCATTCTTTTAAGAGATTGAGATTGACTAAGAAAAGACTAAATCATAAGAATATTACCATAAAAGTTGTTTATACGACTCGTGAGGAACAGACCAAAGTCTTTATTCTCGGAAAGTCATTATTTAAAATTTCTCTTTTTGTTTTCCACGGAAGTTAGTCAGTCTGGAACGACATGAGGGTGACTAAATGATTACAGAATTTTCATCTTTAAATGAATTTAAACATTTAAAGGATAAATACATATTGACAACAACCTGTTTAATTTCATCATGTAAATGTATTCCTAACGCAATAATCTGTCAAAAAGTCAGGCAACCCTCGTCTGTACATTCTAGAACACACACACATACACACACACACACACACACACACACACACACACACACACACACACACACACACACACACACACACACACACACACACACACACACACACACACACACACACGCTTGCTTTGAAAATAGTTTTACATCAATCACTGTCTACTGTGTCTTTAGACTGATTTCATCAGTTGGCCCCCACGGCAATGATGTGCTTTATGACATTCATTGATTCTCTAAATGAAACCGGCACGTCCTGCAGTTGTTGACGCCATGCTTCAATTCTTGGACTGTTAGCGGCGGGGTCGACACGTCTACTCATCAAGCTTTACTGTCAGCATCTGAGGATAGCTCACCTCGCCGGCTGTCAGTCAAACGGTTGTCATGGCACTTATGAGACAGTCTTCATTTCAAAGGCCACTCGTACGTGAAATGCGTTACTCTATCAAAGAAACGAGATCTAGAGGAGAGAGATGAATACTCATGTGTGTCCAAAGAAATACACCCACCCACAACTAGCACAGTGTTATGAGTAGAGCGCAAATTGTTTAAGCAAGTCTAACAAAATGTAGTGTGATTTATGCTTAAAACAAGAAAAATAAACTAAATTCAAATGTTTTGTGAAAACATATCCTAATATCTTACACAGTTGTGCTTCTCAGGTAAATTTATGTTGTTTTAAGGAAAGTTTCCCCAAAATTGAAGTTCTGTCATTATTTTTTCATTCCTGTGTTGTTCCAAACTTTCTTTCGTCTGTGTGACTCAAAGGGAAAAAAATTAATTTAATTTAATTTAATTTAATTTAATTTAATTTAATTTAATTTAATTTAATTTAATTTAATTTAATTTTATTTTATTTTATTTAATTTAATTTAATTTTATTTTATTTTATTTTGTTTTATTTATTTATTTATTTTTTTTTTTACATTTTTAAATTTAATTTTTAATTAATTTATTTATTATTATTATTATTACTATTATTAATGTCTAGCTTTGTGTGAGGAACATAAAGTTTAAGTTTTAAGATTTTATTAGGTCTTTAAAGGGGTGATGAACTGAGAAATCAAATTTTCCTTGAGATTTTGACATATAAGGCATATATTTGACATATCATCATTTTAGAGCTGAAAACTTCCTTGTTAGTCCAATAAAAGCTTCAATTGACACCAGACCCAGTGAACGACAGGATTTACAAAGTGGGGATCTATGACGTCAAAGGGCAGCAAACACCACCTCTGCAGAAGAAGATCAACGCCTACTTCATCACTGCCTGTTTAGCCCCGCCCACCGATTTGTGCATGCCATGCAATAGGTAGCCTAAGTAACATAGGCCTATGTGGTGCTAAACCAGATCAAGCTACCAAGCAATAAACATGCTGTTGAGGATTACAAAATATTGTGCAGTACCTGGACTCGACAGTAATGCAACAACATGTCAGTAACTGTGTTAATTCTAATGCCTGATCTGTTAATGATTCATGTACAGTCAGATGATCTTTGTCTGTGTGTCAGTAAATCAAACCAGTGACTAAACGTCAACTTGCGTTGTTTCTCTTAGCAGGACGAAAATAATCTGTTATTTAATGGTGATTAAATTATATAAAGAAAGCGATTAAAGAAAGCTTCCTTTGCAATCGTTGTAGCAGTGCGCGCTGAAGCTGTCCATCAAACATTGCGAGTTTATCGTGACTGACGCGTAAAAATCTCATTTTATTCAAGTGTGCAGAAATTAAGTTGCAATGACGAGATCACTGCTTTCATGCTCTCAACATATGTGATCGGCTACATGTTCATCTCTGCAACCTTTCATGCCACGATCTAAATATAATGCAACACTTTTCATGATTAGTTAACCTTGAGAGCTGTAATAGTAAAAACACACTAAAAGAGAGAGTAATACTTGGCTATTTCATATGCAAAGATGTTAGCCAATCATAGTAGTGGGTGTTTACACTGAAGTCTCACAGCCGACTTAAACAGAGCGTTCAAACCAGAGGGCTAAAATCAGGGTAGGAAATATTTTTTAATAAATTATGACAATTGTGGATGTAAAAAGCATACTAACATTATAAGTGCACCACAGGAAACATTATAAAACAATAAAACAATGCAGTTCATGACCCCTTTAAGAAATGTGGAAGGCAATTTAGTGGACATCTCAAGACCTTAGAAAGTCCTGAATTCATTTTGAATCACAATACCAGCTATTTTTCTTACTTTTTTTCTACTATATTTTATCCCTCCAGTCAGCGTTGGGATCTCTCTTTATGCTTGAACGTGCTGGATCTGCATTGCTAACAAATCTAGGATTTGCTCTTTGTCTCCATGTCAGTGAACAGTTAGGAGACCTTCTAAAAAGACTAGAGAGATGTTCAAAAACAGATAAAATTGCAACTTAAAACTGAAAAAATGCAGTTTGGTAGTTTGGCTTGTGTTTTGAGTATAAATTGAAACGTGATTTCTAAAAGAGTGTTGAAGTCTGTCTCCTTGTTGCTCTTATCTGCATGAAATTTCATTTCCATGTTCACTCTTTCCTCTTGATTACTCTTTGAACTTCAGATCTCCAGACACGTACTCGTCTTCCCCTCATCTAGTTCTCTCTCTCTCTCCATCCCTCCCTCATTTGAACTTTTTTTTTTTTTTGGCTGCTGTTTTCTCTTCCTACTCTGTCTGATTGTGATAATTGAATTGGCTCTTTGGTTCCCTAACGCAGCGGAACATCGTAGATTGGACCACAGTGTCATTAGGCTTTCTGACTGAACATTCACACACATACTCACTTGACATTTGTCACAAATGTTCTCAGACTTTTGTGGTCATGAAATCAATTGAGTGAAACATACTGACCAAGTTTGCACTCTTTCTCAATAGTACCAGAGTACTCTAAGTTGGTGGCTTTTGAGAACGCTCTGAAGGGAGGGAGGGATGCTTTCAAAGCTAGCAAGCTATTGCTAGCCTACCCTACCTTTAATAAATGATAATTGGCATTGAACATAAAAAATACATAAAGAAATTAAACACAAGAGGAAAAAATACATGATTGGTAGGAAACCATGTAGTTACAATTTGGAAAGTTAATTTTTATTACAGGTTAAAGTTTGAACTAATAGCTTATTGTATATGACAATTTAGTTCAAACTTTGACCTTTGGATGGCAGTAATACACTTAGCAGTGTCTACACTGCCGGAATTCAAATAGAGAAGAAGAAGAGAGCTAGTTCAAGATGAGCATTTATGGTTAAAACATAAAATTATAAATGTTTTTTTATTTTATTTTTTTTTTAATAGAAAATTAGCAATGGTTTCTCTAGATAAGACCCTTATTTGTCATCTGGGATCGATGTAAACTGTAATTTTTGACCTTCAACCGTTTGGGCTCCATTGAAGTCCACTATATGGAGAAAAATCCTGGAATGTTTTCATCAAAAACCTTAATTTCTTTTCGACTGAAGAAAGAAAGACATGAACATCTGGGATGATATGGGGGTGAGTAAATTATCAGGAAATTTAAATTTGAAAGTGAACTAATCCTTAAAATCAGTTCATGTGAGTTCAGTGGTTCTACCTCACTGTAAACTCGGATAAGTTGAGCTAACTCAAAAAATTTGAGGTAATCAGTTACATCAAATTTTCTGAGTTTCTTTCAAAAAACTACATGGTAGTTTAATTCTAAAGAACTAGATCATAAAAAGTTCTTTGTGTAACTTATATTTCTCCAGTGGCATCAGACTGTAACACCCTGTTGGGCTCTAATTGTAATCTTTATTTTTAAGTACATGGCCTCATAAACAGGTCTTCCTGAGGACAGGATGTTGAGCAGCTGGTGTCCTATTAGTGACACAATAACCTGAAGCTGACTGCTCTGAAGCCTGCAGTGATAATTGCGGACTTAAAGAAGGACACACAAACCCCCACAATCCTAAACATCAGTGGTTCAGCTGTCAAAACTGTTGAGACCTTAAGTGTGCCCTTAAGAGGGAAGCAAACACTGATGCTGTCGTAAGGAAGAATCAACAGAGGATGTATTTTAAGTGACAACTGAAGAAATGCAGTCTGCCACAAGCTTCTACACAACAGTCTTTAGGTGCACTTCAGTTTGTACAGGTCAGTCACTGACTCGCCGCACAGGAACACACTGCACCGTGACAGTTCAAAGTAGTCCTAGTTTTAAAACTGACATTGATGTGTAATTTACTAAACAAGGTTTTATAAAAAAAAAAAGGTTTAATTTGTACGGACTGCTTAAGGGGACATGGTGGTGGAAAAAAATATGAGTAGGGAATGTTGGAAAAATAGTACATCAATGCTTTTGCGCGCTCTTGCAAATGTCTTGCGTTCTTTGGAGAAAATTTGCGTTCCCTCATGTAAACTTTTGCGTTCGCTCACAAAACTTGTGTGCTTTGCGAGCGAACACAAAGTTTCTCGGGGGAACGCAAAACATTTGCATGACAACGCAAAAGCATTGCCAAATAATTTTTCCACCCATCTCATATTTTTTTCTTCACCATGTTCTTGTATGGGCTCCGTACACTTATTAATATTAGTTAATGCAACAGGTAACAGAAAACTGCACATTTGCAACATATTTAACAATTTACAGTACTTTTCAAAAGTTTGAGGTCAGTAAGATGTTTTAATGTATTAATAGAAAATCCATTATGCTAACCAAGGCTGCATTTATTTGATCAAAAATACAGTAATATTGTGAAATATTATTACAATTTAAAATGTCTACAAACCCGATTCCAAAAAAGTTGGGACACTGTACAAATTGTGAATAGAAACACAATGCAGTGATGTGGAAGTTTCAAATTTCAATATTTTATTCAGAATACAACATAGATGACACATCAAATGTTTAAACTGAGAAAATGTATAATTTTAAGGGAAAAATAAGTTGATTTTAAATGTCATGGTATCAACACATCTCAAAAAAGTTGGGACAAGGCCATGTTTACCACTGTGTGGCATCCCCTCTTCTTTTTATAACAGTCTGCAAACGTCTGGGGACTGAGGAGACAAGTTGCTCAAGTTTAGGAATAGGAATGTTGTCCCATTCTTGTCTAATACAGGCTTCTAGTTGCTCAACTGTCTTAGGTCTTCTTTGTCGCATCTTCCTCTTTATGATGCGCCAAATGTTTTCTATGGGTGAAAGATCTGGACTGCAGGCTGGCCATTTCAGTACCCGGATCTTTCTTCTATGCAGCCATGATGTTGTAATTGATGCAGTATGTGGTCTGGCATTGTCATGTTGGAAAATGCAAGGTCTTCCCTGAAAGAGACGACGTCTAGATGGGAGCATATGTTGTTCTAGAACTTGGATATACCTTTCAGCATTGATGGTGCCTTTCCAGATGTGTAAGCTGCCCATGCCACACGCACTCATGCAACCCCATACCATCAGAGATGCAGGCTTCTGAACTGAGCGCTGATAACAACTTGGGTTGTCCTTGTCCTCTTTAGTCCGGATGACATGGCGTCCCAGTTTTCCAAAAAGAACTTCAAATTTTGATTCGTCTAACCACAGAACGGTTTTCCACTTTGCCACAGTCCATTTTAAATGAGCATTGGCCCAGAGAAAACGCCTGCGCTGCTGGATCATGTTTAGAAATGGCTTATTTTTTAACCTATAGATAGTCAGCAACGGCGAATGGCACGGTGGATTGTGTTCACCGACAATGTTTTCTGGATGTATTCCTGAGCCCATGTTGTGATTTCCATTACAGTAGCATTCCTGTATGTGACGCAGTGCTGTCTAAGGGCCCCGAAGATCACGGGCATCCAGTATGGTTTTCCGGCCTTGACCCTTACACACAGAGATTGTTCCAGATTCTCTGAATCTTTGCATGATATTATGCACTGTAGATGATGATAACTTCAAACTCTTTGCAATTTTTCTCTAAGAAACTCCTTTCTGATATTGTTCCACTATTTTTCGCCACAGAATTGGGGGGAATTGGTGATCCTCTGCCCATCTTGACTTCTGAGAGACACTGACACTCTGAGAGGCTCTTTTTATACCCAATCATGTTGCCATTTGACCTAATAAGTTGCAAATGGGTCCTCCAGCTGTTCCTTATGTGTACATTTAACTTTTCCGGTCTCTTATTGCTACCTGTCCCAACTTTTTTGGAATGTGTAGCTCTCATGAAATCCAAAATGAGCCAATACTTGGAATGACATTTCAAAATGTCTCACTTTCAACATTTGATATGTTATCTATATTTGATTGTGAATAAAATATAAGTTTATGAGATTTGTAAATTATTGTATTCCTTTTTTTATTCACAATTTGTACAGTGTCCCAACTTTTTTGGAATCAGGTTTGTATTTCTATTTTCTATTTTAATATTTTAAAATGTTATTTATTCCTGTGATGGCAAAGCTGAATTTTCATCATCATTACTCCAGTCTTCAGTGTCACATGATCCTTCAGAAATCATTCTAAAATGCTGATTTGCTGCTCAAGAACACATATTTAAACATTAAAATTGACCTATAAAATAATGCTTTAAAAAAAAAAAAATATATATATATATATATATATATATATATATATATATACATATATATATATATAACAAATTTAACCTTATTGTAAAGGTTTATTTTTAATCTGGACCTTAAAAACATGATGCTCATGGTGCAAGACATAATGCACAAGGTAAAAACGTCCACTTTCTGCTTGCATATATATAGACCAACAATTAAAAACAGCACAGATGGAACATACAAGCCTTTAAGAAGACAAAAATATATTGAATGCAGCCCACCTTGCCTCCAGGACATCTATAAGAGCCAACAATACGCCTTCATTCGAGTCATCACCCCTTATGGTTACTTTCATAACCATATAACCACAAAAATAACCATGCACAAGAACAGTGAGGGTCATTAACAACCGAACAAGCTAAAGCTGTTTTTGTTATTGTAGGCTAGCGTTTACAGCTGGAATTCAGCACCTGATATTAACTCCCACATTAATCCACGGCACAATAAGGTCCTCCAATGCATGTTTAATCATTTCACGCAATGACCCTGTAGGGATTTCAATATGTGAACTATGCAAGCTATTTAGTTGCATATTTGACCAAATTTACAGGTAATTGTATGTTGCATTTGATATATTTTCTATGATGAACATTCAGTATGCTTTTCTGCCTTTATATTTCATATTTTGCATTCTTTTTGTGTGTACAGGTATGTTTATTGTGACCTTGGGAGCAATTTGACAAGTCAAATTCCATCTAAGTACAGTTTCCTGGCTTGTGAACTCATTGTGTCATTTCTCTGTCTGTCTGTCTGTCTTTCTTTCCAATGTTGCTCTCTATTCTTCTGTTTTACCCTATTGTTACCACCTTATAATAATTTCACCACTGCTATTAAGTATTTAGTGGACTTGTTATGTATTGTTTAACTCATTCACTGCCAAAGCCACAGTTGGTGTAATTCTAAAGAATAAAAGTAATTTCTGCTCCACTAGCGAGACAAATCAGAATCATGAAAGTGATTATGCTTTCCAAATAGGTTTTCCAAATGCACTTACTGCTAACATCTGGCATTTCTAAGAGGCTGAATGTGTTTTCCATTGTTTTTCTATGTAAACATGCATTAAACAAACGTGTTTGACCATTGCTTTTGCGTCTTTTGTTGCGCCTCGCGCTTAAAGCATTCTAAAAATGTAAGCGCTCAAGTTAACCTCTCAAAATGCACGGAACCGCCCTCTGGCTTGGCATCACTTTGTTTACTATTGTTTACATTTACTATATAGACAACTGTCTACAAATATTAATAATGTCAACAAATGATGCATCTTTTGAAAGGTCTAATGTCAATCTATGGTCTCTGTTTTATGATATAGATAATCCATCAACAGTAATATGGTAATTTGTTTCAGGAGTACAAATTTCTTTTAAAAACACTTCTCTAGACCTCTCTTTCTTTTCATTGCACTACCCTATGTCTTTCCTTCTATATAAAAACGTGTTCTGTGTGAATGGCCCCTAAGCCATGTGGTCCAGTCTCCAATTCATGCCATTTGTTGAACCTTCCTTCGAATGAGACGTTAAACCGAGGTCCTGACTCTCTGTGGACATTAAAAATCCCAAGATGTCCTTCAAAAACAGTAGGGGTGTAACCCCAGCATCCTGGCCAAATTTGCCCATTAGCCTTGGTCCTTTATGGCCTCCTAATCATCCCCATATACTGATTGGCTTCATCACTCTACCAATCAGCTGGTGTGTGGTGGGTGTTCTGGCGCAATATGGCAATAATGGTGGTTGAGGAGATTCCTACTTCCATATTTAAAGCGCTTTGAGTACTCAGAAAAGTGCAATATAATTGTAATATATTATTATTATTAACCATATGTTCAAACAGAGAAAACAATGTTTAGACATGTCGAAAAGTAGATAACGGACCGATGTTTGGCAAGTTAGCATTGCTGGTTGATGATTTAACCTAACAAATTGGCAGCAAAAACCATCTATTTTGGTTCAAATTAAGCTGTCTGTTCTGACAAATTTGCAATCAAGTTAGAAATCTCAAACATCTCATTATACAGTAGATCTACATAGTAGATGTTTTACAAGTGATCATTTTAGGGTGATCTTAAAGGGATATTTAATCCAAAAATGCCTGTTTGACTTCAATTGGGTCCAATTCTTTTGTTTTCTACAGAAGAAAGAAAGTCATACAGGTTTGGAACGACATGTAAGTGAGTAAATGATGATAGAATTTTCAGTTTTGGGTAAACTGTCTATTTAAATGTGTAAAATCAGCTAACTCAAATCTGGACCATAACACATTACACCTTACTCTTAACTTTCTTAAATATAGCCTGAATGTGTTAGTTGAAGGCCTGGGATATCTTATAGTTTTAAGTTAAAGCTGAAAGTGTGAAAACATCCCATGCTGAGATTTTTCCACTGTGGATTTATTTTGGACTGAGTGCGAGACTTCTCTTTTTTCATTTTCCCTTCCCTTCCCTCTTTTTTTCCCCTGGATGGAGAGTCTGGAATTAAAGACTCTGAGTTCAAAGGGAATTTTTTTTCCTTACAGGAGATAGATTAAAACGCTTATTCTTGACGTTTTCATGTGGTTTCTCTCTTTCTCTTTCCCTTTCTGTCCTTTTTCTGTCTCTTACTCACTCTCTGACTTTATTTAACCTTGAACTCCATATGAACAACATTGAGTGCCCATTAAATATCTTGGAGGCTTATCCTTTTCTCCATCTCTCTTGTCTTGCTGCTTGTTTGCTTGTCTGATTCGCATTTCCTGCCCTAAAAGCTCTGTCACGTTGAAGTCAGAGTATAGGCTGTTTAGTTTCTAATGGTTCCTCCTCTTTCACCTTGAGTCTGTGTGTGCGTACACGCATTAGCAAATGTGTCCAGTAATCAAAACGAACCCGCTCGCTGAAATGTCGACAAAAGAGCTCTATATATTTAAATGTGGACAGTCACCCATGACTAGACTTTATTGACATTACACGGTGGCTCATGCATTAAAACACTGAGCTCCTCTGTTTGAAGATTACTGTAGGCTTTGGCCACCGTTTCAGAGGCCTGCCATTGCGTCAGGATTTGGTGGGGAGAAATTGTGCACTTACATAAACGAATAATGTTTTTTTTTTTTCCACTTCATCATCATCTTTGTCATTATTTGAGTTGCTACAGCATCATTTTTATTCTAAGATGTAATTTAAAATTGAGGCTGAGTTGAAGCATTGCTGAAAGAATCTGCTCACACCAGCCCTACAGTGTGTGATGCAAACAGTATCCTTCCACCTGGAATTTTCACCATGTTTTATGGTTATATAATGGAATGATAACTTCACCATATAAGTACTGTACGCAGAGACTCCTGTACTGGTCTAGTTAAAGGGACAGTTCACTCAAAAATTATATTCTATCAAGATTTACTCACCCTCATTTTGTTCCAAACCCATAAGACCTTTTCTCTCTGTAAGACAGAGAAATTGCAAAAACAGTAAAAGTGCTCTTTTGTCAGTCCTTTCCATGCTATTACAATGAAAGGGAAATTTCTTTTAAAGGGGTACTTGATTATGATTTCACTTTTTTAACTTTAGTTAGTGTGTAATGTTGCTGTTTGAGCATAAACAACATCTGCAAAGTTACAATGCTCAAAGTTCAATGCAAAGCGAGATATTTTCTTTTACAGAGATCACTTTTTCAGGACTGTAAAAAACTGATTCTTTGAGTTGGTGACATCACAAACCCCCAAATTTACATAAACCCTGCCCCTGAGAACATTCAGCAAAAGGGGTGTGGCCATGTTGGGCTGCTTTAGAGAAGAGGAAGAGTTGTCGTAGTAGAGCGTTGTTTCCGTGCTGTAATTTTACGCCGGACTGCTTCATAAACGAGGGTTAATTCAGCGCTGGATTTGCACAAAAGATTAACATGATGGCACATGCCACTAACCATTCAGAAACATCCAGATTCATTCTGAAAGTTGTAACTTCTTTCTGAGTCTCTCCATCAGTGTCCGACTCCGGTTTGAACAATGTAAGGGTGAACACCGTTACTGACAATTGCCATTTTGGCTGCGTGAGATTCTCCAGCTTTGTTGTTGTTGAGCAACTGAAGTGTGAGCTGTTAAAGCTCCGCCCTCTTCTGGAATGCAGGCCTGAGCAGCACCTCATTTGCATTTAAAGGGACACACACAAAAAAGGTGTGTTTTTGCTCACACCCAAATAGTGGCAAATTTGACAAGTTATAATAAATGATCTGTGGGGTATATTGAGCTGAAACTTCACAGACACATTCTGGGGACACCAGAGTCATATTACATCTTGTAAAAGGGGCATAATAGGTCCCCTTTAAAAGTGTAATTAAATGAGTCCATATAGCTTTAACACTACTTAAACTATTGATTGGACTACATAATGTCTGTCTTGAATATAACATTAAATAAATGTTGATTCTATGTTGTTAGGGCTGTATCCCATTAACTATAATAAATGCTTGTTCATTGGTTTCAAACAGCTCTTTCAGATTATAGAAATTTTTTTTTTTTTATGTGGTCTTCCAGACTAAAATGTCAATATCATCATATTTTTGCTATAGCTGTTGGGAACACAAGTGAACATAATTAAAACACACTAGCATAAATTCAGACTATATAATATAATAGTATATAATCAAGGTAGATTTTCACTGAAATGATAAACTGTGTTCTCAGTTTCATAATAATGTCAGACTGGGGCAATTTGCCACAATTCTTTTAAAAAGTTGTCATTTTATATAGTTAATTATTTACAATTTCTGATGTTTAAAACAATGGTCATTTTGCATCACCCTTTTAATTTGTTGAAGTTTCATAAATTTCATATTTATTTTGCTATTTAAATTTTGCTGAAAAGCCATTAAATAGCCATTTTACATTTTAAATACACATTTTGTGGAAGATGGCCTTTTTTTAACTTTAGTTAAAAAATATTCTTTTCAAACCTGTGTTAAAACAAGTTCTCATTGCGACAACTACCCCATATAGTGCGACATGTCCCACTTAATTTTATGCATATATTTTCATATTGTTTGAATTAAAGGGTTCACCCAAAAATGAAAATTCTGTCATTTATTACTTACCCTCATGCCATTCCACACCCGTAAGACCTTCGTTAATCTTCGGAAGACAAATTAATATATTTTAATTGAAATCCGATGGCTCCGTGAGGCCTCCATAGGGAGCAATGACATTTACTCTCTCAAGATCCATAAAGGTACTAAAAACATATTTAAATCGGTTCATGTGAGTACAGTGGTTAAATTTTAATATTATAAAGCGACAAGAATATTTTTGGTGCGGCAAAAAAACAAAATAAATTTAGTGATGGTCTATTTCAAAACACTGCTTCAGGAAGATTTGGAGCACAAATGAATCAGTGTATCGAATCATGATTCAGATCACGTGTCAAACTGCCAACGGCTGAAATCACGTGACTTTGGTGCTCTGAACAGCAGATTCAATACACTGATTTATTTGTGCTCCAAAGCTTCCTGAAGCATTGTTTTGAAATCGGCCATCACTAAATAAGTCGTTATTTTGTTTTCTTCGCGCTCCAAAAATATTCTCGTCGCTTTATAATATTAACACTGAGCCACTGTACTCACATGAACCGATTTAAATATGTTTTTAGTACCTTTATGGATCTTGAGAGAGTAAATGTCATTGCTCCCTGCAAGCCTCACGGAGCCATCGGATTTCAACTAAAATATCTTAATTTGTGTTCTGAAGATTAAAGAAGGTCTTACGGGTGTGGAACGGCATGAGGGTAAGTAATAAATGACAGAATTTTCATTTTCGGGTGAACTAACCTTAAAACCCCCCTTCAATTTTTGACAAGGCTTTTCAGTAGCAGTCTAAAATCTCTCTGGAGTTCTGACAGACAGGAATGCAATTTTGTCCATGCTTTCTGCAGGGTCAGTGGGTGTGGCACATCTAGTTGTGGTGGTGACACTTCTGTTATGGTGACTACAGTGTGGAGCTCTTAGTGCTTTTAAAAACTTGCCTCATATAAAGGTGTGATTGTGTCGTGTGTGTGTGAAAATTTGAAAGCGTTATTGACGTCTCTCATAAGAGCGCTATTGAACACAGGCCATAGAGGAACATGAAAGCCCACTCTCTCTTCTTTCCTTATTCATTTTGTTGTGTTATTTTTTCCTGTCCTCGAGAGAGATAAAAATATCTGTTCAAAAAGTGGCAAAAGCCTTGGTTAATGTAAGTGGACGTGTATGCATGTTTGTACATGCTCATTTTTCATTGTGTCCAGTGATGTATTGATTTGTGCACGTGTGCTGAAACGAGTAATTATCATGTTGCCCTCTTGCCGATGAGACCATCCAGAACTAAAATAATAAAACGCTCATGTGCTTTTATTAATACTTCTCCTGGCTCAATTTTACAAATAAGCAAATTGATTTGGTACAGGTCACCTTGAGATTAGAAAGGAAATGAAAATGCAAGTGGACAGTCTTGTTTACCATTCTTACATGTGTTTTGTGTGTTTGTCTTTTGTCTTTTGGTTTCAGAGCAATAACATTGGACAATCAGCTCGTGGTGTTGGGTACAGTAGCAGCAGACGCAGGACGGTATTACGTACAGGCTGTTAATGAACGCAATGGGGAAAACAAAACCAGTCCTTCCATTTACCTGAGTATAGCAAGTAAGTTTTTGAAGCATATACAGTATATGTATGTATGGTTGTGTATAATTTTTTTATGATATATATATATAACTTTTTGCCACACCTGCCAATGGCCGGTTACTTAAGTAAATTTACCAGCCATATTTTTTTTTGGTTTTTTTTTTACTGGCCTTGAAACAGGCAGCTATGACACCAAAATTTTAGATATCAGATATACAGAAATTGAATAAAGTACTCAAACGTAAAATAGCACTGCATAGTCTTCACTGTATAAATTAAACATATATTAATCCTTATTAAAGTTACAAAAGTTATTCAGTCTAGAACAGTGAGTGATTTTTCTTGTTTGATTAACATTTAGGACATAGACGGCAACTGGTAGGCCTATATATATTAGGCTGTTAAGAGCTAATGCACAGATCCAATATAGTGATACATGTGCTTTTTTTTTCTCAACTGTTTGTGTTCACTTAAGACAAAACTGAATGTGTTTACAAGGCTAACCGCCAATACAGGCATTTCAATTGCAAGAAGATATGAAAGAGAGTTAAGTTCAAACATAGCTGGTAACGACGGAAGTTCCAATGAACATTTGCAAACCGCGTTGCAAACTTATGTTGTTGGAATTAGAGCTTTCAAACTTTTTTTTTTTTTAGGTTATATACTCATTTACACTGAGCACTGTATATATTATAACTTAGAGAACAAAATTTTCAGTTTTACTCAAATTAGGGTGATGCAAAAATGAGTACACCCCACTGAAAGTCTCTGCAGCAAAGCTAAATTTTAGACTACAAATGTCTAATTTAACAAGAATTCAACCACAGGTGAGTCAAATCCAGCAGACAGTTGACTATAAAAGGATGTTAAAGCTCCTTCCCATTTCATGCTGTCAGCAATGGCTCCACATGGAAGAGAAATGTCACAAGAAAATAATTTCTTTACACCAGAAAGGTGAAGGCTACAAGAAGATAAGCAAAGTTTTACTTATCAGTCAGAATACTGTAGCAAAAGTGGTACAAAAATGTAAAAAAGATGGAACTGCAACCATCTCACCGAGACGTCCAGGTCGTCCACGGAAGTTAACACCTCAACAGGAGCATCTTCTGATGAGAAAGGGTTGAAGAAAATCGGCATGCAAGTTCACTGCAGTCATCTAAAGAAGTAGAAAGCCAAAATGCGGTGACTATTTCCCGTGACACAATATGGCGTACACTGCAGTGGAATGGCATGTATGGGTGCCATTTACAAAAGAAGCCTCTCCTAAAGCCCAGGCACAAAAAAACCTGCCTAGAGTTTGCCAGGGCCCTAGCTGACAAAGATGAAGACTACTGGGACTACTGCAATTTTACAACATGACAATGATCCTAAACACACATGTTTGATTTCTAAAGAAGAACAGGATGAAAGTGATTCAGTGGCTCCTGAATTGAGCCCAATCGAACACCTATGGGATTTCTGAAGAGACAAGTTGAGCATCACTCTCCATCCAGCATCCAGTCTCTAAAAGAGGTCATTTTTAAAGAATGGAAAAAGATAAATGTTGCAAAATGTCACCAACTTGTTCATTCCATTCCAGACTTGGTGCTGTCATTAAAAATCATGGAGGCCATACAAAGTACTAGATGTAGTAGTTTTTGTTGTGGGGTGTACTCATTTTTGCATCGCCCTAATTTGAGTAAAACTGAAAAATGTGTAATCTAAGTTATATTATTAACCTTACTTTCATGTTATAAGTTAAACAGATGTGATATTAAACTTAGTCTTGTCAACATTTTGGAAATTGTTTTTGTGTTCATTGAGATATTGTTTAAAATGTTACTTTTCAAAGGGGGTGTACTCATTTACGTACATACATTATGTATACATTCTTCCAAATATCTTCCTTTCTGTTCAGCGGAACAAAGAAATTCATACAGGTTTAGAACTACTTATGATTACAGAATTTTCATTTTTGGGTGTACTATCCCTTTAAGTTCATTTAAGACATTATTTAACTCATTTAAGGCTGCTCTTATGAGGATACTCAACAAAACATTTGTTATTGTTTGTTCAAGCAAAAGAGAACTCAATACTGGACACGGCATTCACAGACAGCACATTCTCGTTTGTCTTGTGGCGCTTGAATGGTTTAAAAGCATTTGCGTGAATAAGAGAATAATATATATTATGGGTTTGTATGGTGTGCAATTAACATTTTCACGTGAAATGGTAATATTTTTCATTTTGTTCAGATCGGCTCTTTGGGACAAAACATTGATTTTTTTTTTTTTTAAGTGGATGTGCTTTTAAATTAAACACATTGACCCTTTGATTCACCTTTCACATTTTCAACACATTTTCACATCTCATTTCTCCGTACTGTCAATATGCTGCAGAAACACCCGCGCGTGTTGTGTGCCAGATTCTGTATTTTGGTTTTTAAAGGACATTAATTTTGTCTTTCCACTGAGACTGAAAGAGAAAGTTGTTTTAGCTCCTAATTAAAGCTGGATTTCTTCCCCCATACCTTTCTGTTTAAACAACCAGCTACTTTTTAAAGTGCAGTGACAAAAAAGTACTTTGCAGAAGACCTTGCTAGATTTCATTTCAAACGAATGTAAAACTAAAGGAAGAAAAGGGTAAGGAAAGTGTTCCACATGAAAATCATCTCTTTAAGTCATTAGTTTTTCTGCAGTGTTTTAGGGAACGAGGTTCACAACTGTCAGTCAAACCCACCATTTGGAGAATTGTCATTTTTCCTAATCAAAAATTTAGTGGAAGAGGCAAAGGAGATGTTGAAAGTAGTTTTAAAGGACCTGAAATTGCACAAACAGAGTTTTGAGTTGAATGAATATGACAAGGACACAAGAAGGAGAAGAACAAAGAAACAATGAGTAGAGAGCTGACAGCAGGAGGGATTTTGAACCCCAAAACACTGCTTTTTAATTAATTTATTAGAATTATTTTTATGTCCTTCGGTATTGACCTTTAAGAAGAGCTTTTGGGTTTTTTTATTATATGTCCATATTGGTTTATAAGCCTTTTGGAGGGGGGGGGGGGGGGGGGGGACTCTTCGGTTTCTGGTATATTAAAATTTCAGCAGGAAAACAGCAGGGCTTTTATAAACCAGGAAGTACTTATATTTGAAAGATATTGGGATTTGGTTTGTGTTTTAAAGTTTGTGGTAGAGTAAGTAGCACAGCATAGGAATAGATGTTTGGATGGGATTGACTAATAATAAAAAACAGAATTACACTTTTTTTCTGAAAGGAATTAATATTTTCATTTAGCAATGAAGGACATTAACTTAATCAAAAGTGACAGTACAGACATTTATACTCTTACAAAAGTTTTCTGTTTTAATAAATACTGTTTCTTATACTGAACTTATTAAATACTGAACTTTCTATTCATCAAAGTATTCTAAAAATGTATCATGGTTTCCCCCAAAATATTAAGCAGCACAATGGTTTTCAAAATTGATAAAAAAGAAGAAATGTTACTTAAACACAATACCAGCATATTAGAATCATTTCTATGTAATGGCTGCTGCAAATTTTGCCATCACATGAATAAATTACATTTTAACATTGAAAACAGTTTTATTGCAATGATATTTTGCAGTACTACTGCTTTTACCTTACGTTTGATCAAATAATTTCAGCCTTGGTGAGGATAAGAGACTTCTTTCATAACATAACCCCAACAGTAGTGTGTGTGTGTGTGTGTGTATACAATATACTGTAAATTAGCACAAATATACTGCTTTTGATATTAACAGAGCTATATCACAACATCCTCACATAACAAGCAACAACATTAATATGAATATTTTGAGATATTACTGCAGAGAGAGATGGCATCATAAAGTAAGGATGTTAGAACACCGAACCTTGAAGTTTAGCGTTTAGAGTATATAACTCACACGCACGCCTTTCATAGTGTCACCGTGAGTAAGCACAACTACAAAAATGGAAAAAGTTTTCCTTTGTGTTTCTCACATACAGACGACAATGTTGTCAAAACGATCCCTTTCACACGGATACGCGAAAATTACTAAAAACACTGTATTATTCATGCCAGGCCAGTAGTTGGCGATGTCACTTTGTAAAGAAACACTACACGCCTATAGACTGAACTCATAATACGCATACGCACAACGCCATCGTTTTCACAAATTCAAGTTTTTGTAGTTCACACACACACACAGACAGTAACGGTATCGTTTTCAAAAACTTGCAGTTTGAAACCCTTTTTCAAAAGTTTGCATTTTCAGGCCCCCAAAATGCCATTGTCAAGACGCATAAAAAACGTTTTCCGTTTTTACTTTAAAAACGGTGTGTGGTTTTGTGTGTGACTCATCTCTCTGCATGTTGTCAGTGGTTGAGTGAGGCTGAGCTGGAAGAGAGGGTAAACATCCATCTGGACCAGAGGATGGAAACCAGATGATGACATCTGGAGAGAGACAGAGAGAGAGAAGTATCTCATTAATATAAGTAGGTTTTTGTACGTAAATTGTGATTTTAGCATGCATACATATCCGCCTGTTTAAATAGACACAATATCAGCATGCTGATGGTATCTAAACATTGCATGTATGAATTTTAGAGAATTTCCATTATTCATTAAATTCATTAAATTCAAGGATTGATCTCACTGTATTTATAATAAATTGGATTAAATATGTTTAACACAGCTAACAGGTTCACTTAATTTGATATTATAACATTTCATTCTGTTATGTGTGATTTTTATATTTGACACTTCTTTTACTTTGGTTATAATTAAATTTTATAAAAAAAAAAATAAAAAAAAAAAGTATTTATTATTAGTGCCATCTTACAGACAATCTTTCTCAGACAAGATTTCTCATTTACTTTTTTATCATTTACTGACAGGGCTTGATGCTTGAAAAATAATGGGCACATATTGGGCACAATCAATCAAATATATCAAAAATGTGTTCTTCATGTTATTACGCAATTGTCAATATGCAATTGGAATGGCCATGCAAATGTACCTTGCTTCAGACCCAAAAGCATAACTCTGATAAACAATCCAACTAAGTGTGAAAACAGCTTTAGATGCCGTCACTATGTTGATATTGTGTTGATGTTACAATGTCTGCCAACGTACAAATGAGATCACTCAAGATAATTTACTATTCTTTCAAACCCTTGCACTCTAATATACATGAAAAAAATATAGGTATTGGACAATGAAAATGAAACACCTGGACCACAATAATTTGTTAGTATGGTGTCGGACCTCTTTTTTTTGCGGCCAATACTGCAAAAATTCATCTTAGGAATGACAGATACAAATGCTTCACAGTGGATTTTGAACCATTCCTCTTTGGTGCTGATGCTGGTGACGTTTCCTAACTTCACTTTCACATTCATCAAACCACTCTGTCAGATGTCTTGCTGTGTGTATTGGTGCATTATCATCCTGATATACGGCACCACCTTCAGGGTACAGTGTTTGAATCATTAGGTGCACATAGTCCTCCAGAGTGGTTTGGTAGTCCTTGGCAGTGAAATGCAGCCCAAACCAGCACTGATCCACCCCCGCGCTTCACTATGGGCAGCAACAGTCCAGGTGTTAAGCCTCTTCGGGCTTCTCCACACCGTAACTCTTCCGGATGTGGACAAGACAGTGAAGATTGACTCATCAGAGAACAATACATATTTCACATTGTCCACAACCCAAGATTTGTGCTGCTGGCACCATTAAAACCCACTATTTGGCACTGGCACGAGTGAACAAAGAGTTGGCTATAGCAGCCTGACCATGAATATTGACTCTGTGGAGCTCAACTGTTTTGGTGGAAACAGGAGAGATGGGATGCGCATTTAATTCTGCAAGGAGTTAGGCAGCTGTGGTTTTATGTTTGTTGGATACAGTCCATGTTAGTACCTGGACATCCCTTTCAGACTGTTTCCTCTTGTGTCAACAGCTGCTCCTGCTAGATGTGGCTTGTCCTTCATGGTGGTATGCCGACATTACCCCGGATACCATAGCTCTCAATACACCACAAATACTTGCTGTCCTGGTTACAGATGAGCCAGCGAGACACGCACCAACAGTTTGTCCTCTTTTGAACTCTGATATGTGTCCCATTATGTCGTGTAGATTGCAATATTTTATGTACAGCTGTGCTATTGCTCTGCTAATTAAACCTTCACACTCTGCTCTTACTGATGGAATGCAAAATCTGTGAAGATTGGTCACCAGGCTGCGCATATATAGGCGTGAAACCTCCAGCACTATATTGGCCAGTGTTTCAATTTCATTGTCCAATTCCTGTAAATCTGGCTGAATATTAGCAAATGAATCTGCAACAGAGCTTTATATCAGAAAATAAGATACTGCTTTTCATAATAACACACTAAATCACACAACACTTGCATTAAAAGCAAATGTCAACATTAATATTTTGAGACATGTCCCAACATTTTTAAAATGAAACCTACTGCACTGGATCAGTTGGTCGTGGACTGGTGATGGTGTTTTTTGGAGCTGGTTTATCTGGCTTTGGGTGGTCCATGGGTGGTTATGTAACTAATATAAGATTCTTGACAGTGATGAGTGCACACACTTAAAGGTGCCCTCGAGTGAAAAATTTAATTTATCTTGGCATTGTTAAATAACAAGAGTTCAGTACATGGAAAAGACATACAGTGAGTTTCAAACTCCATTGTTTCCTCCTTTTTATATAAATCTAATTTGTTTAAAAGATCTCCGAAGAACAGGCGAATCTCAACATAACACCGACTGTGACATAACAGTCGGGGTGTACGCCCCCAATCTTTGCATATGCCAGCCCACATTTCCAATATTATAAAAGGCATTAGACAAGGGCAGCCAGTATTAACATCTGGATGTGCAGAGCTGAATCATCAGACTAGGTAAGCAAGCAAGAACAATAGTGAAAAATGGCAGATGATAACATGATATTTTTACTGATATTTGTAAACTGTCTTTCTAAATGTTTCGTTAGCATGTTGCTAATGTACTGTTAAATGTGGTTAAAGTTACCATCGGTTATTACTGTATTCACGGAGACAATAGCCGTCGCTATTTTCATTTTTAAACACTTGCAGTCTGTATAATTCATAAACACAACTTAATTCTTTATAAATCTCTCCAACAGTGTAGCATTAGCCATCCGTTAGCCATGGAGCACCATCAAACTCATTCAAAATCAGAAGTAAACAATATAACAGTATACAATACTCACATAATCCGACGCATGCATGCCGCATGCACGACGAACACTTTGTAAAGATCCATTTTGAGGATTATATTAGCTGTGTAAACTTTGTTTAGGGACTGTTTAAGGCAAGCGCAAGCTCTGTGGGCGTGGAACACGGGATTTAAAGGGGCCGCAGCAAAAAATCGGCGCGTTTATAATGATGCCCCAAAATAGGCAGTTAAAAAAATTAATTAAAAAAAAAAAATCTATGGGGTATTTTGATCTGAAACTTCACAGACACATTCAGGGGACACCTTCGACTTATATTACATCTTTTAAAAACATAATCTAGGGCACTTTTAAACAAACATTTAGAAGTATTTTGACTTTGTCTCTTTCTTGTCTGTTGTTCATTCTGTTTACATTGTTTGCGTGCCAGATGTTGATTATGCACGGTTTAAAACTAAATTCATCAGATATGTCCCTGGTGTCATATGCATTTTTAATTGTCTCACAGAATCTCTGTTCCCTCCTCTTCTTGTCTCTAGAG
This sequence comes from Chanodichthys erythropterus, assembly GCF_024489055.1. Taxonomy (NCBI): domain Eukaryota; kingdom Metazoa; phylum Chordata; class Actinopteri; order Cypriniformes; family Xenocyprididae; genus Chanodichthys; species Chanodichthys erythropterus. The sequence goes on along the minus strand of NC_090232.1, from coordinate 11,380,477 downwards.
ATACAACTAGTACCTTTCTATCTCTCTTTGTCTCTGTCCCAGGACCTCTTCCTTTTTTTCTGAATGTGTCGACATCTTGGCCACATAGACAATGCAATGTTTAATAGTAGTTGTGTGACGAGATCTCCCGATAATAAAATGTGACGAGATTTCTCATCGAGGTGAAAAGCTTGCGATCTTGCGATATCACCGTGATGGAGTGTGAGGGTAAAATTAGCATAGAATATGCCACCGCTACGTTTGCCTCCACTGTCATTTTGCCTTTTTTATAGAAGTAAAAACTATTTCATTCAGTTGGATAACAGTCACTTCTATTGTAAAACATTGTAAACACAGTTCACTGATCACTCTACGAGAGTAAGACGAGTTGACTGACAAGACCATGGCAAAGGATTCATTGCACAACAGAGCCTAAGCATCCGATAAATTTCTTATCTTGTAGAATGTGCGCTCAGCATCCCCGCTCCCTATGAACAGAATTTTGAGGATTTCTTAATACTGTGCAAAATTTCTGTAACACAGTTCTTATGTACGGGAAGAAGGAGGCGGGAACCGGCGAACGTTAAAACAATAATCTTTAATAAAATAAACAAAGAACAAAACGAAAGTAACCCTCACGGACGTCTGCCGGCCACACAAACATAATAAAACATAAAATAATATCCAGGCCTGGTCCTCTCTCGTCCTTCACTGTCGTCGCTCCTCCTTTTATGCTTCCGAAGCTCCTCCCTGAGAGACTCAAGGCCAGTGCGCCCTGCAGGTGGAGCTCATTATCTCTCGCGTCACCGGCCTCAAAGAGAGGGAAGAGAGGAAAAAGAGAGAGAGGCTCTTCCTCGCGGTGCCATGCGATGGTACTGGACGCTCGGTGGATGGCTCGATCCTCCTCCGCCCCCTGGCGGCCGGCGATGGCTTCTCCGGCTGAGGGCAGCCAGCAGCGAGTCCCCCGTCCCCTGCTCCTCCCCTTCACGGCGGACGGCGGCAACTCCTCCACTCCCTCCTGGAGGACAGCCACCCCACCTCGTCCCAGGAGCACGGCATCGAGCTCTCCGTCCCACCTTTCACAAGGCTCCAGCACCACCGCCTCGGGCAGCCTCTCGCGGTCTTCACTCCGAAGACCGGCAAACGTTAAAACAATAATCTTTAATAAAATAAACAAAGAACAAAACGAAAGTAATGCCGGCAGACCCTCGCGGACGTCTGCCGGCCACACAAACATAATAAAACATAAAATAATATCCAGGCCTGGTCCTCTCTCGTCCTTCACTGTTGTCGCTCCTCCTTTTATGCTCCCGGAGCTCCTCCGTGAGAGACTCAAGGCCGGTGCGCCTCCCAGGTGGAGCTCATTATCAATCGCGTCACCGGCCTTGCGCCATTCCCTCACGGCTCTTGCCCGCCCTGCTCGCCACAATCTCGTCTCATCTTCGTCTCAATCTCATGAACCCAATCTCGTCTCGTCTCGTTTCGTGAGCTAAGGGTCTCGTCACACCCCTGTTTAATAGTGGCAAAGAGTTATTGTTTTGCATACACACTACAAAATTGATTCATCAGTATTTTTGTTGTTTTTAAGTTTCAGTTTTTCATTATTTGATGGTATTTTACTTGAGTTGATAATATCCCCCCCCCCCCCCCCCGTGTCACATTATTCTTTAGAATTCATTCTAATCATTCTAAAAGATGTTTCTTGATTGAACTTGCGATATGTTTCTTTTATTGAAAACAGTTGTGCTGCTTGAATGTTCAAAAGAACAGCATTTATTAAAAAAAAAAAAACTTTACTAACATTGGCACATTTTATAATTTTTTTTGCCCTTGTGGAATAAAAGTATTGATTTCTTTCAAAAGAAAAAAAAAAAAAAGTCCGTAGTGAATTATTGAATTTACTGCAGTGTGTTATGTTAGTGCCCATGTTATTTCTCAGAGAATTTTGCAAATTTCATCCTTAATCAGCAAAACATATCAGATGCTTCCACTAACTGTAAAGACTGTAATCCAGTCGAGTTTATTATTGTCCTAAACATCTAATCCTTAAGATTAAAACATATCCAGATCAGGATTAACACATCTTGAAAATTACATACTCATTAATCTTTAGATGAGATTTATGGCCAACAGTTATTTGTCCAACCATCTCTTGATCTGGTGTTTGATATTGCTTCAGCCACAGTGTTTTTAAAAGGATCATGTTTTCCCAAATATTTTTGATTAATCTGTAAGAATAATATTGCCTGCTTCCTATTCCAATCAAATCAAATCAAATAGAATGATTTGATGAAACGCAGGCCTGCTGTGAAGGTGAGTGATGGGTGATGGTGTTATGGAACAGTAGGAGTTATGATGAAGTACAGTATACTAACATCAGAAGCTGGCAGCAAACCTTTATGTTGTTAATAATCATGCATGAAGGCTCAAATCCAATCTGTGCACATAAAACGTCTCTAAAGGCAATATTTTATTTATTTTTGCTGATTCTCTAATCAAAACCATAAAGTAAATATAATTATTAATCTAATTTGTTATATACAGTGGGGTCCAAATATCACCACTAGTGAAAATGCTTCTATTTTGCATTCTTTTCATATTAAGAAATTGTTATGCTGCTGATTATCTAATTTGCAGTTAAACTTTTTGTGATGAAAATGTCAGGGACTCCAAAAGTTTGTGCAAAACCTGATGATCCATTTTATCCAGCATGATATGAAAACATCTGACCTTTACAAAGAATTTAAAACATGGTCAATGCCACAAATTTGCTTATTTGATCAGTGACCTATACTAATGCAAAATCTTAAATATTTCTTCATTTATATTGTAACTACTAATTGTTTTAACATTTTCAAAATCCCAGAACTTGTTTATATGCAGGTTTAAATCAAAATAAATCCCAGATTTTCAATGCAGTCTCAGACTTTTAGTCCCCACTGTATATAATACATCCTTGATGCATTATTATGCAATGTCTTTTAATGCACCTTTTTAATTTGTTTTATGCTCTAGTATATTATTTTATCCAGTTATAATACATTATAGTACTTCCATATTCATCGTAATATGAGTATGCATTAAATGCACAATTGGCACCAATTTTCTCGTGTTAAATCATGCATAATGGGTCTCATTCATGAAGACCTCCCCGAAAACTCTGCTCCTGATTTACAAATACTTCGTAAACGTCAGAAGTGATAGTGAAATGTGTGTGTGTGTTAATGAATTCCAATCAGTCGTAAATGGGACGCGCGTGCACGCTCATTCTCAATTACCATAAATCCCGCCCATTAAATCCGACTGACAACTATATATGGGCATCTTATTATGACATCAAACAAAGGATTTTGGCCATTTTTTAGGAAACAATTTCCATAACAATTAAGGGGCCATTAGTTTGCCCAGCCCTATTGAAATCAATTAATTATTTGATTAAAGTGCTCCGTTTGCAGACACTATTACTGGCTCTCACAATAAAAGTAAAAAGAAAAAACTTATGTAATTACTATATATAATATTTTTTTCAAAATGCAGTGTAAATATGTACCTTATTAAGGTGAATTAAAATGCAGCCTTATTAATGAGCAAAACGTTCGGATGTTAAACGCACTATTTACGCGTGACTGGGAGCAGGTGTAGATTTCTTTCATACCAACTAACATTTGGAAAATACGAACATTTTAATGAATCTGAAAATTTACGCCAGAACCACTTTGCACACGATTTACACAAAAAATCGTTCTGCTCGTGTTTCATGAATGAGACCCAATGTGTTTTATGAAGCACTATGAATATGTTTATAATTATACAGACCTCAAAGAAAGTGGTACCAAATATCTTATATAGTTGGTTATCTTCAAGTATTTTGTTAGCTATTTCAGTGTATTGCATCTTTGTTGTCTGCCTGTCTTCGAGTGTTTGTCAGGATGTTCTGGATATAAGGATTTGACTTTGCTGTTGCTTTAGAAGGTGAAGTTTAAAAGACATTCATTCTGTCATTCCTCTACTGTATGTCAGTATCTATCACAGTCACTTTTAAACAACCTCCCGCCTCAAAAAGGCATCACTGGAAAGTTTTCTCCCAATTTGTCTGTTGTAGATTGTTATTTGTTTCTCAACTTATAACAAGGTTCCTTACATTTTAGATTGATTTGCAGCTTTTAAAATCTTGTTCTGAATTCCCTCTTGGCAAGCAGGAAATACTGACTTAAGTTGATTTGAATCTGATGTATGTTTAGTAGTGAAATTAGAATACTTGCAGTTTGGCATGAAAATAATAATTTTACTGTGACCAGAACAATCCTTTTTAAAAATAAATAAATAAATAAAAATAAAATTCATTGAATGTTTTGATAAAGATACACACTCAACCTTTTGAAATTCCAGTTTTATTTTTGTTCAGCTTTTGTTATTTGTTCAGCTTATTGTTGATTTGACAATCAACAATCACTTAAATTGTGTATGAAGTGTTAAAATACCAACTACAACAAAATGCATGTGTCTTTAACAACATATTATCATATAAACATCAGTCAGTAAGTAAGTCATAACTCAATAATTCAGCGAGTAACAGATTCAGTGAGTAATTTGTGAGTTCTGATGAGATTATGAAAATTGGAAATTTTTGGCAATTTTGCTGGCAATATTTCCATTCTCAATAGTGTAGCGATGTATGAAGCACAGCTCACAAGTCACTTTAAAATCAAGCAGCTTTGTGTTAGTGTGCTGAATTCGCATAACCAACTTAAACCCGATGTGAAATAAGAGAGGGTGAAATCTTTCGTCCTTGCGTGAAATTCACAATCATGCAGATTCCTATTGAAATATCTTGATTTTGACTTGAAAAATTGCAGAACACCAGTAAATGTGACCCTACCTTTACACTTTAGCTAAAGTATATTTTTGGAGCAACTATATACTTTTTTTACTTGGATACTTGATACAGTACAGTCCAAAAGTTTGGAACCACTAAGATTTTTAATGTTTTTAAAAGAAGTTTCGTCTGCTCACCAAGGCTACATTTATTTAATTAAAAATACAGTAAAAACAGTAATATTGTGAAATATTATTACAATTTAAAATAACTGTTTTCTATTTGAATATATTTGACAAAGTAATTTATTCCTGTGATGGCAAAGCTGAATTTTCAGCATCATTAATCCAGTCTTCAGTGTCACATGATCCTTCAGAAATCATTCTAATATGCTGGTCTGCTGCTCAAGAAACATTTAATGTGTACAATTGTACAAAATATTTGTGTACAATATTTTTTTTCAGGATTATTTGAATAGAAAGTTCAAAAGAACAGTGTTTATCTGAAATCTAATCTTTTGTAACATTATAAATGTCTTTACTGCCACTTTTGATTGATTTAATGCATCCTTGCTGAATAAAAGTATTAATTTCTTTAATTTCTTTTAAAAAAAAATAAAAATGAAAATTCTTACTGACCCCAAACTTTTGAACGGTATAATGGTACAGAAGCTTTGTAAAGCAGCAAATCAGCATATTAGAATGATTTCTGAAGGATCATGTGACACTGAAGACTGGAGTAACGATGCTGAAAATTCAGCTTTGCATCACAGGAATAAATTACTTTGTCAAATATATTTAAATAGTACACAGTTATTTTAAATTGTAATAATATTTCACAATATTACAGTTTTTTACTGTATTTTTATTAAAGAAATGTAGCCTTGGTGAGCAGACGAAACTTCTTTTAAAAACATTAAAAATCTTAGTGGTTCCAAACTTTTGGACTGTACTGTATATCTGTACTGATGTTATGAATATGTCATCATCTCTAGTTCACTTGTTAGTCTTGCTAGACACATTCTTGTTTCATACCAATTAGCTGTTAATTAATTTGTATATTTGACAAGATATGGTTTTACAAGCACCTTGAGAATTGATGTTAGCTTGTTCATTTTTGCATCATTTTTCCACTCCTTTCCTCTTTGTCTACATTTGTCTTCATGTAAAAAGTCCATCTTTAAAGATGTTTAATTACCTTGTTTTAACATGAAGGATTTTCCCCGGCATATTTAATTACAGGCACAAGGCTGTGTTGATTCAGTGTGTGTGTGTCCATCCATGTGTTTGTGTGTGACCTCTGCGGGGTCTTGTCTTTGCCAGTTAGAACACGCAGGCCAAATTTTTATCTCACAATGGCAGCCGACTCGCACAACATGAGCCAAAGTCTCCTTCAAGAGAATTAACCAAATCATTAGAGATAAAGAAAGAAAGAGCGGGGGGAGGGAGAGAGAAAGACTCATTATTGTCTGAGTAGTTTACTGAAAGGTCGCTTCTTCCTTCTTTACTGTCCACTAAAGATGTTTGGGTCCTTTTCTCTGTTGGTAAGTGTATGTTTATGGGCCTGAGTGATACAATTGTTCTAATTTCCAATGTAGACATACTAGATCTGCTATAAAACATACTGGGCTGCTTTGTTGTGTGCTTTCTTCTAAAGTCCCCCAACATACTTCAGGCGAAATCGAAGAACAAACTGATTTGATGTCATTTCAAACAAAATAAGGCCAAAACAAAGTTCGTTTAGAGTTCATTTCAGGAGTTTGTAACAGCTTGCCAAAGCGAACTTTCTGAAAAAGTTTGCTCCAGCTGGTAAACACCTTCAAACTACCATTGATCGATGGTGATTATGCAATAGGTAGGTGTGGCTACAAAGCTCCGCCTTCTTTGACAAGAAAATCTTCTCTGGTTAATTTCTTCTGTTCAGTCTGTTGATGTCAGACACAAGTAAAAACATGAACACACAGAACTGCTTTATAGTAGAAACTGAATTTGTTATTCTAATTAAAAGCGACACAAACTGGTTTTCATGTTTAATACTGTAAAGATGCTTGCTTTAAAGCGATATCTTGTATGAAATACTATATAAATAAAGGTGACCTGACTTAACTGTAGTCATGAAGTGCAGAGCTTGCACATACATATCCACATCACTGCGATCAGATGCTTTCTTAACTGCTGTTTTCTCATCACTGTCATTTTTGTTGTGTTCATTTTGTTATTGAGAGGAAAGCGTGCAGCACTTATTTACATCTAAACTTCGCCCTCAGCAGTGTGGAGAACGAAAAGAACAAAAAGAACTTTGCCATGAGTACATCGGGCAATTCATATAATGTTACTTATATGTTAGTTTTGTGTGACTGTACTTTTATATAATCCATTTGTAAACAACTTCGGTAACACTTTATTTTAGGGTCTTTTAATAGTTGCTTATTAGCATGCATATTACTAGAATATTGTCTATTTATTAGTACTTATTAAGCACATATTAATGCCTTATTTTGCATGACTTTATTCTACATTCTTAATCCTACCCAATACCTAAACTTAACAACTACCTTACTAGCTATTATTAAAGCAGTAAATTAGGAGTTTAGAGGGAAAAGTCATAGTTAATAGTTACCAAATAGTTACCAAAACTTCTTTTGTGATTGACAAATCTCTGTTTACTGGTGAACATATATTTTTTTCATGCGTAATACACTTTTTTATTGCCAAAGTGCAAGATATCTCTTTTCTTCTTATTATCTTTTCCCTTTAAAACTTGTTAGTACTCTACCGCACTGAAGTGCAGATATATAAGAGTGTGTTGTGTTCAAGATCTTCTTCATAGGAGTGTTGTTTAAGAATATGGACTTCATATGGATTTCAAAGAAATCATTGCTGCTATCATTGTGCGTTTGAGTGTGCCATTTAAATCCATTGCTTCAGGGCAACTCATGCAGTTAGAAAGAAAAAGTGTCTGTTAAATAACAAGTAACTACAAAAAAGGAGATATACTGCAGTTCTATGTGGGAGAGAAAGTTAAAATTCTTGCTTTTGGAAGGGTTTTAAAATGGACTTTTGCGGGTTTTAGACAATGCCTTTAACTTTGATGCCATCTGTATGTTTGTGTGAAACTAGAAGTTAACAAAATTAACTTTGAACCTTTATCTGGATTTACCTCACATTGAGTGTCAAGTCTGAAGTAATTTATCCCCCATATTAAAACTTCATTGGGTCTCAGCCCTGAAGGTCTTCGATGTGTAAGAGTGTTTATAGTACTATTTGTATCACATTGTTTATTTGTATTTATTCTTCCTCCCATTACGATGTGGTTTTACACCTGAAAGCTTTTATTTGAATGTGTATAACTTGACTGGTCCCTGAGTCAAGCTGCCTATGAGTCACTCCTGCAGCTAGACAGTAAACTGGAGTAATTCATGTTTGTCAGTGTGCTTCATAGCAGCAGCATCCTGAGGCTCTGTAATCCACGTTCAACAATCTACATGAGGGCATTGTTCAAAAGTCTGGGGTCAGTTTTTTTGAAAGAAGTCTCTTACATCGTGTTATACTCACCAAGGCTACATTTATTTGTTCAATGATTGACTGAGAAAATGAGCAAAAAAATATGAGTATGTGAATGAGTGAGTAAATGAATCAATGAACAAAGGAATAAACAATGAGTGAATGATTAAATGAATCCACAAATGAGCATGACTCTTAAATCCCCTGCTGTTGTTTATAACTTTAAAAACTCTTAACTGTTGTTTACTCACTTGGCATGACTCTGATTCGCAGACCTCATGACCCAATTACCCGAGTTTAACCACACAACATTAAACAGCTCGGAGATGCTGAGGTATCTTCAGATCTCAGATCACACTCTAACCTTCACGGATATACATACAGCTCTAATGAGTTTGACTGGAGGACTGTTTGAACACGTCGAGTTTCGGAAGGTACATCTGTGGTATCACTCAGTGATATTGAGAGCCCTCAGAGAGTCACCTCTTTAATTCGGTCCGCTGTGGCTGGATGAGTTTGACACTTTTAATTAATTAATGCCCTTACACGTAACTTAACATGCAAGTTAAGAGGTCAGATATACAAGCTCTGCTCAAACTGCATAAGATTCAAATGTGCAAACTGGTTCACTCAATACTATTAAAGTTCCTTTGTGTACATTTTTAAAAAAAATATTTATATGATATAAGTTGATATACATGCATATATTTGTGCATTAGTGACCTGTGGTAAAATCACAACTTATTAGGCATGAAACTCTGAACCCTTGGAACCCACATGCAAACTTAAACCATATTTTGGGACAAAGACGAAGACTATTAAACATGACCAGACATGCTGTGACTAAAATAACTGGCCATTAGATACTGCTAAAAAGACAACTAACCTGATCACACACTCAGACACATGGGACTTGAGATCATGTCCGTGCCAATCCAGAACATTGGAGTGTATAGTTGTGATTTTGGACCTGCTTACTTTTAGATCCTTAATTATGGATTGGGGCGTTTCCTCCGAGGAGGCAAGGGAGGCAGTGCCTCCTCAAAAATAGGATGGGAAAATAATGCATATTACAAAAATAAAGCAATGCAAATATTCCAAAAATGTGACAAAAATGTTTTTCTAAAGTAACACACGTTCGCAAAGCAGTCTGAACGAACAAAATGAAGGCGTTAATGGGAAGACTAATTAAGTAAACAACTCACCCACTTAGATATCACATCAAAATCAATCTTGCAATGGCCTGAAAACACGATGACTGTTTTTTTCTTTTTTTCTTTTTTTTTTGTGAGCAATTAGCTTGCTGAAATTAAAGGTACATCTCTGTGTCTGTAACCAGTGTTTACCGGCGAACAGGCGAATCTCAAGATAACACCGAATGTTATGCAACAGTCAGGATCATTAATATTTACGCCCCCATATATGCCAGCCCATGATCAAGGCATTAGACAAGCCAGTATTAACGTCTGGATCTGTGCACAGCTGAATCATCAGACTAGGTAAGCAAGAAAGGACCACAGCGAAAAATGGCAGATGGAGCAATAATAGCTGACATGATCCATGATAACATGATATTTTTAGTGATATTTGTATATTGTCTTTCTAAATGTTTCGTTAGCATGTTGCTAATGTACTGTTAAATGTGGTTAAAGTTACCATCGTTTCTTACTGTATTCACAGAGACAAGAGCCGTTGCTATTTTCATTATTAACACTTGCAGTCTGTATAATTCATAAACACAACTTCATTCTTTAAATCTCTCCAACAGTGTATAATGTTAGCTTTAGCCACGGAGCATAGCCTCAAACTCATTCAGAATCAAATGTAAACATCCAACTAAATACTATACTGTACTAAATACTATATCCGATGTATGCGTGCAGCATGCATGACGAACACTTTGTAAAAAAGTTTTGAGGGTTATATTAGCTGTGTGAACTTTGTTTATGCAATGTATTATAGAGAGCTTGGGGCGGGGAGCGCGAGTATTTAAAGGGCTGAATCTGCGCATATTTAATGATGCCCCAAAATAGGCAGTTAAAAAATGAATTAAAAAAAAATCTATGGGGTATTTTGAGCTGAAACTTCACAGACACATTCAGGGGACACCTTAAACTTATATTACATCTTGTGAAAAACACCTTTAATTACAATGTAAATTGTAAATGTACAAATAAAAAATATAATTCTTTTTTTCTTTTTTCTTTCTTTTTTATTGATATAAAGTAATTTTTATTCAACCAGGAAAATGTGACGTTAAGTGTAACTGGGACATTCATTTACATTTGATTTATTAAAAAAAAATAATAATAATGAGGACTTTGCTTTAGAAGAAAATAGCATCATTATCCAGCTTAAGTAAGTTCAGTATTGATTAATTTCGTTGTCAAAATCATTAGTTATTAATTTAGTTCATTTATCTATACAGCAGCTCTGGAGAAAACAGTTATGTCATCATCCAGCTCAGTTCAGTTTGCATATAATAGTGTCAATGCAGGCAGGTCAAAAACATTGTTGAATATCAAGTGTCCCCTACTAAGCAAGCCAGAGGCGACAGCGACAAGGAACCCAAACTCCATCAGGTGACAAAAATGGAGAGAAAAAAACCTCAGAGAAACCAGGCTCAATCAGGGGAGCCAGTAATTATTCTGTGCTCACTGAAAGCAAACATGTTGCACAAAATGACTAAATTGCAGCCTGTCAGAACTTGTAAGATGTTTAATATGTGGAGTGGGATTTTGGACCAATGAAATTTCACTGTGGACGGGGCTTTTATGAACAAGGTTTTACAAACAGTGTGAATGAGGCTAATTGTGCAAAATGATTTGACACTTCAAAAACTGTAAACAGATATATTTTTAAACATTTGAAAATCATTTGAAACAGCAGTCCATCAGAACGTTTTCATACATGGTAATATTGATCAGAAATTTTGACTAACAGGATTTCACTGTGGCTACTAAGCTCAACAAGATGAAAAAAAAGAAAAGAAAAGCAAACCAAAGACAAAATGTCTCCTTTTGTGGTGTAGTTGACATTTACAGCTGTTTAGGACACATGCAAACGTCCACTAGTGTGTGTCCAAAATTAGGTCTCATTCGTGAAACACACGGATAATGAATTTCAGTGTGAATCATTTTGTAAAACTGTTCTAATGGTTTTAAGTATAGTTTAAGTGATACACACATAAAGTTGTTCAGATTTTTTGGTTCTACGAAAAATGTAATGCTTTCGCAAGCTATTTGAATGAGGCCCATTGTACAAAATGGTTGCAAAATCCAAAACTAAACTAGAAAGACATCCTTTTTTATACTAGACTCATGAAACAACCGAAAGGACCGAAAGTTCTAGGTGAAGATGTTTCAAGTTTTTCTGATCGAGCAATTTGCCATTCACTGACAGTGTTCAAAGGTGATCTGTGAAGTTCTTTTGGGTCGCACTTCTTAATTAACCGGCGTTCCTCCTGCTTTCTTGGCATGATCAAAAGATCTCTGCCGGCAGAACAGGAAGATACATTCGATTAAAATGAGCCCTGAAAGTATATTAATAGCTAAGTCTGTTAGCACTCTCAAGGGAAATGCTGAGATCCAGCTCTTATCAATTCATCCAGACACCAGGAAGACTGCAAAAATAAGTCTCTGGCTTTTAGACTTATTTTCCTTACCCTTGCCTGCTACAGACTGGAAGAATAAACTGGATTGACTCGAAGTGTGTGAATTACCTGACAAAAGCAAGAGGCAGCTGTGCTATTTTGTCTGGTGAGGGTAAGTGGAAAAATTGCAGGAAATTACACCTAGGGAGTGGACATCCCTCTCTTTCTATTGGCCTCTTTTTACCTCGCTTTCTTGTTCATTAAGGTGATTGACACTGGAACTGGAGAGGGTCAATAGGTTCTGGTGTGCAAAGGAGAAAGGATAGAGATCCCTTTGTAATTTCTGTTTTGGCCTGTTTCCTCTCTCTTTATCTCTGTCTTACATGCTTCTTTCACAGCACAATCGCAGCATCATTCTCTTTCTCAATACCTCAGTCAATTGAACAGAAGACTGTACATCATGACCGCTGAAAAATGCAACATGCTTTTGCTGTGTGATTTTAAAGAATGTTCCAGACAAAGTTGTGAGGAATGTATCTCTGTAATCCCACCAGCTGTGTATTTTTCCCCATGTCCCTAATGGTGTAGCCTAGTGGTTCAAGAACTGGGTTGGTAACTGAATGCTTGCCATTTTTATTTCGGTAAGATTTTTTTTCTATGTTTTTGAAAGAAGTCTCTTCTGCTCACCAAGGCTGCATCTATTTGATGAAAAATACAGTAAAAATAGTAATAATGTGAAACATTATTACATATAAAAATAACTGCTTCCTTTCTAAATATAGTTTAAAATGTAATTTATTCCTGTGATGGCAAAGCTGAATTTTCAGCAGCCAGTCTTTAGTGCACATGATCCTTAAGATGATCACATGATACATTTCTTTTTATTATCAATGTTGAAAATAGTTGTGCTGCTTAATATTTTTGTGGAAATTGTGGTAGTTTTTTTCAGGATTGTTTGATGAATAGAAAGTTCAAAACAGCATTTTTTAAGAAATATAATTTTTTTGTAACATAACTTTAATTTTATGCTGAATAATAGAATGTATTACCTTTTTTTTTTTTTTTTTTAAATGACCATATAAACGTCTGACCCCAGACTTTTAAAATTTGGAGTTGGCCCATTAACAAAGAAAAAAAAAAAAAAAAATCGGCTCCATAAAGGAATATTTCACCCCAAAGTTTTAAAGGTGCCATCAAATGTTTTTTTTACAAGATGTAATATAAGTCTAAGGTGTCCCCTGAATGTGTCTGTGAAGTTTCAGCTCAAAATACCCCATACATTTTTTTTAATACATTTTTTTAACTGCCCATTTTGGGGCATAATTAGAAATGCACCGATTCATGCTGAGGCCCCTTTAAATGCTCGCGCTCTCTGCCCCGGAGCTCGTGCTTGCCTTAAACAGTGAATAAACAAAGTTTACACAGCTAATATAACCCTCTAAATGGATCTTTACAAAGTGTTCGTCATGCATACTGCATGCATGCGTCGGATTATGTGAGTATTTATTTGGATGTTTATATTTGATTCTGAATGAGTTTGAGGTTTTGCTCCATGGCTAAAGCTAACATTACACACTGTTGGAGAGATTTAAAGAATGAAGTAGTGTTTGTGCATTATACAGACTGCAAGTGTTTTAAAATGAAAATAGCGACGGCTCTTGTCTCCGTGAATACAGTAAGAAACGATGGTAACTTTAACCACATTTAACAGTACATTAGCAACATGCTAACGAAACGTTTAGCATGACAATTTACAAACATCACTAAAAATATCATGATATCATGGATCATGTCAGTTATTATTGCTCCATCTGCCATTTTTCACTATTGTCCTTGCTTGCTTACCTAGTCTGATGATTCAGCTGCGCACAGATCCAGATGTTAATACTGGCTGCCCTTGTCTAATGCTTGAACATGAGCTGGCATATGCAAATATTGGGGGCGTACATATTAATGATCCCGACTGTTACGTAACAGTCTGTGTTATGTTGAGATTCGCCTGTTCTTCGGAGGTCTTTTAAACAAATGAGATTTATATAAGAAGGAGGAAACAATGGAGTTTGAGACTCACTGTATGTCATTTCCATGTACTGAACTCTTGTTATTCAACTATGCCAATATAAATTCAATTTTTAATTCTAGGGCACCTTTAAGTGCAATAGAAATCATTACCAGAATCATTGTGTAATCATAATCAGAAATAGTAATTGCAACCTGAATCTGAACTATAAATGTTAAAGTGATAGTTCAACAGAAAAATGTTGTTCCAAACCTGTATGACTTTTGTGTCTTCTGTTGAGCACAAAAGAAGATAATTTGAAGAATGCTTTACTACTTTGAACTTTCATTGTATGGACAAAAAACACTGAGACCTTTTATCCCCTAAAAATGTCTAATATGTTTCAAAATATCTTCTTTTGAGCTTCAGAAAGAAAGTAAGCAATACAGGTCTGGAACGACATGAGGGTGAGAAAATGATGGAATTTTTCCAAAAGTTTGGGCAAACGATCCTAATTACATGGTTGTTAAATTTACGGTAAAAAACAGCTGTGGTTGCCAGAAATTTACTGTAAAAAAATACGGTAGCAACATTTTAGTTTTTATGGATTTAACTTAAATTTACTGTAAAGAAAAATGCATTTCATTAACTGAGACAACATTAATTTATCAGTGAATTGAAGTACTAATATCTGTTTTGTACCTTTTTAATACACTGACAACACCACCAATAACAAAATAATGATGAGAAAGTCACATGATAAATCAAAGTTTCCACAAGCTGAGAACATAAATACTAATATATAGAAGGTGCACACAGTGTCATTCACAAACATTGAACACCATCATGGTAACACACATGGCATTAAAAAATGCAATAAACATTCATTTAAAAAAAAAAGAGAGAGAAAAAATAAGAAGAAACATAGTTATCTCAATGAAAATACATCAAATGTGAAGTGACACATAGGAAATTCTTGGAATGTCAATGTACGGTTTTTCACTGTAAATTATACAATAACTTGTTCTTTTTCACTTCAAAAAACTGAAAATTGAACAGTATTTTACTGTAAAATGACAATAAATGTACAATAAGATCTAGTCCAGCTATTCACCGTATATAGTATGGATACTTTCTGTTAACCGATTAACAGTTTTTTTTACCGTAGCGTTTTTACAGTGTAAATCAAAAACTAAGTACAATCAGACATTGATGTTTTAACCCTTCAATTATTAACGAAGAGATAAACATGTTTACCCTCGCTGCTCCTCATTCATTTAGATATTCATGAAGTGATGTTTGAGTTCTTTGACAGAGGAAGGAATGCAAAAAGACATTGAGAGAAAACGAGAGAGACTGCTGGGGTTCATCTGTTTATTTCATGGTGTTTTATCTTTTCCTGTTCAATTACAGATTCAGAGATTAAGATTGACAGATGATCAGAATAACATGCGCCTCTAATCCAAATATTATATGTAGTCACATGCATGTGTGTGGCTTCTGCTCATGCATGAACATGGGGTTGTGTTTGAATTATCTCTCTCTCTCTCTCCCTCTCACATGTATCTGATGCTGCTGGGGTTCCTCTGTCAGTTCCTGATGATGTAAATCTTTCATGACTTGTCTCTCATTCTCACTTCCTCCCTCACGCTCATCCTGTTCTTTTCCTTTCATCCGCTGTTTCTCGTGTCCTTTCTTCTCTCTCCGCTCTCCTCTGCTCTTCATTTGCCCTGGCATATCGTCTTCCTCCCTGAAACTTCATCACTCACTTTGTGCTTCACCCTTGTTCGTGTTTGTAAAGTTTTCAGGAGAAAATGGGTGGGAGAAGGAGCGAGAGAAAGATCACAAATGAGATTTCTTTAATATCTCAGTTTTTTTTTCTCCCGTGCATTAATGAGAGCAAACTTTTGCTTAAAGCAGAGTTGAACTTTTCACACTATTTAGTTGCCTGAGACAAAATTTGCAGGTTGTAAAAGATTTATTTTGTCGTAAGGCAAAATCTGTTGTCTTGAATCACATAATTGGCTGATAAATTGCCTTTTCGATGAATCTTATCTGGCAATGTCACAGATTTTGGTTCACATTCCTCCTATGACACCCGTCTAATGAATAACCAATTGGAATGCAGAAATTGATTGCACCTGTGTGTAAACACAAACACAACGTGCACATTTTTGTATGCATTTTGTGTACTTGAATGACCTCATACATTTGACAAAAATGACTGCTGGGAATAGTGTCTCCCATAATGCAGAGTACCCGTTTCTTTTGCGGTTTTTAATCTTTTTTTGTGACTAAACGGCTGCATTCTTTCTTTTTCAGAACCATTTTTGTAAACAATATTCATTGTTTGTTGTTGTAAAGGAATACTTTGCCCCCAAAAATGAAAATTCTGTCATCATATTTTCACCTTTGTGTCATTTCAAACCCATATGATTTCCTCAGACCAGTGTTATTTTAAAGTTGAGATACTTTTATAGTTTTTATTTTGAATTGGTTTTATTTTCTGTTTTCATTTTAAATGTTAAGTTGTAGCAATTTTGTTTGTTTTTGTAATTTTTTTTGTCATTTTAAGTACAATTTCTTTTTCATTAAAGTCTATGTAGGTTTTATTAATTTTTGTTTCAGTTTTAGTTATTTTCGTGCATCAGTTTAAACTAAAAGAACATGAGAAATGTTGCCTTGACAACTAGTCTAAATAAAATATTAAAATAAAAGTTTATTATTTTATTTCAGTTAAACTTTATTTTAAGTAATGAAAATGTTTGTTTTTTATGGTTTTAGTTTTAGGGTACGTTTACATGACAATGATGTGCTAAAAAAGCAAAAATGTTTCCTTTGCTTTTTTCATGTACAGACAACATTGTTGTCAAAACAATCCCTGTTCACACTGATCCACGAAAACGACTAAAAAGGCTGTATTATAGAGCTGGGACAATACAGCGATGCAACGATTCTGCGTGATACAATGATTCTAAATGGATTCTGATCTTAGTTTTAACAGCAGATCTAGGCTAGTTTTTAACCGCACACTCAAATGCTCATGAAGAAGAGTGCTGGACAGCGTTTGGCTGAGTCATGTAAGTGGTTAAGTATACTTGCACCTTGGCTCAGAATGATTTTATGACTCAATATTAATGTAAACACAGCCCTCTGCGAACACCCTTGTAATTCGCTTCAACCTTTTCAAACTTTATGAATGATAATTTTAGTTTTAAATGGTGTGTAAAGGAATTGTAAGCAGGCAGAGTACAGGTGTTCCCAAAGCACATAGTGCCATCTGCTGTTAAAGGATTAGTTGACTTTCAAATGAAAATTACCCCAAGCTTTACTCACCCTCAAGCCATCCTAGGTGTATATGACTTTCTTCTTTCTGATGAACAAAACTGGAGTTATATTAATAAATATCCTGACGCATCCAAGCTTTATAATGGCAGTGAGCGGGTATGAGCTGAAGGAAGTGCCTACCATCCACATCCATCCATCATAAACGTGTACTCCACATGGCTCCGGGGGGTTAATAAAGGCCTTCTGACGCGAATGAATGTGTTTGTGTAAAAAATAATATTCATATTTAACTAGGGGTGTAACAATATATCGCAGTACGATATTTCATGATGCAAAAATGTTACGATATGTATCGCAGAGGGATGGCGATACTTTTACGATATGAAGGCTGTTTAATCTTATTGGTTGAATTGCCAACGTGGCCTACTCTACAACATGGAGGTGGCAGTGAGAGAAGCCGGGTTGTCACCGCATATTAATGGTGTGTCTCAATCAGCTCTTTAGTTCAGTAAGTGTAATCTTGCAAGCAGGTTTAAACGTTACTCGCATCAGTCTCTTGCTTGGTCGCGTGAGAAAAGTCGTGGCTTTCTTTCACCGCAGTGCCACAGCAACAGCTGAGCTCACGGAAAAGCAAAAGATGTTTGCGATGCTTTACTTTAAGAAGTTTTGTGGGGCCATTCACATATTGCGTCTTTTCCGCGTGCAAGTCAGTTATTTCAAATGTAGCTATGCAGCAGGCGCATTCATAATGGGAGCAACGTGGTCGCGACGCGCGTGCAGTACGTTTTCAAGGCGCATCGAGATGAAAAATTCTCAATTTTTCAGAATTACGCAAGAGTACCGCAGATCATGTGACATGAATCAAATGATCAGCTTCGGCCTTTCCGTAACAAGACATCGAAATCTCAGCCGAACAGCTGATCATAGCTGTACAGTGTGTTTTTTATAAATATATCTAGTAACTAGTAAAAGTAATGCAAGGGCTAGAAATCAATTTATCCTTTGCTGAAACTTTATACTCCTCTTGGAGAGCGCAGTTCATGGTTGCATAGCAACGACCAATGCCACGGGAGCGCAAGCGCTTTGGAAAGAAGGAGAAGCGGTGCGGCCGCGCCTTCCACGCGTTTTTAGACGCGATATGTGAACGGTCCCTTAGGATTCTTAATTCTAAGTTTATGTTAAATTTAACTTTTTTTTTTTTCAGTGACAGACAGACCTATTAAGCTGTTAATCTGAATACAGAAGGTTTTTATTAAACCTCGAAATGTGATCTTGTATGTACAACAAGGGAAATTATTGAAATTTGTTAAAGTTTTTTAAATAAATCTTATTTGAATTTCAGTTTAATTTTGTTCAAAATATCATGATACATTTTGTATCGTGAACTCCGTATCGAGATACATACCGTATCGTGACCTGAGTGTATCGTTACACCCCTATATTTAGTAAGTTATGAAGTAAAATATCTAGTTTCCGCCAGACTGCCTTCCCTATTCAAATTATGAAAAAAACGGAACTGAAGCGAGGCCAGCTTTATGTTTGAATCAGTTATGTTCGAAGCTTTTTTTTTTAATAGGGAAGGTGTAAGACATAGTGTAAGCATTTTGAACTGCAACACTTTCTTCGTAAGTAGAATACGGAAGGCGGTCTGGTGGGAGCTAGATATTTTACTTCATAACTTGTTAAATATGTTTTTTGTTTGTTTTTGTTTTTTACACAAACACATCACTTCGCTTCAGAAGGCCTTTATTAACCCCCCCGGAGCCGTGTGGAGTATGTTTATGGAATCAATTCGAGAGAGAATCACGATACATCGAAAAAGATCAGAATCACAGAAACACTATGTGCCTATAGACTGTACACGTAATTGTTACGGATGCTGGTGTAGAGATGAGGCTGATACGGATTTCCACAATACATACAATACTTTAATGAACACAAAGGCAGAGTACATCCAACATACGCTAACATAAACAGAGAACGGACAAGGAGTGCAGGGAGTGAGTGCATTATAAAGGGAGTGCAGATGATAGAGTCCAGGTGCAGGTGATCTGTGATGATGAGGAGCTGACGAGGGAAGTGAGTGCAGGTGACGAAACTGGAGGATCATGGGAAATGGAGTCCAGGGGAACAAGGGATCTGTAACAGTACTCCCTCCTCCCGGTAGGCGGTAGTTTTTAAAAGTCTGAGGAAGGGCATGGCGGCTGAGGCTGAAGCGGCTGGGGCTGAAGCGGCTGGCTCGGCGGCGGCGGCTGGAGCGGCGGGCTCGTAGGCGGCGGAGACTGGAGAACTTGGCTCGGCGGAGACTGGAGAACTTGGCTCGGCGGAGACTGGAGAACTTGGCTCGGCGGAGACTGGAGAACTTGGCTCGGCGGAGACTGGAGAACTTGGCTCGGCGGAGACTGGAGAACTTGGCTCGGCGGAGACTGGAGAACTTGGCTCGGCGGAGACTGGAGAACTTGGCTCGGCGGAGACTGGAGAACTTGGCTCGGCGGAGACTGGAGAACTTGGCTCGGCGGAGACTGGAGAACTTGGCTCGGCGGAGACTGGAGAACTTGGCTCGGCGGAGACTGGAGAACTTGGCTCGGCGGAGACTGGAGAACTTGGCTCGGCGGAGACTGGAGAACTTGGCTCGGCGGAGACTGGAGAACTTGGCTCGGCGGAGACTGGAGAACTTGGCTCGGCGGAGACTGGAGAACTTGGCTCGGCGGAGACTGGAGAACTTGGCTCGGCGGAGACTGGAGAACTTGGCTCGGCGGAGACTGGAGAACTTGGCTCGGCGGAGACTGGAGAACTTGGCTCGGCGGAGACTGGAGAACTTGGCTCGGCGGAGACTGGAGAACTTGGCTCGGCGGAGACTGGAGAACTTGGCTCGGCGGAGACTGGAGAACTTGGCTCGGCGGAGACTGGAGAACTTGGCTCGGCGGAGACTGGAGAACTTGGCTCGGCGGAGACTGGAGAACTTGGCTCGGCGGAGACTGGAGAACTTGGCTCGGCGGAGACTGGAGAACTTGATTTCATCCATTTCATCCCCTCAAATACAATTAAAATCCCCACAGGCACTGGAGCTGGCTCTGTGGGGACTGGAGCAGGCTCTGGAGATACTGGAGCGGGCTCTGGAGATACTGGAGCGGGCTCTGGAGATACTGGAGCGGGCTCTGGAGATACTGGAGCGGGCTCTGGAGATACTGGAGCGGGCTCTGGAGATATTGGAGCGGGCTCTGGAGACACTGGAGTGGGCTCTGGAGATACTGGGGCCGCTTTCTTCCTCCTCCTCCGCTTACTGGGCTCAGTAGAGGAATAAGGGTCCAGCGTGGGGCAGGCAGGGAGTTCGCTGGAAAGGTGTGCGGAGGAAGCCGGAGGTTGACTGACTGGCCCGGCCAACCGTGTTTCTGGATGGACTGGACGACAACACTGATCCTGAACCTCTTCCACAAAGAATTTGGAGCCATTCAACCACAAAATTAAATTGATAGTTTCGCTTAAGGAGAAGCAAAAAACAGGTTCATCAAAACGGATAGTGTCGTCATCCAATCCATCCAAAAACAGGGAGATCAACTGAGCGTCGGGCCAGTTAGTCAAGTAAGCAAGCTCAACGAACTCCTCCACATACCTCTCCAGCGAACGTCCTACCTGCAGGAGCCTGATAAGGCGTTCGCTGGCTGTTAGGGTGAGAGGCGATGGAGGAGCTGGATCCAGGGAGCTGGGGAAAGTCTCCATTTTTTTTTTTTTTTTTTTCTGTGGAAATCCAGTTGGTATTGGTCCGTTCTTCTGTTACGGATGCTGGTGTAGAGATGAGGCTGATACGGATTTCCACAATACATACAATACTTTAATGAACACAAAGGCAGAGTACATCCAACATACGCTAACATAAACAGAGAACGGACAAGGAGTGCAGGGAGTGAGTGCATTATAAAGGGAGTGCAGATGATAGAGTCCAGGTGCAGGTGATCTGTGATGGTGAGGAGCTGACGAGGGAAGTGAGTGAAGGTGACGAAACAGGAGGATCATGGGAAATGGAGTCCAGGGGAACAAGGGATCTGTAACAGTAATATGCATGCACATGACATTACCGTTTTCACAAATTCGTGTTTTTGTTGTTTACATGGAGACCATTTCAAATTTACCAATTTCTAATGGTGCGTTCACACCGGACGTGACTTACGCGAATAAATCACGCTATTCGCGCGTAGTTGGACGCTTGAACATTTTGAGTTTACTCACTTCATTCGCGCGTGAAAATCCCTTCAAAACAGATGCAAATTCGCGTCATGAGAGGGGCTCTCCCGCTCCTTTATGTGTCCCAGACTCTCCCACTGCTTAAACACAACTTGTCAGTGGGGAAATAATTGTAAATTACAGCGAATAAGCTCAATTGGTCGTCTTTAGTTGGCTTGTAGTCTTAATATGTATACATATATATATAGTTCAAATACTGTTGTTATGTAAATGAATGGCCAAAATGCATAAAAAGTTCTCTATTTTTAGTTGAAAACGGTGTTGTGTAAATGACCCCCTCAGTTAACTATAATAACCCTGCCTCAGACGTACTAAAAGAATCATTAAGGAACCAGAATCATTAAGTGCAATCAGATTTGGAACCAGAATCATTCAGTTGCCTTCCTAATTACCACTGTGTCCTTGAGTAAGACATTGTTGTTACTTCCAGGGACAGGATTGGAAAACACACATCATGTCAAAGCATGTGTGCTAACCACTAGGCCAGAGCGTTCTGTTAAGATATTTCTAGACAAATCTAGATTAAAAATGTATGTAATGATGTTGTGTGACAACAATGTAGCACAGTTTGTTTAGTTTGGAATGTTTATTATTTTATAAATGTACTGTGTCACTTGCTGTGTCTTGCATTTTGTAGTGCCAAGGTTTTTGTGTCACATTCTCTCAGTGTGACTGCTCCTACTACACCCGTCTAATGTATAACCAATTAAAGCACAGCATTTCCTGAAGTTGTCATGTGAGACAGAGAGCAACAGAGACGTTACCTTAACTACTTCCCCATCAGCATTGTTTTTTTCCCAGCATTTTTGATCATGTTCACAAAACCTTCATGGCCCCCAGAATATTTTGTATGTTCTGAATATATCAAATGAAAGATAAGAGCCTCTGCTTAAAAAAATAAAAAAATAAATAAAAAATCTAGCTTCATGCTTTCTTTTTTTACACTTGAATGTGGGCACATTTCATAAAAAAAATCAGATTCAGAGAGATGATCAAAAAATAGATGGAGTAGATCACGTCTATCAACACCCCCATATCTTGCACAATCTTTTACCTCTTCATGAATTTGACATATTTGGTAACGTTAGCCAGTTTTGATTTATATGCTGTTGAATTTTTGATGATCACGTTAGCTTGTGTGTAAGCAATGCTTCTATCACTTGTTTCTGCTTCTTTATTTGTTTTTGGATACAGAGATTCTGTTCTATTTCAGAAGATGTGTAATAGCGCCCCCTACCATATAAAAGTGAAAACATGGATTGCCGGAAATTTCTGTCAATGGTGGGGAAGCATTGTGTCAATAAATGACGGAAAATTCTGTCAATGGCAGGGAAAAAGTTAACTGTTAACTTTTCCTTTCATCAAAGAATCCTGAAAACTGCATAAAGGTTTCCATAGATAGAGCACAACTGTTTCCAACTTTGATAATAAGTCCCAAATCAGCATATTAGAATGATTTCTGAAGGATCATGTGACAACTGGAGTAATGATGCTGAAAATTCAGCTTTGCCATCACAGGAAAAAATTACATTTTAAAATATATTAAAATAGAAAACAGCTATTTTAAAATGTAATAATAACTCACGATAGTTTTTACTTCATTTTTGATCAAATAAATGCAACCTTGGTGAGCATAAGAGACTTCTTTTAAACATTTTAAAAAATCTTACCAACCCCAACTCGAACAAACGTTAAGGATCTTAATATGAACTCTTACTATGAATATTGTCATATTTCTCATCAAATTTCAAATGAACTAATCCACCCACACTCGTTTTATTGAAAAAAATCTATAAGAAAAAATAGAGGACAAATATTGTTGGTATCCGAGATACAGAAACTTTCAAAGAACTTCAATATATTAGCATTTAATGAAACTTTGAAACTAATTTCTCTGTGATATTGATCAAAATGCATTTCTTTGTTTATTTATGAGTGTGTTTACTCTTATGTGTCCATTCTGCACCTCATTTTGTTGGTTAAAGTGAAAGCAGGAAGCTTATAAGTGTGGCGCTTCCATTAAGAGCAGGTCAGGGGTCAGCAAATTCCCATAATTACATGTCACAGAATGATAAAATCATGGCAGGTGTGAGAGGGCCTGAGAACAGAGCTGATGTTGTTTTGGACTTAAAGTGTGAGGATATATGAGTATTTTGGTGAGAGGAATGATTTTTTTTTCTTTTTTCTGATTTCTTTTTTCTTTCTCTGCTCTCTGTGACCTGATGAGCAGTAAACAAGAGGAATCGTGGTTCCCTTGGTAAGACATTCTAATGAACTCTTAAAGCTTGTAATCTTCACCCGTCCTCTCTCTTTCATTCCTGTCTCACTGCTCTGATGACATTAGATGATCATCTGCTTGAGATTTTGAATTATGAAGTGAACATTTGTCCTCTTGGCATTTCCCAGTCTGATTGCCCACAAGATGAGAAACGGCTATGTTCGGAATCATTTTGAGCATGGTTGGTTTGAGAACTTCAACTTAAATTACATTAAATTGGCTTTAAAAAATGAGTTAAATCTTGTATAACTTCCAAAAATAAGTTGAAAATTGCTTAACTTATTTTGCAAGCAATGTAAAAACATATGTTGTCATAACTTATTGCTAATATAATCTTTTACAGTGAACTAATGCATAAAATCAATAATGCGAATAATAGACAACAACATTTGATTGTCGATTTATCGCATCTGCATGCTATGCATGAAAAACATCCGCCAGTCACATGATTTTACAGTACTGAATAACACATTTATATGTGCAAAAATTTTGCATCTACAATGCAACAGCTGACTTCACTGAATGAGTGCTGATGCACATTTTGCTGATGCACAATTTTCTTGTTAGACATTAAATGTAGGTTTAGGATTCTACATGTAACTCAAGTAATTGTATTTTTATGAGAGGAGTAACTGTAAAGGGACTATTGTAGATAATTACTATATTCAGATGAGTGAAAACATTCCATTTGTTTTCATATAGCCTTCAAATTGCACACTGTTTGAAGGACATTGAAAGATGTGGAATAACATTTTTGTAAATAATGGATTAAATGTAAATATTTAATTAATCTAATAATAATATAGAACAATTAGGATAATATTTGTTTTTTAGTCCAATTAATTGATTCATTGAATAAATAATTGATAAATTAATTGATTATCAAATTAATTGTTAGTTGCAGCTCTAAAATTAATAAATAATATATGAAATCAAGTAATTGTCACAAAATCAATATTTAAAATATATTCATCAATTCAGTCTGATAGATATAGTTGTCAGCAACATGTCATAGCTTTTGACTTTACATTTCTTTAGTGACAAATGATTCAGAAGTAATATCACCAATTATTTTATTTTATTTTTGTATTATTTATTTATATTTTATTTTACAAACAAGAGTTGATATTAAATTATCATAAATTAAACATCAAGCATTTTTATTTTATTTATTTTTTTCAACCAAGAGTTAAGATTCAATTATTGTAAATTACACATTAAGCATTTTTGAAATGGTAGAATTTTTTTTTTTAATTATTTCATTTTATTTTATTTTATTTTATTTTACAACCAAGAGTTGATTAAATTGTCATAAATTAAACATCAAAAAAAAAATTTATTTATTTATTTATTTTTTTTACCAATAGTTAAGATTCAATTATTGTAAATTACACATTAAGCAT
The DNA here is from genome assembly GCF_024489055.1 of Chanodichthys erythropterus. Classification (NCBI taxonomy): domain Eukaryota; kingdom Metazoa; phylum Chordata; class Actinopteri; order Cypriniformes; family Xenocyprididae; genus Chanodichthys; species Chanodichthys erythropterus. The sequence goes on along the minus strand of NC_090232.1, from coordinate 11,355,377 downwards.
TTTTGAAATGGTAGAATTTTTATTTTATTTTTTATTAAATTTTTTTATTTTAATTATTTCATTTTATTTTATTTTACAACCAAGAGTTAAGATTAAATTATCATAAATTAAACATCAAGCATTTTTATTTTATCTTATTTATTTTACAACCAAGAGTTAAGATTAAATTATCATAAGTTAAACATTAAGCATTTTTCAAAATTAAAATAACATACTAATTAATGGCTACATAGCATAGTACTGTCAGAAATATTGTTGCCATTTTATAATATAAAGTGTTTTTTCACATGCTGTTTTTTTTTTTTTTTTTAATAGCAGCAGTATTCAGTATATATGCAGTGCAGTATGCATGTATTTAACTCCGAACATAGCAATACTGTAGTTTATATTTTACGCATAGTGGATCTTATATTTTTATTTTCTTGGTATTTTGCATTCTGTGAATTATGCATACATATTACTACTACAAAATAACATGTATAAATAATTATTGCCTGATCATTTGAAATGGTTCTGCGGGACTTAAAAATAAGCATGCCAAATAAGAAATCCTGAATCTTAACCCCCACACACACAGCATGACATATAGATTCACACTGGTTAATATGTGCATCGGCCAATCAGAGTTGAGAGTCCTGAGAAAAAATCATTTACTGGCTTTCTCTCTTCTGTCTGCTCTCACCCATGCTGTCTCCCTCTGTGTGTGTAATCTCTCATGTACTGTGTGTTTAGATGGATTTGTTAGAGGCTTAAGATAATAGATTCTCCTCAGAGACAAATTTAATATCTCCACATGTCGTAATCTCACTCACTACTCATGTAGACACTGGATTAAGATTATTACATCCGATCTCTCTGAATGACCCCGACCCTCGTGTGTGGACTCTTGCGAGTCCCTTTAGCTGTGTTCTACATTGTTTTACAACCATCTCGATATGCTCAAGGCGACTAATCTCTGCGCCTGATGAAAACCAACCCATGGAAGACAACACCGTGTCAACACCATGTCAAACACCATTCTGACTTGAGTACATGAGGCCGTATAAGCGGCTGACAGCAACGTTACCTCACCTTAGTGCAAATCTTCCTTTTCATTTGCGGCGTTCTTCAGGCTACTGTACTTCTGAGCTCACTCTGAAAAATAACACACAGCTATAATCAGCACTTCCCGAAGCACAATATGAGAATAGATAGTCTCACAGAATTATTCTGTCAGCAGTGCTGAGAGATGTGAGCTAGAGTGTGATTCTTTATTTCTGTTGGATCGTATTTATGTTAATTGTTTGCCATCCCAGCATGATACTGCAATACACAGTGTGATTTAGACAAGTGCGGTTGTTTGTTGGTTCTGGAACAATTTTCCTATCAGTCGATCATCGGTATAACTCAACCCCTTAAAGGGTTAGTTCACCCAAAAATTTATTTTTCACCCTCATGTCGTTCCACACCTGTAAGACCTTTGTTCATCTTTAGAACACAAATTAAGATATTTTTTGATAAAATCTGATGGCTCAGTGAGGCCTGCATTGACAGCAAGACAATTAACACTTTCAATGCCCAGAAAGCTACTAAAGACGGATTTAAAACAGTTCATGTGACTACAGTGGTTCAACCTTTAATGTTATGAATCGACGAGAATACTTTTTGTGCACCAAAAAAGCTAAATAATGACTTTATTCACCAATAGCTGATTTCAAAACACTGCTTCATGATGCTTCTAAGCTTTACGAATATTTGTGATTTTTGTTTGTTTCGAATCAGTGGTTCGGAGCGTGTATCAAACTGTCAAAGTCATGTGAACCATTGAAATTTCGAAACACTTATGATGTAACGAAGCCTTGTTTACTGAAATCATGTGACTAATCGACTATAGCATGAACAGTGTTTTGAAATCGGCTATTGTTAAAGTTATTATTTTGTTTTTTTGGTGCACAAAAAGCATTCTTGTCGCATCATAACTTTAAGGTTGAACCGCTGTAGTTACATGAACTGTTTTAAATGTAACTTTAGTAGCTTTCTGGGTATCTGAATGTGTTAATTGTCTTGCTGTCAATGCAGGCAATGTAAAAAAAAAAAAATCTTAATTTGTGTTCTGATGATGAACGAAGGTCTTACAGGTGTGGAACGACATGAGGGTGAATAATTAATGACAGAATTTTCATTTTTGGGTGAACTAACCCTTTAAATCAGAGGTCACTTATTGGTTAAATACAACCCCCCCCCCCCCCCCCTTTATTATTAATGCATATTAACTTATATGAATTCATTAACATATATTTATTAAATAAATAAATAATATTTTAATAAATCAATAAATTGTATTTATTTATTAAATTAATGCAACTTATTAAATTATATTAACTTATATTAATAATTTCATTCATTAAAATTTTTATTTATTTATTTAACCATGTTAATATAAATACATTATATTTTAATAAATAATATTTTTGATAAATAAATAAATTATATTAACATATTAAATAATGCAAGTTATTTAATTATATTAACTTATATTAATGAATTAATTTTATTTATTTATTTATTTGACCACATTTATATAAATACACAATATTTTAATAAATAAACAATATTTTAATAAATAATTAAAATATATAATTTTTTAAATTAATGCAAGTTATTAAATTATATTAACTTATATTAATGAATTCATTCATTAACATTTTGTATTTATTTATTTTTTATTTGACCATGTTTATAAAAATACATAATATTTTAATTAACATTAAATTGTGTTTAACAAAAAATAATAATTTAAATAAATTGGTTAATGCTTTATTAGTAGTAATTATTTATTTATTTATTTATTATGTATTTATTTGTTTGGCCACATTTATATAACTAAATAATATATTTCATCAATAAATAATATTTAAAAAAAATAAGTTAATGTTTTATTATTTATTAATGTTGTATAGTTTTTGTTATTTAATTCATTTATTTATTTATTTATAATGCTTTTGTTTATTTAAATGATTATTTATTTAACGAAATATAGCCAAAAGCCATGTGTCCAGAAAGAAAGAAAGAAAGAATATAATTGCCATTTATCAGTTATCGACTATACATGAAATTAATTTTCATCTTATCGTATTTGCCAGAATTTTAATATCAATGCATAGTGCACTGATTGCTTGAAAGAATTATTGTTGTTCCAGGTCCATCACAGGATGTGTAAATCACTCTGAGCACTAATATTCTGCATAAATCAGTAGTGCAGAACTGGAAACTATTTAACACCATATGCATCCATTGTGTACTTGTTACTGGACATAAATTTAGAATGTGCCAGTCTATGCAAATTAGGTTTCATGCCAGATCCAAACCTAAGGTGCCATAGTTTAACACCTACTGGCTATATTTTAGAGTGCACATACACAACTACGATTCTGAAATACCGCTTCGTTTTTAGACTTTTCAGAAATAGCACTCCTATATATCTTGTTCCTCTTCTTATTGACTTTTCCTGTCCAATTCCATTCGCTCGCTCCAATCTTCTGTATTTCATTTTCGCTCGCAGATTTCTGCTAGGTTTTTTGTGGTTTATTTGTCATATTTTTTGAATGATGAGATACAGTGAGATGAATGCATAAATTATATACACCCCAACTGAGATTACAAAAGTTAGAGCATCTATCACTGCTGTGTTTGGAGGATGTGAGAATGCATTACACCTTTCCAGTCACTGATCAAAGATCAGATCAAAGCTTGTGTGTGTGTGTGTTTGCATCTGTGTGCCAGTTTATCTATCATGGTAGGCTGGTTTTCATCTGAGGTGCATGTTCTCACCATTCTCGTTGAGTTTTAAAGGAATCACTTGCATAAAAGGAAAATTCTGTCATTATTTACTCATTCCATCTTTTATTTCTTCACATTTGAAGATCATGTTACAATGAATGGAGAATGGAGTTTTCAAACATTAAAAAGGTACCATAAAAGTGTCATAAAAGTATAAAGCTGTATGACTTATACACTGTATTCCAATTCTTATGAAGCCATGACGTAGCTGTAAGTGAGAAACAGCCCAAATACAAGTTCATAGGTAATCTTCTTTTCCATTTAGTCGATGTGGCTAAATCATTGAACTCAAGAACTGATTCATGCATGAATTCAGGTTCTGTGAAATGGATTCATTGAAAAGATCTTAATAGAACAATTAGCTTATGAATCAAACATTACGAGTTCTCTTATGAATGTGCCAAGAAATACACTGACTCGTATAAAATAACTCTTTTAAGGTGCTTTTAAAGGATCATAAAAGTATAAAACTGTGTGACTCAAATGCTATATTCCAAGTCTCATGAAGCCATGCGACCGAATCACTGAGTCAGTGAGTTGAACTAAAGAACTGATTCATGCATGAATTCAAATTGGTTCTGTGAACTGAATCAACTGATACATTGAAAAAATCTTAATAGAACAATTAGTTTATATATGAAACATCACCATTTCTGTCATGAATGTGCTAATCACTGTATGATTCTTTTAGAATACTCTTTTATGGTGCTTTTACAAGTATGATAAAAGAATCAAAATGTATGACTCAAACTCTATATTCCAAGTCTCATGAAGCAATGTGATAGCTCGAAACCAGACCAAAATGTAAGTTCATTAATTATCTCCTCCTCTATTTAGTCGATGTGACCAAATCACTGAGTCAATTAGTTGAACTCAAGAACCGATTCATGCATGAATTCAAATTGGTTCTGTGAACCGGATCAACTGATTAATTGAAAACATCTTAATAGATCAATTTGTTTATGAATCAAACATCACCAGTTCTGTCCTGAATGTGCCAAGGAATCCACTGTATGATTCGTTTAGAATACTCTTTTATGGTGCTTTTAAAAGTATCATAAAGTATAAAACTGTACGACTCAAACGCAATATTCCAAGTCTTAAAAAGCCAAGCAATAGCTCGAAGCCAGACCAAAATGTAAGTTCATCAATAATCCCCTCCTTCATTTAGTCAATATATCAATAGAATATATCTTAATAGAACAATTATTTTATGAATCACAAGTCACTAGTTTGCTCATGAATGTGCCAAGGAAATACACTGTATGTAGGACTCGTATAGAGTAATTAAATGAAATGCATCACAGCTGTCATTTGTGCAGCTCTTATGGTGCTTTTGCATCCTTTTTGCAATTGAAAGCTCCAGTTCCCATTCATTGTAATTGCACGGAATGACATGAGGACGACTAAATGACATAATTTTCATTTTTGGGTGAAGTATTCCTTTAACGATGCAATCACATGTCATTTTCGCCATTCACCTATCTTTCTCCATCTCCCGCTCTTTCTTTTCCTCCTCTATCATCTTTCAACCATGGCTAGTCATTTGAGTTTCTTCTGCATGTATTATTTTTCAAAGAACGAATTGATTCAGAGAGAGGATAAAAAGAAGAAAAAAAACGTAGCACCTCATCACAAAACCTTATCTCCCTCATGATGCTCAGTCTGTTAACCTGATTGATTGTGCCAATAATCAACCGTCTCTCTCTCTCTCTCTCTCTCTCTCTCTCTCTCTCTCTCTCTCACTTTTTTACCATTCTTTTCTCTTTCTCAATCTCAGATGTTATTGCCCCCGCTGAATTGGTTGCCCCGGTGATAGTGATTGCACCTAAGAACACATCAGTGGTTGCCGGGGCGAGTGAGGCTACTCTTGAGTGCGTCGCAAATGCGAGGTGGGTTGCCCCCGACGGCAGTGACTCAATGCCAGGGTTCCATTAAAAACAGGGTTCCTGTATCATTTCAAAGATGTTTGTTGTTGTTATATCGTTTTCATTATCCATCACAGCGGTGACGTCATTCACATCTGTCAAAATTGTGATTATATCTGTCATTTCACATAAACTTGATGACTTTGACCGTGTTATGCATTTGTTTCAACTTAATGAAGCCAAACCCTGACTGGTCTGCGGCTATGCAGTCGCATACACAACAAACTGCGATGCACTGTGTATTCTGACACCTTTCTATCAGAACCAGCATTAAAGGGTTAGTTCACCCAAAAACTAAAATTCTGTTATTTATTACTCATCCTCATGTCGTTCTACACCCGTAAGACCTTTGTTCATCTTCGAAACACAAATTAAGATATTTTGATGGTCTTACGGGTGTAGAACAACATGAAGGTGAGTAATAAATGACATTTTTTGCATTTTTGGTTGAACTAACCCTTTAACTTCTTGAGCAATTTGAGCTACAGTAGCTTGTCTACACAGGTCAGCCTTCGCTCCCCACGTGCATCAGTGAGCTTTGGCCGCCCATGACCTTGTTGCCAGTTCACGACCGTTCCTTCCTTGGACCACTTTTGATAGATACTGACCACTGCAGACCGGGAAAACCCCACAAGAGCTGCAGTTTTGGAGATGCTCTGACCCAGTCGTCTAGCCATTACAATCTGGCCCTTGTCAAACTCGCTCAAATCCTTACGCTTGCCCATTTTTCCTGCTTCTAACATATCAACTTTGAGGACGAAATGTTCGCTTGCTGCTTTTCTTGCATATTTAACACATACCTAACTGGGCCCTTTATAATTCTTGGCATGAGTATTAATTTCAGTATGGCAGTTAATGTGCTGTGTTTTATGTGTGTGCATGGAGCAGATCTCTTGACAGGCTGCAGGTGTTCTGGAAGCGTAATGGGGTGAGACTAACAGCAGGAGTGGACTCGTTCGGGCGCAGGCTGGCCATCACTAACCCCACCTCAGCAGACGCGGGTCTGTACGTGTGCGAGGCCGCGCTCAGAAACAGCAGTCAGAAGAGCACAGAGGCCAAAGCGTACCTCTCCGTGCTGGGTAAGACGATTGGGGTTTCTCTTGTGCTACATGCAGGTTCTGGCAGATTTTTTAAGTATTATTTTACTGAAAAATGACCTAGAGAGCAAGAGTTTGTCAGATAGATTTGATTTCAGGAATATCATTTAATTAAATACTGCAGTGAGCTCAATTTTTTTGTTCCATGTATAATACCAAGGGTTTTTTTTTTAAAAGAGCAAAGTCACTCCACTTGGCGGTATTTCGTTAACACCTCTGGGCAGCTATTATTAGTCAAGTACAGCTCCCGTCAACTTTTTCCAAGCTTATGTATCAATTACTGTAGAAATGCCAAATCATCAGAAATTGATAACATTACACCAAAAATGAAAACTTTAATGATAACTATATTACCATCCACACCAATGAACAATAATTTTTATTCTAAACGCACTGCTGCAAACATGTTCTCAAGACTCCCAGATAGCATGTAATCATTGAAACAATGTTGAGTCAGTGTTGATGCTTCAACGCTATTTGCATTGAATTAACGTTACAAAGTGATGTTGCTTTACTATCACTTTTGCACCCTCAGTTAATGTTGAAGCAATGTTGAGATTTCAACCTCAAATCAATGGTAATATTATTGATTCAACATTACAAAGTGATACTTTTTCAACATCACTTTTGCACCCTCAGTTAATGTTGAAACAATGTTGAGATTTCAATAATAAATCAATGATAATATCATTGAATCAACATTATGAGGTGATGTTGGTTCCATTTCACGTTTGCACCCGCATTTAATGTGGAAACAATAGTGAACAAAAAAAATCAATGGTAATGCTATTGAATCGATGTTATGTTGATTCTACATCACTGCTGTTGAATCAATATTGAAATGAACAAAAATTATTTGTAATATTGTTTGATCACTGTTAATGTGATGTTGATTGAACTGAAATGTCAACATAAAATAATTTCATAAAAGCGGGACCCGCGGGTTGGAAAAAAAGCAGACCTACGCATCACTATTGTATAATGAAAGAGCTTTTTTTTTTAATGAAAATTTATTTAAATCTGCAGATTCACCTTATGTACCTTAATCTGTTTAAATATCACAAATTAGCCATGTCATTCACGTTCTCAAACACAAGACGTTGTTTTTCATTTATTTATTTATTTATTATTGTGTTTCAGTGGAAACAGCACTCTAAAAAATCCTGGGTTAAAAACAACCCAAGTTGGGTTGAAAATGGACAACCCAGCAATTGGGTTGTTTTAACCCAGTGGTTGGGAAGCAATACAGTAATTTTTATACAACAGTTGAGTTAAATAAAACTATCCAACTCGTTGGGCAAACATTTAACTTGCTTAAAATGAACCCAAAATATGCTGGAAATTAACATTTATTAATATGTTTAATAAATGAGCATTTATTAATAAGATAATGAATAATAAACAATAAACATTTATTAAATTCTTATTAATAAATGTACACCTTTTGATTAATATTGTTGCCTCTTGTAATTATGTCTGATTTTTAATTTCTCACCTATTTTGGATTCATTTTAAGCCAGCCATATAGTCATTTTTAATCAGTAGTTGGGTTAAATAAAACTATCCAGCAGGTTGGGCAAACATTTAACCCAACCACTGGCTTAAAACAACCCAATTGCTGGGTTTGCCCATTTTCAACCCAACTTGGGTTGTTTTTAACAAAGCATTTTTTAGAGTGAGGCTAAACAGAAAGGAGATTAGTTGCATTCGTCAAATTGAATACACATTCAGGAATATGAATGATTAAGCAGTAATCAGGGAGCAGGAGATAAGGTACAGGACAACATCAAGTCCCAGGTCAGGTGATGATCCTATCGACTACAACTCAATGTATTATCAATGTTACATTTATCAAGAGGGTGCTTCTCCTTTTTTTTTCTTCTTTTTTTTAATTGTCCATCTGCCTTCATTCCTATTAAAGATAAATATCATATAAGATTCAGTAACAATAAATTAAATGCAAATAGCAAGCGCAAAAAAACAAACAAAAGTACAGAAATAATAAGACCTTAATAATAATAATGCAACTTTGTTTGAAACCCAGAGAAGTCAGGTGGTTCAACAAACAACACTACTGTGTAGGATGCACCTGTGTTTTCTCTCTAATGAGGAGGAATTGATTAGACTACTGAGAAGTGCACATGCAAAACTAAAATGGGCATTTACCAATCAGTGGCCAATTTCAGAAACACATGCCTGCATGATCTTGTGGTCATCAACTACAAATCACTGTTAGTTCAATGTCATTGGCCATGTCCACACTAATACGTTTTCGTTTGAAAACGTATATTTTTCTCTCCGTTTTGGCCTTCCGTCCACACTGAGACGGCGTTTTAAGTCAACGAAAACATAGCTTTTGGAAAACGCTCTCCAAAAGCGGATAAATTTGAAAACGCCGTCTTCGTGTCGTAGTGTGGACTGTGAAAACGGAGGCTTTTGAATACGATGACGTATTTTTGGTCATGTGATGCAGTCATATGAACAATTCAGCCAAGACACGTCTCCCAGTCTACATTCTCACTTGCTTTGGCCACTTTATACTCCTGTGTTACTCGCAGCAACAACTCCACCACACTGTCGGTCCATTTAAAAAACGCCTTTCCTCGACATTGCCTCAAAGTTTCAAAGAGTCGGAAAGTAAATAAACGCCTAGCGGGAATGACGCAGGTCGAAGCTTTACTCATGCGCAGAAGGGGGATGTAGCCGTTTTCATACGTTTCAGTGTGGATGAGCAACTTTTGGAAAACTTTTGAAAATGATAGTGTGGACGCGGAGCGTTTTTAGACGAAAACTCCGTTTTCAAATACAGCCGGATTAGTGTAGACATAGCCATTGTCTCAAAGCATTTTTGCTGTCGGCTTTTATCAAAATTTCAATGTTGATCCAACATTGAAATGTCAATCTCAACCGAAATGATGGTTTGGATCAAAACTCAACATTGTATCAATGTCACCATGTTATCTGGGCTACATTTAAAGCTGTCAGTGAGTCTCATTTGTTTTTTTCTTAGTTGTGTGGATTATTTATATGAACTTCTCACAAAAAAATTCACTTGCATACACGTATATTTCTTCTTATCCTTGTTCTAAAGAATTTTAAAGGAATAGTCAAGCCATCCTAGGTGTATATGACTTTCTTCTTTCAGCCGAACACAATCAGAATTATATTTAATAATATCCTGGCTTTTCTCAGCTTTGTAATGGCATTGAATAGTGTCCGAGTTTTTGAAGCTCTAGTCCTATAGACTTAGGATGAGAAAATTATGGGATAATTTAGATTTTTGACTCAACTATTACTTTAAGTATTCTAAATTAGTGACCTTGTGCATTAGAGGTTGGTAATTTGCATAAAACATGCCCAAACCATCTGCATAGGGAGTTTTCACAACCTTTTTATAGTCTTTCTGTGCTCTCTAAAGACACTCATGTCCAGCAAAATCCTCAAGCAATGTATGTGTGGTTTCAGTTGTTCGTACATTTTTTTGTAGATTTAGAACAAAATTGAACAGGAATGTTAGCGAATGAAAAATGACTTTTTTTGTGAAAACATATAAATTATGAATTGGCATATAAACATATGTGTATATATGCCAATTCAGCAATCAAATTTAAAAACATCAACAAATTTGATCGTCACACCAAAAACGAAAACAATAGCAGTTCAAATATATACTTGGATTTTGATCCATCATTGGGTCCCATTGACTTTTTTTCTCAATTGCGTGGTTTATGCATATTAATATGCATAAGTACTTTGCACAATGTCCACCTAATTCACAACTCATTTTTATGCATACAAATTTATTCTTAACCTTGTTCTAATGTTAATGAATTTTGAGTATTGTAAATGAGGTTAGTAATTTGCATAAAACACGCCCAGTGCCTTTACCAATAAGATGATTGGCTCTTTTCATTTCCATTTTTCAATTAGTGGCCTCACATACACTTAACCTACACAGTACTTACACTCAACCTTTAGATATTAGTCAAGTTATACATATTTATATGCTGACCAGACCAAAATAAGTGCACTTAAACATCTTAAAACATGACACTCAAGTTTGCTAGCATCATACATTCAAATGCCTATTGTATCAAAACATGGGAATATCCCACCTCTCTGTTCATGAATATTAATTCGATGTAGTGATATCGCCCAGTAGATCAGATTTAATGAAGGTTTTAAGTGGACCTGCACTGTAGAGAAAGCTCTCAGATGGAGCATTTGATGGATAGGTATGATTAAGAAATCTTTCTGAGGGCGTGGAAAGTGTCAGAAATACATTGGGTTCCCAAAATCACAATTGGACCTGCCTCTGTGACATTTCCATCAACAGACGCCTACATGAGAGTGTGTTGCATCAGAAGTTGAAACTCAACCTTTAGCGACACACTAGCCCTGTTGCAGAAGCTCTAAAGTAGCTGTTTTACTCATTCATCTACACTTTTTTCTTTGTATCTCTCAGTAAGTGGGAGGACAAATTTCTAATGGTTGCTATGCACATTTATTCACACAATAGCAAGTCGGCTCTCAGCATTCTTTGTCACGTTACTGGCGTTTTATCTGAGCATCATGACTCTCTGTTTCAATGTTTTCAGAAGGTCAGTGGGCTTAAACATCCTCAGCCTCCTTAACATCTCTGCTCTTTGATCCAAAAACAAATATTACTCTCTGTCCCAAGATCTTTTTCACCAATAGATGAGCTATGAATATTTATACCTCAACTCGCACTCTTATTAGAAACAGCAACGAATATTCTTTCAATGAGCTTATCTGACAGGTGTGCGCCTTACATGATTGGGCGAAAGGGGGGCATGCATATGCATGAGGCAGCCAATGGAGTGATGAATAAATTGGGGCTGTTGGAGGCTCAGAGAGACTTTTATAGAAAGATAAAGTGAACATGTCAGTGCAGCCAGCAGTGGAAAAGAGGTTGAGACGGAGGAGGTATTTATTGTTTCTGCCGTTGAATCCGATCCAGGCGCCAGTTTGAATATGTATATCCTGATCTGCATAAATGTACAGTACAATGAGACTGAATAAGTGCTGATTTGTTCGGGAAGAAAGAAAAGGAGGAGAGGAAAGAGAGAAGAAAGAATGGGAATTAATTGGAAAAACTGCAACATTGTTATGCTGTTCATTTTTTGCTGTTGTTGTTGTTGTTTGCTTAACCCCCCTTCTTTATTCTCTCGATATTCTTCGGTAAGTGAAAAGCTGTTATCAGCATTACTGTTAACAGGTCCTTTGTCTCCTTTTATTTGGAGTGAGTTAGACAAGGCGAGAAAGAGAGAGAGAGAGAAAAAAAACAAATGTCAGGTGTGTGAAAAAGTAACAGGAGTCTTGCTCTTCCTGTCAAGAATAAAGGGGAAAATAAAAGTGCAGTGGATGAAAGGGTTTTCTTTTTTATGGCAGGCATATGCCAGGACACATGTTAATTTGATCTTATATATACGAACACATTTTAACAACTAATAGAGTGTAAAAATAAATTTAACATCTGTAATTATATATTAAGTGAAAGTGAACTCGCTCTCCCGTTCCTTCAAAAATACAGCGCATGTGATGTTAATAAATGGAAAGAGGCTAGTTGAGTGAGAGCAAAAACATAAGAAAGTAGTAATGCAGAGGTGAAAAGGGTGATTAATAGAATGTACATCATACCTGCATGCAAATCCCTCCCACACACAAAGTACCAGTTGCGTAAGTTATTGGTACTTCTTAGTAATTTCATGACTTACTAATTGATAACATAACTACGACATTGCATGCTTGTCATTTCTTTTGCGCTTTATTTATAATGAAGTGGTACACAGGCAGGCGCCGCATCATTTGCACGTGGAATTGAAGAGTGCTCGCTACGAGCGTAACAAGTTTACGAAAATAACATTAGAATAACAACACTGACACTTAGTTTGACAACATCTCTAACCGCATTTACTGAATCAGGACAAGGTGTTTTTCTGACACAAGTGTCAACAGCTTTCAGGCACGCCTTTCAAAATAAAAGTCTTGCATCATAAAAAAATATAGAATTAAGTTTTTATTGTTGTTGTTTTTGACTACACACCAAAGTCCCTTCCAAGGAAAGTCTGTTCACTTGGCTGCCATATTTGCAATGCCTCTGGCCAGCTATTTCGGGCATCCAAGAACAAGTCCTATCTATACGAATAGAGGAATCCTGAAAATCTCAAAATCTCTCACAATTAAATAACCTATTTCAAATCAGCAACAAAAATAAATGTTGTTTCTTATGCCCAAATAGTGTTAAAAAGGCTGATTTTTCAGAACTAAACAAATATTTAATTATTACAGTAGTAATTTCTCTATAGAAATGATATCAAAATTGAAATATGTTGATCAAAATCATACATTTATTCACAAACTGAGCAGGAAAGGCAACTTTTGGATGCCATCTTTATTTTTCTAGCTCAACTGTGACAAAATGGAAAGCACAGGATTGTTTGATATCAAAGGCAGCTAAGGATACATCTATGCTTCCTTCAAAAATCGATCAGATGAAGGTATCTCAGGAAACAGGAAGTGAAGCTAACATTGGATTCAGACGTGCCTTGATGCTTTCCTACTTTGAAATGTGTCCTCAGAAGGCAGCATTTTACAGTTTTTTAGACGCAGCTATTGACTTTATCAATCAGCGTTTGGCTCTTTTACTTAGAAGGCGGGACAAATTCTGCCATATTGCGCATTGCCGTTTCTCACATTCATAACTAATAGTAGTGAACCGTCTTTCTATATCTGTATCTCCGCGACCCACTCAAAATGGTCTTGCGACCCATCAGGTGAAAAACAATGCTCTAGAACACACTCAGATTGGATTTAAATAGTAAAAATATAAATCCAAGCCCTCAGTTATGAAGTACACAACACCACACATGAAGTCCTCCACAAATACCTAAACAACCACCTACCTATGATCTAGAAACCAACTCAAACATCTAAGCAACCACTTACCAACCACCAAGAATACTTAGCAATGCCCTAGCAACCACACACAACACCTAGACAACCAACTAGGGATACCCTAGAAACAACTTAGCACTTGTATGCCAGTGCCCTAGAAACTACCCAGTACACATCAGCAACCACCTAGCTACACTGTGACAACCACACATAACTTATAACCAACCACCTATCTATGCTCTAGCAACCACTTAGAAAACATAAGAAACCACCTAACAACAACAGCAACCACTCAAAAAACATAGGACCTGCATTGTAATGCCTTAGCAACTACCCAGCACACATCAGCAGCCACCTAGCAATGCCATGATGATAATCACCCATAACATTTAAGCAACCACCTAGAACACTGAGTAACACCCTATAGCCACCACTCAAAAAACATAGCACTTAGAGATACCCTAGCAATCACTCAAAAAAACATAACACATGCTTAGTAATGCCCTAGCCAACTACCCAGCACACATCAGCAACCACCCTCTAGCAACAACCCAGAACAGCTTAATAACCTCATAACAACAGGGTGAAGATTTTTATACTTTTTGCAATATTTTCTACAGAGAATGTTAAAATCTTGTTTATACTTACAAGTTTGTGTGTGTATGTGTGTTTGTATGAGCACAGAGTCCCCTTACTTCACATCAAAACCAAAGAGGTCGGTGATAACGGAAGTTGAGAAAACTGTGGAGCTTCAGTGTCAGGCCAAAGGTAAGCCCCGCCTACTGCCCCACCCCTTCTAGAGACAGACAGCCATATTGCACCTATCAAATGACTGCAGCAACTCTGAGTTAGATCATTTTAGAGTCATATTATATATGTCCTACATACTCTGCTGTTGTATAACCATTCTCCTGCAGGAAACTATAATCTTTATATTGTCAGGAGTATAAAAACTGCCAGCACTTGAACAAAAAAGCCACTTAACTTCCAGCACACTATATGTCAATCCCAAATGTTTGAATGTATCTTTTAAAAACATAATGTTCCCATTTCTGCATAATGTTATAGCATGTTCATTTTATTGTGGCCGGTGTGCTTTCAGCCGACTATTTGCCATAAGAACGTTATTCAGTTTATGTGCTGAGTCAACCGCAAGACTTGCTTTTAGCATAACCGTTTGTCGCTTCACAAATTTGACCTTTTCTCCAAGCGCGCCGCATCGACCCTTGCTCATTTCTGCAATGTGTCCTTATTTGAATTCATCTTTATTTAATCGATTAAATGAGTGATCTGGAATAAGCGGTCAAGTACATTAGAAAAGGCGAGCGAGGCGCTAATGGTATTAGCTGCTAATTGGTGTCAATGTTCATACTATGTTAAGATCTAGTTAAAAGACATTAGGTATATCATTGGCTCACAGGGCAACAGAGGAGTAGAATCCAACTAGAAAATCCTTTTAACAAGCTGCGTCAATCTGACCTACATTTCAGCAACAAAGTGCCAAGTGTCTAAAAGTTAAACTTTTCATGACTTCTAACAAGGAAAATTCATAAAGAGAGACCTCAAACGGTTCTTTCTTCTCCCCTTTTTTCTTTCGTAATATTTTCTCCTTTATTTAATGGAAATCTGGACAGTTTCTCCTTCATGAAACTTCATGAAACTTTTTTAAAACTACTGAGACTCTTTTTTTTTTTTGTGGCAGAGATTGTACCTCTGCAATTTACACTTGCTGAGAATCTCGACTCGTTCTTTTTGCACTTTGTAAGGGTGTGAAGCTGAGTTTGTGCACACTTTGTCATAAACTGTCAAAAATTTAATTACAGCGAGCTTGTTTTTGACAGTCTTATTTTAACATCCTTGTCTTGCATCCCGTGGGTGTGACACGACTATCGACGCTGAGACTCCATAGGAGGCGGGGTGGAGCGGATTCACGCTATTTGACCTTTTAAAGTGTTGAGCTGCAGGATTTATCCATGATACATTCTTTAATTTGCATATCATGATGAGCATATCATGAGTTCCTTCAGATGAACTTAATTTACAATTATTGCTAATACATATAATTGCCGTTTTATTCATTTTGCGCTCGCTTCTTGAGTTCTCGCTCCCTCTCTTATCCTCCTATCCAAATCGTCTCCTTTCTTGTCGGTGAAGCATGTCAAAATTTTATTGGAAGTTTAATCAATCAAAGCCAATTTATTAGATTAAATTTTCATTAATTAAACCAAAGTGTGCCCTGATGAAAGTCTATTGATGAAAACGTTAACTTTGTGATAAATCAAACACTCTCTGTGTGTGTGTGGGTGTGTGTGTCTGCTTTGGTAATAATTTTCTCATCTACCAAGTGTCATATGGCATTTGTGTAAATCTAGCCCTTACAAATTTGGTGTATATAAGGTTGGAATAATTATGATTTTTTATTTATTTATTTTTTTTTTTATGTTTTTTAGAAAGAAGTCTCTTCTGCTCACCGAGAAGAGTCTGCATTTCTGCATTTGTCTGCATTTATGTGATTAAAAATACAGTAAAAAAAAAAAATAGTTATATTGCAAAATATTATTACAATTTAAAATATCTTTTCTAGTTTTATATATTTTAAAACGTGTATGTATGTATGTGTATATATATATATAAAATATCTGCTGAAATACCTTGTGATGCTTTATGTATTATTCAGGGATTCCCACACCGAAGCTGGAGTGGTTAAAAAATGCCGTCCCCCTCTCCACACTGAACAACCCTCGATACAAGCTTACCTCTTCCTCAATGGTTCTGCAAGTACGGAGAATTCAGCCGGATGATGCTGGCATATTCCAGTGCTTCGCTGAAAACACGGCTGGAGAAATACAAGCACATACCAACTTGGTCGTCACAAGTAAGACAAATATTTATAGGAATATTTCACCCAAAAATGCAGTTCTGCCATCATTTACTCACCCACGTGTTGTTTCAAACCCATATGACTGACTGTCTTTTGGTAGATATTTTGAATTTATTTTTGTGCTTTTTTGGAGCTTGAGAGCCCCTATTTACAATATGCTTTCATTGTGTGGACACAAGAAATTCTTCAAAATCTCTGAAGTCATATGGGTTTGAAACGGCATGAGGGTGAGTAAATGATGACAGGATTTTCATTTTTGGTGAATCATTGCTTCAGGCTAATGGGAGAATGATGCATAAATACAGCCATGGATGTTTTAAAAGTCAGTGATCTCGCTCTCTTATCCTCCCGGTTGTGAATTGATCAGGGAGTTCAGAGACCTCTCATTGATCTGTGTAATTAATCAGTGTCTACTGAGAGATCAACCTTTAACACACACACACACACAGCACTTAATCAACACCTCCAGCTCTCTCTCTCGCTTAGTCATCCTCATCTCTCTTTTGCTCTCAAGTTTCATTTCAGTTCACACCATTTTTTATTTAAGTTTGAGAGTTTTAAAGTTAGGTACATTCATTATGCATGTAATTAACAAGTGAATAATTTAAATAAATGAATGTTATAATAGTGGTGTGATATTTAGAGCAGCAGTTTGTTCACTCAAATACTGGATATACATATAAGCAGTGACCCCAAATACTTGAACACTTAAGTCTCACATAAAATGTATGAATATCATTGCATTAGATATAAAAATATGAAACCAACCATCTGCTAACAAATAATGTTTGAGCTACAATACCATTCAAAAGTTTGAGGTCAGTAAGATTTTAAAAATGTTTTTGATGCTCACCAACACTGCATTTATTTGATAATCAGGATTCTTTTATTAATAGAAAGCTCAAAAGAACAGCATTTATTTGATATATACTGTATATATAGCCAGGCTTGGGAGGGTTACTTTAAAAATGTATTCCGTTACAGTTACAAATTACTTCATAAAAAAAGTATTCAGTAACGTAATCCAAGTACTATAATATGAAAGTAATGTAACTGATTACTTTTGGATTACTTCAAGGTCACATATATATATATATATCTATATATATATATATATATATATATATATATATATATATATATATATATATATATATATATATATATATATATATATATATATATATATATATATATATATATTAAATTTAATTTTGATTATTTCTTCTCTTCAAGTTTTTAAATGTTACACGTTCCATACTTTTGAATGGGTCTCAACAATAAAAATATTTAAAAAATCTGATAAATTATCTATTGCAATATTATTATCGTTGTTGTTGTTTAGAGCTTAAAAATATAAAAGTCACATCAGATCATAAACTGAACAAGCTAGGATCAAAGATTTCTGTTTATGTTTGTTCTGCTTTAATTTTAATGTTTAGCATTTTGGTTATTAAAACCTATTAAAACTAAGCAATCATGTCTCATTTCCGCAATCTGGGAATACACAGCCCTGAATATATATGTAAAGGGCTATATGACATCTAGTGGCTACAGTATGGTATTACAGATTATTTTTTTAGTCCTTTGATAAAGAAAGTGTTTTCGTAGCTGGAAGGCAGAGTTTGCACTGTACAACCATGTTGTTTGCAGTTTCTACTTTGAAAACAATATAGCAGCAAAATTTCCATGAATTGCTATCGTTTCAAATAGCAGCAGTGATTCAGTCTGCGTCTGAGGAGATTGTAGATGGGTGTTATTTGCACATGCACCAGCGGGTGGCTCACTTGAGTAATCACTGACAACAGAACCAGGAAATACTATATAATCAAGCAGCGCTTAAAGGTGCTCTAAGTGATCCTGGGTGGAGTAACTTCCTGTTGACGTTCGAAGTGTTGTCAAACAAAACAAAGGCTAGCTAGACCCTCTCTCCTCCTCCTCCTCCCCCTCCCCTCACCGCTTCCTGAAACAGTCATGAACGCTCATTTAAAATCATTCTTGTCAGTTATTGGCTGGAGCATGTTTATTATGTTAAGTGTTCAAGGCTGCACCAGTTTGTTTTTATTGCCGTTTTCGGAGCTTGTGGCGACTACAGAGACCATGTTTTTTTTACAGTATGTTCAGGGGACAGGCAGCTAGCGGATAGTGAGGAAATGTTTGCTGTATGTGACAAAAAATGTTTTGGCCTAAAAACACGTGACATCACTTAGAGCACCTTTAATATGTGTTATTATGGCAAAATAATGATTTATTTAGTTTTAAATGAAACCATTGTAATCCTGATAGTATCCCCCCTTTTTTAAAAATGTAACTGTAATCTGATTACTACATTTTTTGACGTAACTGTAACGAATTACAGTTACTGGATTTTTGTATCCTGATTACGTAACGCCGTACCATGTATTCCTTTACTCGCCAACCATGTTTATAGCAATGTAAAAGTCTTTACTGTCACTTTTTATCAGCTTAATGCATTCTTGGTGGATAAAAGTTTTTTTTTTTTTTTAATCTTACTGACCCCAAACTTTTGAATGGGAGTGTTACTAACTTTGGGTTTCTTGAAATTCACTTAAGTAAGATATTTTAAACATCATCATATAAATAATGTTTTTTAAGTGTTTTGCTTTTTTTCAATAATTATTAAAAAAGTATATATATTTTTTGTGGCTCGCAATAATTTACAGCTCATATTAATGGAATTTGTTTGAAAAGTTCATTTATCATGCTGAAGGACAATTTTGAATAACTTAAGTTTGAGCTACTGTATTTCTATTGTATTATCATTTCAAACCTAAATTATTTTAAGGGTTTTGGTTCACTCTATATTTTCTTACTTGTTTTCATGGTAGGCATGTCACCATCTTTCACCACGCCCCCTTCTGACATCACTGTGACTGACGGTACATCAGCTGTCTTCACCTGTGAGACATCCGGTGCCCCCAAACCTGCCATTGTTTGGAGGAAAGGTAAGTAAGATTACATTCACACTTGTTTGCACATCATTTACTCGATTACACATTTCAGCAGTTTGGTGACTAACCCATGTGAATCTGACAGGTTCTCAGGTGTTAGCAAGCGGATCGGTGCAGATGACTCGTTTCACTCTGCTGGAGTCTGGAGGCTTACAGATACTACCCATAATGCCAGGCGACGCAGGGAACTACACGTGTTTGGCATCTAACTCTGAGGGACTGGTCAACGCCACCGTGGCCCTGACAGTCTTGAGTACGAAACTGAAATAATGTTAATAATATGTTGTTTTTAATGAAGTACAAACAAATGTAGCGTATTTGAAATTCAGCACCGGCAGGATTGCAGACAATTTCCAAACATGCCTTTTATCAGCAGTCATTGTTTAGCTTAATAGTGGCGTTCATTAGCCAGGCTGATTGTAAAGGCATAGCAGAGCACAATATTTGTGAAATGTTAAGTCTTTTCAAGTAATTTCACACCGCAATAGTGTCATCCTTAAATCCCAAGGCCTCAGTTTGTCTTGCTGTGCATGCTTAATGATGCTGATGTAGGTTTACGCTTGAGCGTGGGTGCGTGGAAGTGTCTAAGAGCATTTTTGACATCCAGCCTAAATAATGCTGTTTGTGGATTGGCCACTTAAAAGGAAAGCAAGAAGTCTCTCAGATTAAGACTGCAGCGTGTAATTTATGCACCGTTGGCGGCGCCAAATGGAATTTCAGAAAAACTACTCTCGTCTACTTTGTTCAGACAAAAAGGTAGTCCTACCTCAAACTCACACCATTGACTAGGCTGGAAGTTGACATGTTGGGCCGCACAGCAACGGTGTTTGCAGCCTACAGATGGCTGACTTATAAGTGTCAGTGCGCATTAAACTGGAATATAGCATTTTAATGTCGAAAATATTACATGCATTAGCTTTAATCAAGTCAATTGGACCCAGTGGGTTGTGTGTGTGAGAGAATTTGTTCATTTGCTTAGCCGTACTATATGTTCATTGAGACGCAGTGTGAATATTCGAACGTTCATGCTTTGTAAATTTCATTCTGTTTTGCTAATGAAGCTGTCAGTGGGAATTACCTAATAGGGTTAAAAGAACTGTGAATAATGATTAAACTGTGGTGTGATTTTGTCCTGAACTGCATTTTATTAATCAGGTCGAACCTTCATTTCAACACCCCCTGAGGATCAGCGTGTCATTAAGGGAACCACCGCTGTGCTGAACTGCATGGCAACCCACGACCCTAGAGTCACCGTCAGGTCAGAGCTTGAGCTGAGATGCATGTTGTGAAACACATTTTGACATTTAAATTTCAAAAACTTAAGAAAATTGTCTTCTGCTGTGCAAGGTCTACATTGGCTTTGGCTGATTAGCGAAGTCAAGCATTACTGTTGCTGTTACTTGAGACCCCTAACATAACTCATCCCTCTCCACTGGTGCTACAGACATGAATGGTACCTTAAACCATGCCACTTCTAAGCTATCTGAAGGTGTACTTGAGGTGGATAAACTATGATGGAAATGCTGAATACATTTCTACAGTAGATGCACATTAAAAATAAGTCACATGACTAGATGATTGGCTCTTATTTCTGTTGTGTACCGATTTTCTTTCTTTGAACACATAGAAAAAAAGTTTTTTTTGCAATATTTATGTTTTGCAATCATTTTTCCCCCCATTAATTTACAACTTGGATGGAAACATATCAACAGACACTTAGGGCCCTATAATACACCCGGCGCAATGCAACGCAAGGCGCAGCGCAAGTGTGTTTGCTAGTTTGCGTCTGGCGCCGTTCGCATTTTCCCGTTCAGCGTCACGTCCTTAAATTAGTAAATGCATTTGCGAAATTGGCTAATTAATTGAACAATCGTGCCAATACACACACATATATATATTAAATGACTCATCGCGCGGAGCTATTTGAAAGCCTGCATTTGCAAGCCCACTTTAACTTCATGCACGAGCAGATCAGTTTCTTCGCTTGAAAAGCGTTCAGCTTTTCCGCCAACAAATTCCGCCATGTAAACCGCAATCCGCCATGGCGCGAGCGCATCTCGATCTTGGGAGATGACACTCTGATTGGTTTATTGAACGTTACGACCATTACTCATTAAAAGAATAGGGACAACCCATTTTAAAAATGCGCCCCGGCGCACAGACCGTTTTTCCGTCGTTTAAATAGCAAAAGTGGATTTGGACACGCCCTGGGTGCACCTGCGCCATGCGCTTTACAATTTACGTTTAGATCTTTAAAATACGGCCTTAAGACTAGTAAGCAGCCACCTAGCAACAACCCAGAACACCCTAGAAACCGCATAACAATGCCCTGGCAACACTCCAGCTAATATTCACAAAATAGAATAGTTCACCTATTCAACTATTAAAGGGTTAGTTCACCCAAAAATGAAAATTATCCAATGATTTACTCACCCTCAAGCCATACTAGGTGTGTATGACACAATTGGAGATATATTTAAAAATATCCTGAGTCTACCAAGATTTATAATAGTAGTGAACGCTTAACTTCGCTTCACTTCAGAGGGTCTTTATTAACACCCTGGAGTCGTATGGATTATATTTATGATGGATGGATGCATTTATTTTTGACTTCAAAACAGGCCCCCCCATTCACTCCCATTATAAAGCTTGGAAGAGCCAGGATATTTTTAAATATATCTCAGATTGTGTTCTTCTGAAATAAGATAATCATATACACCTAGGATGGCTTGAGGGTGAATAAATCATGGGATCATGAACTATCCCTTTAATATCTCATGTAAATTGATCTTGCTTTACTACCTGTCAAAAAGTAGTTTTTGTTGTTGTTGTTGTTGTTGTTGTTGAAACAAATTAATTCTTTATTGATCAGCAATGTATTACATTGATCAAAAGTGACAGTAAAGACTTTTACATTGTTACAAAAGATTTTTATTTCCAACAAATGTTGTTCTTTTGAATTTTCAAAGAATCCTGAACAAAATGTCAGTTTTCACAAAAATATTCAGCAGCACAACTTCAACATTGATAAAAATAAGAAATGTTTCCTGAGCAGCAAATCAGCATATTAGAATGATTTCTGAAGGATCATGTGACACTGAATACTGGAGCAATGATGCTGAAAATGTAGCTTTGCCATCACAGGAATAAATTATATTTTAATGTGTTCAAATAGAAATCTTCTAAATAATATTACATTTTTTCTGTTTATTTCTTTACTAGGGATAAAGACAGTTTACCCTTTTTTTTTTTTACCATATTATATAGTCTTTATCCACCTTGTTGAAGTCATTATCAAGTACATAGGGAAGAGAAGCCGTCATATGGCATTTGATGTTCTGTTTCAGGAGGCTAAGTGTTTTTTCTGCAGGTCTTTGGAATGTGATATTTTTGGTGGATTATGAGTCATCATAAAGAGTCTTATTCTCCTCAGATATGCATGGAATAAAGGAACCAAGCCGCTAAGCGTGTCGACTGGTGGGCGAGTGTCATTGAAGGAAGGTTCACTCCACATCAGCCAGACGTGGTCTGGAGACATCGGAGATTACACCTGCAGGGTCATCTCACCGGCTGGAAATGACTCGAAGACCGCACGACTGGAAGTCATGTAAGCGGGAAATAGACACAAACACACAGATCCTCGCCATCATGCACTTTCGATACGTAACGCTCACAAGCGACTACACTTGTACAGTACATGTGCACTCAGTACATATTGGAGTGCTATTGTAGGAGGAAGATGCCTGGATCCCAGCTGCAGTTCTGAAGCCAAGAGAACCATCCAAAAATGGGCTGTAATGATAGGACAGAGGATGGAGCAGCTGTTATTGTGTGTGTGTGCGTGTGTGCGTGTGAGACGGGATGAAGATAAAGCGAGAGTGGAATAAGATAGGCCTGATGCCGAAGGCCAAGATCATCTCCTTTGACGACTAGCCAATGTTGCTATACTTCTGTGGCATTAGGAACTAATTAAACACACACACATACACGCGCTCAGATGTTAATTATTGCTTCTAGATGGCTGAATGTTGTGCTCCCACGGATTGTCATATGGACGGATGCAGAGGAAATCTCATCTATCTTTGAAGTAGATGAAATACAACGAGTAACACGAATGACAGATGGAGTGCGCAGCTTGTTTAATTGGATGCTTTTGAAAGTATTATTTACAATCAGAAAGATACAAACATTCCAAATCAACCTAAAAGGCCTAAAACATGTATTTTGTGTCAGAAGCCTTCATAAGTCTTTCATAACCAATTAAAATGATTACATATACAGTACCGTTCAAAAGTTTTGGGGTCAGTAAGGACATGTGATCGCAGCAATACAAAACGATCCAATCAATTCCCAATGGACAAAGTCAAGTCATGTCCTATATTTTTTTCTTGTTTGAGAAGCTGTTTCAGAACAGAACAGACCATTGGAACTTTCATGTTTCATGCCGTTTCGTGCCGACTTTAATACTTGTATTCAGCAAGGATGTATTAAATTGATCAAAAGTGACAGTAAAGACTTAAATTGTTACAAAAATGTCTGTTTTTGAATAAATGCTGTTCTTTTTATTTATCAAATAATCCTGAAGAAATTGGTTCACGGTTTACACAAAAATATTAAGTACAGTATCACAGGTATTTTCTATGGAAGCTTGTTCCTACCATGAAGTAAAAAACTAAAAAAGGTAATTGCGACTTTTATTACACAATTCTGACTTTTTTTCTCGCAATTGCGATTTTATATCTCACAGTTTTTTTTTTTCTCAGAATTGCAAGTTAAAAAGTCAAAATTGCGTAATATAAAGTCAGAATATTGTGAGATATAAAGTCAGAATTGTGAGTTATAAAATCAAAAAAAGTCAGAATTGCGTGAACTAAAGTGAGAACTGCATGATATAAAGTGAGAATTGCAAGTTAAAAAGTCAAAATTGTGTGATATAAAGTGAGAATTGCATGATATGAAATTAGAATTGCTGATATAAAGTCATAATTGCTGATATAAAGTGAGAATTGCGTGCATATAGTGAGAATTGCGAGTTATAAAGTCAAAATTGCATGAAATAAAGTCAGAATTGCATTATATAAAGTCAAAATTGCATGATATAAAGTCAAAATTGCATGATATAAAGTCAGAATTGCATGATATAAAGTCAGAATTGCATGATATAAAGTCAAAATTGCATGATATAAAGTCAAAATTGCATGATATAAAGTCAAAATTGCGTGATATAAAGTCAAAATTGCAAGATATAAAGTGAGAATTGCGAGTTGTAAAGTCAAAATTGCATGATATAAAGTCAAAATTGCAAGATATAAAGTGAGAATTGCGTGATATAAAGTGAGAATTGCGAGTTGTAAAGTCAAAATTGCATGATATAAAGTCAGAATTGCATGATATAAAGTCAGAATTGCATGATATAAAGTCAGAATTGCATGATATAAAGTCAAAATTGCATGATATAAAGTCAAAATTGCGTGATATAAAGTCAAAATTGCAAGATATAAAGTGAGAATTGCGAGTTGTAAAGTCAAAATTGCATGATATAAAGTCAAAATTGCAAGATATAAAGTGAGAATTGCGTGATATAAAGTGAGAATTGCGAGTTGTAAAGTCAAAATTGCATGATATAAAGTCAGAATTGCATGATATAAAGTCAGAATTGCATGATATAAAGTCAGAATTGCATGATATAAAGTCTGAATTGCATGATATAAAGTCTGAATTGCGAGTTATAAAGTCAAAATTGCATGATATAAAGTCAAAATTGCATGATATAAAGTCAAAATTGCAAGATATAAAGTCAGAATTGCGAGTTATAAAGTGAGAATTGCGAGTTGTAAAGTCAAAATTGCATGATATAAAGTCAAAATTGCATGAAATAAAGTCAGAATTGCATTATATAAAGTCAAAATTGCATGATATAAAGTCAAAATTGCATGAAATAAAGTCAGAATTGCATGATATAAAGTCAAAATTGCATGAAATAAAGTCAGAATTGCATTATATAAAGTCAAAATTGCATGATATAAAGTCAAAATTGTGTGATATAAAGTCAAAATTGCAAGATATAAAGTGAGAATTGCGAGTTGTAAAGTCAAAATTGCATGATATAAAGTCAAAATTGCAAGATATAAAGTGAGAATTGCGTGATATAAAGTGAGAATTGCGAGTTGTAAAGTCAAAATTGCATGATATAAAGTCAGAATTGCATGATATAAAGTCAGAATTGCATGATATAAAGTCAAAATTGCATGATATAAAGTCAAAATTGCAAGATATAAAGTGAGAATTGCGTGATATAAAGTGAGAATTGCGAGTTATAAAGTCAAAATTGCATGATATAAAGTCAAAATTGCATGATATAAAGTCAAAATTGCAAGATATAAAGTCAGAATTGCGAGTTATAAAGTGAGAATTGCGAGTTGTAAAGTCAAAATTGCATGGTATAAAGTCAAAATTGCATGATATAAAGTCAGAATTGCGAGTTATAAAGTCAAAATTGCATGATATAAAGTCAACATTGCATGATATAAAGTCAGAATTGCGAGTTGTAAAGTCAAAATTGCAAGATATAAAGTCAACATTGCATGATATAAAGTCAGAATTGCGAGTTATAAAGTCAAAATTGCATGATATAAAGTCAAAATTGCATGATATAAAGTCAGAATTGCATGATATAAAGTCAGAATTGCGTGATATAAAGTGATAATTGCGAGTTGTAAAGTCAAAATTGCATGATATAAAGTCAAAATTGCATGATATAAAGTCAAAATTGCATGATATAAAGTCAAAATTGCAAGATATAAAGTCAGAATTGCGTGATATAAAGTGAGAATTGCGAGTTGTAAAGTCAAAATTGCATGATATAAAGTCAAAAATGCATGATATAAAGTCAGAATTGCAAGCTATAATGTCCAATTGTGACCAAAAAAGACTGTTGCGAGTTTGTCTCACAATTCTGACTTTATATCTCGCAATGCATGTTATAAAGTCAAAATTGCGATATACAGTTCTGCGAAAAAACATCAGTCTCCGCAGTTCTTTTTTTCTCGCAATTGTGAGTTAAAACGCATTTCTGACTTTTTTTCTCAGAATTGCAAGATATAAAGTCAGAATTGAGTGATATAAACTCACAATTGCATCTTATAAAGTCAATTGTAAACTGGCAATTTTGATTTTTTTTTTCTCAGAACTTCTGTTTCATGCCACTTTAATACTTGTATTCAGCAAGCATGCATTAAATTGATCAAAAGTTCCCATTCAGTCGGTCACGTTCGACGTACGTCGGACAGACCGACGAATAGGAATCTCGCTAGAGAGGCCAATCTACTTCGAGTGTAACTAAACGAGCCAATGCACATTGGCATGCAATCATATGCATCAGCTGCTCGCCTCGCAGCGCGGGTATATAATGAGCAGCAGGTGCGTTGCATCTTCAGCTTTTCGCTTCGGAGCCGAACGGTGTTTGTTCCTGTTCTCTGCAAGCGAGTGTCTGCTAGAAGACGAGTCAAGCTTTTGGTTGAACTTCTCTTTTTTTCCGAGTGCGGGCGAACAGCACAGCAGCGGGGTCGACGTCCTCTCTTTTTCTGTTTCGTTTGCCGTTTTTGAGCAAATAGCTGTTTGACAGCGTCAGAAGGCTGTTCTCACGGCCGGTACGGTGCGCTTTTGAGCGCTGAAAAGCCGTTTTACGGCTGGTAAGAGTGAGCGCCTTCAAAGAGAGAGAAAGCACACGACAGGCTGCACACAATCCCTGTCTGTGTTGCGGTGGCCGTTCCCCTGCGTGCTTCAGCACTTCTAAAAGAGTAAAGTCCCTGAAAGAGCTTACACAAGTAGATTCGCGTCTTTTTAAAGACGACATCCTACTTGTGTTTCTGGATGCGATCGTTCCTGTCCTCACTGACGGCCACGATCACCGTTTCGCATGTCTGGGCGCGTGCTGAAATGATGTTCGTGGGTGTTCATGTTTTCATATGAGAACATGATCACGTCGACACGCCGGTCGTGACTCTTCTTTCTCCGGGAAGCTTGAGTCCCCTCTGTTGTTGGCCAGCTGCCGCTTGTGTGTAAAAGCACAGCCGCGGCTCTGCCCGACACTCTGGGAGACCGCGGAGATCAGCGAGAGCAAACCTCTCGCTCCTCTGCGTGTCGTGTGCCGTCGAGCTGCCGGGCTGCAGCGCGGGTTGTCACGGCAACCCAGCGCTCGCTCGGCGCTCTAGATGCGCGGTTCCCTTGCGTAATCTCCATTGTAGCGCCCTCTCTGGTGCACCAGAAGAGGTCTACTTTGCTGATATGGCTTGGGTGACATGAGGTTGAGGGGTTCCTTCGGGGAACCAACCCCCTAGGGCCCCTCCCTCTCTAGCGCATTGCAAGCTGTGCAGTTTCTGGATTGGATTGCTGGTCCTTTTCATAGGGGAACCTAGCATTTCATTCAGAGCTCCAGCTGAGGGACAGACGTCGATTGCAGCATCGGAGAGAGTGCTGTTATGCTCTGGAAATGAGGGTGACGCTGCCCACTGTAATGGTGTGTGCTTATGCTGACTCAGATTCAGAGTTTACAGCCATGCTTTCCTGGGTCTTCCAGATGTGCATGGAAAACTTGGCAGTATGGGGGTATATTGGTGCCATAAATATGGAATGCCAAAGGTGCCAATCTGCATAAGTTTTTCCTCTCTCACTACCCTCTTGGATGGGGTGGCTGTACACAGACCACACCCACCCTGCATGTGAGGCCAAGGCACTCTTTTTGCATGAGGGTAGTTCTGTGCTGGGGTTGAGCTGCGCTTGTTGACTAACCGTGATCAAAGTCACGGCGCAGGCCCTCAGCCAGACGATGTCCACCTCCGTGGTCCAGAAGTGCCCCCTGGCTTACCTTGTGAGGTGTGAGAGGTTGTCAAACTAAATGCTTTCTCAATGCTCTCATCTTACGAGGTGGCCTTTCGGTGACACTGTCGAGGACTGAGCCCAGCGGTTCTCCTCAGTTAGTAGCGGATAGGGGAGCTTCCCATGACAAACCATTGAGTTCCTCTTGGGCCGACCCTCAGTCTGCTCGTCGCCAAGGGTGTCGTCCCCTGCAAGAAACTCCGGCCCAGCAGGCTCTGCTGTATCCATTGCGGGGAGATGACGCCTCCCGTCTCTGCAGCTGTTTAACTGGTTGGTGAGAATCACCCCTGAGACGGGCGACCCAGAGATGGGTGGGGCTGCTCTTCCACCCCTGGAGGAGGGCCAGGTGGTAAATCCTTTATTGGGTTTGTTTCTGTTCCGCCACTGACCCAAGAGGCAGCGGTACCCAAATTTTAAAGAGCAGTTCCTCCATTTCCAGGTCTGAAGAGGGTTTGGAGAGCAGTGGGAGGAGAAAAACCTCACCATTCTCATCCCCCTCTTCTGTCGCCAGTGGACAGCAGCGAGCAGCGGGCAGCCAAAGCCTCGACTGCTCCCTCTGTCCATCCGTGGAGCCAGGTAAGTGTTGCCTAGCACACTGTGACGCCGCTTCGGGCCGCCTCACAAAGAGAGCCCCCCGAGCCGCGTCCCTGTGTTCCACCTCGCTGCCCTGCTGCGGGTACACCGGTGGTCCCTTTGGTCCTGCTTGTACGGTCTCTGCGAGCCGGGTTAGCGCTCCCCAGTCCGTCTCGCTGGCTCCTTCGGACCATCAGGGTCGGCTTTGCGATTCAGTTCGCCCGGCTCCCCCCAAGTTCAGGGACGTCCTCTTCACTACAGTGAAAGATGCCGATGCCCCTGTCCTGCGTGCGGAGATCGCAGTCCTACTGGCGAAGGACGCGATAGAGCCGGTCCCTCCAGCCGATTTGAGGTCGGGGTTCTACAGCCCCTACTTCATTGTACCCAGGAAAAGCGGCGGGTTACGACCGATCTTGGACCTGCGAGTTTTGAATCGGAGCCTCCACAAGCTACCATTCAAAATGCTCACGCAGAAACGCATTTTCGAGTGCATCCGTCCCCGAGATTGGTTTGCAGCGATTGACCTGAAGGACGCGTACTTCCATGTTTCAATTCTTCCGCGACACAGGCCATTCCTGAGATTCGCGTTCGAAGGTTGAGCATATAAGTACAGAGTCCTACCCTTCGGGCTGGCCCTGTCTCCCCGCGTCTTCACGAAAGTCGTGGAGGGAGCCCTTGTTCCCATGAGAGAACGGGGTGTTCGCATTCTCAACTATCTCGACGACTGGCTCATTCTAGCACAGTCCCGGGATCAGTTGTGCAAACACAGGGATTTGGTGCTCCGACACCTCAGCCAGTTGGGGCTTCAGGTCAACTGGGAAAAGAGCAAACTCGCCCCGGTGCAGAGGATCTCTTTTCTCGGTATGGAGTTGGATTCGGTCGAGCAGATAGCACGCCTCACAGAGGAACGTGCTCGGTCAGTGTTGAACTGCCTGAATACATTCAATGGCAGGACAGCGGTCCCACTGAAGTTCTTTCAGAGGCTCCTGGGGCATATGGCGGCTGCTGCGGCTGTAACACCGCTCGGTCTGCTTCATATGAGACCGCTTCAGCACTGGCTTCATGGCCGAGTCCCGAGATGGGCGTGGCAGCGCGGCACATTCCGGGTGCCAATCACTCAGGAGTGCCGCCGAACCTTCAGTCCGTGGTCGGACCCCTTGTTTCTTCGGGCAGGAGTGCCCCTAGAACAGGTGTCCCGGCATGCTGTGGTGTTCACAGATGCTTCTGCCACCGGCTGGGGTGCCACGTAATACGGGCATGCAGTCTCAGGGGTTTGGACGGGACCCCATCTGCATTGGCACATCAATTGCCTCGAGTTGCTGGCAGTACGCCTTGCTCTGAGCCGCCTCAAAGGCCTGCTTCAGGGCAAGCATGTACTGGTCCGTATGGACAACACTGCGACCGTTGCGTACATCAACCGTCAAGGTGGTCTACGCTCCCGTCGCATGTCACAACTCGCCCGCCATCTCCTCCTGTGGAGTCGGAAGCATCTGAGGTCGCTTCGCGCCATTCATGTCTCCGGTGTGCTCAACCGTGTGGCCGACGAGCTATCACGAGCTGCGCTGCCAGGAGAGTGGCGACTCCACCCCCAGGTGGTTCAGCTGATCTGGAGAGAATTCGGAAAGGCTCAGGTAGACCTGTTTGCCTCACCAGAAACCTCCCACTGCCAGTTGTTTTACTCTCTGACCGAGGGGACACTCGGGACAGATGCACTGGCTCACAGCTGGCCCCGGGGCCTGCGCAAATATGCGTTTCCCCCAGTGAGCCTACTTGCACAGACCCTGTGCAAAGTCAGGGAGGACGAGGAGCAGGTCTTGTTAGTTGCGCCTTACTGGCCCAACCGGACCTGGTTCCCAGAACTCTCACTCCTCGCGACAGCCCCTCCCTGGCCCATCCCTCTGAGGAAAGACCTTCTTTCTCAGAGACGGGGCACTCTTTGGCACCCGCGTCCAGACCTCTGGAAACTCCATGTCTGGTCCCTTGGACGGGATGCGGAGGTTCTAGGTGACTTACCCCCTGAGGTACTTAACACCATCACTTCGGCACGTGCACGGTCTACGAGACGTGCTTACGCCTCCAAAGTGGAACCTGTTCGTCGAGTGGTGCTCTTCTCGCCGGGAAGACCCCCGAAGATGCTCGATCAGAGTCGTGCTTTCCTTCTTGCAGTAGGGTTGGAGCGTAGGCTGTCCCCCCTCCACCCTCAAAAGTCCATACTGCTGCTATATCCGCTTACCACGACCACTTAGATGGCAAATCTGTTGGTCAGCACGACCTGGTCATCAGGTTCCTTAGGGGGCGAGACGGTTAAATCCTTCTCGTCCCCTCTCCATACCCTCTTGGGACCTCACTCTGGTGCTGAGAGCACTTCAGATTGCTCCCTTTGAGCCTTTGCTGTCAGTAGACTTAAAGATTCTGTCTATGAAGACTTTGCTGCTGGTGGCATTGGCCTCCATCAAGAGGGTAGGGGACCTGCAGTCATTTTCGGTCGACGAATCGTGCCTGGAGTTCGGGCCGGGTGATAGCCACGTGGTACTAAGACCCCGGCCTGGCTATGTGCCCAAGGTTCCTACCAGTCCCTTCAGGGACCAGGTGGTGAGCCTGCAAGCGCTGCCCTCGGAGGAGGCAGACCCAGCCCTGGCTTTACTCTGTCCAGTCCGCGCTTTGCGACTGTACATAGACAGAACCTAAAGCCTCAGGACCTCAGACCAGCTCTTGTCTGTTATGGAGGCCAGCAGAAGGGAAAGGCTGTCTCCAAGCAGAGGATGGCCCACTGGATAGTGGATGCCATCGCCCTGGCTTACCAAGCTCAGGGCGTGCCCTGCCCGCTCAGGTTGCATGCCCACTCCACGAGAGGTGTGGCATCCTCCTGGGCGCTGGCTCGTGGCGCCTCGCTAACAGACATTTGTAGAGCTGCGGGCTGGGCGACACCTAACACGTTCGCTAGATACTATAGCCTTCGTGTCGAGCCGGTCTCCTCCCGTGTTCTCGCCTCAGGTCAGAGGCACGGAGAGGCCCCGGCTTAGTGTCGGCTTGCTGCGCTACATGCGCATTCTATTCTCCAGAGAGTCCCTACAGGCAGACCCTGTTGAGTCCTCCGGTTACCCTTCGGCAGCCGACGTGGCGGAGCGTCTGGCGCCAGGCCTATACTCCGTTGTATCCTTGAGAACCGGGTTTAGGCTGGGTTCCATATGTGTGACCCTACGGGGATCCCATATGGTTGGTTCCACGGTTGCTCCTAAACGAAGCCCGTGTCTTTCCCTCTGGGAGAACCTACCCTTCATCGGGTTGGAGTCACCCCAGCTCTTCCATATGTAGCACAGCCCTACAGGGTTAGTCCATATGTACTTCTCCACATAACTCCTTCGGGGAAGGATGTGGCTTCCGCAGCGTTCCTTTCCCAGCGAAGGGTACGCTTTCCCAGCGTTATCCAATAGTCTCACTGAATGGGTTTTGGGGAACAGCAGTGATCGACTCTCTCTGTGTTAGCCCTGTCCCACCATCCTCAGGCAAGGGGGTTCAGGTGGCTTGCAACAGAGCGCTGGAAGGGGGCAGCTCCTGTGGCGCTTTGGTAGGGATTCCTATTCGTCGGTCTGTCCGACGTACGTCGAACGTGACCGACTGAATGGGAACGTCTCGGTTACAAAGGTAACCCTCGTTCCCTGAAGGAGGGAACGGAGACGTACGTCCCGTCGCCACAGTCGCTGTACCCCGCTGATGCTGCCGCCTATCCGGTTCGGCTCCTCAGCGAAAACCTGAAGATGCAACGCACCTGCTGCTCATTATATACCCGCGCTGCGAGGCGAGCAGCTGATGCATATGATTGCATGCCAATGTGCATTGGCTCGTTTAGTTACACTCGAAGTAGATTGGCCTCTCTAGCGAGATTCCTATTCGTCGGTCTGTCCGACGTACGTCTCCGTTCCCTCCTTCAGGGAACGAGGGTTACCTTTGTAACCGAGACGTTCTTCCTGCTTCTTCCTACATATAAATCTGTCCTTAAGAGAGAAAAAAATTCAGACCAAAGAGGTTAAAATCTAGTCTGAAGAATCCATTGCTTGTCTTCAGGGATGCTTTGACTGCACCGATTGGGAGCTGTTTAAAGACTCTAGTAAGGACATTGATGAACTCACTGATGTAGTCTGCTCTTTTATTACTTTTTGTGAGAGCTTGATTATTACTACTAAAAAGATTAAGGTCTACCCTAATAATAAACCTTGGATGTCAAAAGCAGTTAAAGGTAGTTTACAGAAAAAGAAGCTGTCCTACAGTCAAGAAGGGACCTTAGAAAGAGAAGCAGCAAAAAAGGAGGTTAAAGTGGACATATTTAAAGCTAAATAAAGGTATAAAACTAAAGTAGAGAGTAAACTGGCCGAGAAGAATATTGCTTCAGCATGGTCTGGTATGAAAACTATAGTAGGTATACAGCAAAGTGTAAATGGAACTGATATTGCCATGGATGGTTTCAGGCCAAATAGTGAACTTGCACAATGCACTAAATAATTTTTATTTGAGATTCGATCAGTTTGATTTTAAGAATGAAATTGTGGAATTGAGATGTAAATTTAAAGATAATCATCATCTCGTCCTAGACCAGAGAGCAGTTGAAAAATCTTTTCTTTCTTTAAAGTTAAATAAGAGTCCTGGTCCAGACAATATCTGTGGCAAACTATTGAAGTATTGTGCAAGGCAATTAAGTTACATCTTTTTTTACATCACATGTCTTTATACTAACAACATGTCCCGGCTCCTAAAAATAATTGTCCCGAGGCTTTAAATGACCTCAGGCCAATTGCCCTCACTTCTCTTGTAATGAAATCATTTGAAAAGCTCATAAAGACAGAGATTGTAAGGCAAACTGAGCAAGCTCTTGACCCTATGCAGTTTACCTATAGAGGAGTTGAGGACGCTACAATTACTCTACTTAATTGTTTTTCTAAGCATTTAGAAGGGAGAAATACTCATGCTAGACTGTTGTTTACTGACTTTTCCTCAGCTTTTAATACTATCCAACCTCACATTTTAGCTATGAGACTTAGCAACAATTTGCTGGGTTGGAAATTTCTTGACAAACAGAACACAGAGGGTGAAAGTAAATGTCATTTTATCAGATTTATTATGTTCGTCCACTGGTTCACCCCAGGGCTGTGTTATTTCTCCTTTATTTTATATTCTGTATACTAATATGTGCCAGAGTAAGCATGTAAATAGGACTATATTGAAATTTGCTGATGACACAGTTATCGTGAATCTGCTACACGACAATGAGTCCGGTCATGGTCCTATTATTGAGGAGTTTGTCACCTGGAGTTTGTAAGGCGAGTTTTATTATGAGAGATTGTTCCCACCCTTTAAATGCTGAGTTTAAGCTCCTCCCCTTTGGATGTCAGTCCATGGCCCCTAGGTGGAGAACTAGATGATATAGAAATACTTTTGTACCTGCAGCTATAGAACTATTAAATGACACTCTTTGCTATGCATGGTTACTTTATGTATTTTAGGTGGGTGTCAAAGGTGTGTGTAGAAACACATTGTCATGACTTTTTATTTTATTTTTTAATATTTTATAGTTATTGTATGTTGTGATGTCTTATGGATTGTCTTAAGGATAGATTGCTGAATTCAGGTACTAATAAAGATACCTTGACCTGGCAGTAAAGACTTAAATTGTTGCGAGTTTATATCACGCAATTCTGACTTTATATCTCGCAAAAGTCAGAATTGCATGTTAAAAACTTAAGAAAAAAAGTAAGAATTGTGACTTTATATCTTACAATTTTGAATTTATAATGCAACTCTGACTTTATATCATGACATTCTGACTTCATAACTCACAATTCTGACTTTATAACTCGCAAGTGTAAATCTCACAGTTCTGAGGAAAAAAGGATACCTTTTTAATTTTTTTATTTAGTGGCGAAAACAAGCTTCCATAGTTTCCAACGTTGATTACAATAAAAAATGTTTTTTGAGCATCAAATCAGTATATTAGAATCATTTCTGAAGGATCAGGTTCTCAAACACTTGCCCGTCTGCCATTAGTCAGCCAAGCAGATAGTCCCGTCCCGTTGGTTGAGCCAAATGCTGCTATGATGCTACTTTTTGGGGAAATCAACCTACAAGCTTAAAAGTTGTGCTTAAAAGAAACTATTTACCTGCATAAAAAATTGCGAGTGCAGCTTGCGGAATCGAATCACTCAACTTGGAGAAAAACCGAGAAATATTACAAATCATCAATCATAAAAAACATAACTGTAATAAACTATATGATTTGCAAATGTGCTTACAGGACTGCACTGTAACACGATTCTTTTAGTACTACTTAACGGAACTCATAATAAAGCAATATTTAATTTAAGACACGCTTAGTCTGTGAGAAATACTGGGTTTCGGCACACTTCAGAAAAAGACTCCTAACAGCTGACATTTAAATTATGAGGTACAAATTGAAAACACATGCGTTTTGAATAATAACAATAATACCTTTGACAGTCGCATTAAGATAACAGAGCGCCACAATATACTTCTACCTTTAATATTACAGCCTGCAAACTCTGTTGAAAGAAAACTCATCAGACGGTTGAAGGAGAGGCAATGTTTCACATGCTAATGTGATTTCACAGGCATTCAAGTTAATCTCAAGCAGTGGACAGGTCCTCTTATTACCACATGTTAGACGATGGCTGAGCAGTTCCTCGCTTTAAACAATATTAGATGTTATTGCATATTTAGGCTGCTGTGACAGATGGGCAAAAAACTCTCACACACATATTACAAGCATCTGCAAAGGACATAATTGTATTATTTGATATTGTAATGTAGTTTTCATAAATGTAATTTTGTTGAAGGAACAGTGGAGCTTAAGATCTTGCAACATAGTGGAGAGTAAAGTTAAAGGTGTGGTTGATTATGATTTCACTCTTTTAACTCTAGTTAGTGTGTAATGTTGCTGTTGGAGCATAAACAACATCTGCTATGTTACGACGCTCAAAGTTCAATTCAAAGAGAGATATTTTCTTTTAAAGAATTCGCTGTTTAAGGACTACAATAAATGGCTGGTAAGGACTACAGCAAGCTTCTTCCTGGGTGACATCACTAACCCCTTAAATTTACATAAACCCTGCCCCGAAATCATGCAAAAAGGGGGTTTTACATTGTTCAAACTCCGGTTTGAACAATGTAAGGCTGAACACCGTTACTGACAATCGTCATTTTGGGTGAGTGATATTCTCCAGCTTTGTTGTTGTTGAGCAACTGAAGCGCAAGCTGTTAAAGCTCCGCCCTCTTTTGAAAAGCAGGCTGGGAGCAGCAGCTCATTTGCATTTAAAGAACTCCAAATAGGGGCAAAGCTATAATAAATGATCTGTGGGGTATTTTGAGATTAAACTTCACAGACACATTCTGGGGACACCAGAGACTTGTGTTACATCCTTTAAAATGAGCATAATAGGTCCCCTTTAAAGGGTTAGTTGAGAAATGAAGCTTCTGTCATCATTTACTCACCCTCATGTTGGTCAAAATCCTCATGACTTACTTTATTCTGTGGAAAAATAAGATGTGAGTTGAATGTCCATGCTGCTCTGTCAAGCTCCAAAAATCACAAAAAGTTCCATAAAAGCACATAGTCTGTTTTGTGCACATTCAAAGTTTTATGTCATGATTCCTAAAATCAGCAGCTCTGTTAATATTATATTACTACTCGTTTAACATTACAGTATTCATGAATGAATGTTTTATTTTAGTTATTAACTCAAGATTTTTTAAACCAACATTTTTTCTTATTATTTTTGTGACACATTAAGTCTTTTAACAAAAGAAATGGAAATTAAAAATTCTACTTGAAAAATGTTCATGCACTTTTTGTCAAAGAATCTTTTTGTACCTAAGCTGGCTAGGATTTTTTTTTTTTTTGATATCCCACAAACCCCTTTCAGCCATGAAGAATGCTTTTTGCTTTCAGAAATTTTTTGTTTGTTTGTTTGTTTGTTTTGTTTTGTTTTTTGGATAATGCTTCTATCTACCCACCATTTGTCCTCCACTGAACCCCAGAAGCACCGGTTTTGAAAGTACAAACTGCAACAAAGACACAAATCTACAAAGTGACTTGTATTTGAACATACAATGTTATGCAAAAGTTTGTGAACCCCTTGCAGAATCTGTGAAAATGTGATTTTTTTTTTTTTTAACAAAAAAGGAGAGATCATACAAAATGCTTGTTATTTTTTATTTAGTACTATCCTGAGTAAGATATTTTACATAAAAGACAAATTTATTAATGGTTCTCAATACTGTGTGTGGTTACCTGGATTATCTACGACTGTTTGTTTGTTTTGTAATGGTTGTTCACAAGTCTCTTGTTTGTTCTGAGCAGTTAAACTTAGCTCTGTTCTTCAGAAAAATCCTCCAGGTCCCAAAAAATCTTCAGATTTCCAGCATCTTTTGCAAATTTGAAGCCTTCCAGCAGTGGCTGTATGATTTTCAGATCCATCTTTTCACACTGAGAACAATTGAGGGACTCAAACACAACTATTACAAAAGCTTCAAACATTCACTGATGCTCCAGAAGGAAACACGAAAATCTTGAACAGGATGAAGATGTCCACATTTTTCTTTTTTTGGTGCAATATAATTTTTTTCATTTAGTACTGCCCTTTGGAAGCAACAGACGATACCTACATGTTTACAAGTCAAATCAAGTACATTTTACCTTGATCTTCAAATTGAAAAGGTTTTCACCCCCCGGCTCTTAATGCATCATGTTTCCTTCTGGAGCATCAGTGAATGTTTGAAGCTTTTGTAATAGTTGTGTTTTAGTCTCTCAGTTGTCCTCAGTGTGAAAAGACGGATCTCAAAAAGTCACTGCTGGAAAGGGTTCAAACATGCAAAAAGATGCTGGGGAATTTTCAGGACCTGGAGGATTTTTCTGAAGAACAGAGCTCAGTTTAACTGCTCAGAACAGACAAGAGACTCATGAACAACCATCACAAAACAAACAAACTGTCATAGATCATCCAGGTAACCACACACAGTACTGAGAACCAAGGGTTCCCAAACTTTTGAACAGGGTTATTTACATAAATTCAGCTATTTTTTTTGTCTTGTGGACTATATATAAACATCTTTCATGTAAAATATCTTACTCAGGACAGTACTAAATAAAAAATAACATGCATTTTGTATGATCTCTCTTATTTTGTTCAAATTATTCACATTTTCACAGATTATGCAAGGGGTTCCCATACACTGTATTAGCCTAAAGGCTGTTTATGCTATTTAAGTCAAGCATCTCTATTATTATTGCTCATAGTTAGGGTGAGGGATTTGAACTCATAACCCTAATAAACATAACTCTTTTTACACTGTATGTGAAACAGACATGAATAATACCTCAGACCTGACTTGACTTCATTTGAAAACAGACTAAAAAAAAAATCAATATTTTGAAGTCATACAATAGTTTTGCGTGAGCAAAATTTAAACCATAATTTCAGAACTAATCTTTAAAATGTATTTACAGAAATTGGACAAATGAAATTGTGCATTGATTTAAATTTGAATCTGAATCTGATTTGGAATTACTGTATTTGTGATCAAATTAATGCAGCCTTGATGAGCATAAGAGACTTTAAAATCTTACTGACACTAAACTTTTGAATGGTACTGATCGTATTTACGTGTTTATGATTTAACAGTTAACCCATTCAATTCACCGGGCCTGGTTTGTATTTGAGTTTTATTTGATTTTTTTTTTTAATGTACTGCACTGCAAAATGCATATATGCATATTTTGATTCTATATTTGGTTATCTCTCTGTCTTTTTAGAGAACTTCCCCATTCTCCACGTAACCTGCAGGTGTCTCTGAATGAGACTGACAGCAGGACAGTTCTTCTGTCATGGGTTCGGCCTTTTGATGGGAACAGCCCTCTCCTTAATTACATCATTGAGCTCTCTGAGAACAGTAAGTGTGTGCGTGTGCTATTTATATGAGCTTTGGCATATGGTTTATTAAACCTAATGCACCTTAGCTGCAGATTTCAATTAAGCTGGTTTGCGGATTCCACCGAAGAAGTTCTTTGTCATTTACCTCTCGCTGTCTTCCTCCCTGAGCTGTAAAAAAACAACAAAAAACAGTCAGACAGGCTGAAGTGAGTTAGAGGAGAAGAGGAATGGAAGCTGATTGTAATGGAGGGTAGTGGGATGAGGTTTGTTTTCACTGTATTATGCCAAGACTCTGTTATTGGTGGAAGATGAATGCTGGAAGAGATAGTGACAGGAAACACAGAGAGAGAGATTGATTTGTGTATCGTCAAAGGAAATACAATGAAAAATGTGGGTGGGGCGGAGGTGCTGGATGCCTTATAAACACCAAGACCTCTCTCTCCTCATACACACACACCAAACAGACACACACTGATTTTCAGTAAATCCAAACACTCTTTTTTGATGGTTGTGTGTGTGTGTGTGTGTCTGTATGTGTGTGTGTGTGTGTGTGTGTGTGTGCTTTTGTTTATATTACATTGTGGGGACCAAATGTCCCCATGATGTAATATAAACCTGAGTTCACCTACATCGTGGGGACCAGCCAGCGGTCCCCACAATGTAAATGGGTTTATAAATCATATAGAATGAGTTTTTGTGAAAAAGTAAAAGTTTGCACAGTTTCCTGTGAGGGTTAGGTTTAGGGGTAGGGGCAGGGTAGGGGGATAGAATGTACAGTTTGTTCAGTGTAAAATGCATTGAAGTCTATGGAAAGTCCCCACAATTCACAAAAACAAACATGTGTGTGTGTGTGTGTGTGTGAGAGAGTGTGTGTATTCATATGTGTCCCTGTGGCTTAATATTTACTATTCCTGTTGAATTTGTGATTTATTTTGGCAGTTGCTCATAGTTTCTGTCTTCTTTTCTCTTGGGTCTGCTTGAGTGGTTTCAGCATCTAAATTGTTCATTGATCTGCTTCCCATCATTTTTAATGTACTGCAAACGCACACACAAACACACGCGCTTTCACATATTGGGTGTTGTGGGAAGTAACGCCTCCAGAATAAACAACAGCGTGGTCAAATTCATCATTTACCCAAGTGCTGTAAAGAAAGAGATTATTCAAACAACTGCTAATAAATCAAGTAAAATACATAAAATAAAAACAATACTCCCCTTTGACACTCAATTTTATGTGAGAAATATTCTAGTAAGAAATTATACATCTGGTAAAAGCAGCCATGTTGTCTTTATTGAAGATGCTTCTTCCTCATTACATTTATAAACAAGTAATGCTTTACAATATAGTGAGACAGATGAAAGTGATTTCAGTAGAGTTTGTGGAAGTGACAGAAAGTGGCAGACAATTAGTCGGATGATATTTAGCTATTTTGATATTATTAATGACATAACTTAGTCTGATTGGTTGATTAGCAGAGTGGTCATTTTGAGTTTATTTTTTGTGAATTTTGATTAAATGTTTTGTAAAGTAAGGATTTGTTTAATTTGATCAAATTTGTATACATCTTATTTTCTTATTTACTATCATAAAATTATATAAAGTGTTTATACTGGTATAAGTCATATACTGTTTAAAAACTCAGACTGTTTTTTATTTATAATAAATTAAAGAAATATCGGTAACACATATTCACTATTAACTATGACTTTTCCCTTAATAAACTCCTCATTTACTGCTTATTAATAGTTCGTATGGTAGTTGTTAAAAGTGCTAAAGAGGATGTTTTGTTTTATACATTTTTGCAATATTACTTGAAACTGTCTTTACTAACTGATAAAAGACTATTTATTAGGTGCACTTAAAGGAATAATATTAATATACATCATCTGTGCACGAGGTAGGGCCTTAAAAACATCAGCCAATCGTTTACGCGATCATCACGTAAACGATTGGCCCTCTGGCTTGTCAATCACTGCCATGACGTTCCTTGTGAGAGACGTGCGCGGCTGCGCGCTCCAGTAACTTTCCACACTCCACAGGCGCCGCATGCAATGTTTTTGTCAGGAGTAACAACTGCAGATTATGAGTTACCTGCGGTGAGTCCGACATAATGAATCCAAAAAACACGACACAGCGAATGCCGGTGGTAAACACCCATGTTCCAATACTCGTGCACGAGTTTTGGGAGGCGTTCCCTTGAAATGATGCGCTCATTTCAAAAACTCACTAACATCCTTTGGTTTCTCAGTCGACGAAAAGATCATCTTTAGCACCTTTAAGTTTAGGTATTGGGTTGGATTAAAAATTTAGAATAAGATCATACAGAATAAGGCATTAATATGTGCTTAATAAGTACTAATAAACAGACAATATTCTAGTAATATGCATGCTAATAAGCAACTAGTTAAAAGTCCCCAAAATAAAGTATTACCGAAAAATCATTTTGATATTCATAGTTAATTTAAATTGTAATAATATATCACAATATTACTCTTTTACTGTATTTTTGATCAAATAAATGCAGTCTTGGTGACAAAGAGACCACAACCCCTCAGGCAGTGCGTAATTTGAGAACCGGATCCTGTTCCTGTCTTTGTTTTTGTTTTAAAACAACCCATTCGCTGGCTTAAAACAACCCAATTGCTGAGTTTGTCCATTTTCAACCCAACCTGGGTTGTTTTTAACCCAGCATTTTTTAGAGTGTATGTTCTGAAAAAAACTGAATTTGTATCAGTCGGTCACAGTGCCCTTTAATTGCTGTTTTTGATCAGTTTTTACAAATTAAGCACTGCCCTCAGGCTAACCTACATCAAAAATTATGTTATTTTCAATATGAACATTGTAATGTACTGTACAGTATGCATGACCTATTCAATAGAGACAGAGCGCATTTAGTATAATCTGAAGACCACGCCCACCGGGGAGGAAAACAATCCAACCGTCTCCATTGACTTTGTATTTCGTGAGGCTGCTTCCTTGTCATTTCTGGCTTATTACAAAAACAGAACAATGCCTAAAAGCTGCTGTGTGACAAGGTGTATGGCTAACAAGCTAAAAAACCCAGAACTAAGTTTTTATAACCTGTCGACCCCAGAAACAAATGTTTAAGGACACAAAAGTGGATACAGGCAGTGAGAGAGATCACATTACTATAAGAAATACACTGGAGGGGAATGTAATCAGCGACAACATGTGCTAAACAAACAAACAAAAACAAACCACTCATTATTTTTAACCATGTCAAAAAATTATTTCACTTGTCGCCGAATACATTCCCCTCCAATGTAGTACTTATAGTAATATGACCCGTTGTGCTCTGTCTCACTGCCTGTATCCTCTTTTGTGTCCTTAAACATTTGTTTTTTGGGGTTGACAGCTTATAAAAACTTAGTTCTGGGTTTTTTAGCTTGTTTACTGTACACCTTGTCACATAGCAGCTTTTAGACATTGTTCTATTTTTTGTAATAAGCCAGAAATGACAAGGAGGCAGCCTCACGCTATATAAAGTCAATGGGGACTGTTGGATTGTTGGTTTTCAGATTATGATTCGTGTCGCTCTGTCTCTATAATATGTTAAGATGGATGAA
Organism: Chanodichthys erythropterus; assembly: GCF_024489055.1. Lineage (NCBI taxonomy): Eukaryota > Metazoa > Chordata > Actinopteri > Cypriniformes > Xenocyprididae > Chanodichthys > Chanodichthys erythropterus. The sequence continues at coordinate 11,312,786 of NC_090232.1, read as the reverse complement.
GGAACCTTCATTTTGTCTGATTGTTGTTCTTGACAGATTCTCCATGGAAAGTCTACATGGCTGATGTTAGCCCTACACTAACTAGCTTGCTAGTAATTGGTCTAACTCCAGCAAGAACGTACCAGTTCAGAGTGTGTGCTGTCAATCAGGTGGGACGTGGGCAGTACAGCGCTGAGACAAACAGGTAAGCAGTCAGAAGCTAACATCTTAGTCTACTAGCTTAGCAAATCGCTAACTGGTTAAGTAAAGCTCTATAGCTAGAACAAGGTATTACGATAAATGTTTTTAATCAGGCATTGAGGAAGGGGGACGGATCTTGCATGACAAAGGCATTGATCTGCAGGAACTAATTGGGCCATGCTAATGAGCTAAACCCTAGATTCCTTGATTGTAGCTACCCGGTTTCAAGGCAAAGTCCCTTGAATCCTGACTGCTGTACCTAACAAAGCCAGTCAAACAGATTGGAACTGGTAATTTTCACCAACTCTTGCCATTTTTGTGTGTCCCACACACACGCACACACATGTCCTCAGTCAGTTTGAGAGAATGTTATTAAATGTGAGGACGAGATTTGAACCCTATCAAAAGAAAGGCTGATTGTAATTGAATTACATGAGAGCTTTCATCACTGGCTCTGATTGTGAGCCATTATGACACATGGGCAGAAAAACCGCTCCCATATCCAGGAACACTATGAAGGTGTGAGAAATAGCATTTCTCAAAGCCAATTCCACACAGTGAAAGAATGTCAAATACAAGCTTGGCTAGAGGGAAGGACACTTCAGCACACACACAGAGGCTACTGTGTTTTATGCTCTCTATTTTGTTTTGTGAATTTTTATTTGCGCATAAATTGGCACACATCACAATGACTGCATTCCAAATCGAATCAAATCGTTCAAAGAACTTAAAAAGTCCTGAAAAGTTCAAATGGCTATTTTTCAAGCCACAGGCATAAAGCTAATGCACATGCCAAGCACTCTTTGCTAAACGGCAGGAAGAAGGGCCTGCTCAATCATCAAGGACATGTTGAAAAAGCTTGTCATGCTGTTTTCTAGTTCTTAGCTTTCATTTGAAGACAGTCTCCATTAAACAGACATTGCCCGTTTATATTCAATGGTACCAGTTGAGCCAAAGACTCCATCTGCTCTCGTATGTGAAATGCTGCTTAGGTTTGATTGGTGCTAAAGTGGAATGTTTTTATTCACTAATGTTCAATCCTGTCTTTAATGCTACATTAACAGTTCTGATATAGAATAAATACTTAATACCCACCTGGAGGGCAAACAAGGCTTTCTTCCATTGCCCACCAGTCATTTTTACCAGGTTTGTGCTAAGTACTAGTGATATTAAAAAGACCAAATTCAGTTTACACCTTATTGATGATGCATATTATGTACACGCAAACAGATGAACCCAGAATATAAACACAACACGCAGTTTCTTGTTAAACGTTTTCTTTATAATGGTTTTCTTTGGAAAAATGCTTAAGAAATTGCGCGTTGTGTTTATATTCTGGGTTCGTCTGTTTGCATTTAGCTTGGTGCGATCATATTCTGGGCCCATCTGCTCACCTATATATTAGTATACATCTTCAATAAGGTTTATACTGAATTTGATCTTTTAATAACTCTGTTTTAGCACATTAAAGGACTTTAAGTGTTTTTCGCGTTATGTGTTTTAGAATGTCCTGCTGTTTTTAGTAGTTGAAATACTGCAGCAGGTGCTGTATATGGATTATAATCGGCCAAAACGTTTTTGATTTTCTTCTTTCGAGATTGAAAATGTACATGTCTGTAATTCAGTTCTATGCATGTTTTGCCCTCCAGGTATCCGTGGCAGTCACGTGACTGAAACTATGAATTATTTTGTAGTTTGCTCACTTTGACCCTGATCAAAAATAATCAAAGGTCTATTATATTTTAATATTTTAAATTCTTATTACATTTTATTCAAATCAATTTATACACTCAAAATATTTAATTTTGTTTTTATGTTCAAAGGTTATTTTTTTCTCTAAAAGAAATACTTTTATTCAGCAACGATGCATTAAATTGATCAAAATTGACAGTACATTTATACTGACATTACAAAAAGATTACAAAAATATTATTTTTAAAATAAATGCTGTTTTTTTTTTTTTTTTACTTTTTTTTTTTGAAGGAATCCAATACTTTTATTCAACGAGGACACATTAAATTGACCGAAAGTGACAGTAAAGGCATTGAAAAAAAAAAAAAGTATTTCAAAATAAATGCTGTTCTATTAAAATTTATATTTATCAAAAATCCTGAAAAAATATAACATGGTTTCCACAAAAATATTAAGCAACACAACTGTTTTCAACATTGATAATAATACAGAATGTTTCTTGAGCAGCAAATCAGCATATTAGAATGATTTCCGAAGGATCATGTAACACTGAAGACTGGAGCAATGTGTGTATCTGTAATTTGTATATATTTTATCAGTATTATCAGACCTAATTACAGTACTTGAGACTTCACTTTGTCAGTTCTGATGATTGTACTCATTCTTTTTTCCCTTCTCTTTTACACAGATACAATGTGCACAGATTTATCTGTAATACTATTGACAAAAACTCAATATGCAATATCCAAGTAAGTCAACCATGTCTGAGCCTACTAGCAACACTGAAAACAGATTTGCAACATGCAAAATCCGTGAGGACAAATTACTGGCACGTGTGATTTATTGTTTAACAACTCCTGACGGATACCACACACTCTTAGCCTTGATGTGTAAAACAGTGATTTTGACCCATGTCTGTTATAGAAACAAACACGTTTCATTTTAGTTTTAACTTAGCTGACAGAAATAGCTGACAAAACTCTGTTTTTAATTTACAAACACAATTCCCTGTACTGTAAGTGTTTTACATATTTTAGCCGATTCCAAACCAGTGTTTAAATGTAGTAAAATCATCAGCCTCAACCTCGTATCTTTCAAACTGAATGTTTTATTTAAAATGCTCAGTTAAAACAAGAGGAAACGACAGAGGAGAGCGAGAAGATGAAGACGAACAGAAACACAAAAAATCAAATATTGATGGAGAGGGCACTTATTAAAATTTGAGCACCTATCTGCTTTGGCCTCGTTTCCAATTAATGTCAAGATCATCATCAGTTATATGAAAAATTTAAATCTCTATTTCTTTTTATTCTTCTTATTCATTTTTGGCAAAGTACCATCAAAGGAAGAGTATAATAACTCAGAATATATACTAAAAAGTATGTGTTTCAAAAGTGTTTCAAAGTATTTTGCACGCCTCAAACAAAATCAATGTCAGGCTAACTTTTTTATTGAGTAATAATTTGTGTTGAATGTAACAAGAGCAAACTCAGTACTTATCCTTTGCATTTAATTAATAAACAACACATTCAAAGTAATGGCAAAAACAATAGAATAGAAATCCCCTCAAACTCCAACCCCAATCCTTCAGTATGGCAAAATAAACAACGTGATCGACTAAAATAAGCCTTTTAAATTGGTTTAGGATGATTATTGTTTATTTGACAAAACATCAATCAGACTTAGCAACTTTCCTACGAGATTGCTTGCTTGAGGCACTTTAGGCCTTGCTCGCTTAATCAAGCTAATAACCTTTAAACCGCAGATTAGAGCGAAGGATTGTTTATCGCCTGCTCTGGGGATCTACAGTCTCTAGAATCCAGCAGACAGACTTTGAGAGCTAAAGCCCATGGTATTGATCAAATTGAGAAATTAAAGGGTTCACTGATTTACACTAATGGGGTCAAGCTAAAAACAGAACTTTCTGATTCTGTAGCAACTGCAGATATATATAACTGTAACTGCTGATATATATCATTTTGATATGATATGAGCTGAAATGTCATATCCGAAATCAACTTGTTTACATTGTAGTGCTTGGTTTAGGAAGAATGATTCACATCACAGCAAACAAGAGGTGTTGATGGTAAGATTTAAGGATTTGTCAGCACTATCCATGGTTCACAGTTCCACCTGTTTAACTCTTTGTAGCCATATTAGAGACAGAAACATTGCCTTTTTAGGCTCTTTGAAGCACATTTCTTTTACAGAATGCAGAATACAGTATATGTGGATTTTTAAGCCAATAATTTTGATTAAAAGTGCCCTAGAACTTTTTTTTAAAAAGATGTAATATAAGTCTAAGGTGTCCCCTGAATGTGTCTGTGAAGTTTCAGCTCAAAATACCCCATATATATATATATATATATATATATATATATATATATATATATATATATATATATATATATATATATTTTTTTTTTTTTTTTTTTTTTTTTTTTTTTAACTGGCTATTTTGGGGCATAATTAGAAATGCGCCGATTCAGGGTGTGTGGTCCTTTAAATCTCGTGCTCCACGCCCCAAGAGCTTGCACTTGCCTTAAACAACATAAAAAAAGTTCAAGCAGCTAATATAACCCTCAAAATGGATCTTTACAAAGTGTTAAATCGTGTAAGTACAGTGTTTATTTGGATGTTTACATTGATTCTGAATGTGTTTGAGGCTGTGCTCTGTGGCTAACGGCTAATGCTACACTGTTGGAGAGGTTTATAAAGAATGAAGTTGTGTTTATGAATTATACAGACTGCAAGTGTTTAAAAATGAAAATAGCGACGGCTATTGTCTCCGTGAATACAGTAAGAAACGATGGTAACTTTAACCACATTTAACAGTACATTACCAACATGCTAACGAAACATTTAGAAAGACAATTTACAAATATCACTAAAAATATCATGTTATCATGAACCATGTCAGTTATTATTGCTCCATCTGCCATTTTTCGCTATTGTCCTTGCTTGCTTACCTAGTCTGATGATTCAGCTGTGCACAGATCCAGACGTCCTGCCCTTGTCTAATGCCTTTCATAATGTTGGGAACATGCAAATATTGGGGGCGTACACCCCGACTGTTACGTAACAGTCAGTGTTATGTTGAGATTCGCCTGTTCTTTGGAGGTTTTTTAAACAAATGAGATTTATATAAGAAGGAAGAAGCAATGGAGTTTGAGACTCACTGTATGTCATTTCCATGTACTGAACTCTTGTTATTCAACTATGCCGAGGTAAATTCAATTTTTGAATCTAGTGCACCTTTAAACAGTCTCCAAATGTACACTATCGTTCAAAAGTTTTGGGGTCAGTAAGATTTTTTTTAATGGTTTTAAAAGAAACCTCTTATGATCACCAAGGCTGCGTTTGATTAATAATACAGTAAACAGTAATATTGTGAAATATTACAATTTTAAATAACTCTTTTCTATTGTAATATATTTTAAAATATAATTTATTCCTGTAATGGCAAAAAGCTGTGCTGCTTAATATTTTTGTGTGAACCATGGTACTTTTTGCAGGATTTTTTGATAAATAGAAAGTTCAATAGAGCAGCATTTATTTGAAATACAATGCAAAAGCCTTTTACTGTCACTCTCAGTCAATTTAATGTGTCCTTTCTGAATAAAAGTATAAATTTGTTTAAAAAACAACAACAACAACTTTTGAACAGAAGTACATGAAACAGGCTCAAGGTGAAAATGTACGTAGTGATGATTCTCCTCAGTTTGTGTTGGTCTTATTAGTTTGTTTTTCCAGTGTTGTGATTGACAGTTACAGAAGCGAGTCAAGTTCAGGTTATTCAAGCGAACCCTGTTTACCCCAGCAGGGTCAGTTCTCAGTTACTCCTGCACTATTTAAGACATTTCGGACAAACCAGAAAGATCAATTTCAATCTCTCTAGGACTGCTGGATAAGCTCTGAAGGAAACTTTTAGTAACTTTTTGATGCCTCTGAGAAAACTCCCAGATAAGACTCCAGGGTCTAAATATTTCTCTTTTATAATGCAATTCTCATGATGTTATCTCTCAGGCTGATGCTGCGAGAGGAACCGCCCAGTGCACCTCCAAAAAACATTGTGGCTAGTGGACGTACAAACCAGAGCATCATGGTCCAGTGGCAGCCGCCCCCAGAACCGCAGCTCAATGGAGTCCTGAGAGGATATGTGCTCAGGTATGGTTTCATGCATGGCTTTAAAATTGTAATATTTCGGTGAAAATATTACTCTCTCTACACACACTTTTTTACACACTACCTGTATATTGAATTATAAGTTCAACCTAGTCACCTAGTCCCTAATTATTCTTGAATCCAGCTTTTGCTTGTACATATTGTCTAGCTGGTCATCCAAGCCATTTTAGAGTCGATCAGATAGACTACCAGCTGGTGGAGCTGAGGTTTACCTGTTAGCTAGCAACAATGTTTGACCCCTTAACGGATTAGTTCCTAATTTTTCTGATAATTTACTCACCCCATGTCATCCAAGATGTTTGTCTTTCTTTCTTCAATCGAAAAGAAATAACGTTTTTTTGAGGAAAATATTCCAGGATTTTTCTCCATGTAGTGGACTTCAATGACTACCAACAAGGTTGAAGGTCCCAATGTCTGTTTCAGTGCAGCTTCAAAGCGCTCTACACGATCCCAGCCGAGGAATAAGGGTCTTATCTAGCGAAACAACTAAAAAAATTAAAAAAATAAATAAAAAATTACTTTTTAACCACAAATGCTCTTCTTGCACTAGCATAATGTAATAATGATTACATAATCACGCTGGAAATGTCATGTGTGACATAGGCGGAAATACCGATCCAGTGTCTACAAAGCAAACGTGCAAAGACTTGGTAAAAAAACAGCCTTGATAAAAAAATTAAAAAAAAGTTTAAAAAAAAAACAACGTTGGATGTTTTTGGTGTTTTTTTGTTTTGTTTTGTTTTTTTCAGATTTTGTAGTTGGAGGAGAAAATGAGATGGAGTTTTTCACCCTAACGTGGTACTTTCACCTACGTCACATGTGACTTTTCCAGCGTTATTATGTAATCCTTGGCATATCGCAGAGCTAATGCAAGACAAGCATTTGTGGTTAAAAAATATATACAGTTTTATTTTTTTGACTGATTGTTTCACTGGATAAGACCCTTATTCCTCGGCCGGGATCGTGTAGAGCCCTTTGAAGCTGCACTGAAACTGCAATTTGGACATTCAACTCGTTGAACCCTGTGGAAGTCCACTATATGGAGAAAAATCCTGGAATGTTTTCCTCAAAAGCCTATCTTTTCGACTGAAGAAAGAAAGACATAAACATTTTGGATGACATGGGGGTGAGTAAATGATCAGGAAATTTTAATTCTGAAGTGAACTATACTTTTAACGTTGGCATGAAATGGAAATCCACTTATTTGTCTCATTGTTTACAATTCATCCATGCATATTTTCACTTCTTTTTTTTTTTTTTTGACCTACTAATGTTAATGTTTTTGACTTGTTGATGTTCCGGAAAGGACAGTTCCCTTTCAGTCGGTCACGTTCGACGTACGTCAGTAGTGACCGACGAATTGGGATATCGCTTAGAGAGCCCTATCATCTTCGTGTAAACTAAAACAAGCCAATGGAATTGGCGTGCGATATTTGCATAATGCGCACCGCCCCCGACAGGTGTATATAAATAGGAAGCAGATGCAATCGCACTCTGTCTTTCGCTTCGGAGCCATTCACTGGTGTCCTATTTAGAAGACTCCTTTCTTCGTGTGTTTTTCTTACTAAAACACTGCCTCAGAAGAGGATCTGCAGCGAGCTTTGGTGCTGGTGAAGAGGGCACGTGCAGCGAGGTCGCGAGTGTCTGAGGAGCCGAGCTATAAGCTCTAAACTGCTGTTTTCACAGCAACACAAAAAAGAGTGTGTGTGAGGCAGCGATTTGGGCCGGTTCCTCGGTGTGTCAGGGAGTGGTGTACCTGACACATCGCGTCGCTCCCTGGGTGCTTCAGCACGAGTGAGTTGACTTTCCCTTCTAAAAGAGCTTTACAGACGAACCCTGACAGTATGTCATTTCGTCTGTGCGTTAATGGGTGCGGTCGTTCCCTGGTCCCTGCTGATGGGCACAATCGTTGCATCTCGTGTTTGGGCATTCTGCACGCTGAAGCAGCTTTTGTGGATGGTTCATGTTCCCATTGCGGGAACATGACTATCGCGATGCTGAGGTCGAGACTCTCCTTCCTGAAGTCTCAGGAAGTGGGGGTCCCCTCTCCTATGCCGCGTACGACCGTTTTTTCCGGCCCCGGGAACCGGAATGACGGTACGGCGCTGTATAGGAAGGGTGACCGGAGGATTACGGTCAGGGCTTCCCCGCCGAGCGGAAACGCTCCTCGGGCCCCTGCCGCCTCATCAGCACCGCAACCCATCGTGCCACCGTTGGTTTCTGCTGGGCCCTCTACGGACTGTCCAGCCGTTACCTTTGGTGTGCTGGCGGCGGATCGGATGTCGATCGCTGCATCGGAAGGTGAGCCTGAGTCCTCGGGGGAGGATTCGGACGCGCTGCCGCCCGGGACGGTAGCGTTGCCCGAGTCGGATCCCGAGCTCACGGCTGTGCTCTCCCGGGCCGCCTTGTGCGTCGGGCTTGAGTGGAACCCTCCACCCTGTCCCGGCCCATCTCGGTTGGACGATTGGTACTTGGCGGGGGGTCGCGCTGGTCAAATCCAGCGTCCCGCCCCAATGCCTTTCTTCCCGGAAGTACACGATGAGGTGACCAGGTCTTGGCAAGCTCCGCATGGGGCTCGTACAGGGCCTGGTCACTCGTCTGCCTTCACCTCCCTGGACGGCGGGCTAGCCAGGGGGTACGCGAAGATCCCGCCAGTCGAGCGGTCTGTTGCGACGCAGTTGTGTCCAACGGCCGCTGGCTGGCGTGGTGGCCGCGTCTCCCGTCCCAGGCCTGTGAACTCTCAGCCGGTCTGACTGAGAAAGCTTACAGTGCCTGTGGGCAGGCTGCCTCTGCCCTGCACGCGATGGCCCTTTTACAGGTCTATCAGGCAAAAGCGCTGTCGCAGATGCCCCAGGAAGGTCCTGACCAACAGCTGCTTGGGGAGCTGCGCGCTGCCACTGACCTTGCCCTCCGGGCAACGAAGGTGACAGCGCGTTCTGTTGGCCAGGCGATGTCTACTTTGGTAGCCCAGCAACGCCACCTCTGGCTGACCTTGGCAGACATGAGGGAGACCGACAAACATCGGTTCCTGGATTCCCCCGTGTCTCCGGTCGGCCTTTTCGGCGACGCGGCGGAGAACTGTGCCCAACAGTCCCCCGCTGCACAGAAGCAGGCTGAGGCTATCAGACATGTCATGCCACGGCGGTCCGCTGCTGCCTCCACCCAGCCGCCCGTGGCTCAGCCTCAGCCCGCTCGTCGCCGAGGGCGCCCGCCTGCGTCTTCCTCCGCCCCTGCTAAGTTGGCAAAGCAGCAGCCTACACCAGCCAAACAGCAGGGTGCCGGGCGCGGACGTGGTGCCCAGCCCGTCTCTGCCAGCCAGGTGGCAAGCGGTCGGGGAAAACTCGGCCCTGAGACGGGCGACCTGGAGCGGAAGGTTCCTGCCCTTTGGGAGAGTATTCCATCTGCTCTCCCACCCCCGGAGGAGGGCCGGGGGGGATTTTGTGGCGGCTGTCCATCTACCGCCGCTGGCTCTCCGGAGTCCAGCGGTACCCACTTTGCCACAAAAAGAGCAGTTTCCTCAAACTCCAGGTCGCTACAGGGGGTGTCTGCCAGTGTGCCAGGCTCCGCCTCGCTGCTGTCAGCTCCCTCCCCATGGCAGTGTGTTGGTGCAGACCGCGTCCCGTGCGCCGTCTCCCATGCACACTGCTGCCTCGCAGAGTCCGACCCCACTCCGGGCCGCCCTCAAGCCGTCCGAGTCGGGTCCCTCTCTGCCTTGCTGCCCCACCCCCGGTGCGTCTGTGGTGCCTTTGGTCCCGCTGGCTCAGTGTCTGGAAGCGTGGAGCACGCTCCCCAGCCTGTCCAGTTGGCTCATTCGTACTATCAGACTCGGCTATGCGATTCAGTTCGCCCGCCGTCCCCCGGTCTTCAGGGCTGTCCACTTCACTCCGGTGTCGTTGGACAGTGCTCCTGTTCTCCGGGTGGAGATTGCTGTCCTCCTGGCGAAGGGTACAATCAAGCCGGTCCCTCCAGCCGATATGAAGTCGGGGTTTTACAGCCCCTACTTCATTGTACCGTAAAAGGGCGGTGGGCTACGGCCAATCCTGGACCGTCCCCAGGGTTGGTTTGCAGCAATAGACCTGAAGGACGCATACTTTCATGTCTCGATTCTGCCTCGACGCAGACCCTTCCTAGGTCGGTCTGCGTTCGAGGGTCGGGCATGTCAGTACAAAGTCCTACCCGACATGGTTGTAGCTCCCAACCGGTTGGGTCTTCAGGTCAACTGGGACAAGAGCAAACTCGCCCCCGGGTAGAGAGGATCTCTTGTTTCGGTCTCGAGCTAGACTCGGTCGCACGGACTGCGCGTCTCACCGAGGTGCGCGTCCAGTCGGTGTTGAACTGCCTGAGCTCGCTCAAGTGCAGGACAGCGGCTCCACTGAAAGATTTTCAGAGGCTCCTGGGGCATATGGCATCTGCAGCCGCGGTAACGCCGCTCGGATTGCTTCATATGAGACCGCTTCAACACTGGCTCCGCGGCCGGGTCCCGAGATGGGCGTGGCAGTGCGGCACGCTCCGTGTCCCCGTGACACCGAGCTGCCGTCGCACCCTTGTCCGGTGGTTGGACCCTTCGTTCCTGTGGGCCGGAGTACCCCTCGAACGAGTGTCCAGGCACGCTGTGGTCTCCACAGATGTCTCTGCCACGGGATGGGGGGCCACGTACAACGGGCATGCAGTGACAGGTCTTTGGACGGGGCCTCAGCTGCATTGGCATACCAATTGCCTCGAGTTGCTAGCGGTTCGTCTTGCGCTGGCCCGCTTCAAGGAGCTGTTGTCAGGCAAGCACGTTCTAGTCCGCTCACTAAGCATTGCGGCCGTTGCCTACACCTACCGTCAAGGTGGTCTACGCTTCCGTCGCATGTTGCAACTCGCCCGCCATCTCTTGTTTTGGAGTCAGAAGGATCTGAGGTCCCTTCGGGCCACTCGTGTCTCAGGTGTGCTCAACCGTGCAGCCGACGAGTTGTCACGGCAGCATCTACTTGCGGGCGAGTGGCGGCTCCACCCCCAGGCGGTCCAGCTGATTTGGCAGCGGTTCGGCGAGGCCCAGGTAGTCCTGCTTGCCTCCCCGGAAACTGCCCTCCGCCAGTGGTTTTATTCCCTGACCGGCGGCACGCCTGGCACGGATGCCCTGGCACACAGCTGGCCCCCGGGTCTGCGCAAACATGCGCTTCCCCCAGTGAGCCTTCTCGCACTATTCATGTGCAAGGTCAGGGAGGACGGGGAGCAGGTTCTGTTAGTGGCTCCGTACTGGCCCACTCGGACCTGATTCTCAGACCTCATTCTCCTCGTGACAGCACCTCCCTGGCCGATTCCTCTGAGGAAGGACACCCTGACTCAGAGACGGGGCACCTTGTGGCACCCGCCTCCCGATCTGTGGAACCTCCACGTGTGGTCCCTGGACGGGATGCGGAGGTTCTGAGTGATCTCCCGCAAGCGGTCGTAGACACCATCACTTCCGCTAGAGCTCCTTCTACTAGGAATCTCTACGCGCTGAAGTGGAACCTGTTCGTCGAATGGTGCGCCTCTCGCCGAGAGGACCCCCGATCATGTTCGGTCGGATCCGTGCTTTCCTTTCTGCAAGATGGGTTGGAGCGAAGGCTGTCTCCCTCCACCCTCAAGGTGTATGTTGCCGCCATTGCCGCACATCACCATGCAGTTGAGGGTAAGTCCCTGGGGAAACACGATCTGATCGTCAGATTCCTGAGGGGGCCAGGAGACTGAATCCTCCTCGCCCTTCCTCCGTACCCTCTTGGGATTTGACCCTGGTTCTCACAGCTCTCCGGGGTCATCCCTTCGAACCTTGCAATCAGTCGACATGAAACTAATGTATCTTAATACGGTTATTCTGGTTGCATTGGCTTCCCTGAAGAGGGTAGGGGATCTGCATGCATTTTCGGTCGACGAAACGTGCCTAGAATTCGGGCCCGGTGCTTCTCCACGTCATCCTGAGACCCCGGCCTGGATACGTGCCCAAGGTTCCTACCACTCCCTTCAGAGATCAGGTAGTGAACCTGCAAGCGCTGCCCTCGGAGGAGGCAGACCCAGCCCTAGCTTTGCTCTGTCCCGTCCGCGCTCTGCGCGTTTCGTGGATAGAACGCGAAGCTTTAGGACCTCAGATCAGCTCTTCATCTGTTACGGAGGCCAGCAGAAGGGAAAGGCTGTCTCCAAGCAGAGGATGGCCCACTGGATAGTGGATGCCATCGCCTTGGCGTACGAATCCCAGGGCGTGCCTTGCCCGCTCGGGTTGAGAGCCCACTCCACCAGAGGGGTGGCCTCTTCCTGGGCGCTGGCTCATGGCGCCTCGCTGACAGATATCTGTAGAGCTGCGGGCTGGGCGACACCTAACACGTTCGCTAGGTTTTATAGCCTACGTGTAGAGCCGGTATCCTCGCGTGTACTCGCATCCACTAGTCGGTAGACGTGTTGTACCCACTCTAAGTGTCGGCTTGCAATGCCATTCCCGCCTCTGGCCGGATACGTGCATACTTTCACTCCAGTCGCGTTCCCCGCTTGGCGAACCCTGTCGAGTTCCTCCGCCTCCCCCTTCGGCTCGGACATTGCGGAGTGTCTGATGCCAGGCCTACATCCGTCGCTGACGCTGTCTGTTGGCTGGGGCCCATATGTCGTGACCCCTCTACGTGAGCGGTCCCATATGTGTATTTTCCACGGTTTAAAACTCCCTACGGGCCGAGTCCGTGTCTTTCCCTTAGCAGAGCCAGCTCTGCTGTCACCTGTCAGATGAGTCTCCCCCTAACCAGGTGGAGCCATCCCAGGGACTGCATATGCGTACTGCCCCCGGGCCAGTCCATATGTGTATTCCCACGTAAACTCCTCCCCCATTGGGTAGGTAGTGGTCTCCGCAGCGTCCCTTCGGGTTCGCTTTCCCAGTGTGTCTAGTTTACTTAGTGGGTAGTGGTAGACAGCAGTAGACTCTCTCGGTGTAAGCTCGCCCCCTTCACCGCCAGCCGGTGCTATGGGCGGCTGAGCTTGCGCTGGGCACTGGAAGGGGTTTCGTAACTGTGGCGCTTTAGTTGGGATCCCAATTCGTCGGTCACTACTGACGTACGTCGAACGTGACCGACTGAAAGGGAACGTCTCGGTTACGTATGTAACCCTCGTTCCCTGAAGGAGGGAACGGAGACGTACGTCCCGTCGCCACAGTTTCTGTACCCTCGCTGTAGTGCGGACACCAGTTGTCTCAGCGAAAAACAGAGTGCGATTGCATCTGCTTCCTATTTATATACACCTGTCGGGGGCGGTGCGCATTATGCAAATATCGCACGCCAATTCCATTGGCTTGTTTTAGTTTACACGAAGATGATAGGGCTCTCTAAGCGATATCCCAATTCGTCGGTCACTACTGACGTACGTCTCCGTTCCCTCCTTCAGGGAACGAGGGTTACATACGTAACCGAGACGTTTTGGAAACCTGTTGATCTTCCGGAAACAACACTTTTTCTCTGGTGACATATGCTGGACTTCTCCAATCATTTAATCTGCTTAAACCATGCCCCTTTCTTACAATTCACTGCCAGCTCACATTCAGATCTGCCTCCATTCAATCAACAACTGATGGATAGAACCAAGTCCCCGCCCTACTTTAAAGAGACAGCCCTCCCTACAATGTAAATTCTGTCATTATTTACTCACCTTCATGTCGTTCCAAACTTGTATGACTTTCTTTCTTCTGAGGAACGTAAAAAAAAAAACCTTTGAAGAATGTTGGTAACCAAACATTTTTAGTTCCCATTGACTTCCATTGTATGGACAAAAAATACAATGTAAGGAAATAAGGTAACTGAAACTTTTTTGTTACCAACATTATTAAAAATATCTTCTTTTGTGTTTAGCAGAGGAAAGAATGCATACAGGTTTGGAACGACATGACAGTGAGTAAATGATGACAGAATTTTCAGTTTAGGGAGGACTGTCCCTTTAAAGTTGTTTTGTGTTTTTCCACAAGGTTTTCAAAGTCCATGTATTCAGTATGTGCATTAGCGCCCACCCCTTTTTCTGCGGCACTGGTTCCGGAAGAATTTTTCCCATTCATTTTTCCCATAGGTCTTTGTTAAAAAGTTAAAAGCAATGAACCAAGACAATCAGATACAAGGTGAATCACAACACTACAAAATCTCATTTGAAGCAAAGAAGTTGAAAGGTACAAGACTGTTTACTTAACGGCTTTAGTGAAGGAACGAACTACAGTCCCATGAAGGATTGCAAGCAGCATGATTATTTTAAAACTAAGCTGAAATAATGTGGACTGATGCCTTCAGCAGAAGCAAATGCCATGGATTAACAACCTCGTAGCTCACAGTAGGTCTGTCTTTAAAGGTTTATAAGTTACTGTTCAAAATCAATTTCCCTATGGAGAAAATTAATTGCACTCTATAGGAGATTGTATGACTTGTATTAGCTGTGCTTGCTAAGACAAGCTTCACTACTGCTTTTGTTCATACTTAGAGATAGGAATTTGAACAAAAACACCCAGAATACCCTAGCAACAATATAGCAATGTGCTGAAAACCACCCACAACATTCTAGCATTATGGCGTTGAGTTGTGCAATAGTAAGCGCGCCACTCACATTTTCTACAGAAATCTAGTTGAAATTACGAATGCATGTGTTTGTGTTAAAGGTTCACAATCAACTTCCAAAAAAACCATTCTTTTTCTCTCCCCCTCCCACTCAGGTATAGATTGGCGGGTCTGCCTGGTGAGTTTCAGCTGAAGAACATCACCAGTGCAGAGATTAATTACTGTCTGATTGGAGAGCTCATCATCTGGACGCAGTATGAGATCCAAGTGGCTGCCTACACTGGAGCAGGCCTGGGGGTGTACAGCCAGTCTGTCACTGAATACACGCTGCAAGGAGGTTAGACAATCACACACACACGCACACACAAATAAGCACAGAAACAATGCCTCATCAGTCTGAGCGAACCCTTGATATTTCAAATCTTTTAGGGTGCGCATGTGTTTTTGGGTTCTTTCTCATTAAGCTACCGATATCATAAAGGATCTAGTGTAACCATGGGAACCGTAAAATCCATTAGCCGGCTGATCGGCCATCTGAAAGATTATTTCTAAGAAGAGTAAATTTATGGACTCTGGGCAAACAGTGACCGTAGCCCATTAATTAATCTAATTTGCTGTATGTGCGTGAATTTGTGTGTGTGCGCGGAAGTGTGGGGGTGTTCTGAGATCCTTAGGTCGTGATTATTCATATTATTTAACGTCAGTGTAATGATACTCCTGCAGAGATTAATAGAGACCCAGTGTCTGCAGTAAAAGAGCCTTCTTCTCGTAGAGACTGGAACAAAGGCTTTTGTGCGTGTGGTTAGAGGCGGTTTTTATGTCCCAGTTCAGATTACTGGACACACTAATGTAACCTTGTATGATTGTGTTTGAAATGAAAAGGGCAGCAGGACGAATCGGAGTGCCCAATCCAATTGAGCAGTATCTAATCTGTACTCAACTCGCCAGGCCTGACCTTAAAGGGGCCATCTTAAGCACATTAAGTGTAAGCGGCATTGAGTCTTTATGGAAATATGATCTTGTTCTTTCCACTTCCCGCTCAGGCCTGCTGCATAGCACCGATAGCCTACAAAAAGGCTTTGCATGCAAACTGTAGTTCATGTGTATTTGTATGTGATTATCGGTGCTGCTATGAACGATCATTTGAAATATAGAGTATGTATAGAAACGGGGGCTTTGGGTATACCAACTATAGGTGCTTTGGGTAGGCGTTTAACTTCAGAACGACATAATTTTGGCTATAAAGCAGCTCTAGAAGAAAATGGTGTCATTGTCCAGCTTAAGTAAGTTCAGTATTGATTCAAGTGCCAAATATTCAGTTCTGGTCACCAATATTTAGTTTACTTAAAGAGTCTATGCACTAACCCTGTAAACATTGGCTAATCCAGAGCAGTGCTATTTTAGTATTATTTGTGTACTATTATAGTGTGTATTAATATTTTAAATAAGCTTTTTTTATATTTTAATTTTAGTTTAAGTTTTGTTAAGTGTTTGTGTCATTTATATGTTTTTTTAATTAATTATTTCTGTTTAGCTTGCTTTTCATTTAAGTTTGTTTTAATTTAATTTTAGTACTTCAACTTATTTCAGTTATTTTTCATTTTTGTTTTGTGTTGTTTAAAGTTTTTTCATCTAATATTTATATTTTATTTATATTAAAAAATGATTCTTAAAAGGTTAGTTCACCCAAAAAAGAAAATTATGTCATTCATTACTCACCCTCATGTCTTTCCACACCCGTAAGACTTTTGTTCATCATCGGAACACAAATTGAGATATTTTTGATGAAATCATATATTCTCGTCCATAGACAGCAATATAATCAACACTTTCAAGGTCCAGAAAGGTACTAAAGACATTGTTAAAAACGTCTACGTGACTGCAGTGGTTCAACCTTAACTTTATAAGGTGATGAGAATGCTTTTTGTGTGCAAAAACAAAACAAAAATAACGACTTTATTCAACAATCTCTTCTCTTTTGTGTCATTCTCATACCTTTGTTTACATCCAGTGCTTCCAGGTTCTACATCAGAACGCTGACTCATTATTGGTCAGCTCCTGCGTTAGCATCACACGCATGTGTCGTGCTGCTCACGTGATCAGCTTTGGCCAGTACTGAGCCAGCATTCGGATGTAAACACAGAAGCCTTCACTGTGCTTACTGCGTCAACTACGTTAGGATAATGACAGGGAAGAGAAGAGATTGTTGAATAAGTCATTATTTTTGTTTTGTTTTTGCGCACAAAAAGTATTCTCGTCACTTCATAAAATTAAGCTTGAACCACTGTGGTCACGTTGACTATTTTATCGATATCTTTAGTACCTTTCGGGACCTTGAAAGTGTTGATTATATTGTTGTCTATGGACGAGTCACATACCGCTTGCATTTCATCAAAAATATCTTAATTTGGGTTTTGAAGATAAATGAAGGTCTAATGGGTGTGGAATGACATGAGGGTGAGTAATTAATGACAGAATTTTAATTTTTGGGTGAATTAACCCTTTAATAGTTTTAGCAACACTAAGGTTAATTCTTGTTCTTATAGTTTCAACTTGGTACCTTTTCAATACAACTTTGTAAAACAATTCTGTGCACACTCGCTTACTGGAATTGCTTATTAAAATGCATTTCACAAGTTTGTCTGCCCATTCAGCCTTAAAGGTTAATAGTAAAATGAACTTGGCTTGCTGTCCTCAGGGGAGTCTCGAACCTAAGGCTCGGCTCGAGCTCTGAGTTAAACCCCCTATAGAGGAACTGCAGAGGAATGAGAGAATTAGAGGAGGAGACGGGAAGGAGGAGGGCTGCCAGAAGAATTTGTCAATGGGATGATGCAGTGTCTTCTGCTTATATAGTACACTCGTAATGATGATTGACGGGACTGAATGTTTTAGCTCCTCCCGAACCTACGTTTGGAACTTAATTTTATACGTTTTTGTGGATAAATTACAACAAAAGAACAAATAAATAAACCTTATTTAATGCCACATGGTAAAGACATTAAAAGTTCAGAGCATTTTGAACTTGTAGTACCACTCAAAATTAAGGCAGTGTCCGGAATCACCACTATACCCTCATTACTATTTCTTACATTAGTCCACTAATATAGTTCACTTAAGGGAGTGAATAAAAACAAGTGAGCGAATTCGGACACTGAGTGCGCCGGAAGGGCTTCCGCTTTCGCATAGTTTGCGCTTGCTGTTATATAATCATTTGAAATTTTGCAAACTAGCAGCTCCAGTAATAATGAAAAGATCTATCTTGAACTCTTTCATGGAAACTATGCATAAATAATCGATCAAAAAGGAATTTATACCTGTATGATATTATGCTGTAGCCAGAGGTTTAGAAAATGGATGGATGGCTGATTCAGCTGTGGGCGCCATCTTCTGGTCAGATGCGGAATTTCATACGGCGTGCGAGCATTTGAGCGTACATCGGTTGTACACTCGTTATTGCGGTGCATTGTGGGATTGAATGAGTGCACTCGATGACAGCTATGATTTCGGATACCACTACAAATGGCTGTCTCCTCAAAGAGTGCCCTATTTAAGGGTATAGGGGGCGATTTCGGACACAGCCTATCACTGTGTCAAAAATTCACATACTGTCTGAGTAGGTACTACATCTTAATCTGAATTTACTTCACAACAATTAAAAAAGTTTGATCTATGTAGTATGAATATGGGTAGTATGAATGAAATGTAGATGTACTACTTCTGCCATGTTGTTACTGTCACATGACCTACCAAGATCAGTTTCCATTCATAAATCCTCTCGCGTGGCCTCAAGGGATAGTAAAGTCTCCATCGAATGCGCACTTCAGAATCTCGGCAGCAGTAGTAGGTCATCCAGGGACTTTTCGCCTACTGTTTTTTTACTTTTCGTCGGACATACTACTCTTTTGGCATACTGTTTTTCATATGCTATATAGTAGGAAAGTATTTGATTTCGGATGCAGCGTATGGTTGTAAATTTTCTAAATATTTCATTTAACAAATTGTCTCTAACTGTGCAGTCCCCACAGCGCCCCCACAGGACGTGGATGCTGTTGCGCTCAACTCCACCACCATCAAATTCACCTGGACACCACCACCCCAGCAGTTCATCAACGGCATCAACCAGGGATACAAGGTAATAGTGTAGAGGGAAAGAGAGACACTGCTTCACATGTTCTGTTGGAGGGAAAAAAAATTAATTAAATTTGCCTGGCATGTTTATTGTCTTCTGGGTAGTGTATGCATGATTGATTGGCTAAATGCCTGCAAAAACAGCAGCTTTAAATTTGAAAAAAAATTAATTAAAACCTAACAGTGTATGTTAATCACGTTTTGTTTGTCTTATTATTATTTCACATCTCTCTCACAGCTGCTGGTGTGGCCCGAACACTGTCCGGAATGCATTACCATGGTGACCATTGCCCCCGAGTTCCACGGGTCACGTCACTATGGTTACGTTAGCAATTTAAGAAAGTTCATGTGGTATGAGACGGCGGTGCTGTGCTTTACCACGCCTGGCGATGGGCCAGCTAGCACCCCACAGCTCATCCAAACACATGCTGACAGTGAGTACACACACAAACACATGGATGCAAACACTCCAAAAAAAGACTTTTTGACTGAAACAGGTTAATGTGACCACTTGTCATATTTAAATATGAGTATTTCAGTAACACTTTACAGTAATGTTTCATTTGTTAACATAAACACTAAAAGAGAATGATATATTATACTAAATTGTATTATATTAATTTGTGTAAGCTGTGTTACACAGGTTCCTTCATTCAATAGTATTTGTCCACCGAAAGTGAAAGTGATGTTGGCTAGAGTGTCACGAAATAAGAGGGGAGTCTCAGTGAATCCTGAACACAAGTGATCACAGGAGAATCATTAGAAACTAGTTAGTAACTGGTGTAAATGATAATCCCTTTTGGCTGACCACTTGTGATCTGATCGCCAAAATCTTAAAACCAGGTAGAAACTTCTCCCAAGCTTGCTCGATTTCCGATGAGTGACAAATTGGGTCCCCCAAAATCAGGTCTCCATTAGGATCCCACGCGATCCCACCTGCCAAAATTGCTGTTAATAGGTACTCTCTTTAGCACCTGATTACAATTCCTACAGAATAATGTTAGGATAAACGCTGTTTCAACTACATTATAATGACCATTTTTCCTGTATTAGTTAGCTTATGTACTACAACCCGAATTGATTGAAAAGTTGGGACGTTTTTTAAATTTGAATAAAATGAAAACTAAAAGACTTTTAAATCACATGAGCCAATATTTTATTCACAATAGAACATTGATAACATAACAAATGTTTAAACTGAGAAATGTTTCAATTTTATGCACAAAATGAACTAATTTCAAATTTGATGGAGGACACGGCGTCCATGATTTCCAACAAGACTCGTCTGACCATAGAACACTTTTCCACTTTGAGTCAGTCCATTTTAAATGAGCCTTGGCCCAAAGGACACTACGGCGCTTCCGGACCATGTTCACATATGGCTTTCTTTTTGCACGATAGAGCTTTAGTTGGCATCTGCAGATGGCACGGTCGGATTATGTTTACTGACAGTGGTTTCTGGAAGTATTCCTGTTGTTATGCACTGTAGATGATGAGATTTGCAAAGCCTTTGCAATTTGACAATGAGGAAGATTGTTTTCCACAATTTTTTTGCACTCTTTCACAGCTCTGCCCATCTTTACTTCTGAGAGACTCTGCCTCTCTAAGACATCTCTTTTATAGCTAATCATGTTACAGACATGATATCAATTAACTTAATTTGTTGCTAGATGTTCTCCTAGCTGAAGCCATTTGTTGTCCCCGTGCCAACTTTTTTCAGACCTATAGCAGGCATCAAATTTGAAATGAGCTCATTTAGTGGATAAAAGTGTAGAATTTCTATGTTTAAACATTTGTAATGTTATCTATGTTCTCTAATGAATAAAATATTGACTCATGTGATTTGAGTCTTTTAGTTTTCATTTTATTCAAATGTAAAAAATGTCCCAACTTTTCCAGAATTTGGGTTTAGCATAGCATACAGATAATGCTATGTTAAATATCCAAATATTTCAGTTATAAATAAAACAATAAAGAAGATATTTTGTAGAATATGGGTCGCCAAACCATTAATGGGGCCCCATTGACTTCCATGGTAGAAAAAAAAATACTATGCAAGTCGATGGGGTCCATCATCTGGTTACCGTTATTCTTTAAAATATCTTATTTTTGTGTTCAGCAAAAGAAAGACATCCATGAAGATATTTTTTATATTCTATCCTGTAGCTTTTTTGTCCATCCATTGAAAGTATATGCAACATTTTCAAGCTTCAAAAAGTACATAAATTACAAAAGTAATCCATATAGAAGTCTCCTGTTAAGTCTATTTCTCCTTAGAAAAAGACCCTAGTAATCTCACACGGCTTTTAGAGCTTCAGAAAAGATCTTAATATTTTCAAAAACTGTGCTCTTATGAACAAACATTTCTTATCAAATTCATTCAAGACCAAATTATCTGAGTTATTCCATCCACATTAATGTTATAGCTCTATACACTTACTGTTTGTCAGAAATAGTGTCATTTGTTTCTTCTATCTATTTTAGGAGAGAACAAAGTTGATACTTCAATAAAAAAAGTGAGAGCTCCATTACATCTCTTGAGCAATGAAAGAGCAACCTCTAAGCAATAAACTTGTCCTCTGGGATATAATGTTTTGCTTGCACTCCTGACATGTAAAATCATATTTCACACTCTTCCAGATACCCACACACCCTTACAGACAGTCTGTCTGTATTTAATTGGAGACAATCGACTAACAGTATGCTCTTTACTTGAAAACTGTCCAGCAGCCTTTGAGAAAGAGATCTCTCGGCAAAAACAAGCCTGTTTGTTTGACATTTCAGTCACCAAAATCGATACGTAGGAGAAATTTGGCCCTTTCCCTATGTACGCTGCAATTTGCTAAGTAATTGTGCTTTTTACATCGCCATTGATTAGTCTTTTCACTTGAATATATATTGGCCACCCTAGCGCTGTTTTCACGTCATGCCACGGGTGCGTAGAATCAGCCTTGACTAACCTGCAATTATTGAAGCAGGATCACTCCTGTTAGTCAATGCACATGAGCTCGCTATTGATTGTCCCACCCTGCATGCGTATGCTTGGATATGTGTGTGAATACACATGCAGCTGTTAACAGACAATGTAATTTTCATCAGATGATAACAGCGTGTGGTCTTCTCTGCACTGTTAAGCCACAGGAGCTTGTTTCCCATGAATAGCTCAATCACATAAACAGGTTAGACACGCAAACCGATGTGCACAGAGACTCGCTCTCTCATCTCTCAGCTTTTTATTTGTACCAAAATGACTTAGCGTCGTGCTCGCGCAAGCATTATGAGGGAAATTTGCTTCGTTTGGTCATTTAACTGGATCTTTTGATTGAGGTTCCCTGGTTGTTTTGAAACTTTTGGGTTTAATTTTCTGAAGAATGGAATGAAAACCAAAAAAATAATAAAAGTTGTTAAAACCAAGGAAGTCTAAAATGGCTGTCAAAAGCTATCTGTTAACATTATCTAATTCTTCTTTCATTGTCATTGTAAAAAATCTAATTAATAAACTTCCAACGTATACGTAAACAAAGGTAAACATCAAGTGAGACGCCAACAAATGGAAAAAAAGACTTTTTGACTAAAACAGGTTATGACCACTTGTCATATCTAAATTTGAGTGTTTTAGTAACACTTTACAGTAATGTTTCATGAAAGCTATCCATTACCATTAGCTAAATGAGTCATCAAGTGTGCCTATCTATCTATCTATCTATCTATCTATCTATCTATCTATCTATCTATCTATCTATCTATCTATCTATCTATCTATCTATCTATCTATCTATCTATCTATCTATCTATCTATCTATCTATCTATCTATCTATCTATCTATCTATCTATCTATCTATCTATCTGTCTGTCTGTCTGTCTGTCTGTCTGTCTGTCTGTCTGTCTGTCTGTCTATCTAAACTACTAAAACTAAAACTTTCAAACTGAAACCCTTCAAACTTCAAACTTAAAGTTTGTCTACAAATTTTTTTATCTAGTTAGTTTTAATGTTTTTAATTATTTTGTTTTTTTTTTTAAAAAAATTGTTTTTTTAAATATTTCTATTTCATTTATTTTATTTGTTTTAGTAATTTTATTACTTCAACTTGAACTTATTTCAATTAGTCAACAAATGCTAATTTTTGTTCAATTTTTGCTAAGTTTGCATCTGATATTTCTATTTTATTTTATTTCAGATTTATTTAAATTAACAAAAAAAAGTTTTAGTTTTACTTAAAAACAATAAAAACATATTTCAGAATAAACTCCTATTTTTAAACATCCATTCATAGAGATAAATGCTTTTTGAATCCAAATGTTGTACTTATAGCATCTACTAGCCGGGACTATGTTAACCCGCTAAATCTTGACCTCATTGTCTGAACGAGTGACACTTAAACATAGGAACTGCATTGAAAAGTAATTGAATTGAAGTAATTGCGGTACAGTGAGTTGAATGGAATCATATATTCTCATAAGCATGTGATTGATTAACCTGTCAGTCTAGCGTGACGACATCCTCTGATAAGGTCCACTTGACAGTGCAGGTCATGAGTGGTTGCCACACGTGTGTTAGATCTAATGAGATTGAAGCTTTATCCGCACACATTTACCACTGCGCTTTTCAGGCAATTGTCATGTTCGCCTGTCAGATGGATTGTCTTGCGGGGTGTGTATGCATGATTGATTAACCACTAAATGACTGCTAACTCGTGAGGGTAATTGCCAACAAACACATAATTTGCTTTTGCCTATTTGCATTTGTGATACAATGGTTCCATAGCAACAAGCTCTTTGTTGGGAGTATTATGGTCTTGCGGACTGAGGTTGCAGGGTAATCCTTTTCCATGGATGGGTTTTAAAGTGTCCATAAAGTACTGGCCAATAAATAATAAGCTTTATTCTATTCACACACACACACACACACACACACACACACGTTGGTAAGAGCATTGACAAACCTGCTGTGCATTCACAGTTTTATATCCCCCCAGACAATGAAATTGTCGTTGTCTTATGTCTATCTCTGTAGTCCACCTTCTTCTTCTAATAAAATGCACTTTTTGTATGCTTATGTAATTGAGATCTTCTTAGGGCTCTAAAGCATATTGACTTCACAGCTAAAAATCATTCTGCTGGTTTTAAAGGTAAAACAATTAAAAAGTACAATTCATCTGTTTAGGTGTAAATATAATATAATGTCACATTTCTTGGCTTTATAACATGCACGGCACAGGACTTTTTAGGGAACAGTCTTTAATAACTCAGAAGAACATAAAAAAACAGAGCTACTACACTTAAACATTGATGTGACAACAATGAACTAAAAGAACTGAGGGCTTAAATACATATGGAGAGTAATCAGCATAAAACAGAACAGGTGCAAAAACTAATTAACAATATAGGGAAACAGATGATAACTGGGAACTCACAGGAAACACAGTGAAAACGAAACCAAAACAGAACATAATATAATATAATATAATATAATATAATATAATATAATATAATATAATATAATATAATATAATATAATATAATATAATATAATATAATATCATATCATATCATATCATATCATATCATATCATATCATATCATATCATATTATATCATATCATATCATATCATATAATATACATTACAAAGATTGTGTCAGTTAACCTGCAGTAACATTGCTGAGTGCACCTTTAACTTTGTGTGTGTGTTGTAGAACCAGGACCCGTGACTCAAATGAGCTTCACTGAGATCTTGGACACATCTCTCAGGATCAGCTGGCAGGAACCGGAAGACAAGAATGGCATTATCACAGGTGAACAGGCTCAATCATCCAATCACAGTTACAGCTCACCCACCAGTTCACAGGAACTCTCACTAATCATCCCAACGCTGCATGTGAGGGTGTCCTACGGATTGACTTTTAATAAAACTTTTTTTATTATTATTATTATTAAGATCACATTAAAACTTTTTAGCTTATCTTTTTTTTTCTTTTTTTAGTTTCCAGATGCCGTTTATGTATTGTTTTTTGTTTTTTTTTACCCTTGATCCAGACCTAGATTTTCAATATTAAAATATGAAAAAAAAAAAAAAAAAAAAAAATGTTTTAAATATTTTTATAAAATGGATTGTTCCTGTCATTGATTCTGATTGGTCAATAGCTCACGAAAAAAACATGGTTATAACAGCTTCACATAGCGGTTCTTTGTATCACTACACAACACCCTTAGCAACCACTCTAAGCAACATAAACTGCATGTTCTCAATTAGTATTGTTCATTGAAGCTCACTGTATTATGTAGATGAGTATTGTGAGAAAGAGATCGAGTGAGCGAGTTTATTACCTGCATTCAAATTTAGCATTTTCCTTCAGGTCAGTCTTATGTTCATAATAAAAAAATCTGTTTAAATGTCAGATGTATTATGTTGTCCTTTTAACAGTTAAGCAGTTTTTCCTGTGATTGACAGCGCTAGTTAAAGCATTTGTCAGTTGCGTCTTGTTCCATGTTCACAACAATTCAATCTTTTCAATGCAAAAGTCTTCGCTACTGACTGACGCACTCATAAAGACTTTGCCGCCATCTAATGGCGTAATAATGTAACTTCTGTTGCTGTTCATGGTCAGGGACTATTTTTTCTGGCGGAAGGAAGGCTTTTAGTGATTTTACTTCATGAAAGTTGCATTGATACAATTTCTGGCTTTAATATTTGTATTGTGTGGTAACCGTTTTATAAAAGCAATAAGGTACTCGAGGCTAGTATTGTATCGTGAATAAGTCACTGCTGAAGGGGTTGCAGGCATAAAAACAAGTACATTTAAGCATTTCAATTTAAATTAAGTACTTTTTAAATTAACATTTTCATTGTAAAACATTTAACATTTTAACATTTGATAATCTAAACAAGCATTTATTGTGTAAATATGATTGAGATAAAATATGAAAAAATCAAGGTAAATATCACATGTGAACAGAATGTTTTTTATTCTGTCAATTCCATTCAAGCTCTTATTTTGTGAAATTACATATAATCTCATTTCCACCACTGTCATTTCCATTACAGAATACAGTACATAACTTGAGATGTGATGCAGATTACAAAAATTACAGTTAATTTCTCTTCACATTATTGCACAAATGAAAAAAAAAGTTTCAAACGCGTGTTTAAAACTTGTTGAAAAAAAATAGATTTTTCTGGTTATATGAAAAAAATACACAATTATGGAAATACCTAAATTACTGTCATGTTACGTATTAGTATAGTTAAGTTAGTAGCATTACTACTTTTAGTTAGGTACTCAACAATGCTCTGGATTCGGTTGCATAAACTACTTAGACTAGTCTTAAAATTTAGTCACCCAAATTTTTGCTTCAAGACTTTTGTCAAAGTCAGCTACATAAAAAGGTAAATTGGTCTAATCTGAATCTGAAAAGTAAGACTGATTACCCTTTGGCTAACTACTAGTTGGTCAAACTAGTTCTTAAGACACAGTCTTAACAAAGTGGCTAAGTTTATGCAACTGGCCCCTGTTGTAATTATCTGTGAGCTACTTGATTCTCTGCATCTTCAATGTAATGCACTTTGCGCTATTTGCGTGATCCATGTGAGGGACCGTAAAGAAAGTTTTAAATCAACCACTTATAAGAGAAGGTTACTGCCTATGTAGACATCAAGCAGCGAGGCGGTTCAATAAGTTCTTCATCCTCCTCTCTTTTCCACCTCTCCATAGGTTATGTCTTGTGCTGGGAGGAGGCCGGTCAAAATGAAACCCGCGTATCTCAGACTCTGTCCAACTCCACGCTGGCGTATAAAGTGACCGGACTCACTTCACTCACCACGTACACTCTGCAGGTGGCTGCGGTAACACAGGCCGGCACCGGTACTGCCACCTCGTCGACCATCTCAACAGGACTGCCGCCAGGTCTCCACACTCTCAAACAAATACACACTTCAATGCTAGCATCACTTTAATGCATCAACTTCTCCCTTGGGGATCGGTGATAGTCACCGTGTTCAAACTCTAAAGGAAATTCAGCTCATGAAACAGGATGCCGCAGTGGGGCGCATATTTCACATAGACCAGCAATCTGAGACACAGTCAGTAAGACTGTAATACATCACATAGAGTCAGTATGAAGCTCTTGGGGCCGCTGTGTGTGTGCGTGTGTGTTAGAGAGAACATGAAATAAATGATGATGACCAAAAGCCAAGCTACACTCATTATCTCCCACTGATATGCTGTGGAGTCAGGAAAGAACGAGCTTTATCTACTGTTGAATGAGCCACCGTGAACCACCCAAATATCATTATCAATCCATTTAATTACCAATTAATCATATACGCTAACACAATGAGCACTGCTGTACACAAAACCTAATCGACTCTGAAGTGAGTTATGGGCCCATTTACTGGAGTTTTCTTTGAAGGATAATGAAGACACAGGATGGAGAAAACAGACAGAACAGAACACAAAATTTGGAAATGTTTCAATTAGAGCAGCTTGTGAGTAACAGAAATATGTTTTGTTGTGTTGGTGAACAGAGCTACCTGGTGCTCCCTCCAATCTGGTCATCTCCAACATCAGTCCTCGCTCCGCCACCATAAAGTTCCACCCCGGCAGTGATGGCAAAACTGCCATCTCCAAATGGATCATAGAAGGACAGGTGTGTAGGCTTGTGTGTGAGTGCGTGTCAAATTTAGCAAACCCTCTATTTTTGTCAACATTTTGTCAAATTTTTGTTTGCAAGTGGCTAACTTTCACCAAAAAAGTTAATAAAGTTAACAAAATAGTTAACTGCCGTCATTAGTGAGTTGCTCTGTACAAAATAGTTAAAGGTGCCGTAGAACGTCTTTTTAAAAGATGTAATATAAGTCTAAGGTGTCCCCTGAATGTGTCTGTGAAGTTTCAGCTCACAATACCCCATAGATTTTTTTTTTTATTACATTTTTTAACTGCCTATTTTGGGGCATCATTAAATATGAGCCGATTTAGGCTGCGGCCCCTTTAAATCACGTGCTCCCCGCCCACGGAGCTCACGCTTGCCTTTAACAGCATAAACAAAGTTCACACAGCTAATATAACCCTCAAAATTGGAAACAATGGTGTTTGAGACTCACTGTATGTCATTTCCATGTACTGAACTCTTGTTATTTAACTGTGCCAAGATAAATTAAATTTTTAGTTCTAGGGCACCTTTAACTTTGCTACAGATGTCAGTATTATGTCAGCTGAATGGTTAGCTTTTCCATAAATTGCACTTTTCTCTCAGAAAAATGGTACATTTTTTTTTTTTTTCGTGAATGGGATAGTTTTCTCTCTCTCAAAAAAGAAAAGGTAAACTTTTTTTTAAAAAAATGGTAGTTTTCTCTCTCCAAAATGTGAACTTTCCCATGATGGTTAATATTATGTCTGCCCAATGCTTAACTTTTCCTCAAATGGCACTGTGACACTTGGTTAACTTTTTCACTTTTTTATTTTCTCTCTCCAAAATGGTTAACCTTCCCACTAACGGTATGTATTGGTACAAAAATAAGTATATAGTATATACTTTCTCTCTGCAAATTAGTTAACTTTGCCATGAATATCAGTATTCTGGATGCTGAATGGTTAATTTGCTCTTTGAAAAATTGTTAACTATCACTTATAACAATTTTTGTTCTCCAAAATGGTTAACTTTCCCACTAATGATATGCCATGGTAATTCCACTTATAGCAATTTTCCCCCACAAAATAATTAACTTTGCTGTAAATTACACTTGTTTTCTTCTGAACTGGTAAACCTTGACACAAATTACACTTTTCTCTTTGAAGAATTTTTTTTTCTTTTTTTTTTTTTTTTTTCTGAAAAGTATATACAGTAGTACAAGTGCTACAAGTGGCACTTTTGTCTCTGTAACATGGTTGACTTTGCCACAAATGTCAAAATTCTGGCTGTCGAATGGTTAACTTTGCCACAAATTGCAATTTTCCCTCTGCAAAATGATTAATTTTTGCATTGAAGGGTGTTTTTCTCTTTGAAATAATGTTACCTTTGCCACAAATTGCTGTTTTCCCTACAAAATAAGTAACCTTGCAATGAAAAGGCAATATTCCTTTTGCCGAATGGTTAACGTTTCCACAAACTGCAATTTTCTCTCTGCCAAGACTGCTCTGTGGAATATGACTCTTCAGTGTATGTGCTCATAAGTATAAACATGTGTGTAAGTATGTGTGTATTTGTGGGTGTGTGTTATGCCCTTGTCTGGCAGGCTGTGCTCCAGTGAAGATGCTGTTGTCTGGCAGGTACTTTATCTCCAGGGAAAAACAGGCTTGCTCTTGCACTAAAACATCTTCCCCCAGAGAAAACGCAAACACACACACACACACACACACACACACACACACACACACACACACACACACACACACACACACACACACACACACACACACACACACACACACACACACACACACACACACACACACACACACATGCTCACACTCTGTATGTGACATAGTACGAGAAGGCTAAGGAGATGTCATGCACCATGTCTCCCAGCCCTTTAGGTGTGGTGTGTGTTTGTGTGTGCGAGCATATGCGTTAAGCCCCTCTTGGATGGTGTCCAGTGCTGTGCAGCGTGAAGAGAAAAACTCCTCCTAATGAGATCCCTCCCTTTTCCCCCTCCGTTTTCTCCGTTCCTGTCTTTAATACTGTTTAATCGAGGGAGAACAGGAGGGAGGGAGTCAGAAGGAGGGATGAGAGAAGAGAGAGAAGAAGATTAGAGGTACTGAGGTGGCACTAATGGGGTCTTAAGTCTATGGGTTAGAAATCAGCTTGTGTTGGGGTGTTTTTTGTACAGCTGACTTCTTCACAGCTGTATCCCGGACCAGGTCGGTTGCTGATTTCGATTCCCTTTGTATTCTTTTCACCTTTTCCTCTGCTCGAGCAGGGCTGCACAAAACACACTGTGTAGATATGGCATTTTCATGGAAACCAAGTGCTAGTTGTTTCAACATTATGGAAAACTGCATTTTTCTTCCTCTCCCCAGTTCTCCCAGATTATTTATGAATATTAAGCTGCAAAAACAATGTCACCAATAGGAGCTCATTAACATATGACCACCCTTATTTATAAACAAACGCCTGTTCGGTCCTAAAGTGATGAAGGAATTCTGACATCATTACTAATGTTGTTCTAAACCTATAGAAGTGACTCTCTGCTGAAATAAGAATAATAATAAAAAAACAATATACAATTTTTGTCCATACGATGAAAGTAAAATGGGTCCAGCGTTGTATTGGTCTCCATTAACTTTCATTATATGGACAGAAAACTCCTTCAAATTAACTGGTTTTGTGCCCCCCCCCCCCCCCCCCAAAAAAAAAAAAAAAATCATACAGATTTGGAACGGTGAGTAAATGATGACAGAATTTACATTTTTGGGTGAACTGTCCCTTTAAACTTCCTAGTCCAACCTAATGAACGCTACCAGAGGGCATTTACATATGGAAATTTGAAAGGTGCAGTAGCCAAAAACAATCAGAGGGTCAGTGAGAGGTTGGAAAATGTAAAATTGCAGTTGTTTTCTGTGTAAGAACCCTTGACTTACATTATAAGTGAACTTCAAGAGGAAATTGAAATACTTTAGAAGTGTAGAATAAGCCCCCTTTTAAGTATTTTGACAGTTTATACAAGGTAATGATAGGAAAGAGCTAACTGCATGATATTAATCACAGGTTGCTCTGTGAATAAATGGAAGCAGCTCTTAGTGAGGTCCTTGAGGAAATATGAGTCACGTGATTGTGACATGTTTGAAATGATAAGCAGTTTTTGTTTGCAGATAATGACTGGTTACATTACCCGGTGTCTCTTTGCGGCGTTTGTTTTTATGTTGTGGATCTACTTTTTAATTAGCTCAATTACCTCATTACGGACTTATGAAGATCAAGGTGGTCATTGTTGAGACTCTATGGAAACATGCTTTTGATTAGTGAAAAAATGGAAAAAACAAAGCACAGGAAAACAAAGGCAACAGTCCTGATATGGAGTCTGCAGTGCGAGCAGCTTGGTTCGGTTTACTGTTGATTTTCACTGTCAGTCTAAAGTTTTCTTATCAGCTCTGACTGCTGAATCTGACTCTCAGTATATTTGGAATGACACTCAAGGAATGAGGAATGCAGGATGTGTAATATACACAGTATTGGGTGCCTAGATTTGCCCATATTTACCTCATGTGAAATTTAATATGAACTAGAAGCAATCTCAACTCTAAATTTAAGATCTAATTTGTGACTCGTTTGTTGACTGTCATGTTGATGTCAGTTGACAACCAAACGTTTGGCCATTTTTACACAGAACTGCATTTAAAAATGTGAAAATATCTCTGGGCTTTTACATGCTTGCAACAACATGTGCTGTAGTACCACTATTTTACTGTAAAATGAAAAAAAAAAATCAACTATTTATTATTATTATTATTAATAATAATAATAATTTATTTTACAGAACTACAATAAAATTGCTATCTTCCATTTCCAGTATGATTGACTAAATTGGAAAAATACAGTTTTTAGTATTATTATTATTATTAATAATAATAATAATAATAAAATATTGTATTAAATTTTATCAAATATTTTAATACAAATAAATAAACCAATAAAGAAATGTATTACTATAGTAATACTATTATACTGTAAAATAAAAAAAAATAATAATAATTATTATTATTATTATAAAAATAAAAAAAACAATAAAGAAATGTATTACTATTAATATTATTGTACTGCAAAAATATAAAACGGTATATAATAATAATAATAATAATTACTATAATTGGAAAATAACCATTTTATTTATTATTAATATTATTATTAAAATATTTTTATTAAATTAAATTTTTATTACATTTTATTACATATTTTAATACAAATTAAATAAACCAATACAGAAATTGATTACTATACTATTGTACTGTAAAAATAGAAAACAAGATTTATTTTATAAAACTACAGTAAAATTACAGTACTATCTTCTATTTCTAGTTTGATTGATGAAACTTTCTTAGCTCATTATTTTGGCATTTTTTATATAAAATTGGAATAAAAGCACAAAATAGCTAAAATAATAATAATTTATTTTCAAATGATGACTGAAAACCAATCGCTGGATTAAACATGCATCACTGAAGAGCTCATGCATCAACGTTTACTACTGTTTGTACTGTTTTGTACTGTTTGAAACTTGTATCATGCAATAACGCTACTGTTTCTTTGGCATGTCTGTAGTTGTTGTATTACTAGACGTCTCTAGCTGCTAAAAACATGCAACACAATGAGCTCATGTAACTGTAATGATGCATACTACAGTTTGAAATGTTTGTCATACCGCATATTCTTTCACATTTGTGTGTTTTGTTTTGTTTTTGTTTGATTTTTTTGGTTTTTATAGTGTCTAGATTCAGTGTAGTATGCAACAGGCAGTACATTCTTCACTTCAAACACATCCTTTGTGTGGCCACAGGTGGGAAATGTAGGTGAGGAAGAGGAATGGAAGGTTCTGTATGAGAGAGACAGTCCGCCAGCCTCAGACACTCTAGAGATTCCCAATCTCTTCCCCTTCACTCAATACAGGTGAGCCTTTTGCTCCTTTTCGAATGGAAAACCACTTTCACAAAAATCAAATGAACCGAAATGTGGTGACAAAAGCTCTAGTGAGTGTTTCAGTTTTGGTGTTTAAATCTATACTGTTAATGACTTTTCAATATGTAAACATTCATTACAATCCCAGCATTCCCTGCATTTATGTATATACTGCTATCTTTTTTTTTCTTCTTCATTCTCTCTCTGTCTCTCTCTCTCATTCCCCTTTTCTATTTCTCTGCTTAATTGATTTTCTCAAGGTCTTGTGGAAAGATTGTCTTCTGATTCTCGGCACACTATCTTGTCCTATAGGGATTACTGATGATCAGAGGCTGTAGAGATCTGTTATCCTGTCCAAAATCCCCTGTCCTCCAACTACTCAAGAGCAAGACCAGGGAATTAAAAACACTGTTTTTTCTTCTCCCCCTCTTACATATGCCTTTCAGGTTCAGGATGAAGCAGGTGAACATCGTGGGTTCGAGTCCCTTCAGTCAGCCCTCTCGTATGATGCAGACCCTGCAGTCTAGTCCAGATGTGGCCCCAGCAGATCTCATAGTTTTTTCTGCAAGTGAAACCAGTCTGAGGATTCGCTGGGAGGTGAGAAAGGGACAAAATCTCTCTCTCTCACACACATTTACACACACGCACACACACACACATACACACACACACACACACGCTTGTATATGTTGTTTGTGGGGACTCTCCATAGGTATAATGGTTTTTATACTCTGCAAATTGTATATTCTATCCCCCTACATTATACCTACCCATCACAGAAATATTTTGGATTATTTTGAATAAAAATAAAACACTGTTTAGTATGTCAATATGCACATTTGTGTCCTCATAAACCATACAAGAACACACAAACAGTCAAATTCACACCAAGTCCAGGTTTTCTACATGTAAATGTGATTTTGTGTTCTGCACTATACTGTTAAATTTATTTATTTATTTTTTGCTGGGGGGAGAAAAAAGACTTATTTTTGTTCAGCAATGATGGATTACATTTCTGAAGCATCATCTGACACTGAAGACTGGAGTAACAGCTGCTGAAAACATCAGCTTTTCCATATTTTTCATTAATGAACACAATATTGAATTATTTTCATTACTGTTACATAACGTTACAATAACGCTGCAATATATCCACATGGATTTTATGAAAATATTACATTAAAATATTGACATGATGACACAAGCAAGAGTTTTGAATCATTAAAATAAACGATTTGAATGAATTCATAAATAAAACTCAAATGCCATTTTATTGGCAAAGTCTACATCAGACATACAGTACATACATGATTAGAATTTTTTTTTTGGTAGTTTTTGAATATACCTTTCAATTTTTTTTTTTTTTTCTTATATCATTCCCTCTAACATTTATATGCCATTTATAAAAGCCAGTGAGCTTTGAAAGGTTTTCTTGCTGCATCAAAAGGAGGTGGATTTTTGTGTGAACATTATCATTAAAACTGGAGCACTCATTCAAATATAGCGATTTCTGTACTCTCAAACACACACAGAGATGGACACAAATACTGTCTGCTGCTCACTTTATAGGTGGGGGATATACTGGAAGAGGTTGACAGCTTATTTTTCCTGTCTGTTTTTCTGCTATCACAAGCCATAGTGTCTGTCAGTATCAGATGTAATTACTGTTATTTTCTCCTTCACTTCTTCTTTTTTTCCCCTCTCACCTTTTCAAAGCCTGAAGAGCGATCGAAGAATTTGAGTTGTAGAGGCACATAACATGAAAGCTGTCATTTCATAAGACAGGACTCCATTTAATCTAAAAAACGGCTTCAGCAAAACCTCCACTGGTCATAGTAACACATTTGTGGGGTCCTGGTGCCGAAAAAATGACCCTCAGGACATAATAGTGCTTAATGCAGTTCTTCACAAGTGCTGAAAATGAAAACAGTGACCTATAACCTCTTTTTTATGGATAGTAATTTATTACATTCGTAGTAAAACTTTCATGTAGCTGCCACTGAAGAAAAGGTTATTCTTGTACTGCTCCTCTGTCATTTACCAAGCAACCCAGGTTTGTTGAGTTTTAATGTCTTTAATGAGGAGAATTTAAACTGCAAGATGTATTTCATGAGCAGTTGCCCTGGAAATGCATTGAGCTTCAGAAGTATGCAGACAGCTACACTTATTAATTTTCACTTCTCATATTGAGGTGAACTACTGTAGCTAAAACATTCCACATGTACATTTTGCAAGCACAAAAACTTGACTCGTGTTCACTGTAGGCTCTCATAATCTAGTTTAACACAAATCTTTTTTTTTTGCCATCCAAGTTGCATCCACCACCAGCATTTTTGGTAATTTTCACAAAAATTTAATGGCCCCTAGAATATATTGTTGTATGACTGTCTAAATATGCAATGCAATATATCCAAATTATATATATTTTTTTTTTATCGACACTTGAATGTGGGTAAGTTTCATTCTGAACAAAAAAGCTGAGACAAACATATTTTTTGCTCCATTTTTGCCCATTTTGATCCAGAGATTCTGTACTCTTTCAGGCGATATATTATAGATTACCCTACCATATAACAGTGAAAACACAGAAAGCCAGAAAATAACATCAGTGGCTGGGAAGATTTTGTCTCATGAATGATGGAAAATTTCATCAATGGCAGAGAAAGAGTCAACCAGACTGAAAATAAAACAATGTGAAACAAGTTATGAACAAGCATATTGCTTTTTGTAACCAAGCAGTGAAAGCAGGAAAATTCCTTCAATGGTGGGAAAGAGTTGTCTCATAAATGATGGAAAATTTGTCAATGGCAGGGAAAGAGTTAAACAGACTGAAAAAAACAAAACAAAAACACTGTGAAACATGTTATCAACAAGCTTATCGCTGGTTGGAACCATGGCTAGTTAGAACAAAAACTCATATTTATATGAATGAGCTAGCTTTTAGTGTTTGTTTTATATAATATATATATATATATATATATATATATATATATATATATATATATATATATATATATATATATATATATATATATATATTGGGACAAGGCCATGTTTACCACTGTGTGGCATCCCCTCTTCTTTTTATAACGGTCTGCAAACGTCTGGGGACTGAGGAGACAAGTTGCTCAAGTTTAGGAATAGGAATGTTGTCCCATTCTTGTCTAATACAGGGTTCTAGTTGCTCAACTGTCTTAGGTCTTCTTCGTCGCATCTTCCTTTTTATGATGCACTAAATGTTTTCTATGGGTGAAAGATCTGGACTGCAGGCTGGCCATTTCAGTACCCGGATCCTTCTTCTATGCAGCCATGATGTTGTAATTGATGCAGTATGTGGTCTGGCATTGTCATGTTGTCATGTTGGAAAATGCAAGGTCTTCCCTGAAAGAGACGACGTCTGGATGGGAGCATATGTTGTTCTAGAACTTGGATATACCTTTCAGCATTGATGGTGCCTTTCCAGATGTGTAAGCTGCCCATGCCACACGCACTCATGCAACCCCATACCATCAGAGATGCAGGCTTCTGAACTGAGCGCTGATAACAACTTGGGTTGTCCATGTCCTCTTTAGTCCAGATGACATGGCGTCCCAGTTTTCCAAAAAGAATTTCAAATTTGGATTCGTCTGAACACAGAACAGTTTTCCACTTTGCCACAGTCCATTTTAAATGAGCATTGGCCCAGAGAAAACGCCATGCCTTTCTGGATCATGTTTAGATATGGCTTCTTTTTTGACCTATAGAGTTTTAGCCGGCAATGGCGAATGGCACGGTGGATTGTGTTCACCGACAATGTTTTCTGGATGTATTCCTGAACCCATGTTGTGATTTCCATTACTGTAGCATTCCTGTATGTGATGTCTAAGGGCAGGAAAATCACGGGCATCCAGTATGGTTTTCCGGCCTTGACCCTTACACACAGAGATTGTACCAGATTCTCTGAATCTTTGCATGATATTATGCACTGTAGATGATGATAACTTCAAACTATTTGCAATTTTTCTCTGAGAAACTCCTTTCTATTACACCACTTTTTTTCGCCGCAACATTGGGGGAATTGGTGATCCTCTGCCCATCTTGACTTCTGAGAGACACTGCCACTCTGAGAGGCTCTTTTTATACCCAATCATGTTGCCAACTGACCTAATAAGTTGCAAATTGGTCCTCCAGCTGTTCCTTATATGTACATTTAACTTTTCCGGCCTCTTATTGCTACCTGTCCCAACTTTTTTGGAATGTGTAGCTCTCATGAAATCCAAAATGAGCCAATATTTGGCATGACATTTCAAAATGTCTCACTTTTTAACATTTGATATGTTATCTATATTCTATTGTGAATAAAATATAAGTTTTTGAGATTTATAAACTATTGCATGCCTTTTTTATTCACAATTTGTACAGTGTCCCAACTTTTTTTGGAATCGGGTTTGTATCAGAACATGATATTGCAACCAACTAAAGATTATCAGCTTATTGTGGAGACCATAAGGACTGAAACATTGATTTAGCCCGTGTTTATGAAGTCACTTGCATTCGTCAACTAGCCAAAATCATTTTAATTGAAACGCTTCAAGCAGTCAATGTACCGAAGCTGTGAACATCATAAGGTTTCGAGTGTGCATTAAAGTACTAGGCGAGCAACCATGTGCAAACTCTTGGCATCTGATGCTGGAAAATGTCTCTGAGCCATGTGCCAATGTGCAACACACAGCTGAAGCAGGCGAGGAACTGAGCCGCATTACAGCCAATTTAAAATGTCATTTAATTTATGTTTATGAGGAGATTAAGGAACTTCCTTTCTGTTTGCTGCACACAATTTGACGCTTGTGAAAGTTTTCATTCATCCAGATCATCGTAGAACTTAGTCACTAGGAGTTCTAAAACATTCATTTCCAATTCCTGTTGAGTAAGATTAACATGCAGAAAATTAGTTAAACTATTTCAGCTCTTAAATTTCAGTACCAGACCAATATAATTGCCCAAAATGTGTTTGGACAACTTTAGTTTCTCTTAAAAAGTCTGATTTTATTACACTATCATTCAAAAGTGTGGGGTCGGTAAGATTTGTTTTTAATGTTTTTGAAAGAAGTGTCTTATATACCAAGGCAACATTTATTTGAAGATTACAGTATTATTCTTCAAAATAATGTTTTATAGCATTATACAGAAATATTATTACACTTTAAAATATATTAAAAATAGAAAATAGGTATTTTGAAATATTCTTCAGTGCCACATGATCCTTCAGAAATCATTCTAATATAGTGATTTGATTCTCAAGAAACATTTCTTATTACTATCAAAGTTAAAAACAGTTGTGCTGCTTAATATTTTTGTGGAAACTCATTTTTTTTTTTTCAGGATTCTTTAATAAAAAGTAATATGTTCAAAAGAACAGCATGTATTTGAAATATAAATATTTTGTAACAATCTGAAAGTCTTTAATGTCACTTTTAAACAATTTAATGCAATTTAAATTGAATCCAAACTTTTAGATGGTGGTGTATCTAATCTAATTTCATTGCATTAGACAGCAAAATATGCATGATTCCATTTTTTATTACTATTAAAATATATAAATATATACAATGCATTGTTTTTTTGTTGTTGTTGTTGTTTTATACAAATATCACTTGATTTGATATTTTGACATGGAATGAAATTCCTATATTTTATAAGTACCTGAAGTGTTACAAAAAAATGTGTATCCTGTCACACAGTTTGTTAGCCATTCTACTTAGAATCCAAATCATAATAAGTGTATCAGAATCTCTCCTGCCTCAATGTTTTCCTTCTTATCTTTTGTAGCCGCTTCCAGAGCGAGCTTATAACGGAAATCCTGAAAGTGTGGGTTACCGTGTACGTGCACAGAGAGCAGACGGGCTTGGGCAGCCCCGGATGGAGACGGTTTCTGACCGCCTGTCTCGAGAAGTGACAGTGGAGGGACTGGAGGAGTGGACGGAGTACGAGCTGAGCGTTCAGGCCTTCAACGGCATCGGGCCTGGACCCTGGAGCAGTCCTGTGCTGGGCAAAACTAAAGAGTCAGGTGACACATGCTTGCTTTAAATGCGGCTTCTCTGTTTTTAATTTTACACAAAATGAACGGTGTCACTTTACAATATGGTTCATTAGTTAACATTAGTTAACTACATTAGGTAACATGAACTAATAATGAACTGCACGTATGCAGCATTTATTAATCTTTGTTAATGTTAATTTCAACATTTACTATACATTACTAAAATCTTGTTAACATTAGTTAATGCACTGTGAACTAACATGAACAAACAATGAACAATATTGTATTTTCATTAATTAACGTTAACAAAGATTAGTAAACAATATCTATCTATCTATCTATCTATCTATCTATCTATCTATCTATCTATCTATCTATCTATCTATCTATCTATCTATCTATCTATCTATCTATCTATCTATCTATCTATCTATCTATCTATCTATCTATCTATCTATCTATCTATCTATCTATCTATCTATCTATCTATCTATCTATCTATCTATCTATCTATCTATCTATCTATCTATCCATCCCGAATAATCGGCTATTGGTATCCGAAAAGAAATTTAGTATCAGTGCATTTCTAGTTAATACATTAACTAATGTTTAACCATTGAACATTATTGTAAAGTGTTACCAATGTAACAATCAAAATAAATGATCAGTGAAGTTTATTTAAACTTTTAATGACATTTGTTCCTGCATTTGAGGAAAAGAAACTAAATATAGCTGATCATTGTGTCGATGCATTGTGGTCACATGTGTTTTATAATAAATAAAATATAAGACAGGTATTTACATATACATCTTATAAGATGTCAGTTGATTTTTATATGAATGCTGCAAGTTGCTGTGTTGCTTAGGAAATCTAAACAAGCTACAGTTTAGCCAGCATCTCGCTAGCCGATTTTTAGTCGCAGGCTTCATTTACATAGTCTTTGGAGACTCAGATGGAGTATTTGCCCGAGGCCACATCTCTCAGCGGGTGACCGTTAGCAGCCCCAGTGACTCCCTGCTGAGTAAATGATCCTGATGACCCTTAGACAACATAGAAAGTTTGAAATGATCAGAGGCAGCTGGTGGGGCGGACACTTGTGGCCTTGGCAGTGACCACTTACAGGTTTCAAACATCTGA
Organism: Chanodichthys erythropterus; assembly: GCF_024489055.1. Classification (NCBI taxonomy): domain Eukaryota; kingdom Metazoa; phylum Chordata; class Actinopteri; order Cypriniformes; family Xenocyprididae; genus Chanodichthys; species Chanodichthys erythropterus. Next base: position 11,273,305 of record NC_090232.1, on the reverse strand, counting down.
TTGTCCATTTATGGACAATTCTGGACCTTTTCTGTTCTTTGTGAGTCAATAGGCATTTTAAAACATCATGTTATAAAGAGTAATTTTAGTAGAAGATATGCTTTAGAACTAAGCATACATAGCAGAGACTTCTTTCAAAAACATCAAATATCTTACCGTTCCCAAACTTATAAACAGTAGTATACAAAATTGACTATAGAAATTTCCACAACTTTTTCATGACGTTTGAAGATTTTATACATTTTCAAGACTTGTCCAGTCCTAGAATATCACTCTGTAGAAATCCTTATCACACAGAAGAACCAACAAACTTGCTTGGATCATTTTCCTCAGTAAACTAACATTCACACACACATTTTTTTTTCTGCAGTTCCCATACACTTTACTACCAGAATAAGAAAGTGTCTTTGTGTTTATCAAATTAAAATCTTTTTTTCTCAATGAAGCTAAAGGAACAAATACACATTACACACATTCTCAGGGTAAAGCTTCGAAATGTATCCTAAATCAGTCCATTACACGTGTTTATGCTCACACAAGTTCTACTGTTCTTATTTCGGTGAGCTTCACATGACAGGAGATCAGAGAGAAATGTCAGAGGCTGTTGTTTAAGCTGTCAGCCCTCTTCTGTTTTTAATAAGTGAATGTGACAGACTCCAATAGAAGAGGGTGAGATTTCCGCAAAAATAGTCAGTAAACCTGACTGAAAGTAATGGTTTTGAGTTAGCTATTGAGGCCTTACTTGATAGAATTGTTTATTCCTATTATTATTAATGATAAATGTCACTATCGGTGTCTTTTATCATATTGTAGTTGTAATATGAGGAAGTGTTGTAAAATCACTGTAACAAACAGCCTTGAGTAGGTTTTTGCTTTTATATAAAATGGCTTTTTATATGGGTGTGTTTTCAGTTCCCTCTGGTGCCCCAGAAAATGTGACCACAGAAGCAATGAGCTCCACGAGTGTATTGGTCACCTGGGGTTTAGTCCCTGAGCACCAGAAGAATGGACACATCCTTGGTTACAAGGTACGGTTACTATATCAAAAGGAATGCTTTAAGACCCTTAAAATCCCCCATAGATTTAGCTGGAGAGTTCTGTCTGCCGAAACACTGCAGCATGGTGAATTTGTACTGTATATGGCAACATATAAGTGTAATAATTTTAAATTGCTTGTTTAGACAATTACAATTATTATTAACGTTCAGCCAAAAATGTAAATTCTGTCATAATTTACTCACCCTCATGTTGTTCTGAACCGATATCTCTTTGTTTCTCCTGTGGGACACAAAGGTATTTTGAAAAATGACATTGAAAAATGTTTTGTTTTGTGTTTTTTTTTTTGTTTCTTTTTTTTTTTTTTCATAGGTCAATGGGGTGCAAAATAGTATAGACAAAAAGACTCTTCAAAATATCTTTTGTTGTTGTTGTTGAAACATTCATCGAAATATCTTTTTTTTTTCTCCAGAAGAACACAAAACAACATGACATCCTTATCTAAATGATGACAGAATTATAATTTTTTGGGTGAATTATCGCTTAATGAAATTTTATAGATCTTATTATGAATGATTCATCCATATATAGATTTAATTTTCAATTTTCAATTTTTTTTTTTAACCTTGTAATGTTTAATCAAAATGTCATAACTTTTGGCGAAACGACACACTTCTCTCTGGACACACTTCTCACCTCTCCGATCATTTACCCCGATTAAACTCTAATTCAGATTTGCCTCCATCCAATCAACAACCAATGGATAGTGCCACGTCCTACATTTTTTCAGAACCTGTTACACTCAGATGTACGTCACAATATGGAAGAAAAGATTGCTACTTCCATTTCATTGAGACTTTAAATGTTAAGTTTTAAAATGTGCACAAAAAAATCCCATGGGCTTTCTTTGAAGGAGGAAGATGAGCCATATCCCCATGTAGGTACCAAGGCTCTTTTGATCTGGGAAATCAACTAGAATACCCTAACAACCACATAGCAGAACCACTCAGAAGCAACTCTGATGCACCATAGCAAAAAAGCATATGCAGTGCACTTCTACACATCTAATGTAATGTTTGTATCATGCGCCAGAGGCACTTTATACCACAAAGAGCTGGTTATATGCATATCTACAAACGTTCTTTCTCATGCTTTAATGCACATACATTCAGCCGAACATAGTTCACATTCAGTTCATTTTGAACACATCTGCAAACTGTGTTAAGCTATTGAAACCCATGTGCACTGTTGCTTGTATAAGGCTCTCTCAATTTTCTGCTTAGGCTGTGTAGAGTGACATGATGCAAGATCTTGAAATTGCTGAAACAGTTTTCCTTTTACAAACTGTCGGAAGCCAGTTGATAAAATGCTTAGTCTGTAAAAAGTGGGGGAAAATGAAATAACACAATTAATTATTGATCTCTTCTGAAGTCAGGACCTAAGTTATACAAAACTGATTGAACTGATATCTGAAGAAATAGTGATGTTTTCACGTGCAAAAGTTGTTGCTGCCATGCTAAGATTTGCTGTTGTTGCCGATTGCTATGTGGTTGCCTACTGACCCAGTTCAAAAGTCTCTATGATATTCTGATCTATGTTATCCTCCACCATGGGTTTGCTCAAATCCCCAACCTTAAAGGGATAGTTCACCCAAAAATAAAAATTATCCCATAATTCACTCACCTTCAAGCCGTCGTAGGTGTATATGATTTTATTTTAGCCAATCGGAGTTATATTAAAAAATATCCAGGCTCTTCCACGCTTTATAATGGAAGTCAAGTCAAGTCAAGTCAAATTTATTTATATAGCGCTTTTACAATTGGTAATTGTTTCAAAGCAGCTTTACATATTAGAAGCACAGAAAAAAAGGGAAGTGGAAGTGAATGGTACCATTTTTTTAAGCCCAAAAAAGCGCATCCATTCATTGTAAAAGTAATCCATACGGCTCCAGGGGGTTAGTAAATGCCTTCTGAAGCAAAGCATTTTTGAAAGAAAAATATCCATAATTATAACTTTATTAACTGTAATCACTAGCTTCCCGTAACCGCCATCCTTGCGTTCACGAGAGAGTCGAGTTCCAGTGTATGACATCCCACTCAGCACAAGAACTCCGCAGCGGATTGGCTGCAGAGGTATCGTGGCTTCTGGACCGTATCCGCGAATGGACCCGTATCGGCGTCTACTTGCGTGCAGTTACAGATCCGCAATGAAGGCGGATCGCGGACCCGCTGTGGCTCCGCGCTGCATCCGCTCCGCATCCGAGATTAAAACCTTACCTCCGTGGCGGGTCCGTTTGGGACCCGCAAATTGATACAACCGTTAAAGTAAAGGCGCGTGCGCGTCCACGGATCCGACATGGGTCCGCTCAGGATCTACTGATTGACAGTACAATTTAAGTCGTCAAACCTGCATGACTGTCACATTCTTCTTGGCACTGCCCAGAAGATCAGCTCTGCCTCCGGGCCTGGCCAAAACGAATGTGACAGTCATGCGGGTTTGACGACTTGAATGCGGATCCGCCTAGGAGTCTCCTGCTGTGTGGGATAGGGCATAGCATAAGCTTAAGTGAGATTAGACGTCTCTCGCGGTTCAAACAAATATGGCTGGCCAACAAACTCAAGCTCCTCCGACATTTCTCTTTAAAAATTCTGATTTTAGACTTCTAATTCATGACCGGTGTTTTGTTTTGCTCTATCCTCTGCGCTTCCCCGTTAGTCAATACGTCATGCGTCAGGTCAGTACACAAGTACACTCTTTCGCTGAAACTCTACTCACGTACAGAAGCCAGTAATTCTATTTAATAAAATTATAAATATGGGTATTTTTCTTTTAAAAAGGCATCGCTTTGCTTCAGAAGGCCTTTATTAACCCCTTGAGCTGTATGGATTACTTTTATGATGGATGGATGCACTTTTTGCACTTAAAAAAATGGTACCATTCACTCGCATTTTAAAGCTTGGAAGAGCCAGGATACTTTTAATATAACTCTGATTGTGTTTGGCTGAAAGAAGAAAGACATATACTCCTAGGATCGCTTGAGGGTGAGTAAATTACGGGATAATTTTCATTTTTGAGTGAACTATCCCTTTAAGTATAAGTAATAGTAATTAGCAGTTAGCATACACTACTGCACACTGTATGGTAGTTGTTGTTGATTTTAAAGTGTTCTTACACTCTATAGCACATCAAATCTGTTTCCATGTGACCTATATTTCCCTTTATCTCTAGGTATTATACAGAGAAAAAGATTCTGAGCAGGCTCCCCAGGTCCAGCTGGTGAACGGGAACCAGACTCACTTGCTTCTTTTAAGGAACCTTGGCAAGTTCATCCTGTACGAGGTCCAGGTGCTCGCATTTACACGTGTCGGAGATGGACCACCCAGCCTCCCCCCCACAGTTGAGAGAACCAAGGATGATGGTAGGCAACCAATAAAATCAATGCATCGCCCACTGAGCAACATGCATCATCTAATTCTTCAGATGTTCCCACTGGTTATGACAAATCGTGCACGCATAATAAAAGCAAAAATAAATGTTCACACACACATTGGGTCAAAATTAGACTTTGAGTGAAAGCTACCCATTTAGCAGATGTTCCTTCACACACTCACACACCAGTACACACGCACACACATTCATAATGGTAGCTCTAAGTTATGTCTTGCTTCATGCTCTGGTGGTTTCCAGCTGTGCCCGACATTCAGACTGGCATTACCTCCCACGTGGCTCTAGACACAGATAAACACACATGCATATTCGCTCAAACACTCGCCTGGCCTCCTGGTGCCCCCACTGCATGAAACCTCATCCTGCATCACTGCATCGCTTGAGTCACCTGTCTGAACCACCTCTCACTCACTCATAGAAAAGAAAAATCACTAATGAGATCTCAATTTGTTCCCAGACATCAGTGACATTAAATGGTGACTACATTTTAGATATTTCTTTGGAGAGAAAGACCCCAGTATTCTCACATCCATCTCCCGTTTCTCATTAGGGACACAAACTGTGCTTGCATTTGACAAAATCAGCAAATGAAAGTCAGAGATTCCAAGCTGTATGGGCACATTTATTTTATGGCCCATTTAAAAGCCTTCTCAGCTCTGTAATTAGCAATTATAAAAATGTCCTTGTAATACAGTAAAGCACTCACTCATTTTGTTTGCTAAAAAATAACTTACATTTTTCAATATTTAACCACTATAATTATTTTAATTATTGTATTCATAATAATTTTATTTATATTAATACTGTTTGGTAACTAGTAAGTAAAGTTGGATGACAAAATTTGATGTTGGCTTGACATAGCCAGGTCTTAAAGTTTAAAATGTTTAGCATATTTCTAGCATGATTTAACATGTCGCTAACCTATTTTAGCATGTTTGCTAGCATGGATTAGCATGTTAACATATTTAAACATTTTACTAGCATGTTTTAACACTTTGCTAGCATGATGTTACACATCGCTAACATGTTTTACCACACTGCTAGCATTAATTAGCATGTATGCTAACATGTTTTAACACGTTGTTAGCATGAATTAGCATGTTTTAAAACTACTAGCATCATTAAACCTATTGCTAGCATGTTTTAACACTTATGCTATAAACATGCTAAAAATGTTAGCAGTTTTAAAATGCTGCTAAAATGAATTAGCATGTTGTTAACATGATTTAACACATTGCTAGCATGTTTTAGCACATGAATTAATATGTTTTAACGTGTTGCTAGCATGAACTAGCATGTTTTAACACTTTGCTAGCATGAAATAGTATGTTGTTAAAATGTTTAAGCACTTTGCTAGCATGATTTAGTATGTTTTACCACATTTCTAACATTTTTAGCACAATGATAACATGATTTAATGCTTCGGTAGCATGAATTAGTAGTTAACACATTGCTACAGAGCCCCGCATATGACATGCAAGAAAAAAATTTATATTGTGTGCACAATTTACTATTTCGTTCCCTCGATTTATAAATGATGTGCATGATTTATAAATAGAAAGACAAAATAGTATATTGTGCCTACGATTTAGTAAATCGAGGGAATGAATTAGTAAATTGTGTGCACGATTTAGCCTACTATTTTTTTTTTTTTTTTTTTTTGCATGTCATGTCCAGGGCTCTGTACATTGCTAACATGATTTATCATGTTGCTGACATGTTTTAGCATATTGCTAGCATGAATTACCATGTTGTTAGCATGAATTAGCATGTTGTAAGCATGTCCTAAGCTAGTTGCTATGCTTTGTGATATCTACCAGTGATAGATATGTAGTGGATGAAGATTAAATACTACATTAGAGTGATTGTAGCTTTGTCAAGCCAACATAATTATATATTAATCATTTTATTTATAATTTATTTATAATTATTAATTACAATAAAAAAAAAATGATGAATTCAATGGATTAAATATTATTTTGTATTTTTACTACAATAGGTATTACTACAATTGTTTTACAAATTTACTGTGAAATTATTACTGAATTATTATTTTTCACATTGCAGTAATGACAATAAGATGTTTTTCAAATTATGGAGGAAAATGTGCTTAGTTATCATGAAACTAATGCCAAAATGAAAGAAAAAAAAAAAGACTTAATAGATGAAAAAAAATAGACTTCTTTTGAATTTGGAGTGAAATATGGGACAGGCATTTCTTGACAGTTTTCATGAGATTCAACCAAGTGGGAACCTCATTAAGTCTCTTGAGATATAAAAGAGCAACCTCTGAGCAATAAAATTTCCTTCGGGAAGCTTCTCTCAAAAATACTGTACGAGCTCACATTTTTGCATTTATATATCCACAGCACAGGGAAGTAAGCGCTGCCATCTTCCCCTTTGAAATGAGTGAGAGTGTTCATATGTGGACTGTGGAGTCTTGCCAGCGGAATGACAAATGCCCTCTTTCTGTCATTTTTCTTAATCGGCTCAATGGAGCAACATTCATTCGGAAATGTACAGGGATACCAGGGATACCAGATACTGGAATGTCTATGTGATTATTCTCTACACACACTGACTCAAACACACACACATACACACACACATACATCAGAACTAGTGGATTACCAGCGCTGTTGGCCTAGTGTCCACTGGCAGAGTTAAATGTGTTTGATGAGGGATTATGAATCACTAATATTTATATTTATGGATTTAAGGAATTAGAAGTTTACGGCGAGACTTTGTGTGTGTGAAGAGATTAAAATGTCATATTTATCATGTCCAAGATAAAAGCTTGGTCCCACAAACAGATGTTTTGAAGTGTTTGAAATATGTTCTACATTTAAAGAAATCAGAATGTGGACTACAGTAATCTGTTTTAAATACCTTTTTCGACTGTGTTTCCTCTCTCACCCTCTCTCTCTTCTCTCCAGTTCCTGGTCCGCCTGTCAGGTTGGTGTTTCCAGAAGTGCGTCTCACATCTGTCAGGGTCGTCTGGCAACCTCCCTCAGAGCCAAACGGTATCATTATGGGTAAGAGAACATAAATGTTATACAGCCAGCCATGCACACATTTACCTAGCTATATAAATGAGGACTTCTGTTGTTTTAAAGGGGACATATTATGCAAAATTCACTTTTATAAGGTGTTTGATCACACATGTGTGTCCACAGTGTGTAAATAATCAGCCTAATGGCTGCCTATTAGCAAACATACCGCCCTGAGAGAGCCGCAGCAGTCCGCCATTTCTGTTTCCTCACTGAAGCATCTGGAGATATACAATATCTGCTCCAAAATAAAAAAAAAAAACATTACAAATGTTCTGTTATTGGATGTACCAGTGAACACAAGAGTCTCCATAGACATTGTGGTTGAACTTCTTTTATGAAGAAAATGTGCTGAGGAAAGTCGATAAAGTGTTATATATTTGCTGAAATCATTTTACACTTTACACTTACACATTTTAACACTTGATTTTAACAATGTAAGGGTGAACACTGTTACTGACATTCATTATTTTGGCTGCGTGAGATTCTCCAGTTTTGTTGTTGTCGAAGTGCGAGCTGTTAAAGCTCCACCCTATTCTGGAAAGGGGGCCGGGAGCAGCAGATCATTTGCATTTAAAGGGATGCACACAAAAATGGCGTGTTTTTGCTTGCACCCAAATAGGGGCAAATTTGACAAGCTATAATAAATGATCTGTGGGGTATTTTGAGCTAAAACTTCACAGACTCATTCTGGGGACACCAGAGACTTGTGAAAAGGGGCATAATAGGTCTCCTTTAATACATTTAATATAATATTTTAATACAAAAATAAATACATTTAGGATATCATTGATGTCTCTGTTCTGTTGTTTTTATATAAAGCTACAGTGATCAGCATAAATGAGTTGAAAATTAACATTTTAAACAATATCTCAATGAACACAAAAACTATTTCCAAAATGTTGACAAGACTAAGTTTTATATAAAATCTGTTTAACTTATAACATGAAAGTAAGGTTAATAATAACTAAATCTAATATAACTTAGAGAAAAAAAAATTCAGTTTTACTCAAATTAGGGTGATGCAAATGAGTACACCCCACTGAAAGTCTCTGGAGCAAAGCTGAATTTTAGACTACAAATGTCTAATTATTCATTACACAGGTTTCCAGCAGCAGTTGACTATAAAAGGGTGTTAAAGCCCCTTCCTATTTCATGCTGTCAGCAATGGCTCCACATGGAAAAGAAATGTCACAAGACCTGAGAAAGAAAATAATTTCTTTACACCAGAAAGGTGAAGGCTACAAGAAGATCAGCTTTACTTATCAGTTACTTATCAGCAAAGCTTTACTTATCAGTCAGAATACTGAAGCAAAAGTGGTACAAAAATTTTAAAAAGATGGAACTGCAACTATCTCACAGAGACGTCCAGGTCGTCCACGGAAGTTAACACCTCGACAGGAGCGTCTTCTGATGAGAAGGGTTGAAGAAAATCGGCATGCAAGTTCACTGCAGTTATCTAAAGAAGTAGAAAGCCAAACCGGGCTGACTATTTCCCATAACACACTACGGTGTACACTGCAGAGGAATGGCATGCATGGGTGCCGTCCACAAAAGAAGCCTCTCCTAAAGCCCAGGCACAAAAAAGCCCGCCTAGAGTTTGCCAGGGCCCATGCTGACAAAGATGAAGACTACTGGGACTCTATACTCTGGAGTGATGAGACCAAGATAAATGTCTTTGGAACGCAAAGGTGAAGAATACAAAGAAAAATGCATGGTGCCTACAGTAAAATATGGTGGTGGCAGTGTCCTTATGTGGGGCTGCATGAGTGCTGCTGGTGTCGATAGATAGATGTTGCAAAATGCCGCCAACTTGTTCATTCCATGCCTAGAAGACTTGGTGCTGTCATTAAAAATCATGGAGGCCATACAAAGTACTAGATGTAGTAGTTTTTGTTGTGGGGTGTACTCATTTTTGCATCGCCCTAATTTGAGTAAAACTGAAAAATGTTTAATCTAAGTGATATTATTAACCTTACTTTCATGTTATAAGTTAAACAGATGTTATATTAAGCTTAGTCTTGTCAACATTTTGGAAATTGTTTTTGTGTTCATTGAGATATTGTTTAAAATGTTACTTTTCAAAGGTGGTGTGCTCATTTACACTGAGCACTGTATATAAGTACTCATATCTTTGTAAAGGTTACAAGAATGTAATTGGTCTGCAGTAAAAATGCTGTTTAAGACCTTAAAGAAAGTCTGTTTGTTCCCATTGTGCCCTGAGCCATTTGAAATGGTATTATTGCAAGGACATGCTGTGTATTGCATTGTATCTGTGTGTGTTATGAGATTTTGTGTATTGGGATTTCAACCGTGTATTGAGATTAAACCGCCTCAGTTTTGCCGTTATCAAGATTACAGGCCGCACTGCTGCACAGCTATAGATGACTGGATTATGGACACTTAACCACCCATGATGGATCATATAATCCCTTAATAGTGATAGAAATGTGAAGCCTCTTTACCTCGGATGATCTCTTGCCTTCTGTCTCTTTTCTACACATACTCGCACACAGAGCTCTCTGCTGATTGGATCAATCGTTCCCTGTAGGATTGAGCGAAATAAACCAAAAATCTTCAATCAGAGCAGAGCTGTCAGGTTTCCAGCACTCATTTTATCCTCTCAAATCTTTGTAATATATTTTATACGTGAGGATACGCAGATAATGTGACTTTCACACATTACTTTCAAGGGGTCTTTCATTCTTCTGTGTTGATTTTCCTCAACAGCAGTCAGTTACGCTCGCAATTACTGTACTTTTGACTGTACGGTGTGAATGAGGCGTCGATGCATTTAAGTGACCTTGGAGGCATTTCAGATAGCAAACCTATAAACTGATTAAATACAGATCATTAAATCAAATCATCATCAGTACACTGCATAAAATCTTTTTTCTTAATGGAGTAGATCACCTAGAAATTAAAACTCTGGTATCATTTACTCACCTATGAGCATTTTTCTCAGATTTTTGAAGAATAAGAATAAGAATAAAAAATAATTTTGAAGAATAATAAAAATAATAGCTTCTTAAAAGTATTCTATAAGTGGTTTATATGACTTGTGCGCTATAAGTCTTCTGCAGTAAGACATTTTTTTTATCTAGAAAAAATGTATCATGGTTTCCACAAAAATAATAAGCAGCACAGCTGTTTTCAAAAATGTGAACTGTCGTGTATAGTGTGTGTGTTTGTGTATATATATATATATATATATATATATATATATATATATATATACACACACACTTTAAGCCCAGTTCATTAGAGGCTTTTTATTGTACCACGTGAGAGCCTTGGAAGTATTTTGTCTACATAGTGTTTTCAAAAATATCATTTTTTTAATACATATCGATACTGAAATATCTGAAACACTTCCAATACTAATTTTCTGCAGAACAGATAGACGATACCAGCTCTGACAGCGAGTTGACACACAAACCCACCTTCCCTCTCTGACTCGTTTCATTTGCTCCGAATGAATATTTATGGTGTTGCAGGGCTTGAATTACAGCATGGGATTGTGTGTATTGCCCATAACTTTACTCATTCCCACAGATTTAGTGCTCGCACCCAAAGTCTCAGTACTAAATTGAATTATTTTTCACTGCTTATTGTGCTTAAACAATCTAAAAAACACAAAAATGCCGAATAGCTACAACACATCCACATACAAAATAACACAAAAAAGATCTGATTTTCAAAACAAAATGGCTTACCTGTTACAGAATGAGATGGAGACTCCTGCGCTTGGAATTGAACGGTTTTGCCGTAACCTGCAGACTGATGGACGGGTTCTCTCCCACATCAATGCAAATTTTTAAAAGGTTTTTTTAGAGAATTTTGATTAAACATCGCTGTTGTTTTTTTGTTTGTTATCATATTAAAATCCATGAAACAATACTTTTGTACAATGGGGGGCCTGTTCATCATAGTGTGCGGGCCTATGCCCCTCAGGCCTGTCCGTTGGCTACACCCCTGGTATATTGTATGCTAAACGTGTCATGCATCATAATCTGCATATGTTGTTGTTGTTTTATTGCAGTGTAACTTTTATTATAGCTCCTAAATGAGTTTTAGTAATAATGTATTGAAAGCGAGAGCCTGTTGGTGAATATTGATTGGTGGAATGAGGACTCTCTGGTGCCTCTTTTTGCTCTGTCATTTAATATCTCTTTTTCTCTCTCTTTGTCAGTATCTTTCTCACACATTATCATTCTCTTTTATTCATCACTCTCTTTCTCTTGTTCTCTGTCAGGTTCTCTGCCTCTTTCATTTCTCTCATATTTTTTTATTTCTTTCTGTCTCATATTTGCATTGATTTATATACAGGTGCTTGTCATATAATTAGAATATCATCAAAAAGTTGATTTATTTCACTAATTCCATTCAAAAAGTAAAACTTGTATATTATATTCATTCATTACACACAGACTGATATATTTCAAATGTTTGTTTGATGATTATAACTGACAACTAAGGAAAATCCCAAATTCAGTATCTCAGAAAATTAGAATATTGTGAAAAGGTTCAATATTGAAGACACCTGGTGCCACACTCTAATCAGCTAATTAACTCAAAACACCTGCAAAGGCCTTTAAATGTCTCTCAGTCTAGTTCTGTAGGCCAGTGTTCCCAACCCTGTTCCTGGAGGCACACCAACACTGCACATTTTGCATGTCTCCTTTGTCTGACACACCCATTTTAGGTCTTGGGGTCTGTTGTGAAACAAAACCCATTAAAAATGTGGGTGAGATTCACAAAGAGTGGACTGCAGCTGGAGTCAGTGCTTCAAGAACCACTACGCACAGACGTATGCAAGACATGGGTTTCAGCTGTCGCATTCCTTGTGTCAAGCCACTCTTGAACAACAGACAGCGTCAGAAGCGTCTCACCTGGGCTAAAGACAAAAAGGACTAGACTGCTGCTGAGTGGTCCAAAGTTATGATCTCTGATGAAAGTAAATTTTGCATTTCCTTTGGAAATCAGGGTCCCAGAGTCTGGAGGAAGAGAGGAGAGGCACACAATACACGGTGCTTGAGGTCCAATGTAAAGTTTCCACAGTCAGTGATGGTTTGGGGTGCGATGTCATCTGCTGGTGTTGGTCCACTGTGTTTTCTGAGGTCCAAGGTCAACGCAGCCGTATACCAGGAAGTTTTAGAGCACTTCATGCTTCCTGCTGCTGACCAACTTTATGGAGATGCAGATTTAATTTTCCTATAGGACTTGGCATCTGCATACAGTGCCAAAGCTACCAGTACCTGGTTTAAGGACCATGGTATCCCTGTTCTTAATTGGCCAGCAAACTCATCTGACCTTAACCCCATAGAAAACCTATGGGGTATTGTGAAGAGGAAGATGCGATATGCCAGACCCAACAATGCAGAAGAGCTGAAGGCCACTATCAGAGAAACCTGGGCTCTCATAACACCTGAGCAGTGCCACAGACTGATCGACTCCATGCCACGCCGCATTGCTGCAGTAATTCAGGCAAAAGGAGCCCCAACTAAGTATTGAGTGCTGTACATGCTCATACTTTTCATGTTCATACTTTTCAGTTGGCCAAGATTTCTAAAAATCCTTTCTTTGTATTGGTCTTAAGTAATATTCTAATTTTCTGAGATACTGAATTTGGGATTTTCCTTAGTTGTCAGTTATAATCATCAAAATTAAAAGAAACATTTGAAATATATCAGTCTGTGTGTAATGAATGAATATAATATACAAGTTTCGCTTTTTGAATGGAATTCAACTTTTTGATGATATTCTAATTATATGACCAGCACATGTATATGGACTTAAAGATTGAAGTTTGTAATTTCAGTGCCACTCCAAACGGAGTTGCAAAAATAATTACTAGTTTCCCAAACACTGCCCCTTTTGCCATTAGTTGGATAAACAGACACCCACATCCCACATCAAACTCATGCCATTGATTAAACCAGTGTTACTGTGAATCAATGTTTTACAGCAGATCAAATTAATAGTCCAATCAATTGATTGGCTGTAACTATCAACTTTGCAACAGATATTAATATGCAAAGTATTTATTAGCATGGTAAAAAGCTCAGCAGTTTAAGACATTAACATGTAAGCACAAAACACAAGATATTGAAGACTTTATTGAACTAGTATGACACTCAGAAACGCATCTAACACATAATCATACACACTTACACATTCATACGAGTTGCAAAAAGAAAGAAAGCAAGGAAAGAATGATTTTAACAGAGTGAAAGAATGAAATACCATAATTTGGTAACACTTTAAAATAAGGTTCCATTGGTTAAACCTTTTAATTTAACCCTTGCATTTAGTTTTTAATGAGGCTATGGAATTTTATGCACCAGTTCAGCTAGAATCTGGAGGTATTACTTGCTTTTCTTAGGTTCCGTCTTTGAATTGGGATTCCGATGGGGATTCCCTTATTTGTCATCATTCTCTAAAAGGGGTTTCCAAGTTTTGTTGATTCGCGGGCGGTCTGGTAACACCTGATGACATCTTGGGAAGCCAGTCACGATGGTGCGTTGGCTGATGATGAAATGCAAAGTCTCATAGGCAGGTAGAAAGTTTAAGCCAGGCAAAGCAGACTGTCCTCCCCCCCAAAAAAAACGACCCTATATGTCATTTTTCAAGCACCTTATTACGACCTATGTTTTAAAATCATGCACCCTCTAGCTGGCATAAAAATAATGACAGTGTCATGTTACATCTGTCGTCATGAAATGGCAGTCAAAATGCGTGTTCATTTAAAGGCAATGTGTGGACATTTTTTACCATTTGTCCTATTTCCATTTAGCAAAACTCACTTTTTTATTAATGACTACAACCACCACACCCCTAAACCTAACCTTAGTGATTTATAGTGTATATACACTTTATGAGCACATGCGATCCACTGGATCAAACCCACGATCGCATGATCACATGATTGCATATTGTTATATATTGTAATGCTCTGCTAATTGAGCTACGCGAAACCTGAAATATGACGCAGATCAATGCATTAAAATGAAAGTGTCCTGTTGTCGATACGCAACTTTAGCAAACGCTCCTATGGGTCATATTTCAGGGAAGTGACAAACGACCTATATCGGCGTATTGGTTGGAGAACATGTTGAAATCAAAAGAAAGAAAAGAAAAATGAGACTACACTAGAAAACGTGTTTCTTCATGTTATGCAAGAAAAGCAATTTGTTTGTTTCATCTAAAAAGATTCTGACCAATTAGACATTCGGGGCGTAATTAAGTTTTTTTTTTTTTTTTTTTTTTTTTTTTTCCCTTTAAATTAATCAACACAATATCTTCTCAGTCACATGATTTTCCCACCCCTGCAGAGAATAATTTAGTCATGATTTCTATAATGGGAATATAATACGTTTTACCCAGACCTAATTAATATAAACATTTGGGAATTAAATTAACATTCACACACATACCAAACTTCACAAACCTCCTATAAACTATTCAACAATCACTCAAAATGGCATAAACAATTAGTGATTAAAACATAATCCTGCTCTTGCTCTGTTTTGATGAAGTCATCACAGCCTGATTTGCTCAAAAGGTCCTACAGATGTTCTGGATGTTCAAACAATTACATTTGGGGAAATCAATGTATGAATAACTTACTTATAGTCATCTAGCCATATTAAATGATTAGTTCACTTAATATTCTGTCATTATTTACACCTATAAAACTTCAGTGGAAGGTTGGGTAATACAGTACAGAGTCTTATTGACTGCTTTTTATGATGCTTTTGTGGTGCTTTTGAATCCTTTTTGCACGTTTAAAGCTTCCTATACATTGTTATTGCATGAAAAAGCAAGTGGTACATTATTCAAAAATGTTTCACGTTCCACAGAAAGAAACTCATAAAAGTTTGGAGTGATATGAGGATGAGTAAATGATGAACTAATCCTTTAAGCTGGGCTAGGAGAAAGTATTTTAACATTTGAAAAAATTGCGTACCTTTAATCTCTTTGTTGCTTTTGTAAAAACAGATATAGTTTAAGCAGTAGCTGTGTACGCAGCTTTACGTGTATTAATGAGATATTGGCAGCGTGACATACTTGCTTTCATCTTATCACTGTCTTGTGTAGATTGGGTTGCTCAGTTTTAGGGAAGCTACTTTATACAGTCAAGCTAATTTTTTTTAGTGTACTAAAAGGTACAAAATGTAGATAAATACATAAAAGACATTTAAGGGGCAGTGTCATTGCAAATATACAACTTGTACTGTATATGCAGTACTGTGCAAAAGTCTTGGCCACCACCAGCTTTGTTTTAGCAATGTTTTAATGACCATTCATATTTATTTTTTGGTCTTTATTATGATACAAACAGAAAATACAGGAAATATGTACACAAAATGTAGCTTGACAACAGATACATTTACAATAAAAATAGTAGCAAACCTAGAAAATAATAGCTTGCTACTGCACATTTTGCAAATATTAGAATAATTTCTGAAGGATCACGTGACACTGAAGACTGAAGTAATTGCTGCTGAAAATTCTGATTTGCAATTGAAGAAATAAATTACATTTTAATATATATTAAAATAAACATTATTTGTATTATTAATTTAAATCGTAATAACGTTTCACAATCTGTTTTTACTATATTTTAATCAAATAGATACAGCCTGTATATATGAAAAACAGGGCTGCCCCCTAATAATAGATTCATCTTTAGTCGATTAGAAGGGGCTTATTCAACCAAAAATTGTATTAGTCTGTTAGTCGCAAAAAAACAAAAAAAAACAACAAAAAAAAAACATTGTGGCGAAGTAGCAGCTCGATCACTTGCATTTGTTCCTGATAACAGCGGAAACAACTTAAAATACTCATTTTTGGTCATACAGATAAGAGTAATACATCATTTGAAACTGGGGTTCTACTTTTATTTGTGTAAACTCACAATAACAAGAAAACAAACAGGATGCGCTTTGTGCTATCTCAGTCTCTGTGAACTTGAGCACGTCACAAAGCTAAACCAAAACTGTACTTGCCTCTCAGACATGAGAAATATTTCTATAGAAAGCTCGAAATGTCAAGCAATTGTTAACCAATTTAAATATCCTCAGATTATGTAATCTGTATGATACTTGCATATAGGCGTGTCCACGTGTCCACTACTGCCAAAAACACAGAAAACATTAATGAACAATAAATTATTAAAATATTTAGACAGTCTCCTTGCTGTTTTTTCACGACACAATCATAATCATTACGTTTGCCGGTGCGCTGTGGCAAGCTTTATGCATGCACTTGAGCGCTGATTAGGATATGTATTATATATAGGCAATTAAAGACTTAATATTATTATTTAAAGTATATGACTTTTTAAAATACACGTGTGATAAGACATCAAAAAACTACAAGTTGACTAGAAAAATCTTTAGTTTAGGACAGCCCTAATGAAAAACAAACAACATCCTAACAGTATGAACCACACTACTTTTTATTACAACATTCATGTACCGTGATATTTAAATGGTGCCTTAAGACTCTATCTAGAATATGAACGGTATTACCACCATGAATGTGTCCCAAAACTATGGTATTTGTGGTAGAACCTTGGTTCTTATTGTCATGGCCTCTCCTTTCCTGCTCTCCTTCTCTCATGTTGAGTGTCCGCTGTAATGTGTCCTGTGGTTAGGGATCAGTGATTGCTGTGGTAACAGGGCGCACAAATAAAATGTGCCTGACCGAGGGGGCAACGATCTGACCAATTACACGGCTTACTGCACTCACCACGGCAACCCAGACATTAAAAAATGAGTACCGAACCACCTGGCATGGGTCACAGCTCTACCATGATAGATGAGGGAAAATACAAAGCCTGAACACTTGATTGTTGCCGGTTTTTTGTCCTTTTGCCTTCTGTCCATTTCCAGGGCAAAAGCTACTCTGAAACAGCGAAGAAAAGAAGAAAAAAGTTGATTTCTGCCTCTAGCATAATGCACAAGAAAAAGGAAAAAAGAGAAGAAAAACCATCAAAAGAGAGAGCTCAGGAACAAGCGGGTAAAGCAGAGGATTTTGCATAGGACCCTCTGGGCTTTTTGGGTTGGGTTTAGCGATGGCCTCTTAATAAAGGAGGATCTTAGCGAGCTGTGCGTTCGGAGACGGGAAGAGAGAAAAGGAAAGAAAGGGCGAATAAGAATCTGAGAAGACAAGGCAGAGGGGAAAAAACATTGAATTAAACCATCCTCAGCTCTGTAGCGCTGTGTTAATCCACCAAACGGAACACGCTAACACCAAAAGTCCCACGTGACCGAGATAAAAACCTCTCTCTCGGCCGTTCTGTAGATTCCCCCATTTACAAGGAACTTAACTCTCTCAATCTTTCCACCACCTCATGTCAAAAACACCTTTCCAACTGTAATAAACGCTTCCAGGTTAAAACATGCTCAGACTGTGGAAATCTTTCACAGGACACTTTGGTCTTAGCATCCTGCATTAAAATGAAATGAGCCATGTCTGCAGTTTGAAGAGGATTATTAATTCTTATGAAGGAAAGCTGCTGCTGCAAACTTGTATAATGACCTTACGTATTTAGCTGAAATGTGACGCCTCATATGTTTAGACCGTTGTAATGATACACACCGGATGAATTGTTATAAGCTGTTTTGAAATATGCTGTATGCTTTGTTTGAAATGGCTATGCATGGATGTTGACGCTGTTCTTTTTCTTACATTTAAAGTGTATGAGGATGTTTGCTGTCAAGCTTCAAAAAGACACAAAAAACACCATAAAGCACCATAGAAGTAGTCAATTTAATTTGTTTTATATTCGAAGTCTTCTGAAGCCATACAATAGCTTTATGTGAGGAACACTGTAAATGTAAAAAGCCATAATTAAAAATCTTCCCCTAATTGTTATTTAAACATCTGCATATTTGAATAATAATAATAATGATAATGATAAAATATTAATTGGGTCACACTTTAGATTAAGGTCCAGTTCTCACGATTAACTAACTATTAACTATGAATTTTGCCTCTATAAACTCCTAATTACTGCTTATTAATAGCTAGTAAGGTAGTTGTTAAGTTTAGGTATTGGGTACGATTAAGGGTGTAGAATATGGTCATGCAGAATAAGGCATTAATTTGTGCTTTATTAATACTAATAAACATCCAATATCCTAGTAATATGCAATCTAATAAGCAACTAGGTAATAGGGACCCTAAACTAAAGTGTTACCAATAATTGTAAATATTATTAAATTGTTAATGAATTAATAAATTGTTGTTGTTATTGTTGTTAATATTATTATTGTTGTTGTTATATAATTAATTATATGTATTGGTATTAATTAATATTTATAATTGATAATAATATATTAATTGTAAATATTATTAATATTATTAACATGCTAATAAATTGTTAATATATTATTATTATTTATAATTTATAATGTTATGTATAATTAATATAATTAATATTAATAATATTAATATTAATATCATTTTATTTATATTATTTAATGTATAATTGATGATAATAATAATAATAATAATACGTATTATAAGTATTAATATATATATATTGAATGATATGTACTGCTATTAATAATATTCATAATGAATAATGATATATCAATTATAAATATTGTTACATGTTAATAAATTGTTAATATATTATTTATTATTAATTATTATTACTAATATGGATTTGAATAATTAGTAATAATTATTATAAATAAATGATAATTTACTAATATCAACCATTTTTAATTAATATATTAATAATGATGATAATAATTTTTATTATTATCTTAATTATAAATATTGTTACTCTTATTAAGTTATCATCAGTCCCTCCAGAAAAACGTGATTATGCGATCGCTTGATTTAATGCATAATCAGCCAAAGTCCGCATATTTCACCGCATAAATTGCCCATTTCAGCAAGCAAAATATGCGGGCTAACATGATTTCATAATCCCTGTATTTTCATTGCAAAAAAGTCACATATATCTTAGCAGAAAGTTGAAAAATGTTGCATTTACTTCACACAAGTAAAGTGCCATTATTTTCCCCCTATTGCCATGGGAACCTTATGAAGTGACGTAATTACGTGACGTGAACATCATCTGCAAACCCTGCAGTGAAACCATGATGAAGCACGCAAATAATTCTCATTTGCCAACAAGAATAAGCGGAAAAGACCGCGCGAAGCGGTTTCCCGGTGTGTTAC
This sequence comes from Chanodichthys erythropterus, assembly GCF_024489055.1. NCBI lineage: Eukaryota > Metazoa > Chordata > Actinopteri > Cypriniformes > Xenocyprididae > Chanodichthys > Chanodichthys erythropterus. The sequence goes on along the minus strand of NC_090232.1, from coordinate 11,253,608 downwards.
ATGACAGTGGGGGCAAATTATTTTGTATAGCTACCTCTGTAAAACAGGAAGCACACATTATACTTTATTTATTCATTTTTACAGAAGATGTTGAATATTCCTTTTGTAAAGCTACAGAATTTGTTTGACTCAGTGTATTGTAAGTTTGAGCCATGTGTTAATTAAGGTCTGAAATAAAACAGAATGAGAACTTAAACTTAAAGATTTTTGTCCACAACAATCACAAAAAAAATCCGCGTTTTTCTGGAGGGACTGTATCATAATAGAATAATAATATAAAAAGATGTCACATTTGAATATGCACATATGAATCTGTTTATTTGAGGTTTAGGCCACAGCACTACACGGACTCATTTCCATTTGCATTAAATGCGGCCTCTAAGATCTATACTAATATTATCATATTATATATCAAGATAATATTATGTACTCCATCAATTTTTACCCAGTTTTGTCTTTCTCACTGCAGGTTATCAGATTTCTTACCGTCTGGATATCAACGACCCCAACAAGTTCACCACGGTTGAGGTGGGGTCAAACGCACGTCAGTTCACGGTGACGGGACTGATCCCAGAGTCGGCGTATGTGTTCCAAATCACAGCGCGCACTCAACAGGGCTGGGGACCCCCGGAGGAGGCCGTCGTCATAACGACAGAAAAAAGAGGTACATTTGAAAGTCATTTCATCTTAAGGATGATCTAACAAGTCGAAACCTGGTCCAACAGCTGGTGTTCCTGTAGCCGGTTTATTGCTGGTCCAAGATATTTGATATGCAAATTTCTGAGGTCTCTAAAATATCAATCAAAACTGTTGAAAAACTTGTTGTACACAACCTACTACCCTAGAGCCTTCTATATCGACTTATAGTTTACAGTATAATTTTTGAGTAAGTAAACAGCCTTTTAGTATGGGTAAATGTTAGAACAACTTTTATATTGTTGGTAATATTTCAGGGTGAACATTTAACTGAAGCAACTTACATACATCATTTTTAGGTTAAAATGTAGGTATCAAATATGATACATGAGAATTTGAGGAATGTTTATTTCCATATTTCTCATTCATAATTGTTATTTACATAATGTTTTGAACTTTAATCATAAAACTAAGCTTTAAATATCATCTTATTAAGATGTGTGATTAGGAGATGACAACTGATATTTATATGCATTTTTACAGTATCTAAATAGTCTGCTATACTGTTATAAAGATTCCATTGATGTACATTACAAGCAATTTTATTGTAGAATCATTTACATAAATAGTGACGAATCAGATGCAGCTATGGTTAAAAACTACTCATGTAATTCACTGAAATGCTCATGTTTCATAGGAGTCAGTCTATCCGAGTAGAATGTCAGTCATAAAGCTGATACTGTCAAAACAGCATGTGGCCCTTCAGAGCTTACTGCATTTAAACCCGAGCTCAGAATTAGCCGCGAGCCGGGTCTGTGACACATGCATATGCCCAACAGTGACTCATTACAAATGTCCCACAGAGCGTCCACAGCCCCCTCGTCGACTCACGGTGCCTCAGAAAGGGGTGGAGTCTCATAAGCTTCGACTTCATTGGATGGCGGGAGGAGACGGCTCTTCCCCAGTGCGCTACTTCACCCTGCAGACATTAGAGCTGCCGGACGGCGAGTGGAAGACCCACACATCCTCCATCGGTCATAATAACACCTCCTGGGAGGTGGATAGGTAACACACACGCATATCTCTCTGATTAGTCATAACTGCCTGTGCGGGCAACGGCTGCTACAAGAACAGTCACTATTTATAGCAAAATGTGCTTTAGCTCTGACAGACAGAAGACATTAAAATACGCAGGATGGAGTTTTGACATGTATTATGGTAGTACCAGATTTTTTTGTGGACTTATACCATGGTTATACAATATTTTTTGATGTAGTTTTTTTCCCACACTAATAATAAGGTTTTTATGGTACTTTTTTGTTTGGATATGCACCATATAGGAATGCCTTTTGGGGGGACTAAATTAGCTCATACCTTCATAGTAGGGTCTAACACCATGTCCTAACCAGACGCATAGCCGCAACACGCAATTAAAGGTATCTTTTCCATGTTAAAGGTGTAATATAAGTCTAAGTTGTCCCCTGAATGTGTCTGTGAAGTTTCCCCATAGATTTTTTTTTTTTTTTTATAAATTTTTCAGGCTGCGGCCCCTTTAATTCCTCACGCTGCCCGCCCCCAGAGCTTGCGCTTGCCTTAAACAGCATAAACAAAGTTCACACAGCTAATATAACCCTCAAAATGGATCTTTACAAAGTGTTTGTCATGCATGCTGCATGCATACATCAGATCATGTGAGTATAGTATTTATTTGGATGTTTACATTTGATTCTGAACGAGTTTGAGGCTATGCTCCGCGGCTAATGGGCTAAAGCTAACATTACACACTGTTGGAGAGAATTATAAAGAATGAAGTTGTGTTTATGAGTCATACCGACTGCAAGTGTTTAAAAATGAAAATAGCGACGGCTCTTGTCTCCGTGAATACAGTAATAAACAATGGTAACTTTAACCACATTTAACAGTACATTAGCAACAAGCTAACACAACATTTAGAAAGACAGTTTACAAATATCACTAAAAATATCATGATATCATGGATCATGTCAGTTATTATTGCTCCATCTGCCATTTTTTCGCTATTGTCCTTGCTTGCTTACCTAGTCTGATGATTCAGCTGTGCACAGATCCAGACGTTAATACTGGCTGCCCTTGTCTAATGCCTTGAACATGGGCTGGCATATGCAAATATTGGGGTCGTACATATTAATGATCCCGACTGTTACGTAACAGTCAGTATTATGTTGAGATTCGCCTGTTCTTCGGAGGTCTTTTAAACAAATGAGATTTACATAAGGAGGAAGCAATGGAGTTTGAAACTCACTGTATGTCATTTCCATGTACTAAACTCTTGTTATTCAACTATGCCAAGGTAAATTCAATTTTCCATTCGATGGCATCTTTAATATGAGTTTTTGTCCTAACTAGCCACAATGGTGACACGCGCCGTTTCTATTTTAAAACTCAATAATAACTGTAAAACTCAATAATTTCAGAATAAGTTAATTTGAGGAATTAACATTAACATTGAAGTAACATTGAGGTATTAACTCTAAACATTGAAGTAAACTAACTCTTTTTTTTTAAGTTTGTAGAATTTTTTTTTTTTTTTTGACAAGTAGGGCAGGGCCAAGAGCCGTGAAAGCGGAGCAAGGCCAGTGTGGTGTACATCATTAACAATCACGTCACCGACTTCCCTTCACTCCCACAGATCTCAGCCTCACCCCACTCATCATAATGCTAATTACACACAGTTCATATGACATTCAGATCTTGGGTAAATGTTAGATAGCAAATAACACATATCTATCAAGAAACAAAATAATTAATCAAACAACATACAAAATATATAGTCTTAAAAAAGTTTTGCAGCCCATCCTCAAGCTAACCACAGGCTCTACTCTTCACCACCGTGGTAACTCTACAAAACTAACACAACATAACACAACATCAAACGAAAACGTATGTCTTACTTATGTCTCCCTATGTTAATGTGCAAAAACACACAAAATAACACTTAATTTCAACATTTATTTATACAGTCTGACGCAAAGCATGCTGGGAATTAAAAATCTGCTGCAACTCATATTAATTATCGTATTAAGTTCAGCTTACTACAATGAAATGTTGAGTTCACACAACTTTTTTCTATTAAGTACAATGAACTTTCATTATTATTTGAGTGAGACAAACTCATTTTATTAAATTCACTGTTCGGTTTTGATAATTCATGATAATGTTAATCTCAGGTGTTGTTTATATGCTTTATTTAATCTTAAAAGCATCTAATGTGAGTTTCATTATCACTTTGTGTGTCTTTTATAGCCATACTGTAGACAGTTCACCTCAGATCTTCAAAATAAATGAAATGAAACAAGAACATTTCAGCAAACTGTCAACTCATTGTGAACAGACAAGTGTATTCTATGACAAAGATTCAACTCCGTATGTGTTATTAATAATGTTACAATGGTATAATATTCATGAATTTGATTATGACAATTTGATTGACTTTATCGCGTCTTATATTCGCGTAGCGTCTGGTGTGGACAGACAAATTGTTTGTCGCTGGAATCTTGTCACATTGCCTCTCTTTAGGACACGGTGTAACCCAGCACAATAGGAACTACCAGTGACATAAGTGTGTGTTGATTGGTCGAACGAGTGCCATATGAAACATTGGCACTCGCCATTTTTAAAAAAAGCTGTGTAAACGCACACATTTTAACTATACACCCATTAACTAACTCCACGAACATGGAAATCAGCGATAGATGGGCTGACGCCGAAGTTCAGGCACTTCTTAACCAATCATGGTGTCCTCCATCCTCCAGATGTTGATGTTGCTGAATGCTATGCTTAAATGGCCAGGAAAATGGCCTAGTATAGTTCCTATAACTGAGTTTCTATTTCTACCTGCTGTGAAATCCCTTATTTATTAACTTGGTATATGTCAAAGTCTCATGGTATTGATACCATCAGTTTACTCCACACTACTGCCACTGGGTTAGAGGTTAACTTCCTCAGTTGAAATGAATCAAACAAAGCTCTTCAATCTAAAATAAAGAAATTACACAAAATATGTTGGACATTTTATCTTATGGACATGCAGTGACACTGATGAGACATCATTAAGAATGAAAAGAGAGAGAAATCGATGGACAGATGAGTGAGAGAGAAACCGCAATTATAATCAGACTGACCATCAGGTGGCCTGATGTCTAATCACACATCCATTCAGCTCCACCCGCTTGCTAACATTTTCTGCTCTCGTTCCTCTAGTTCTGCAGTTCTAGCTTATATTATTTTCCCCTACCTGTCCGGTCTTCTCATCATCACCTGTCTGATTCATGCTGTCATCTTTGTTCACATCTCTAAATGTCCACTTGAATTAAAGCGAAAGGTATATTGAGCTTAAGCACTTGCCTTCCCGTAACACCATCTTTCTCAACCTGTTTTGTAATGGAACCATGGGAGCATTTCTGCATTCAGTACCACTTGATTACCCACAGCCTAGATGCCTGTCCATTTAATTACCCACATATGCCTTTCTCTGACATTCAGTGACTCATCATAAGCCATCTTCTTACTGCAAAGGAAGCACAGAAGATGAATCTGAAGTGGCATGTGTAACATAAAAAATTGCATTTGGACAGACTTTGTAAAGTGGCACAGAGCCGGAATAAATGTTGTGGAAAACAATCAATATGTTTGAAATACCCTTACTATTTCTGCAGTATATAGTTTGCATACTGTGCACAGTACGCAGATTTGAGAATGGCTGGATTAACTCCTACATTTGTTAAAGTGTGAAACAGAGCACATAACACTGGGTACTGTATCCCACAATACAATGCACTTGACTTGACCTTTCATTTTACTTGTGATTTTAACATCTCTTACTTGGCTTATTATTTGATTGAACTACACAAAATTTTATTAAAAGTGCTCATTATGATCAGATTTTGATATAAAAAAAAGGTATTTTAAATTCAAATTAGAATTTAAGTAGCATTTTTCTATTTAGTGCAGTTTATAATAAATGTATTATGTATTTATTTTTTGCCATTTTAATATTTAACATCCTATTTTAATGTCATTTATTCATATGATGGCAAAGCTGAATTTTCCGGTCTTCAGTACCATATGATCCTTCAAATGTAATTCTAAAATGCCAAATTGGTGTTCAAGCAACATTTCTTATTATTATCAATTTTGAAAACAGTTCAATGTTGCTTAATATTTTAGTGAAAACCATGATACATTTCAGGATCCTTTGATGAATAGATAGTTAAAAAGAACAGAATTTATTTTAGCTTATTTGAAGTCATTACTGTCACTTTTGATCAATTTATTGTGTCCTTGCTGAATAAAATTATAAAAAAAAAAAAAAAAAAAAATTAAAATTCTTACTGAGCCCAAACTATTGAATGGTATTTTATCATCATATTTAATAATTAACTTTTGTTTTATGAACCATTGTGGAGGACCACTTCATTTCGCATAATATTTTAATTTGTACCAATATTTTTAAAAGCCAGACTACATTAATCATGCTTACAAAATGGAAAACTTAATATTACACCAAGAGTTTTTTTGTTCTCTCCCATTTTGCTGTATTGTTGAAATTTTTCTGTTGTGTTAATTGTTCAATTCAAAATTTTCATGAATTGATAAAGAGTTGAATATTACATTGTGAAATTTTCAAACGCTATGCAACAATATAAAGATCTCTGTTGATATGTGCTTGTTTATTTCCAGTGTAGTTTATATGTTGGTACAGTGCTGTGCTTCAGTTTATCTTGGTATCTCTCTCTCTATCACACACACATTCTTCATAATTGCATGAACCGAGTGTTTTGAACCAAGAGGATGTTTGTGTTCAAACCGTCTTGATTCTCAGAGGAGTAAATGCTTCCAGCTATTAAAACAGAAATGCCACTAACAGTCCTTGTCTTCAGCGCCCTAATTATAAACACACACACACACACACACACACTAAGAACGACACAAGCACCCTCATCCTGATTCTGAAATCCCTAATTGCGCACTTCACACTCATGCACACACACAGTCTCAAAGTTTCCCTGATGGCCCGCTTTGATATACATTACCCACAACCCTTTGTCCCCTTCCCATGTCCTCTTGAAGTTTGAAAAGCAATAACAAATCTGTGCAGTTGACTAATATGATAAATTAATAATGAGTATTCCTGATAAGCATGAAAATCTCAAAAAGTTCTGTTCAAAGTTGAAGCAGCACTTTTCTATGATAGGTTACCTACAGCAGCAAGTTCTCTCTCTGATTTTCTTAAAAAAGAAGTCTACAAATGCATCACTGTTGGTACGTGTGTGATCTAGTGTGTGTGTGTGTTGAAATGTATCTCTTTTCTTGTAGGCTGAAGCCATACACCTCTTACAAATTTAAAATGATGGCCACAAATGATGTTGGAGACAGCGCCTTCAGCAAAGAAACGGAGCCAGTTACCACTCTGCAGGATGGTAATACTAGAATCTGTGTGTTCTGCAAAGTGAATTATAATTTTGTAGAGTGCTTTTTGGATCTGAGTATATTTGAGAAAATCTGAATAGACTGTGAATTATTATCTTTTGAGAACTGTTTGGTGAGAAAATATAGATAGATAGATACAGTGGCATGAAAAAGTATGTGAACCCCTTGCAAAATCTGTGAAAATGAGAATTATTTTAATAAAATAAGAAGGATAATAAAAAAAGGCATGCTATTTTTTGTTTAGTACTGTCCTGAGTAAGATATTTTACATAAAAGATGTTTGCATTTAGTTCACAAGACAAAACAATAGCTGAATTTATTAAAATAACCCCATTCATAAGTATGTGAATCATTGATTCTCAATACTGTGTGTGGTTACCTGATGATCCACCACGGTTTTTATGTTTTGTGATGGTTGTTCATGAGTCTCTTGTTTGTCCTGAGCAGTTAAACTGAGCTCTGTTCTTCAGAAAAATCCTCCAGCTCCTGCAGATTCATCAGTTTTCAAGCATTTTTGCATATTTGAACCCTTTCCAGCAGTGACTGTAGGATTTTGAGATTCATCTTTTCACACTGAGGACAACTGAGGGACTCAAACTCAAACTGATGCTCCAGAAGGAAACACGATGCATTAAGAGTCGGGGTGTGAAAACTTTTGGACAGGATGAAGATGTCTCAATTTTTCTTATTTTGTTTAAATATCATTGTTTTTCATTTAGTACTGCCCTTCGAAAGAAACAGAAGATACTTGCATGTTTCCCGGCAGAAAAATTAAGTACAATTTACCTTGATATTTGAATTCAAAAGTTTTCACCCCCCAGCTCTTAATGCATCGTGTTTCCTTCTGGAGCATCAGTGAATGTTTGAACCTTTTTTAATAGTTGAGTTTGAGTCCCTCAGTTGTCCTCAGTGTGAAAAGATGAATCTCAAAATCATACAGCCACTGCTGGAAAGGGTTCAAATATGCAAAAATGCTTGAAAACTGAAGAATCTGCAGGAGCTGGAGGATTTTTCTGAAGAACAGAGCTCAGTTTAACTGCTCAGGACAAACAAGAGACTCATGAAAAACCATCACAAAACATAAAAACAGTCGTGGATCATCAGGTAACCACACACAGTATTGAGAATCAATGGTTCACATACTTATGAATGGGGTTATTTTAATAAATTCAGCTATTGTTGTGTTTCGTGAACTAAATGCAAACATCTTTTATGTAAAATATCTTACTTAGGATAGTACTAAACAAAAAATAACATGCATTTTTTTATTACCCCTCTTATTTTATTAATATAATTCTAATTTTCACAGATTCTGCAAGGGGTTCACATACTTTTTCATGCCACTGTAGATAGATAGATAGATAGATAGATAGATAGATAGATAGATAGATAGATAGATAGATAGATAGATAGATAGATAGATAGATAGATAGATAGATAGATAGATAGATAGATAGATAGATAGATAGATAGATAGATAGATAGATAGACAAAACAGTTAGAATAAAAGATAGATAGATAGATAGATAGATAGATAGATAGATAGATAGATAGATAGATAGATAGATAGATAGATAGATAGATAGATAGATAGATAGATAGATAGATAGATAGATAGATAGATAGATAGATAGATAGATAGATAGATAGATAGATAGATAGATAGATGGATTGAATGTGTTTGTCTGTGTTTTTTTAGTGCCAGATGAAGCGCCCGTCATTTTGAACGTCAAACCTTCAACCACAACATCTGTGATCGTCCAGTGGCAGGTAAACATTCTAAAACAATGAGTTACAGCTACAGAAAAAAGATCATACCCACCCCAAACTTTTGAACAGTAGTCGAACTATAATTATTATCAGTATTTCTCTACTCTCAATGTATTTTTTCACTGACCTCGTTGCTACAGTATGCATTATGGAACTCCATCTCTGCAAAACATTGTCTAAACAAGGTATCTTGGAAGGCAGCATAAGGCTGGAACAGTCTTCAGGTCAAGAGCTCACTAAGTTTTGGAACAGAGCTTTAGCCCGAGTAGGTGTCACAAGAACTTTTCCTGTCTTTCCATTTAACTGAAGGTTCAGGGGTTCAAATTGTCCAACACCGTTTAATAGCAGACTTGTGTGCAAAGTATTCAGCTGGCCCTCTCAATGTTAATTATGTTTGGCAAGCAGGTTCTTAGTCTTACTCTTTACCCTCTAATTAGTTACCAGTCATTTCACGTACCTCCTCAATCTATTCACACACATACGGATACATTTACAAAGCTGGCCTGTTTTGACCCCATCTTAATTAACTTTGCCTATAACACTGATCACATACTAAATAAGACACGTCCATAATGGAATAGGAGAGTGAGAACACATGTTAGAGAGAGTCAGAGTAAGAACAACCAGATCAGGCCTTTACTGACCTGTGGTCTCAGCTAACTTGTCCTCTGTTGATCTGTGCTATCTCTTGGGCTGACGTGTATTGTGCTGTAATTACTTTCTGTCATCGTCTCTAAATGCTAATTAGCCGGCAGCAGGCAACATAGATGCTGCCTTCAACATTCTTTCATTAAGTAGCATCACAGGTCATATGCTGAAAAGTCAGGTGAATATTTCCTAGCCCGAGTTAAATGGAGTAATTATATGGCAGTTTGCTTCTTGGAGACTGACTGAAACTCGATATGTCTGTCTGCAGCCGCCTGCGGAGGGAACTGTCAATGGGATTCTTGTGGGATATCGCGTGTATTATCGTGAACTTCCACGTGAGAACAACCCAGACGAGCCGAAGACAGCAACCAACCAATCAACAATCAGTCCTGAGTTCAGAGGTTAGTCTATCTATCTATCTATCTATCTATCTATCTATCTATCTATCTATCTATCTATCTATCTATCTATCTATCTATCTATCTATCTATCTATCTATCTATCCATCTATCCATCTATCCATCTATCCATCTATCCATCTATCTATCTATCTATCTCTGTCTGTCTGTCTGTCTATCTATCTCTGTCTGCCGTTCTATGTATCTGTCTGTTATTCTAGCTATCATTCTGTCAGTCATTTTATCTATCTGTCTATCAATCTGTCTGTCTGTCATTTTATCAATCTTTCACTCATTTTATCTATCTGTCTGTCTATCGATCTGTCTGTCTTATCTGTCAATCTGTCCGTCCTTCTAAATATTGCTCTATCTTTGATCTTTCTGTCATTCTATGAATCTGTCTGTCATTCGATCTGTTGTTCTATCTATCGATCTGTCTGTTGATCTGTCTGTGATTCTAGCTATCTATCATTCTGTCTATCTGTCTATCTATCTATCTATCTATCTATCTATCTATCTATCTATCTATCTATCTGTCTGTCTGTCTGTCTGTCTGTCTGTCTGTCTGTACTTCTATCTTTTGATATGTCTATCTTTTGATATGTCTGTCTTTTTATCTATCTATCTCTTCCATTTATTGCTTGAATCTCAAACTGAAATTATTGTTTTGAATTTAATTTTTTGTTGCCAGGTGAAATTTGTTTTCATAGTGCTAATGCTAATAAAAAAACAAATGTGATAAATATGTTTAGTCAATGTTGTACTACTTTCCATTTCAGATGTCTTCTGTTCTCAAATGCATATTAAGCAGTTTCCCTTGTGTAATTTCTCTCTTATTCTCTTTTCCCCTCTCGCTCTCTGGGTTTATTTCACTACTCAAACAGCTAAGAGCACTTTTAAGACAGTGAGCAGCCCTTCATTAACAGAATTTGAATTAACGCGTAAGTATTTTTTGATATTATTTTAATTGCTGAGTTGTTTCAATAGTTGTAATCTTTGAAGTGTTAACAGAGTCACATTCAAGCCTGAAGGCTTTCCAACTCCCTGTTCTATCCTCTGATCTCCTCTACCTCTATAACAAACACTTCCCCTAGTCTTTACGCTTTGTTGTTTAGCCTCTGGTCCTGTCATGATCTGCTGTGAGGAAGGGGAAAAATGTAAATCTATTTTGTTCTCCGCCTCATTTCCACACCCTTCATCTCATATTCACGTCCCTCTTCCGTCGCCTAGTTTTAATTTTTTTATTTTTTTTTTAATTATTTCCCTTTTTTATGTCTCTTTCTCTATTTGTCTCTAAACTAGTACTTCAGCATTCTTTTAAGCTTCCATCTTATTTTTCTTCTTTTTAATGGTGTTTTTCAGAGCTCAGCAAGTACAGACGATACACGATTGTCATGACAGCATTTAATGTTGTTGGAGAAAGCCCTTCAAGTGCACCTGTAGAGGTGTTTGTGGGAGAAGCAGGTATGTTTTTATGCCTTATTAGGATCAATCCTATGACTCAGTTCTAAAACTTGAACCACAAACTTGCAAAAAGTCCAAAATGCTTTTTTGACTTTATATAGTTGTAATATAGTTGTTGTTTGATTATAAATCTGATATGCATCTGCTATCTTATCATCTGACTTACCATTAAACACTATATTCGATATTTGGTCTGGTCTGAGCACTTATCGTTCAGGTAATGTTAACGAGAAGTACATTCACACATGAGTGAGATGTAATATGCAATCATTCTTCAAAGTCACACAACCTGTTTTATCTGGTTATGAGCTGTATTGGAAAGAAAAGAGGGACTTGAATCGCCTAGTGTGGACCAATTATCTGCACAAACTATTAGACATTGCAGAGCGGATCCATTTGTGTGACCTATTGATACACGCCATAGACCAGTTTCCACTATGCAGCACAAATCAATTTAGCCAGAGATGTGCTGCCTGGCTGGGTATTTATATAAAAACAGTCGGTTATGTCTTCACTGAAGGTAAACAGACATCAGATATTATGTCTATATTATGTAAATATAGACAGCAATTGCTGTATGTATGTACTCCCCATATACAAGATCATTCATGAATGCTCTATATAAGTCAAATAGAGTAGATATGACCTTATAGGCTATAGGCTGTGTTTGTGTGTTAATGTATCGCAGCACATGTCAAATCTAATTTAACTGTAAACTCATCTGATATGTAGAGCATTATGAAAGCCCATTACCTAAGCTAATTTAAAAAATGAGCCATGTGCACAAATCAGATTAGTGTGCACATCTGACCTCTCCGAAAGATCCGAATGAGAGGGACGGCACATCATTAAATGCAATGTCCCTCTGGCATGACTTTAACACACAAAGACAACAAGGCCATCTTAATTACATATCTCTCTTTATAAAGTGTAGAATGAGCTGAAATGGGAATTTGAAGCCCACTAATCAACCGATCTATGATTATATAGTTTTGTATGGACTGGGGAAAGAGTGATTATACAATGATGTATATATATATATATATATATATATATATATATATATATATATATATATATATATCTATATATATATATATATATATATATATATATATATACACTGTATACACACATATATGATATCAGTCAACCAAAAATTATTCAGACATTTTTTAATATATATTTAAATATATACACTGATAATATGATAATATGATAATTTAATAATTAGTATTTATTTTTATAGTACATATTTTATATCATATGTGTGTGTGTGTATACAGTGTATGATTATATATTGCTGTATGATTGTATAATCACTGGGGAAAGAGTGATTATACATATATATATATATATATATATATATATATATATATATATATATATATATATATATATATATATATATATATATATATATATATATATATATATATATATATATAATACACACACACACACACACACATATATATGATATAAAATATTTACTATAAAAATAAATACTAATTATTAAATTATCATATTATCATTACATTAATATTATATATTATTATGAATATACAGCTATGGAAAAAAATTAAGAGACCACTTAACATTGATTTCTGAACTTGGAGTGGTCTCTTAATTTTTTCCATAGCTGTATCTAGATATTATATCCATGCCCACCAAGGCTGCAGTTATTTGAATAAAGTAAAAACTGTAATATTATGAAATATTATATGAAATAACTGTAAATGTAATTTGTTCCTCCAGACATTCCTCCAATCTTTAGTGTCACATGATCCATCAAAAATAGTTCTAATATGCTGATTTGGTTCTCAAGAAACATTTCTTACTATTGTCAATGTTGAAAACATTTGTGCTGCTTCATATTTTTCTGGAAACCACGACAGCTGGCCTGTTTACAAAGACATGATATTTTACACATTTTAGTGTGTCAATAAATCACTAAACCTCTGTTTCCTTTCAGTTTAGTGACTGTCCATTATGCAACAGAGAAATGTCATCTGACATTTGGCCTTTATATGAGACATATAGTCTATGAAGTAAATGGTTTTCCCACTGTGGTAGTCTAGACACATGCATGTTTTATTTGTTTGTTGCCCAGTTTAAAACCATAATTGTGTGTGTGTGTGTGTGTGTGTGTGTGTTCACAGCTCCTTCAGTGGCTCCTCAGAATATTCAGGTGAAATCCGTGTCATCCAGTCAGCTGGACGTAGAGTGGCAGCCTCCACCCATCGAGACACAAAACGGAAATATTCAGGGATACAAGGTGACGATAACTCTTTTTTTTTTACTCACATACACGCACAAAATATTATCCGTATGATTTATAATTATTTAAAAAAAGGCACAAGATGCACAAGATCAAAGATGTCTGTCTAGAGTTAGGTATACTATGGACATTCACAAGAATCCATCCTGTTTAAACAACCCATAAGACACTGGGTATTAATAAGCATAATTGGTTATTAAATTCCATGTTTTTAATTGTCAAATGCATATTTTCATCCCTAGAAATGACCTATTATTCCCATGCATGTTATGTGTTTGCCACATTGTACACTATGTGCCAAGTTTCAAGTTTCAGTGCATGAATATGTAATGCACAATTGTTTAGTCAGTTGTGAGCCCTGACTTTTATGAAAAGTATTTCCAAAAATCAGTCAGGCAGTCCATCTGTTTACGGGCATAAATAAACTGTCGTTCATCTGCAGTCTGTCTTCCCTTATCTCACTGTCATCTGTTGATTTCACCGCATTAGCTTTCACCGTTGTTTTCCTATTTACGCCATCTGTACATCTGTCTCTCACAGACATTTGAACAGGAATTGGTTATGAATCCTTCTGTTCTGTCCACAAACACACAAAGTATCAATTCATATTTCATATTTCATTCTTGTTTCAGTGTGTGTTTGTGTATTTAAAGGATTAGTTCACCCAAAAATGAAAAATTTGTTATAATTTACTTGCCCTCATTCCAAATCCATATGAATTTCTTTTTACCTTGGAACACAGGAGATATTCTTAAAAATGTGCTTTGATGAATGTAGCATTCAAACTTCCAAAATATAGCACATATGTTATAAAAAATATCATAAATATAAGAATATACACTGTTAAAAAATTGGGGTCCGTAAGTGAAAGATCCAACCCGAGTCCTGATAACAACTATATTCCGAAGAGAAATCACAATGTCTGAGTCCTGTGTCGACAACCTGCCATTGCAGGTTGGAGACCGGTAGCTCATGAGATGAGATTGAGTTCACGAGAACGACATTTTTACACAGTATTTTTAAGAAATCCTCAATGACGAAATACATGACTAGAAAAATAGTCTTCAAGTGCATTTGAAATGTTTTAACTAAATTTTAGTCAATTTAGCGCGATCGCATGTGAGTAAGGAGCGGCGGTGCTGATTTCTACAAGATAAGACATTTGTCAGACTCTTAGGCTCTGTTGTGCAAAGAATCCTCCACCATGGCCTTGTCAGTCATTTATTCTCGTCATGTGATCCGTGAACTCTGATTCCTGCTGCACTACGTATGACTCTGCTGCTTGTGTTGGATGAGCTGGATGGGATTGAAGTGACCGTTATCCAACTGAATTAAATGGTTTTTATTTCTATAAAACGACAGTGGAGGTGTAATGTAAATGTAGCGCTGGCATATTCTATGCTAATTTCACCCTCATATTCCATCATGACGATATCATGAGACAGCTTTTCACCTCAACGAGAAATCTCATCACATTTTAATGTCACACAGTGTTACACATGTGGCTTATGTACATTTGGAGAAAACTGCTTTGATCACAATATTAAATATAAATATTGCATTACCATGCCACAGCGGGCCAGATTAAAAACCTACCCATATCTTAGGCCTACCTTGTTTAGCTGATGTCTGTTCTAAACAAATCAGAGTCGACTGGGTTTTGATTTTAATATGTTGATAATATCTTATTATCTGTTATTTCTCTTTCAAAAGACAAGTGTCAAGTTTTTACGGTGTCCTGTGATCTTTGTCTAGACGTGTTTCTTTTTTAAATGTTTCATAGATAGCGGTTTAGCATTTTAAAAATGGCACTGCTAGTTGAAATCCGGAAATTGGCGCGAAGAAGAACATAACATGACTACTGGCGAGACGTAACTGAAGAGACAAATTAGTTTAGCACTATTAGTTGTGTTGCATGCCAAAACACATTTAAAATAATTATTGAAGAATAGTTAAACATTAAGAAAATTGTATTATTAAAAAAATATTATAATGTATTTCCCTGGATCTGATTTGGCTGGGCAAGCTGTCAGTCTGGGTGGGTGTAGGCCACCTGTAGATTCGCCTCTGTTTTGGAGTTTGGACATTTTCATTTTTGGGTGAATATTTCTTTAAGTATGTATACGTGTCATTCACTTCTTCCCACAGATCCATTACTGGGAAAAGGACAGGCAGAATGAGACGGAGAAGGAACTAGTTTTGTTTGTTCCAGATACATCTGTGCACCTGAAGAACCTGACATCCTACACCACTTACCATGTGCAACTGTCTGCGTTTAACACGGCGGGGGACGGGCCGCTCAGTGCAGCCCGTAAAGGACGCACCCTGCAGGCTGGTGAGTCCCGCTGAGATCCTGTTACGCTTATCCGGGTGCATGCACGCCAGCCAACCAACTGAGACGTCCAAAACATTGTCAGAAATGTCATTCCTCTGGTATTACTGCTTCTATTAAGAAAGTAAATGTGCCATTTGTTTCTGTTACCCTATTTAAAGGGTTAATTCACCCAAAAATGAAATTTCTGTCATTAATTACTCACCCTCATGACATTCCAAACCTGTAAGACCTTTGTTCATCACAACACAAATTAAGATAATTTTGATGAAATCCGAGAGCTTTTTGATCTCTGATAGATTGCAATGTAAGTACCACATTCAAGGCCAAGAAAGGCAGTAAAGACATCGTTAAAATAATCCATGTGACTACAGTGGTTTACCTTAATGTTATGAAGCAAGAATACTTTTTGTGCACAAAAAACAAAGACAAATAACTTTATTCAACAATTTCTTCTCTTCCGTGTCATTCTCCTATGCTGTTCACATAGTAAACAGTGCAGAGCTTCCGGGTTCTATGTCAGAATGCCAACTCATTATTGGCCGGCTCCTGCGTCAGCATCACACGCATGCGTCATGCTGCTCACGTGAAGAGCTTCGGCCAATACTGAGCTGGCGTTCTGATGTAGCGATCTATGCTAATGTTTTGGTGGAACTGACCCAAATGTTCGAACAGTACTGTATTTTTGTTATTTGTACATTATTTGTTGTTGATTGTATGGAAATCAGTTTAATTAGCAGAAGTGTGTACAAGAATGTTCTCTTTCTCTCTCAAGCTCCTGGAGCACCCAGTCGTGTGGTGTTTTCGGAGGTGACGGGAAGCTCGGTGAATGTGTCATGGGGAGTTCCACTGCAGCCCAATGGAGTGGTGGAAGGCTACAGAGTGGTCTATGAGCCCACCGCACCAGTTCATGGTGAGCAGGATGAGGAGAAAACAACACTGCTGTCACTCTATATAATCATTATTCAAATTGAATATTTTAATTTTGAGTACAGATATATATATATTATATAATATTCATAAAGATGCTTCTTCATTTGACAGGTGTCAGTAAGACAGTTACAGTGGAGATCAAGGGCAACTGGCAGCGCTGGCTGAAGGTTTGTGACCTGATGAGGGGCGTGACATATCGCTTCAAGGTTCAGGCCAGAACCATTGGTTATGGACCCGAACTAGAAGCCAATATCACTGCAGGACCAGTGGAAGGTATGTGAATAATAACATAATAAATAAAGAAACATCCCCTGCAGTTACAGACACAAGAGCTGGAGGCTTTCTTTGGATTAAATTAATTGTTGAATATGAAATGATTGCATTTTGCTAATGCTTTTCTAAAAACACTTTTCTAAACCCTGGGACCCTCTAGGAAGATGGCATTTCATTATTTTAATTCTTAAAATTAGTTGGAGATGGAAATTAAAATAAGGCTCTGTGAACTTCATGGTTTGATTAGTGCACTGTAATGGGAATTAGATTTTACGTAGCCTTTGAGCACTTGAACATTCTCAAGACACAGCGCCTTCATTGTGGTGGGACGCTGAGCCTCACACAGACAGCTTTCAGTTTAGACGGTTCTTCAGATGAAATGCAGTTGATTCATGTAGGAGCGGTGGACTCTGATTGGTCAGTGTGGAGTATGATGGAATATAAGCTTGTGTAATTGGCCAGAATTTTGAGCAAAAATATCAATATCAACAACGATTACATGTATCCCATGGTACTGAATGATTAATTCATACCATAGTATTAACATGGTATTCCAAGTTACACTACCAGTCTAAAATGTGATCACACTGGATTGAATATATGTTTCTGATAATCTTAAAGACCTTAACTGGTTGAAAGTAGTTTTGTAGATAAATACAGTTTATTTTCTGCTTATGAATTTATTTACAAAACTACATTTGTTTTTTGTTTTTTGTTTTGTTTTGTTTTGTTTTGTTTTGTTTTGTTTTGTTTTGTTTTGTTTTGTTTTGTTTTGTTTTGTTTTGTTTTGTTTTGTTTTGTTTTGTTTTGTTTTGTTTTGTTTTGTTTTGGGGATGAGTTTGACCAGATAGCAAAGCAAATGCACCCAAAAAGTTGCTGTTTGGATTTGAATATGCAAATGCTTACGAGTCTATCATTGGATCATTATTGCTGTGATTATTATATTTCTAGCATGTGATATATCTGGCAACAGTTCTTCTAACCCTTCTTCTAACTGATAGAGTGTATAGCTTTTCGTTTCTTAAACAACCATGTAAGATGTATCATGGCCATATTCTAGAACGTCAAGGCCAAGATTCATCAGGCTCTAATTGTGAAAGAATGGTTCAGAGAGCATGAAGAATCGAAAAGTCTTGAAAGTTGAAAGTCTTGGGATGTGCTGGAGGAGACTTTACAGAGTGCTCACCTCTTGCATTGTCAATACAAGATCTTGACCAAAAATTGATGCACCTCTTGATGGAAATAAATGTTGTGAAGTTGTTTCCATCAAAAGGTGCATCTTTTTTTTTTTAACTATGTCCATATACTATGGTAATACCATAGTACTTTTTTCCTAGCGATGTGAATATTTTGGTTGGTGATTGGTCATTGCCTCACACACACACACACACACACACACACACAAACATTCTATGTCTGTGTTACAAGGAACAAGTAAATTGAATCGTGACATTTAGGATCAGCTAGTTTATTTAAAAGGTGAAAGGATTTGTGGGAAATGAAGTGTGTTAACAGTATACTGAATGTGTTGTCAGGTCACAGTATCCAATAAAGAGCATGTTTTGAAGAAGATGTATCCCTACGGCTCCAATGTGACCTTTATGTAATCTAAACCACTTTATAAAGGCAGAGCTGCCAGTTTTACAATCCTTGGTTGCATGCTGTAGAGAATATTTTTAAGAATTATTCAGTTCCATCAAAAATCCATCATTTTCATTCCGTCAGCCTGATTTTTGAATTTGAAGCCTGTATTTCAATCAGGACTGTTATGATTGATAAAAATGACTAGATCCATTAGGATCTTTGTGTGCTGTTATTGATCTTTCAGAAAGGAATAATTAAGCCTTATATTTTATAGGCTCCCCCGGTTCGCCCTTGCAGACCTCAGTCACAAAGTCTGCATCAGCTTTGACGCTTCATTGGTCACAGGGTGTAGAAGGGGCGGGACCGGTCACGGGATATGTCATTGAGGCTCGTCCATCAGGTAAGCAGCAATTCCTTGTCCATCTGCTTACTTCAGATCTACCCTTGACTTTTCATTATTAGTTCTTCATCTCATCCACTACATGTTCTAGTAATACCAGGCTTATTTTCATTTAACCTTCCACCTCTTCCATATTTCTTCTCCTCTGTGGCAACCAATTACTCCCCCTCCCTCTTTTGAAATCTTATATTTTCAGATGAAGGATTATGGGATACATTTGTCAAGCATCTCCCACCTGGAAGCTTCTCGTATACCATCAGTCTGGACCGCCTTCGCTCAGGTGTGGCCTATGAATTCCGAGTCATCGCTGTCAATCGATTCGGCTACGGCGACCCCAGTCCACCTTCCACTGCCATGTCTGGTAATCTTCCTCATTTTATCACACCGCTGCGGTATACTGAACAATTGTTGCAAATGACAATCCATTGAACACACTGCACATCTGTTCCACGGCTTTGTTTTTGTTTACATAGACATTTACCCAAATATTCATTGCATACTATATTGGATAGTATATCAGTTCATTTTTAGTCTTGAAAGTATTAGTATGGATATTAGTACACCATTTCAGTGTGAAGTGTCTGAGAGGTCTATTATTTTAGTGAGGATGTTTGAACTGCAGAGCACAGACTCATTTTGTGGTCTCTACTGCCATCTAGTGTCAAACCACTGAACATTCACTCATCCATAAGTAAAGGAACAATGCTGAAAATTGCAGTAAAAACAGTAATAGTGTGGAATATTACATCTAAAATAGTTTTAGACTGATTAAATATTAAATTTAAACTGTTTTCTATTTTTAATTTATTCCTGTGATGGCAAAGCTGAATTTTCAGCATCATTACTCCAGTCTACAGTGTCACATGATCCTTCAGAAATCATTCTAATATGCTGATTTGCTTGTTATTATCAATGTTGAAGAGTTGTTCTGCTTAATATTCTGTGGAAACCATGATACATTAGTTTTTTTTAGAATTATTTGATGAATAGAAAGATCAGAAGAACACCATTTATTTGAAATAGAAATCTTTTGTAACATTAAAAATGACTTTACTGTCTTTTTTTGATCTATTTAATGCCTTCTTGCTGAAAAACATGTGGTCATAAGTGGTGTCCGACCTAGGAAAATTGGCTTCTTCACACTTTATTCAAACTTTTTATTAAATATTTTATATGCTTGTTGTGAAGTTGTGCCTGGAGTGTAAAACTAATGTATGCATTCAACGTTTCAATTGTATCATTTGTCATGTGAAACACACCGAATTGTGTGGACTTAATTTCTGGCCAAGCGGTCATACCAATCTTGCACTCATTATTCTCAGCCTATAATCCAATACATCACTATGTGGCAAGTAGTAGCTATATTAAAAGATGACATTTTATGGGTTTCAGTGAAAATGGCTAAATAGAAGGAGCTGTCCTGTGCATCCAAGGAGCATATTGTTAAAATGGCTAAATCTGGTCTGTTTTGGATATTGCTCATGTGCTGGATGTGAATGGCCACTATGTCCACTGAACATTTTCAAAGCACAGTAAGACCACTACAATGCTGAATGTAAAGTGCCGAGGCTGGTCAAGTGTTCTACAATCCGACAAGTCAAAATTTAACAACTTACTAGCATTGGATGTTGTCAGGTATGTTCGTAGGAGATGACCGGAGTGTTTTAATGCCAAAAGCATGCGTGGTTCCATTAAGCACAGCAGGGAAACATAATGGTATTGGGGATGCATCTCTGGTCTGCAGCAGGTGTTGGAAGGATCTACAAAGTTGCTGGAACTTTGATAACGGACCAATACTTGGGAATCCTGCTGAAAAGAATCTAGTCAAATATGGAGGATCTGTTTGGAGATCAAATGTGTATTTTCCAACATGATAATGGTCCCAAACACACTTCGAATGCAACAAGGTTGCACACAAAGAAAGTGTTCATGTTTAGTCCCATGACCCTAAAGCCATTGAAAACCTTTGGGAAATTTTAAACCTGAATTGTGATAAGTCATGCAGGTCTTTCAGTGACGCTCAATTTGGGAAGAACTTAAGGAGGATTGGAAAAAAGTTAAGCACAGCACATATGCAAAGTTTAGTGAGTCAATGCCGAGGAGAATGGATGCTGAAATCAAAACCAAGAGAGAACCAACAAAATATTCATAACTGATTACATTGTAGTCAGTGTATGCTATATTTCCTGTGATTTTTTTGTTTTTCTATGCTTATTCTGCATAATACCGTAAAACCAATATTTAATTATATGCTGGAGTTTGCCTTTCTTGACAAATAATTTTATCATTTTAATACCATAACCAAGTTTAGTTCTTCTTCCCAATATATTTTGATTGTTTAATAAAACCGCAAGTTTCATTAAATATTGTGCAAATATACATTTTTAGCCACTAAAGTATATATATATATTTAATTCCCTGATATATGAAATGTCAAAACAAATGAACAATAAGATTGTAATGCAGTATTATTGTCTGTTGTTGTAGCTCTTTCTGAAACACCTTTCTACGAGGAGTGGTGGTTCCTTATCGTCATGGCGTTGATCAGTCTCATTTTCATTCTGATGGTTGTGTTTGGTTTGCTCATGCTCGGACAGAACAAGAAGTACAGGAGCTGTGGAACAGGTAGGACTTATAAAAATAACACCATTGTTATGATTATTAGAAACGACTATATTCTTGTATTTCACATATACTAATACAATACTTGTATACTGACTTCATTTACTCAATCTCATTCAAACTCATGTTGTTCGAAACCTGTACGAGTTTGCATTCATTACTCCGGGTGCATGGTATCACCACAATTTTTTTTTTTTTTTTTTGGAAGTCTTAAAGATTATAAGTGTTTGTACTGTAGTTTGTATCTTTTGGGGAAAACTGTAAAATCAAAGAGAATATAGTTATTCAGTGTTTGTTGGCATAACTTGGATGTGATTCTTCTCACAGGAAAGCACATCTCTACTGTAGAAGAGTCTGTAACCCTTGACAATGGTGGCTTCACGGCCCTAGAGCTGAACAGCAGACATTTGAATGCGAAGAGCTCTTTCCTAAAGAAGAATGGAACGAGGTGGGGTTTCATCTGAACTGCTATTAATAATATATCAGATTATGGTCAAATAAAGACTACTATTACAGTACTTTACAGGGAAACTGACAACATGCATCAACTAAAAATCACAGTTGCTTTAAAGTCATTTCAAAAATGGTTCTGAAGAGTGAAGTTAGCTTTTATATGTTTGTAATAATTACCCTTATTTATTGAAGACATTTGTTATGAATTTTATCACCAAATACTTTACATTTCTTCTTTAAATACATCTTCAGTTTATTTTTAATATGACTTATTCATATGGGAAATGTATATTCAGTTCATTATATTAGTTTCTCAAAATATATTCAGTGTTTAGTTGCAAAAACTGATAATGTAATGTTAAAAAGGCTATATTATAGGTCCTTCTACAAAGTTTTGATTTAGTTTTAGGGGTCTGCTTGAATAGGTGTTCAAAAAACACTTTATTTTTCACATATTTTACATTGTTGCAGCACCTCATTTCCCGGTCTGTCAGTAACGCTCTGTTTAGTTCGGTCTCTATGAAGCCCCTCCTTCTGAAAAGCGCAATGTGCTCTGATTGGTCAGCTGGACCAGTGTGTTGTGATTGGTCAACTGCTTCGAACACATTTTGGAAATGTCACGGCCCTTACCATAACCATGAATTTTGATATGCTGTTAATGCACTCTTAACCCAGGCCAAGCCCCCCTTTTTTTTTTCTTTCTTTTTTTTTTTTTTTTTTTTTTGCATATGCCTGGGGTGGGAATTATTAATATTAGGGATATTGTGACGTGTTCATTCCTGGAAGAAAACTTAAGACTACAATCAAGGCGTTTCTATCAGTAAACAGTGCTTACTAATAGAGAGAATAAGTGCCTTTGCAGTGGACTTTGTGCTTTTTAACTTTGCAGACCTTTTTCATGCTCAAACAGTAACAATGCACACTGAAGAAATGTAAAAATGTAAAAAAAAAAAAAAAAAGCATTACAGGTCCTTTAACTGCGGTGTTTGGTCCCCAGATCTCCTCCACGACCCAGCCCGGGTGGGCTGCACTATTCTGATGAAGACATCTGCAACAACTACAATGGGGCTGTTTTAACAGAAAGCACCACCCTCACAGAGAAACCCACTGAGCTGTCTGAATCAGAGGTAAACACACCACACCAATAACACATGACAACACACACATACAGAGCTGCCATGGGGGTATGATGGAGTTTTAGAGACATCTTATGCTTTAATTATCATTACATCTTACGAACAGTTGAGTGTGTGTTGCTTAAAGTAAATTTACTTATTCTAAAAATGAACTTAATAAACTTTACAAATGTTAAACCTAATGAAATAAATTTCATTAATAAATAAAATAAAATATTTTAAATGATGTGCAGTCAAATGAGATGAATACTGCAGTCCTATCTGTGGCTGTTTTATTCAGCACAACTAGTCAAAAGTTTGTACACACTGCATGTTTCAATGTGTTTGCCTAAATGCTTAAAGGTGTTTGCTTAAATGCTTTAGATAAAATAGTAAAATAATTTAATAATAATTAGTAAAATAATGTAATAATAATTGTAAATTATAATAATAAATTATTTAATTATAAATAAATAATGGGCAATAAATATTACGCAAATAAGGTTTTACAGAGTCCCGTACGTGACATGCAGGAAAAAATACTAGACATTGTGGCTATTAATTAATTTGTTCCCACAAATGAATAATTAATTCACTAAATGATCATGGCCACAATTAAAATAAGGGAACAAATTACTATAACACAGCCACGATTTACCTAAAAGGAGGCAATGAATGAAATGTCACGTATAGGTCACGTACACACTACAGCTAAATTCGGTTGTCAGTTCACCTTTTAGTGTTCAATCCCATTCTGCACGCACACAGTTCATTAATTTACAGGAGTGACAACTGCATTCTACAACCAAATTAACTCCCGGAAAAATGCAGAAAAAATGCATTTGCAAATATTCTACACAGTGTGTACAGAACCAAACTGAACAACTAGTTTTTAAAGGGTTAGTTCATCCAAAAATGAAAATTCTGTCATTTATCACTTACCCTCATGCTGTTCCACACCCGTAAAACCTTCGTTAATCTTCGGAACACAAATTAAGATATTTTAGTTGAAATCCGATGGCTCCGTGAGGCCTCCATAGGGAGCAATGACATTTCCTCTCTCAAGATCCATAAAGGTACTAAAAACATATTTAAATCAGTTCATGTGAGTTCAGTGGCTCAGTATTAAAGTAGAACTAAGTAACTTTTTTTACCTTCATAAATAGTTTTCTAAGTCCTTACGATGGTTAATTGACTTGTAGTGGTGTGTTTGAGGCGAGCACTAACCCCCTCTGGCACGTCTACGCCAGAATACAGCACTTGCAAGTTGAGCTGCACCGACCCGAAACAATCTCGCCTCATGTTCACGTTCACCCGATAGTGACAAAATGCTTCACGGTAATTAAAAAAAAAAAACATGTATATGACTTTATAAGACAATTTCAAAAATTACCCACCTCCATTGAGTGTACTGTATTTGCAAATTACCCACCTCCTCTTTCTTGTACTGTATTTGCAAAACTACTGCGCTGGTGAGCGTTGTAGTCGTTGTAGTCCAGAGCTGCGCTTGGAGTATTTACAACAGTGTGATTCACTGAAGGAAACTGTAGGGGTAACTTCGCAAATCTTACTGAGTTCCGATTTAATATTATAAAGTGACGAGAATATTTTTGGTGCGCCAAAAAAAACAAAATAACGACTTATTTAGTGATGGCCGATATTAGGGCTGCAACGATTAATCGTTTGCAAAATAAAAGTCTGTGTTTACATAATATATATGTGTGTGTTCTGTGTATAATAATTATGTATATATAAATACACACACATACAGGTATAAAGTTTAAAAATATATGCATGTATTATAAATATATATATATATATATATATATATATATAATTTTATATTACATATAAACATAAATATTTTATATATAAATATAACATTTTTCTTAAATATATACATGAATGTGTGTGTATTAATATATACATAATTATTATACACAGAACATACATATATATATATATATATATATATATATATATATATATATATATATATATATTACGTAAACACAGACTTTTATTTTGCAAACGATTAATCGCAATTAATCGTTGCAGTCCCAGACGATATCAAAACACTGCTTCAGGAAGCATCGGAGCACAAATGAATCAGTGTATCGAATCATGATTCACATCGCGTGTCAAACTGCCAACGGCTGAAATCCTGTGACTTTGGCGCTCCGAACAGCGGATTCGACATGCTGATTCATTTGTGCTCCGATGCTTCATGAAGCAGTGTTTTGAAATCGGCCATCACTAAATAAAATAAAATGTTTTTTTTGGCACTCCAAAAATATTCTCGTCACTTTATAATATTAATACTGAGCCACTGTACTCACATGAACCGATTTAAATATGTTTTTAGTACCTTTATGGATCTTGAGAGAGGAAGTGTCATTGCTCCCTATGGAGGCCTCACTGAGCCATCGGATTTTAACTAAAATATCTTAATTTGTGTTCTGAAGATTAACGAAGGTTTTACGGGTGTGGAACGGCATGAGGGTAAGTAATAAATGACAGAATTTTCATTTTTGGGTGAACTAACCCTTTAAGGATGTTTTTAAACGCGTATCAGAGTTGTATCTCTCTTTCGTATGCGAGGTGCAAGAAATCACAGGGAATGAGGTACGTCTTGACTCATTAGTGTTGCCAGATCTTCCTAGAAAAAAAAGCAAATAAAGACAAGCCCATAATACTCTTAAATCAAACGCTCTATCTTGGAAATAAGCCACATAACAAAATATTGTGACCAGCACCTGCCTACTTCTTAATAAGCGTCGCTTATAATAAGAGGGCATGGAAACACTGTAAGAGTGTGCTCTGCGAAGCAGCCTTCCAAACACAAACAAAACAATAGGTCTCTGTCAACGGTGGTTAAGTTAAAATTGCAAACATAATGAGTCTTTGTTCGCTGTGATATTACTTTGGACAAAAATAGTGGATACCAAATCCTCAAGATGCCAGAATATTGCTATGGTTACCACGGTGTCAATCATCGCAATTTCAAGAAGAACTTCTGTTCGGTACACACACATAATGATAATTTAGAGGATTCAATCTTGTATTTAAATGCGGTTGTCACTCCTGAAACTTTAAAGTGTGTATGTGGCCAATAAGTCATGGCCATCAGGGAATAAATTAATAAATTCATTTAATGAAATGTGGCCACAAATGAAAGGGATAATTCACCCAAAAATTATAATTCTGCCATCATTTACACACCCTCAAGTTGTTCCAAACCTGTATGATTTTTTTTTTTTTTTTCTGCTGAACACAAAAGAAGATATTTTGAAGAATGTCGGTAACCAAACAGTTGATGGACCCCATTGACTTCCATAGTATTTTTCCGTTCTATGGAAGGCAATGGGGTCCATCAACTGTTTGAACTATCCCTTTAATAATTCATGGACATATAATTTTTTCCCCTGCATGTCTGTAAATTAAAGCAACATTGCGTAACGCTTCATCCATGCCAGTAGTTGTCGCTATAAGTCCAAGACTACCATTGTATCAGTTGACCAAACAAAAACTTACTTTATACAACCTTTAAACACTAACAATCACATCAATGCTGTAACTTTACTGTCTGTTCTCTTTTTTTTTCTGGTTTGGACCCGTCCCATCACCCCTCATGTAAAGGTGAGCGACAGCGACTACGAAGACGAGCAGCCCAAGCACTCGTTTGTAAATCACTACATGAGCGACCCCACCTATTACAACTCGTGGAAGCGGCAGCCCAAAGGCGTGAAGACCGGAGGAGGGTTTGAGGAATGTGCCATGACGGATGCAGAGGGGGGGTATTATCAGACTGTGGTGACCCAGCACAGCGTAGGGGGCGTCTACACACCCACAGGGCAGCCTGCACCAGGAACACGCACTCCAGTTACCGGCTTCTCCTCGTTTGTCTAATGAACCGATGACTTGAAACAAACAGGGGAGATGATGACAGGATGATGAACCCTTAAACAGGACAAATCAAACTGTCGGAGTAATGACAAAGAATGCTTTTTCACAAAAAAATGAACAAGTCTCTCATTTCCCCCGAAGCGTGTATTTTAGGCCTCCTCTCTTCAAGGAAGGGAGGGGTATTGAAGTATCTTATTGTTAATGTGTTAATGATTTTCGGGTGGATTTTCGCAGATTAACCATGACCCAGAAGAAGCGGAGACTTTGCACTGTGAGACTCTTTAGCAAGAGGTGGTATTAATTTTAAAGACTCAAAGACCCTCAAAGACGGATAAAGGAAATTCCTTTGTTATGAATTCCCTATTTCATAGCAACCTTCCGGGATTAGTCGTAATGTGTGGGCAAACACACGCCTGAGTGATTCATTGAATCTCACTCAGATCACCAAAACTCAAATCGAAGTTGAAACATCATCAACTTGTACAGTGAGTGGTAGACTGGAACATGGAAAAATGTGTATTGTGTGTGCTTTATTTTCGTGTCGGGGACGGGCGGCTTCATTCTGGACTAAAAGCAGCACTGAAAATACTGCCTTTGCACACGTATTGCTCTCTCTTAAACCAAAAGGGTGATGCTTTAAGCGGGAAAAGAACGAAAATGTGTGTTCACAACAGACCGTTTTCTTAGGTTAGCAATACTGTATGTAAAATATGCTGTATGTGTGTATATTTTTAGGATCAATTTTGTACAAAAACGAAATGTTTTTACTGTAGAGTAGATTTGTGCCAAGTCGATGTAGTTCTTTAGTGAAACCCACGGCGGATCATTTCAGCAAGTCACAATCCACACTGTTTGTTTGACTGGCTTGCAGTGTATGTACAATCCAGTCACCCAGAGATATGATAAGAAATGTGTGACTTTGTCCCTCTAATCCAAATATAAACAGATTTCTCATCTTGTTTAATGTTGAACAAATATTTATTTCAGTATGAAAGAACATTAGTGCTAAATGAAATACATTATAAGTGATGTTAAGACGGGTGTGTACAGGTTTTGTTGGTTGGCGTACCTCGATGGTTAAAGATCTAGGCTGGTAACCAGAAGGTTATAATCAGTGTTGGGGAAAGTTACTTTTAAAAGTAATGGATTACAATGTTGCGTTACTCCCTAAAAAGTAACTAATTGCATTACTTTTTATGGAAAGTAATGCATTACGTCATCTTAGCTGGGCTGTTTGTTTGTTTTTATAACTACAAAAAAGTTATATTTTTGGCAAATGTAAAGGTCCTTTCATACCAAATGTGAAATTAATAAGCCTCAGTCTGAAGGAAATGCAAATTCACGCATGTACAGTAGAGGGCGCAGTTCAAACAAACAAGCCTTTCAGCTGTGCTGCCATCATGGAATACAGAATAATACAATGCAGGAGAAGAAGTAAATGAGTAAATGTATGCTCACATTTACACAGCGCACACAACACCTCTGCACTTTCTCTCGACATGGGCCCAGGAGAGATGTCAGTCAATAAATAGGAAAACAATGTAACTTGCGTTACTTATTTGAAAAAGCAACTCAGATATTTTGTTGTAAATTTAAAAGTAATGCATTATTTTACTGGTTACTTGAAAAAGTAATCTGATTACTGATAAAAGTAATCGGTACTGAAAAAGTAATCTGATTACGTAACTCGTGCTACTTGTAATGCGTTGCCCCCAACACTGGTTATAATGCTATAATGATGCATTCAAGATCATACTTAGGAGTTTGGAAATTATAACTATGTCATGATGTGTGTTCAAGTCATTTTGGACAGAATAAAATATGCTGTTGTAAACAATAATTGTGGCATATAAAGTTAAAATTATGAGATTAAAAATTCAAAATTATGAGATGAAAACAATTGACATAAAAAGCTGAAATAGACAAAAAGTCACATCAAATTTCATCAAAATTTTGAGGTAAGAAACAATTGACGTCAAAATTATAAGAGAAAAATGACATAAAATGCTGAAATTATGACATAAAAAGTCATAATTATAATTTTGAAATCCATCATAATTATGTTTTTAAATTCCGACTTCCGCGACATATGGCTTGAAACTTACTCTACGCAAGTATATATATACATGTTTTCAGTTACGCAGTATCGATTTCACACATTGCGTTCAGAACACAGTTTTGTAAAGTATCGCTGTGAGAAGATACTACATTTGAATTTGAATTTACTTCGCAACCGTTAAAAAAAGTACACTTTATATAGTATGAATATGGGTAGTATGAATGAAATTCAGACAAACTACATCCGCAATGTTGTTACTGTCACATGACCAACCAGCATCAATTGCGTCACTTCACTGCCATTCATAAATCCTCTCCCGTGGCCTCATGGGATAGTAAAGTATCCATTGAATGCTAACTTCAGAATCTAGGAAGTAGATCATCGCCTACTGTTTTTCACATACTATATACTAGGGAAGTATTTAATTTCGGATGCAGCGTATGTGTTTTTTAAGTCAACTACTGTCATGGCGAAGCAAGTTTGAAGATTTTGCTGACTAAGTTTGTTCAACTTTTGCCATCTTTATAGCTAGAGATTTGAATGAAAAAGCCTTGGTTAATGGTAAAAATCATTTAAAAGCAGGATGAAACAGATGTTGTGGGAATTGATTGAATTGCTGTCATTTGCTACTGCTGTGATGTCATGTGAGTGACAGGTCGTCCTGCCTTTGCGCCAGCAAACACAACATCAGAGAAGAGATGTCACTTTAAGTGGGAGAAGCTATTTTGATCAAAGATTATGAGGACACATTAATTTAAATAATGATTCTGTGCACAGATAAATCATTTACAATAAATACTGGAATATTCCATAAAAGAAATATAGTAAGAATCATCAATTTTGATTTCATGGTGACTTTAGGGGAGTATCGGTGCCCCCTTCATTACTAAGACTGTAACTGCATAAACATCTGCGGGCTTGTGTAGAGTAGGTTTCAGTGCCTGAAGAGTCTAATTCTATTCTATGCATTAATCATCATTTAAAACAGAAAAAAGACAAGGACAGACTTGCTGTGTTGAACATCCAGATGGGAAATACTTAACGTTTCATCCAAAGACAGAAAGAGCTATGCAAAGTGTTATTGATTGGAATGAGTCACAGAGAATAATATGCACTTCAAAGCAGGTTGTTAACACTTTGAATTGCTTTGAGAAGTTGTTACTGGAATGTTATGCCTCTTAAAGCTGTATTACCCACAATGCATTATATATGCACCTGAAGGTATCATAATGCATTAAACTGGATTACTCAGAATTAAAGTAATTGTGTCATGAAATGGTCAAAATCTGAAATGTGTGATGTAACACACTAAAAAAGTAAAGAAAAGAATTATGATCTTGGCCTTTAAAACATTTGTTATTATAGAAATATTCATGTCATCATCATTTCTAGATTTCAGGAATGTACCACTCACATTCAACTAAAAATCCCCAAATACTTTGGGCCACATTAAGCCACACATGCTCTGCAAATGTGACTCATATTTATTTTAAACAAATGACATGAGTAATATTGTGTTGATATTCTTGCTCCCATTATCCCCCTGGCAGGTCTTTTTATTTATAACATATTGGTGACTAAATGCCAAAAAGATGTGTACATGATGCAGACTCCAGAAATGTCATCTCCTGTACTCTTATGACACATTCACTGATGAGATATGCAGTGGCCCCAAACATATTTGGACACTTAATAATGTGTGTATGTTTTGTATTAGATGATAAAACATTGAAGAAAAAAAAAAAAAAAAAAAAGCGGCATCTGCAAACAAATGACACTAGAGATTTCATAGAACTTATAATATTGCATTGGCATTCATACATTTTTAAGTGTGGCTTAAGTGTCCAAATGTTTTTGTTTTGTTTTTTGGCTTACTGTAAGAACACTGTATCACTGTAATTTCCTGATATTGAGACTTCATCATTGTAATGCACTTGTTTTGATTATGATTAAATGGATGAGATACACATTTTACAGAAAATGTTCTCCTTTTTTGGCTCAACCACACCATCCATTAAAACATTCTCATGCTGTCCAGCAGTTTTTGTTTTTCAGATCTGATCCGTTGGACAGATTGTCTTAACTGTTTTCTGGAAGTGATCCAATGAGATGTGTGTTGAGGCGGTGGGTGTCATTTTCCGACGTTTGCATTGGTGACTTTTTATACCAAGTGGATATAAGCTGGCAGCATGAAGAGCTGTCACGCTGGAAATATATCCTGTGCTTATAAGAGTGTGGCAGAAGTGCAGTAAGCAATAGATGGTATATGCAGTTTATTTGGCGAAGCTATGTATGCCGGGTAGAAACTAATTACATGTCAGATGGATTATGTAATCGGATTCCAATTAGATTATATTACAATTTAAAATGCTCGAAATCAGATTAAAGTTATTTTTTATGGATTACATGATTACATATTCACAATAAATTATTGATCATTTATTGAATCTCACTAATTCTTCTTTTCACTCATTTAAAATGTCCTTTTAAAAGAATCCTATTGTGTGTCATAGTGTTTAGCTTTGACTATATTCACAATATAGAATAGTCATGTAAATAAATTTGTGACGCTTCTAAATTTGGGGACAACACCATGTATGAGATGAATAATTATGGAAGTTACTAAACACTGATAATATATAGCTGTGAAACACTATGTCTTCATCATACCCAGAGACCTTCACTAATTATTGATCGGCACATATTTTAAACTTGGAAAACTTTGAATGTGTAATGTCATTACTGTTTTCATGTTTATTTGCAATATATATATATACAGTCAAAACCAAAATTCATTCAGACACCTTGAACATTTCATTCATTAATACAGTATATTCACTATAGTTTAAAAAAAAAAAAGGTAAAATATGGCAAGATCTCAGTTAAACTGTCAGAAAACAATTAAGCAGGTCAAAGTGTCTGAATAATTTTTGGTTTGACTGTATATATATATATATATATATATATATATATATATATATATATATATATATATATATATATATATATATATATATATATATATATATATAGAGAGAGAGAGAGAGAGAGAGAGAGAGAGAGAGAGAGAGAGAGAGAGAGAGAAAGTGTGGTGTAATGGTTCTGTTAAAAAAAAAAATGAAACAATTTCAACATCATAGGATAATGCTGGAAAAGTACACAAAATGTATCACTTAATATACCTATTAGTCAAAACTAGCATTGCTTTTTAGGTCTCAGATACTATGATACAGTACAAAATGCCAGTTTTAATCAAAAAGCCATCATTTAATCATGTGCACAGATAATACAAATGAAAATAGTATACATCAGCATCATTCAAGAAGTGCTTTGCAGTTTTACAGGTACATGAACACTTTATATTAATATATTAAAGGGTTAGTTCACCCAAAAATGAAAATTATGTCATTAATTATTCACCCTCATGTTGTTCCACACCCGTAAGACCTTCGTTCATCTTCAGAACACAAATTAAGATATTTTTGATGAAATCGATGGCTCTGTGAGGCCTGTATAGCCAGCAATAACACTTCCTTTTTCAATGCCCATAAAGCTACTAAAAACATATTTAAAACAGTTCATGTGACTACAGTGGTTCAAGCTTAATATTATAAAGTGATAAGAATACTTTTTGTGCACCAAAAATAACAAAATAGCGACTTTATTTCACAATATCTAGTGATAGGCGATTTCAAAACACTGCTTCATGAAGCTTGACAGCTTTATGAATCTTTTGTTTCGAATCAGTGATTTGGAGTGCGAATCAACTGCCAAAGTCACGTGAACTATTGAAGTTTCAAAACACTTATGACGTAACGAAGCCTTGTTTACTGAAATCATGTGACTTTGGCGCTCTGAACCACTGATTCTAAACAAAAGATTCATAAAGCTGTCAGGCTTCATGAAGCAGTGTTTTAACAATCGCCCGTCACTAGATATTGTGAAATAAAGTCACTATTTTGTTAGTATTGGTGCACAAAAAACGTATTCTTGTCGCTTTATAATATTAGGATTGAACCACTGTAGTCACATGAACTGTTTTAAATATGTTTTTAGTAGCTTTCTTGGCATTGAAAATGGGAGTGTTATTGCTGGTGATGAAGGCCTCACTGAGCCATCGGATTTTATCAAAAATATCTTAATTTGTGCTCTGAAGATGAACGAAGGTCTTACAGGTGTGGAACATGAGGGTGGGTAATAAATGAGAGGATTTTCATTTTTGGGTGTACTAACCCTTTAATAACTTGTCAGCAGAAAAACAGAAAGCACTCAGATTGTGTTTTTAAAAAATGTAGTTTGTAAATGGCGAGTGGTGAATGTTCCTTTAAATGCAACAATGTTACATTTTCATTCAAATGCTTTTTTCAGCCAGTTCTTATTCTCAGACTGACAGATCTCAGAAAACGCCATATGGCATTGCAGTATTTATGGCCGATGAAAGAGTTTCTTTCATTTATTCCATCAAGAGTCTCTCTGCCTCTCCCAAAGCTCTCTCCATTTCCTCCACATCCAAAGTGAACAATGCCCTCTCCTGCTGGAGCTTTTCATGCGCTTCCGTCAGGTCCCTCATGGTGTTCTGCACTTCCTGGAAGCAAACCGTGATTGACAATATTCTCACTGAAGCCATTCTAGGTCATGCCATATTCTAGTAGTTTTGGAGAGGCACACTCAATAACATTTAGAAGGATTTGAACATTTCAAATGAATATTTTATTGGCTGTGGACCTGGTGTTATGATTAATTATACAGCCTCTAGCCCAGCAGAGCAAAATGTGTGTAATTTCATCCTCATATAAATCAGTCTTAGTGAAACATTTGTATTAATGCCTGGTCAGTGCCGCAGGACATTCAAATCAGGATAAATAACCCAGAATTTTTGAATATTAAAAGCAAAGAATACTGATACTCACCAGTAAATTTGCCTCATGCTCTTGTGCCGTCTCACTGAACAGTTTCAGCTCAGTCAGGAGATTTTGGGAAACAGTCTGTTGGGAAACAGACAAAAAATGAATAATTAATTGAGGGCCAATGTCTGTGACTCTGGTTTAACACTAGCCCTGCGCTCTCAGGACTGATTCTCCAGGGAACACATGCTATAGACTAGAACTACACTTCATCTGTATTTAAGAATGTAGTCTTGTATGTCTGCTTTTACAGTAATCAGACCATACAAGTAAATAATCTGGTGTGACGGCACTACAGATTATTGTACAATATGGCTGATTATATAATCGATCCCTATTATGTGCCTGCAGTGACCGTTAGTCCATTTATCAGCACCTCCTATTGCAAAAAGGCCAAGAATCAAAGAAAAAAGCCAACAATTTTTTTTTGTTTTTTTCTGAAAAATGTGATGAATTACTAAAATCAAACAGACTTTTCACATTTGCATAATCTTCTATGCAAATTCCGTTGTTTATAGTATTGTAAAATGAAACTGAAACACCTGGAGCCCGTTTAAATAAGGAGGTTCAACCAACTCTGAGTTGAAACTTGAACTCTGAGTTGACTTACCCTGAAATGGGAAACTGTTTTCGGTTTCAGAACAGCTGAATTGAGTTAGTTCAGTCGACTCAGAGTACGTTGACTCTGAGTTAAGCGCGTGCACCACGACTATGAAAAGCCATCATCAATGGAGCTCTGATATTACGATTCACCATGACAACAGCACGTGACAAACTGATGTCCGCAAGAAAATGACGTCTGAGTCAATGCAAGTTTAATTCTTATCACTGTTATAATATCAAAGGTGAAAACTGTCAGAATGGTAAGTTATTGAACTAATATTCATTTTCATGGTATCCCACATGCAAAAAAAAGGAATGTTTTTTTTGCAAATTATATTATTTTTACCATGTAGGCTAAAAGTAGCAGTTCTTTGCAATAAGTGTAAATAGTAATTAGATGCTATTTATATTTTATACTGGCAGATACATACTATTAACCTCAGTATTGTAAATTAACAGGATGCAATAATAACAGAGTGTAAATTATTTTATCATTAAAGGGATAGTTCACCCAAAAATGAAAATTTGATGTTTATCTGCTTACCCCCAGGGCATCCAAGATGTAGGTGACTTTTTTTCTTCAGTCGAACGCAAATTATGATTTTTAACTGCAACCGCTGCCGTCTGTCAGTCAAATAATAGCAGTGATTGGGAACTTGAACAATAAGAGTCAAAAAAACTTCCATAGACAAGTCCAAATTAAACCCTGCGGCTCTTGACGGCACATTGATTTCCTAAGACACGAAACGATCGGTTTGTGCGAGAAACCGAACAGTATTTATATAATTTTTTACCTCTAAATCACCACTATGTCCAACTTCGTTCAACTTCCGGTTAGTGAGGTCTGATCACGCTCTGACAACGGAAGTGATGTCTCGCGCTCATTGAAGTATATGGGCGAGACATCACTTCCGTCATCACAACGCGTTTTTTGACCTCACTAACAGGAAGCTGAACGTAGTTGGACAAAGTGGTGTATTAGAGGTAAAAATTATATAAATAATGTTCGGTTTCTCGCACAAACCGATCGTTTCGTGTCTTAGGACATTAATGTGTCGTCACGAGCCGCAGGTTTTAATTTTGATTTGTCTAAGCAAGTTTTATTTACTGTTATAGTTGAAGTTCCCAATCACTGCTATTATTTGACTGACAGACGGCAGCGGTTGCAGTTAAAAATCATAATTTGCGTTCGACTGAAGAAAAAAAGTCACCTACATCTTGGATGTGCTGGGGGTAAGCAGATAAACATCACATTTTTATTTTTGGGTATCCCTTTAAACACTCGTTAGGCAATTTCCTTCCACTTTTAGAACATTTTCTTAATTTTTATTGAAAATAAATGCCTTTCTGATGTGATGGGGAAAAGAGCGAGCTCGGCAGAAGGCGGATTTGAACCCAGTCAATCGTGCCACAAGGTAATTCTCCGCGCCCAACACGCTACTGCTTACACCACATCCATCAAGCACAGTAGGGAATCCCATGATATTGCAGCCCAAACCACACCCATGCTTCACTCTGGGCAGCAACAGTCTGGGCCTCTTTATTAAGCCTCTTTGTGGCTGTTCAACACCGTAAATCCCGCAGTGAAGTTGGACTCATCAGAAAACCATGCTGACATTGGCACGAGTGACCAAAGGTTTGCCTATAGCAACTTGACCATGAATATTGGAGCTCCCGACAAATAGTTTTGGTGGAAACAGGAGAGTCAGGATGCGCATTTAAAGGGTTAGTTCACCCAAAAATGAAATTTCTGTCATAAATGACCTCTTGGCTGAATTAAAAGAATTATATTTTTGCAGTAAAGTCTAGTAGGTTCTATATTTTTACATTTTGAATGTATTACTTTAAATTGTGTGTTGAATTCATGTTTATAAAAGAGACGCTGTAGACGGTGACGTCACATCATGACCGTTACAGCATCTGAAGAAATTTTGCACGTTCAAAGTCTAGTGTGACCGTAGCTTAAGACCTTTGTTCATCTTCAGAACACAAATTAAGATATTTTTAATGAAAGCCGAGATTTTTTTTTTTTTTATCTCCCATAGAAAGCAACGAAATTACCACATTCAAGGTCCAGAAAAGTAGTAAAGACATTGTTAAAATAGTCAACATGACTACAGTTCAACCTTGTCCAACTTCAGATTTCAACAAAAATATCTTAATTTGTGTTCTGAAGATGAACGAAGGTCTTACGGGTGTAGAACAACATGAGGGTGAGTGATTAATGACAATTTTCATTTTTGGGTGAACTAACCCTTTAATCGTGATCATTCATTTGACAGCATTAAATGTGTATGTAATTAATAGGATACAAAAGTATTTAATTAAAAAATAGCATTCATATAAATAAACAAAATAAATAATATAAAAATATACAAAAACAGAAAACAAAATGAGTTACCATAACTTCTTTTCTTTGTTCTTCCTTCTGTTGTGCTGTCTGACCCAACTTTTCCCCTGAAACTGAATTTGAGGCCATTTAGATTACAACTTGACAGAAAACACTGCTCTTCTTCATGCGTCAATCCAATCCAGCAATAAAATAAATCCTCACCTGGGTCAAGTTTTTCTGCAACAAGAAGGACATGGCAGTCTCGCAGCTGTTTTTGAAATTCTCGATTTTCTCCTTGGAGGTCTGTGCATCGCTGCTCCAGTTCAGTCATCGTTTCCTTCAGAAACATGATTGTTTGGAGTATTAAATGTATTTGACTCTACCAGCTTCAGTAAATATTCTTAAATATCACTTTGATTAATTTGTCTTTAATGTGTTGGGCAAAAGATTTAAAAAATCAAGCGTAATCACCTTTATTTCTTCAAGCTGTCTCTGCAGGTCTTCATTTGTTGCAGTCAAGACTCGATTCTGCTCTCTTACATCGTTTTGTTGCCCATATCTTGTGGTTGGCCTAAGAAAATCAAAATAGTACGCATTTCCTTTTTAAACAGACTGGACTATCATAATAGTAGTAACTACATTTTTATTTGATGGACAGACAACATGGTACTTACGCTTTCAGAGTCCTGTGCTGGTTCTTCCTGAAAAAAATAAAATAAAATATATATTTAAAAAAAAAAAAAAAAAAGAAACCATGTATTTAGGGAAAATGAAATGTTTGCAGAACGTTTAAATAAAGATGCCCACTTATTGTCCGTGTCGTTCTTGACATGTGCGGCTCTGGATGTCACACAGGGCTGTGCAGAAATCGCCGTGTCTTTCATCTGAACTCTCTTCATGACTGAATGCAGCTTTCTGGAGAAACAGAGAATCGCATTTAACGTTACAGCCTTTAGTATTTAAGAGGAATATTATGAAATATAATTACACTAAAACTTCGACTGCCTGAATTACATTAACATTGTGTGAAGAAATTATGTTTGGTTGA
This sequence comes from Chanodichthys erythropterus, assembly GCF_024489055.1. Taxonomy (NCBI): domain Eukaryota; kingdom Metazoa; phylum Chordata; class Actinopteri; order Cypriniformes; family Xenocyprididae; genus Chanodichthys; species Chanodichthys erythropterus. The sequence goes on along the minus strand of NC_090232.1, from coordinate 11,215,379 downwards.
TATCAAAATTATGTATTTCTGAAATAAGTATATGGTCGCACTGTATGTATGTCACATTTCGCTTCTGTCAATTGTCAACTTTTTCTAACCGTGAATGCAACGCGATTTTCTACTAAAAGATCTCACGTCGTTAATCGACGGTAATTAAAAAATGATTTTAAAATATGTGTGAATGTGTAATACACTTACCACACTTAGCTAATATCAATCTGCAAATAACGTTTTAAAAGTCCCGATTTAATTCAGCGCCATGAATTTTCAAAATAAACAACGTCACTTCCGCCTCCTTTACAAACCCAGATCAGTAGTTTTGAGTGAGATTAATTTATAACGTTGAAACTAAATGCATGTTTTTACAAATATATAGTATTATAAGATATATTACATAGGTAATTAATCCAATTAAAGTTTGCTAAACAATTTTTACTTTAAATTAATATTATCTTCCGCTCCACGAGAGGACGCGAGAGGAGCGTCTCACGTCACGTCACTGAGCGCGAGGAAGAGGCGCGGCGGTTGAGTTCAAATTTTGCGAAGAAAAAAAGACAAGCGCTGAATGGAGGGAAATTGTTTTTAGGTATTGCGCTTTATTATTATTATTACTTTAACTGCAAATCTGTCGTGCGGTAGCTGTTATGAAAGTAAAACGTTTTAAACTCGTTGAAATGTCGAGAGCTGCTTGTTTTCTCTAGTATATTGTTGCTGTTGTTATGAGCTCGTCTGACAGTCAAATACACACACCGTCACTGGCTTCAACAAAAACATGAGGGAATACAGAAGTGTTAATATAATGTAGATAATGTTTAGAGTAATAAAAAAAATCCATAATCGTTTTATTTTTAATTTTATGTTTCATTCCAGGTTGCTTTATAGTGTTTCTCACTTTTAGTTTTGATTTTAGTGCGCATACATTGAAGATGGAGCCGCTAAATTCAGGGTAAGTTGATTTGTGTGTGTGTGTGTGTGTGTGTGTCTATCTGCAGTTTTTTTACCTGGTAAGAGTTGTGTAGACTGATTTGGCACGGTTTAGATAAATAATGCAGTCTTGTAGATTCTGCAAACATGATTGAGTCTGTCCGTGGCTCTGCTTATGTCCAAAATGTTCAAACGTTCTTTGATAATTTCTTTCTTTGGACTGTTGGGAACATCTTCAAACTGAGCACCGAGTTTAGTTAACGTTTTGATACATCAATAATACTTTTCTATTTGCATTGCTCTCAAACAATAAGTGACAAAAATATTGTATTTGTATTTATGGCCTCACACCTAAAACAAGACTAATATTTTCGCATAGTCAGTATCCTTCTGTCGTATTCGTGGTGTTATGATTCAGGAAAACCAGTACAGATTGCTTGTCATCAGCTTTTCATTTATTATAAGCTAAACTCTTAATGGGTCCTTCTTTTTATAATGATTTTGTAATTGCATATATAAAAAGAGTGGACTTTTGTTTTGAATTGATAATTAATGCATAATGCATTGGCAATGACACCTCTTAAACTAATCCAACTCACATTTTTAACATGCCATTGTGTACTACGAATATGACAAATTGCCTTCGATGATCTCCATTTGACAGTCATATGGAATAAAAGCATCTCCTTAATATTTGAAAATGTACATGTTTAATAAGTGAATGGTTTTCTTTTCAGGTAAATTTCATAATGTTATAAAAAAAAAAAAAAAAAGCTTGTGTAACTAATCCTTGCCACTTTTTCCAGCAATGAGGTAGTGAAATTATCAAGGCGGAGAATTTCTTCGGTACGTATCCAGTACGTCATTGAAGTGGGTGAAAATGTGACACTTTCTGATGAATTATCCTTTGTTTTTTGTTTTTTTATATAAACATGATCCAAATGGCTATCATCACACACTAGTTTAGGATGAATTTAATGCAGATTTTAAGTAATGGAAGAATATACACATAAATAATAGGTGATTAAACTTAAGTGTCCCAGTTTACTTGTATTCACTCTGTTGCAGCCTGTGAGACGTGTCTTAATAATTTTCACAATTTTCTAATTGGTAAATAGTGCCTCTTGATTGTCCTCTGACAGATTTTAAAAGCTCCTAGAACATCTATGAATGTACTTGGATCTGAGCAAGAGGAACAAAAGGTGATTAAGTTACAAAAAAAAAAATGTAATCTAATTTTTGAGAATTTTTTTTTTTTTATGTATTTTTCTTTATGTATATATTTATGCAGGAGGAAATTACCAAACCTGTAGAGAAGAAGAGAAATTCGCGAAGAGTGAGTTTTGCCACTACAAATAATGTTCGAGTCTTTACAAAGTAAGTGAAATAATGTTGACCTAATATTAACATTGAAACTAAATACAAACATAATTTATATGAGAAGATAATTAATTTATGAATTTTAAAAATTCACAGTGATGCGAAAAGTGAATCTCCTGTTCTGGCATCCATACAAAACACACATGTTGGTGAGTAGTTTACTTGTTTATAGGTTTCTTGTTTTTAACGTGTTCTAGTTATTATCTGAGGTTCATGAGTCATGGTTAAAGATTATGTATACCAGTTCTGTCAAATGAAAAGTATTAAGTATTAAATATTTCTGTTGCATATATAAAACACTGACACACTATTATTTGCTTTATTGTGTTCTGTTAAATTTTATCAGGAGGTAAACCAGATGAAAAGTAAGTAAAAGTCTTTTTTTTATATATATAACTGACATGCTCAAGTTTAAACATGTTTGATGGTTTTGTGTATCCACATTAAATATATGAAAATCTGTAACTTTCTTTTCCCCTCTAATGACAGGATTCTGCATTTTGTTGATGAGGGAAATCGCCAAATCAAAGGTAATGTTTTGAAGGAAAAATGTCAAATATTGCTGACCCATTGGGACTATTGTTCTTGTGTTATCTTGTGTTATTATTCAAAATAAGAGTGTGTTCACACATGCATAATGGCATAAATGTTTTTCACTATAATAAGGCCAATTCACACTGTACAGACAAACACCAGAAAACAAGTTGGCCGTTGGATTTAGAATTTTATGAGAAATAACTGTCATATTCACACTGCCCCAACAGACACTGACAAACATGAACTGAACGTGTCCAGTCGGGTGAAAACAAACCCTGACCAACGCCAACAGGGATAACGTACTGAACCAACAAAACCCAACAAACATGTTTGTTGGTGTTTGTCTGTGCGGTGTGAATTGGCCTTAACAGAATCTATTGATTTCATGCTTGTATTTACATGCATCTTGAAAATTATTCTCATAGTCAGAGAGTGAACCACTAAACCTTTCCATTTCTTTCAGGCCTGGAAACTTTGTTGAAGACTCCTCTTTATCTATCCCAGCATAAGGTAAGTACTAATCTAAGGCTGAAAAGACCAACATATGAATATGACATCATTGATGAAAGCATATGCTGCCACAAACATTTAATTTGGAGTGTGTGAGCATACGATACTTGATCATTATCAATACCTACTACTGGGTTTTTGTATTAATCTCTGATTGAAACCCACCTTGTCTTGACACACTCTGATTATTTTGACCTTTCTCTCTCAAATTGTAGGAGAATTTCTTCTCTGATCCAGTCTTACAAGATGACTGTGTGGATAGAACAATGCTGCTTGGAGAGGATACTGGATACATGGATATTACTCAAAGCCACACAATCACAATTGATAAGGACTATGAAAATGAAGAAGAATCAAACCCAGATCGTAGCCTCAAAGTGGCTCAGATGGCCTGTGTTGATCTAAATGTTTCAAGTCAGAAGGGTTTGCCATGTGAAGCAAAAGCGGAGAGTAAAAATACTGCAATAGACCCAGACTTCAGTGCTTTTCTCGCCGGTATGTGCTTACCCACTGTAAACACCATTAAGCCCCCAAATTCAGAAAATGAGCTTGGTAATGTCTTCTGTTCAGCCAATACAAGCACAATGGAAATTGATAAGGAGAATCACTTACCATCTTTTTTAATGAAGCAACATCCAGGTGGCAAGGGTAACCCAAAACAACCACGGGGACTTCAACGTAGACGTTCCCGTGTTACATTTGTTGAAGATGATGATGTAGAGGCAATGATGAGTCACACTGTTGTAGCTGAAAGCAAAGATAATGCAAAGCCTCTTGCACCTTCCGTTTCTGAAAATCAAGGAAGTGTTGCATTCATGGCATCTGCCTTTTCAAACATCTCTGATGACATGGAGCTCACTCTAAGTCAGACTGCTCCAATCAATGTAAAAGTCACAGGAAATATCACTCGCAATGTCCAGGCTGCTCTGGATCAAAATAGATCCCATTATTTCTCTGAGGATGACAATGCGATGGAAATGACGGGGGCATTTGATTTAACCGTTCAAGAAAAAGACCACACAATGAGTATGAAGGAGCAATCTCAGTCTCCAATTCCCAAAATAAGAAGGATTTCCTCCTTTAATGTGATTGGAAATGGAGATACAACAGATCAAAACAAAGCTGGTTATTTTCAGAGCACTCTCTCAATAGCCAAAACCGCTAATTCTGATGATATGGAGATGACTGGGGCTTTAGATGTATCTATTCGAAAAAAAGAGGACATTCTGTTTCCCAAACTAAGCCGGATGTCCTCTTTCGATGCTTTTGAAAATAGAGAAATAGTGGATCAAAACAAATCTGGCAACAACATGATAGCTCCAACTACTAATAATGATATGGAGATGAGACAGTGCCAGACTTTTGTTTTCGAGGACAAACTATCAAGCGGAAACAAGCCATTTAGCAACTTAAGGAAGAGTTTACCTCTTGCGTCTGTATCCAGAACTTTTCGAGAAGATGAGCATGCAAGCAGTATCAAGGAGGAAGCTCTGCATCCAATTCCCAGAGTAAGCAAAATGTCCTGCTTTAATTTGGTTGGAAATAAAGAGATATTGGATCACAACAAATCAGGCCTTCTCTCAATTGCCCAAACTGCAAATTCTGATGTTATGGACATGACACAGTGTCAAACTATTTTTCTCGAGGCTAAACAGGTCAGTGGAGACAAACCATTAAGTGGTTCAAGGAAGAATTGGCCTCATACATCGGTATACAAAACTGAAGACAGTGATGGGATGGACATTACTCAAATGTTAACTGGGCATATAATACAAAATGTCCTTTCAGCCCCCAAGAAGGAAAGAGGTGAAAGCATTCTTATACCTGTTACAACTACTACAACACCTAAACATAATGAGAGTGACTGTATGAACTTGACATGTCAACCAAATACTTTTACTGGGATTTCTCCCCCAAGCCCTGATGTAATGGAATTGACTGGATGCAACATTAACATTGACTCAAACCAGACCTGGTTAGGGAGTGCTGATACAGATACAAGAAGAGTACCATTCTCCGCTAATCAAACAATCACTGTTGTTGAACCTATGGAGATGACTGAAGTACATATGGCACTCGTCAGTGAGCGAAAGCATAAAGCTTTTATGACTCGAAGAAAGTCAGGAGCAAGGATGGTGTCCTTGATGTGTGACCCTGAAAACACTGAAGCTGATAACTGTCAGACAAATTTCTCCAATCCTGATGACATGGACATGACACAATGTCAGACTGTTGTGCTTGAGGCTGAAAACTGCAAACCCTTCAGTAAATCGAGGAAGAGTTTGAACCTTGAATCTACATCCTCCAGTCCTGATGTTGACTGTATGGATATAACCCAGACACTCACTGGCAATATCATGTTAAAGAGCTTTGTATCAAATAAGGAAAGGGAGCATGAGATAAATATGTTGCCTACAGCTCAAAGTTGTCAAAGGCAGGATGAGTCTGATTGCATGGAACTGACATGTCAAGCCAGTGCATCAAATCTAGCTATGCCCTGTGTTGATGATGAAATGGAATTAACAGGATGCAATACGATTGCAATTGACTCAAAAAGCACATTGGCAGCAAGTGCTTCAGAGATCAAAGCAAATGAAAGTGCACTTTGGGCATCAACATCTGTTTCTAGATGCACAGTGTCAAGTGAAGAACAAAATGAGGTGAGTGAAGCTGCCAAGTGTGCTATTAACCATGTCTTCCCCTCAAAACATGCCTTTGATCTCGATGGCAAAAACCTTAAATGCACCAACACAGAGGCAATGTCCTATGACCCAGCTGAGATGCAAGTGGACAAATACTGCAAAATGGCACATCCAAGTAATGTGATGACGACTGATGAAGAAAATGACATGCAGGTTACAAAGATCCTAACAATGTCCATTGAAATGGACAAAAGTGTTTCGTTTAACCAGAGAGAAGCAAATATAAACACTTCCAATGGTTCTAGAAATGAAGAGGAGGGTCCAGCTCTTTGGTCTAACAAGGAACAAAGTACAAGCTCAGTCCAACTTGAAGGTTCCTCCTCAAATGAGTCTGTAGCTGATTCCTTCAGTAAAGAAGAACTACAACATACAAAAGCAAGACGAAGAAGTCTAGCAGATTTCCAAATGGAGCTTCAAAATATAAAACGGCGTATCCAGGAAGAGCAAAAAGTGATGACGGGAAGCACAACTGCACCTCTGCCTTCTTGTGTCTTCCCCGAGATTTCCCTTAATGAGCAACGTGAAACGGAAATTTCCTCTAAGCCTGCTTCAAATGTCACGCCTAACGTCAAGCAGAAAAATAATTCTGTTCAAAATGAGAAGACCACACCCTTCAGTCTTAAAAAGCCGTTCTCTTCAAGGTTGTCATTGTGTGGCATCATGCCAAAACTACCGAAACGAGCTTCAACTGTAACTCCAAACAAAACTGTGACCATAAGTACTAATGATTTACAAAGTCTACAACTGGAGAAACATTTTGATTCTGTTGAACAAAATGGCAACTGCAAAACAGTCAATATTAATGATGAAGAGTTTCCTGAAATGAGCAGTGAAGAAGACTTGTCAGGGAGTCTTGAAAATTGGCCAATTAACAAGCAAGATGAACTGGATGGTTCTTTGGCTGTACCTATACATGAAGAGATTTTTGAGGATGATGTCTTTCAGTCAGGCACGAGAACAAGTCCGTGTTTTAAAAGGCAGCATTCAGAGGAACCTATAAATGAAGAGATTTTTGAAGATGATGTCTTTGAGTCAGGGTCGAGCACAATTCCATGTTTTAAAAGGCCGCATTCAGAGGAAGACCCTATTACAGCAGAACAAACCAAGAAAACCTACATTTCTGACATGGTATGAACAAATTGTTAATAATTTTTAGTTTAATACTTTGTTTGCTTGGTATTTCCTGCTACACGCTTAGAGGTTGTTCTGTAATAAAGTGTTAAGCGTGGGCTCCATTGTTGTGCATTATTATGCTAATGCCTGAGATTCTGTCTCCTCAGGGGCCTGACTGTCATGAAGCTGCTGTACAGTGGGAAGGTAATTTTACAAGGCATGCTGCTCAGAATCCCAAGGCAAAGACAATTGAAGATACAGGAGTGTCTGAATCCAGTGAGTTGTTTGCGTCAGTTCTGTCAGACAATGTTAATGTGCTTTAAAAAATTAAGGTTTCGATGTGGTTTATTTTTTAAAAGAAAATGTGATGTACTTTACAGCTCTCAGATACTCTCAGTTTGACTCTCATTTGGATGGGACACTGGATCATGTATTTGATTTTAACAAGGTAGCAGTATTCAAACACATATATAAACTGAATAAACCTCTAACCCTAAGTATTACTCTTTGCTGTGTAACTCGTTCCAGACTGTAAATGCGATGGAATTGAATAATACTTAAAATGATGTGCTTTTGTTTAGGGAAGGTGTGCTTGGCACCCTTGCATCTTTTTGCAACATTTTCTTTTGAAAATATAAAATCCTATCTCGTTCTTTTATTTCCAGAAACTTGAGGATGGAAGCATCACAGTGAACGAGTTCCTAAGCCACTTTGGTATCAACTTCGTCATCCACAGATCTAGACCAAGTGCTCTGCCTGTCAGTGTAAGTGGTCTGGCTTTTCTCTGGCTCTCTTTGTGAACATAATATGTGTCAGTTTTTAAAACATCTTTCTTTTTTCAGTGTAGGGCTGGAGATACACGTAGCATGGAAGATTTGCTCAAAGAGAAATACATATACCACCCCAAGCAGAGAGTGTATGAGCAAGACTGTAAGAACCTCACAGAGATAGTGGAGAGGTGTGTACTAGTCTGGTTTTGATAATGCTGTAAGATGTGTTTAACTGACAAAAAAATTTTACATAAAAATTATATTGTATTTTGTGAAACTAATTTCTCCATAGACTTAAAGAACGAATGCCTGAACAAGAGAAATCCCTGGGATGCATCAATGGAGCCCTTCAGCAACAGATATGCACTCTCTCTAAAGAACAAGTATGTTGTTCTGTCTATATCTTGGGTCATCTTATGTTAAATCATTAAAATTATAGCATATAGCATTCATCTTCATGCTTGTTTGTTTTCCTCAGTTAAAAAGCTTTGGATCCAAGTTGAAAGAGCGAAGAGTTTACTTTGGAAAGAGAAGCAAGGCACATTCTCATGAAATGAAAGGAGTCTTGTACTCAGAGCTCCTAAAAACTACACAGGTAAAGGCATTTTTGTTTTTTTAAAATGTTGATTTTGTTTAACAATTTCTCAAAGTTAAATCAGGGCTCAACGCTAAGGATTTTTTCTACTGGCCCGGTTGAGCCAGTGGTTCAAATTTGTACTTGCCTCGCAAAAATGTTCACTTGCCCCACAACAAAAAAAAATTAATAAAGTAAAAGAAAAAAAAATGGGCCTATAAAATAAGCCTAGTTGTTGTTTTTGATACAGGTAACCTTAATAAATAGGGTTATGACACCAAAAAAGCTACTAGATTAACTCACTTAAATTTTAAATACTGTTAAACAAATAAACAGTGAGTAATAAAACAGTAACATATTCAAATTGATAGCAAGTGATGGCAAAAAATAAAAACAACAAAAAAACACAAATGAAACATCAGTGCTTTTCAAGTTTTTCATGTAGGTTTAAACAGGATATTTTCAGGTAGCCTACAGAAATTGTAATCTAGTGTATAGTTAACTATATAACTAATAAACTTTATTAAAGTTAATAAGTCAAGAGCAGTTACAGATGGATAAATAATGTTTTGAAATGTTGAAAATATAAAACGTTAAATACTGTTATTTGAAATTTGTTTTTTTTTGTTTGTTTTTTTAAAAAAGAAAAGACACTTTAAAGGGATAGTTCACCCCAAAATGAAAATTTGATGTTTATCTGCTTACCCCCAGTGCATCCAAGATGAAGGTGACTTTGTTTCTTCAGTAGAACACAAATGATGATTTTTAACTCCAACCGTTGCCTTCTGTCAGTCAAATAATGCTAGTGGATGGGAACTATAAGAGTAAATAAAACTGGCATAGACAAGTCCAAATTAAACCCTGCGGATCGTGACGACACATTAATGACGACACATTGATGATGCAAGTTTTATTTACTCTTATAGTAGAAGTTCCCATCCACTAGCATTATTTGACTGACAGACGGCAATGGTTGGAGTTAAAAATCATCATTTGTGTTCTACTGAAGAAACAAAGTCACCTACATCTTGGATGCGCTGGGGTAAGCAGATAACCATCAAATTTTCATTTTTGGGTGAACTATCCCTTTAATCGTGAAATTAAACCCACCAGTAAGTGGCAGCGAATCACTGTTAATGAGCGAGTCATTGAGATTCAGTTGATTCATTCAAATGGCTGATTCATTCAGGGAGAGTTGCTCAGAGACACAAAACAGTGCTGTGTGGACTTTGGAACTATTAATACAGCGAAACAGGTGATTTTGTGTCTTAAATGTAAGTCACTTGATATTAAGTTCTTGTTTATTAAACTCTACGCTGTATAAAATCAATATCACATTTGTAATCGTGCTGATATTTGGAGAAAAACGGCGCTCTTTGTTTAATACTGACTATATTAAATTATATAAATATGAAAGATATACAGGGTCATTTTTACCCCTTGATTTCTGGGGCATTCTAAAGGCATTTTAGTAGACTAAATCACGCAGTGAAAGTGAACACTAAATACGCCGCATGCGCACAAGCCTAACCTAGACTACATCAAGTGCATGCGTGCACCTCAATGGGTGTTTTGTTTTTGTGAAGTGAGGGACATACTCAATAATGTCAGATCGTTAAATAACGCGCAACCTACAGCACTGGCCCGATCGGGCAAATGACCGTTCCGCCTACTATCGCAAGTGTCGTTCACACTGGCTCTGGGCCATCAGGCAGTCCTTATTGTCAAACCCTGTAAATTATTCTTTATTCAAAAATTCCTCCTTGTTTCTCATCTAGACATCCAGATTAGAGAAATTCTGATACTTAGACCCTAGGAAATTGCTTGATGAGCGCAAATCTGTATTTTGTATTAAAACAGTAATTAGGTAGGACAAAATGAAGGACACAACCATTTTAAATAATAAATAAATTACAAATCTCAGCCATAAACTTGATTGACTGCTGCTAGTATTTTATTGGACATAATTAGTAAATGCAAGATCATCACTTATCAGAATTTTCAGTCTTTTCCCAGAAGAAAGGATTGTAAATTTTAGATTCATTTATCTGCTAAGAGTTATTTTTGCTCATAACTTTTTATGAACTTTTTTATTTTGTTAGAGGGCCTCAGTGCTGTCTCACATGAACAAAAAGCCTTAACTGCTGTGTATCTGAATTGCCCCCAATACATTTAGAATGCAAAGCAGAGCCTGCTATCTAAAATCAAAGAGACAGACGAAATGATGGAAGACTTGGATGGATGCATTAATGATTTAGAAACTGGTATGGATTTTCTTCTCTGCTCTGTTTCATGCTTGATCGTATGTAATGTAAATTTCTACATAAACATAGTGAAATAGCACACTGCTTTTTCTACACTAGAACTTGCATCTGTAGAGGCCATGATTATGGGAGATCTTGATGCTGCTCAAACCAGACCAGCCTTAAAAGCCAAGGAAGAGGGTAAGTTTACTTCTGTATTATAGAATCTTACAGCTTTGTGATGCTAAGAATGGTATAATTGTTTGTCTGTGTTTCTCTTTCTCTACTGACAGATTTGCAAAGGCTTAATTCAGCTGTCACTATGAAGGAGAGGTATGTTCTTTTATCCACACCATAAGGAATGTTATAAGATACAGATTTTTGCTGAATGCTGAAATGCTGATCATTTCAGGGAAATTGGTGAGCTGGAGATTCAGCTGAGGACTTTGGAGGGCCAACAGGAGAAGCTACGAGGAGAATCCAGTAGCCTTAAGAGTCATCATGCAACCTTGAACAGGTTTTTTTTTTTTTTTTTTTTTCTTTTGTTTAAAACCCATTGTAGTGGCACTTGGGCATCCTGTCTACACTGCAAGAACAGCGTGCAAGTGACAATAACAAATGTACAACCCTATTAAAATCAACGTGGCATCAAGCCATGCAACATCGCTCTCTTGCTGTTGAAGACAGCTTTGTTGTTGATTATAATCACTTGCTTGCTAATATTTCTAGCAGAAGTAAGACTTCCAAGCTTAAGGTTTGGGTTTTTTATTTTGCTAAACAATAGATGGTTGGTTCGGTAGGTTGAATATTTATTATTTTTATTGCCGCCATACCTAGCCCATATATTTTACTATGTAAAAATATATTTTGCTGAAAGTATAATGATTTGTCTTTCAGTTTGAACGAGTGGCGTCTTGATTCGACAGATGAAAGGGGTGCTTTGTTTACCTTCCTTCACAACACTGTGCATCTGCAAGTGAACCTGCAAACCCCTGCTGGTGAGCTGATTATCACTTTATAATTACTCCTAATGGTTTTTCACCATTATCCTTACATACAACAGTAGATTAAAATACTCTCATGTCTATTAGGAAAGGAATGGATGACTGAGGATGTGGAGCGAAATATAGATGTATGCTTCCAGTTGCAGCTGGATGGTGAGTGAAAAATAAATTACTTTTATCTTTTAATTTTATGTATTTATTTATTTTAAATATTTGAAATCCATTTTGTATAATTTTTTTCCCCTTATGATGATTACTTTTTTTCTTTCTTTTTTTTTAAGTGGAAAAGTCTGAGTGTCATGCAAGCATGGTTCACAAGTTACTTGCACTATACTGTCAGTCTCAAACTCAATGGACACAGAGGTACCCCACAACCCGACATTTACCAGAGGTTAGCGCTAACACTATGTACTTTTATATTTAAATGAAAGTGTCTAAAATATGTGTATACTAAAGCTACGTTTACATGGACACCTTTTGTTTCATTCAGAATTCATTCATTCTGATTGATGAATCCGAATGGAGTGTTTACATGAATGCTAAATAAAGTGAACAGTTTGATGTGCATCATAAGCTTCAAATTGGAATAGAGTTTTCTGCTGTTTACGCTTCTTTTCTTTGTTTTAAAAAAAGCAGTCTTAATATTTGTCTATTTTGGGTCCTAATTAGGAAGACGATGAGCACAAGAAGCTTTGTGCCTTTCTTCTTTATTCATCAAGCAGTAAAAATGTCCCTTCCCATGCCTAAAACAAGGCGTCTGTTGATGAAAGTCTGAAGCAAGACTAGTGAGACGTTCTTCTGCTCCATTTAATAGACGATGAGTGGAAAGAGAAATGACACGAGTCACGACAGTCATTTATGACACTTTATTTAACAATAATTTTACATAATTTCTTCATCATTGTACATGCGCAGTACTTTACAGTTTCAGTTTTCAATCTGATCAAGTGTTTACATGTCCTGTTGAACGCATTAGAAAAGCTTTAAACCACTCCTTACAATCCAAATTAAATTTTAATCGGATTTGGCCAATTCATTACGATTGACATAGATAATTAGGGTCCATGTAAATGCAGCTATTGTTTTGCTACAAAGGTATGTGCATGTTTTGGATGATCCAGTTTGAATAATATATGAGAACAAGATGAGAAGTCTCAGTGTTGTCTGATCTTTTCTGAACAGCTTCTTCATGACATCAGTTTGGTGGTGGGTCGTTTCAGGCTCTTGGGTGAGGAGATTCACCGGCTGAAGAAGTGGGGAGGATTGAAGCTTCGCATCCTGAAGATCACCTGTGTGGACATGCGGTATGTTACAGTGCACATTTATTAGCTTACTACTCATGCACTTTTCCTTTGCGTATTGAGCCTTGGTTCTTATGTGGATGACAGAGATTCCAGTTGCAATGTTTCCCTAATGCCTAATTCCCTACAAAAAACTTAAAAGTGTGTCAACTTAGCTCCTATGCACACCTGATTTTGAGAAAGATTGTAATCATAATGACAAATTAATTAACTGTAAGCATCTTTTTTTTTCTTTTTTATTATTTTTACTTTTCAGAGTTCATATCGTCTTCTCAAGCCTGAAAGCATTTGAAAAGTTTGAGTTAAGTCTGATGGTCACTCCAGACTATCCCTTTGGACCACTTCACATACAGGACTTCAAAAAACACATGGGGAAAACAAGGTTTGAAAGAAATTAAAATTTTTAGATCACAATGAGTTTAAATGTTATCTGGCTTTGTGAGTGGAGATAACATCACCTGCATTAGACAGGATTGTTATTAGAAAGAAATATTTTGAAGTCTCTAGGCAGCGTTTAGTGAAACACAAGACTTTCCAAATCTAATTGTTCAAAGAAAATGTGTCAAGTACAAAATATTAATATATTAATTTTAACCCAGTCTGACAGAAATGTTATGAGTATTTCTTATCAGAAAGTTTCAAATCAGACACCAATTTTCACTTTTATACTTTAGACAAAATACAATTCTCATTGATGCTAAAAGTTGCAATGTTTTGAATACATTTGAATAAATCATATATTTTAAAAAAATATTTCACTAAAGATCATTCATCGACAAGTGGTCCTTGGCACATGGAACTGTAAATCTTATCAACAGCTACAATAAAATTCACTTCATAAAAGTATTCACATAAAATGTTAATTTTGTCTTGCTCTTGAGTCAGTGTTTTGTGCTTTTGTCTTCTGTAGGTTGAGTCAAATTGAAGACATCCTATCATCAATCAAACCAGCCAAGAACTATCTGACAAAAGTCCTCAAGAAAATCCACGATGATCTCCTGTGCTAGGATCTCAAGCCTTGTTGTTTACTCTTTTCCTTTCAGTCTATAAATGTTTGTATATATTGACTTTGTATAATCAAAAATAATTAAAAATGTAGCCACAAGCCGCACCAAGTTTGCTCACATTCTTTACATTTCTTGGCCTGTTATGACTGGATCCTTGTCTGTTGTTCCGTTAGGAATCCAACTATTAGAATAGGATAAAAGGAGCCCCATATTCTACTACTAAATACAGTATAATCATATATGAAGAATGCAGGTAATTATGGTGATTTGCGTGAATGATGGCAATGATGCTCCAATCCCCCCTGTTTTTGCTCAGCTTGATATGGATGTTCATTATGGTTTGAGTTTGGGTCTCTACATTTTTGAATATGTCCATAAATTAAATGTTTCACATTGAAAATCATCCTCTTAACAAAGTAGCATAATTAAGCCAGAAACTAACCTTTTACAAGAATTTAAGGTAAGTAATTAGATTACCATAATATGCTATTCCAAAAATAATGGCAACAAACCACAACTGTTCATTGTATGTCATGTTTCAAAAGGCCAGTCTGGCCTCAAGCCCAACCAGCAATCTCCTGTATAGACGTGAACAGAAGAATGATTTGTGTTGTGTAGAGCTAATCATTTGTTACTGTCAGCTAGCTGTCAGGTAATCAAGATTTAATGCTGTGACACCACAGGAGAAGATTTTAGGAATGATGCTGACCTTTGACAAGACTTGTACTGCATGGAGATAAATGGATGGGCGCTGTTGATCCCAGAGAGGAAGTTTTGTGCAACACAGAATACGCAAAAACTGTGACAGTGAAGTAATGTTTCTGTACGCAATCATTACTGCAATGCAGCCAGGTAACAGTGAAAAACATAAGTGCCATAAGACTATTGAATGTGCACAATGTTATTACTGACCATGTTTGCAGAATCCACTTTCTGTAGCAGCACTTTGTTGCACTGAAAACCAGCATGCAGACCTTGAGTGGCAGTTGTTCCACATCATTTGCTTGGATACAAGTGAGAATGACAGACCCCTGACTCCTCGTCAAAGTAACTTTATATAACACGTTGTGTACTTTTTTCACTATACGATGCAACCAAGGTCAACCCAAAGTAGAGTGCCATAAAATCATAAAGAACCAAAATAAATATTTGAAGCAAAGAAATAGATGCACATTTAGCATGTTTAGACGCTAAAGCAATAAGTGAGTTTAGGAACCCAAAATGCAATTGTCAGCCCTGCTTCAGTGATCTTTAATTATTCTGTCCATGTCATTTCTCCCTCAGCATTAAGTGGAATTTTATAGCACTGAAACTATCAGCTCTCTGATCATGATGATATCTGGACACAGTCCAGGAAATTGGGAATGAAGAGGAATTTAGTTGGCTATGGTTTACAGGCAGTGCCTATTACCACGTCACAGCTGACATCATTCAGTGATTTACATCATAAAAGAATGTCCTCCACAATTACAGAGATGTTCATAAAAGCGATTGACCTTGCAGGGCAAAGAAGTGTGTATTTAAAGGCTTGGATATAGATTCCGCATTAGCAAACAGTTTTGCTTTTGTAATGTGACTTACTGTAACAAGTTGTGTGGACTACTTTTATGTGCTTTGGGTCTATTATAAAGCTTGAAAGGCCGACAAACTTTTCACCCCCAAATGCATCTAATATTCTGTTTTTGTGGATAATAGACAGGCTTTTAGACTGTTTGCGATGATTTTTAAAAGCAGAAATCTTTAAGAATGTTTCAGTATTAGGCTTTTCTATGCATGCACTCTACTTGTTTGGCAGTTTTTGTATCCAAATATTGATATTGTGATTGCAATTCGGATGCAGTGCCCCACAGGCTGGATTTATTGAAAGATGTGCTATTGCAGGTATCTGGTTTATTAAACCAATTTTTGTTTTCCTCTTCTCATCAATTTGACCAGGCTGCTTAAAATGTATCCTGTGGATGTCAAACCATGTTTACTGATTTAGAGCTATATTGCTCCTATGTTAATGAATCTGTTTCCCATTTTTTGAGCCCCTTTCGTGAGCTGGCAACAGATTGTTTTTGTTTATTTCATTTATTCTTTCTCTGAAAAGACCTTCAGAAGGCAAACAATCCCAAAGACATAAGAGCCGGACAGGCTTTTTTTTTTTTCAAAATTCCATTAACTGAATCACAAAGTACACTGGTATAAGCCTTATTCCCCCTTGATCAAATATTTTACTGATATCATGCCAGCAAATTCTGTTTACTTGCTTACGCTCCCTGTGCCATTACAATAATCAAGCAGAATTGAATTTTATTTACATTTTTGAAGTGTGTTCTTGCATCAGTAGATGGAAACCAGAGTGGTGTTTTAGGTGCGTCAGATTCCATATGGATGCACATATTGATGAGTCTACACCTTATATATTGAAAAATACCTCCCAAAGTGTTTCTATGCAGCAATAAAGCTCAATGCAGGTTCCTGTTCCTATTATGCATAATTGATCAGTGCATGTTATTTTGAAGGAAGAAGGTTGTCTTTGTAATATTTCATGAAAATGAAATAAATTGCTCAGCATGTGGAAAAAAGCTCGATCACCTTGGCAACATGAACAGGAAATAAAATGTAAACTGAAGATTTGTTGTCTACTTGTATAGTGTGTATATATATATATATATATATATATATATATATATATATATATATATATATATATATATATATATATATATATATATATATATATATATATATATATATACTGGGGTCAGTAAGATATTTTTGAAAGAAATTAATACTTTTATGATACATCAAATTGATAAAAAAGTGACAGCAAAGACATTTATAATGCCACAAAAGGTTTCTATTTTAAATATATAAATACCTTCTCTTGTGGTCAGCAGAAGGAAGAAATTCATACAGGTTTGGAACAACTTAAGGGTGATAAATGATGACACAATTTTCATTTTTAGGTGAACTATCCCTTTAAGCACCAAATCAGCAAATTATAATGATTTCTAAAGGATCATGTGACACTCAAGAGTTTTTTTGTTTTTTTTACTCTGCAGACTGCACAGTCTTTGTAAGTTTAAGGTCTTGGGAGGTGGAGTGGCAGGGGGTTCTGTGCTACTAAAGATTCTGAGATTCGAACCCCAGAGGGTGTAATCTTTGAGCTATAACCATTGAGCCTTTGGGCGAGACACTTAACCCCAGATTGCTCCAGAGGGACTGTTGATGTAATAAGTGTAGGAAGTCACGCTTGATAAAATTGTGAGTTTTTTGCAAGAGGTCACAATCTGTTGGTCACTTGTTGTCAAATGACATAGCGCCTGATCCTTTACTCTTAGAAAAATCTGTATTTGTGTGTGAGAGTGAAATGAAGCAGGCCTTCATACCAACTCTATTTTAAGGCGAGTAGAGTTTGCCACCTGTCCCTGCTTCTCTGGATGCCTTGACAGCTCGTTTCCCCCTATCATAACAGTCCACAGACAGTCTCGTCCCTGTGTCATTCACAAAAATTTCGGTTTGTTCAGAGGGCAGTGATTCCTGTCATTGGTGGGTCTTGGTGTCTCTTCTCTTTTTCTGTTTATAAAACTACAGGATTAAAGAATTCAACAGCAGTTTGGATCTTATGGCTGAAGCAGTGAGCCTACAGGACCAATTGGAGGAAGGTTTTGAGGATGAATTCGGAGAAATCATCAAAACTCGATCAGGTAGGAGAAATGATCATTTATTTACCTAAAGGGAAGTCTTATATCTTGTACATGCATTTGAATGTTTAATAAATGTTAAAATATGGCTTAGTTATTGTTTTTCAGTTTCAGATGACTTCTTATGAACACATTGGTAACACTTTATTTTGATGGTCCCCCAACATACATTCTACTAACTATAAGTAACTTTGCAACTACATATGTCAACATATTCTACTAACCTCAACCCTAACATCTAACCCTGACCTAAGTTAACTAACAGTCTACCAATACTCTCTAATGAGAGTTAGTTGACATGTAGTTGCACAGTTATTTATAGTTAGTTAGTTGACCATCAAAATAAAGTGTAACCGATACATCTCTTAATCACAATCACTACGATTTGTTATTACACTCCTTGCCACAGTCTAAATGAAATAAAAACATATATATAATTGACATTTACAGCAACAGATTTGTCAGAGAAAATATTACTGCATCATATTTCCACATTTCTTTGTCTTTTGTTCATCATGTTGTAAAGCAGATCAGACGTATATACTATGAAACATTTTGAACAATCCTCTTTAAAATCTAATTTCTGGCCCGTGCTCCACCCTGAGTGAGTTCATATCTATTTTTTTTTTCATCACTGTCATTCTGTATTCAGTAGGGATCATGAGTGATCTATAAATGCTCTCTGGTGGAAATAGGACAGGTCTTAAAGAGCTTGAAATAGTTGCAGCTGCCTGGTGTTGGGTTTCAGTCCTTGTTTGAGATTTAGCCATGTTGTTGTTGGCTTTTTTTGTTGTTTTGTTGGCAAGAGACTCTCTCGTGTTTTCCATGCGAGTGTGTTTATGATCAGCAGTGAAAGTTAGGAGAAAGTAGCAAAATGAGTCAACAGCTTGATGATCCGCCAGAGGACACAAACAGTACAGTAAACCTCTGAGAACAGAGATTTAATAGAGGACATCTGTTATCTGTGCTAAATCTCGCCATACACTGGTTATTTAATGGTTGTTGGGTTCAGAAAATACCTTTGGTTACACTTTATTTTAAGGTGCTCTTGTTACAGTGAAATTATATAATTAAGTATTGAGCAAGATTAATTAACTACATGTACTTATATTCCGTTTAGGGTTAGTTGGATGTTATTATACTGTTATTACTATAGTAACTACATGTAAATTGTGTAACAGGGAGACTGTAAAATACAGTGTTACTTTAACTTTAATCAAGAACCAATTTTCACTGGTTATTTTGGAGATTGAAAAGTTTTGTTACATTATAGGTTCTTTTGATAGATTCGTTCAAATATTTGTTTCCAGTATATAAGTGGTTTTAAAATGAGCTAGACAGCAGAAGGCTGAATCTCAGGTCATATTTCACCTCAAAATCAAAAGACAAAAATTTTTGTAAAGAAAATAAATAATTACATTTTTTACATGTCAGGTATTTTCATGACATTAAAGCACAACTGATTTTTTTTGTTTGTTTGTTTTTTGCTTGTTGTATACTGAATTAAATTAATGCAGATGATGATGATGATAATAGATTATATTTTGATTCAAATGTGGTCCCTGCGGCGAATACTAGGCACCTCTCTATGCAATTACACCATCAGACTGAGGTGCGAAAATCAACCAACAGTCGAAGAAGTAATCTAAAAGCACAGGTTACAATGGTTTTGTGGCATGCTGAATGAACGAACCATGTCTACCTTACTGACTACTCTGGCGGCAGTGGCTTGCGAAATGGAAGGTCCAACTAAAGGCGCCCAAGAAAACCTGGGCAAAACAGATTGAGGCTGACCTCAAAAACCAAAGGTTTAACCTTCCTGATGCCAAACGCAAAGCTCTCAACTGCCAAGCCTATTGTAAAAAAAAAACTGCCAAAACTATTGTACAAAACTTTTGTGATCCAGCGGCACCCACAGCAGTTTATTGGCTCCGGGACAAATCTCATCCAAATGTTTGCTGAGGGACTAAGTGAGAGTGTCCAATGAGGGGGGATAATAATCGTCATGAAAATAATTTCATAATAATAATAATAATAATAGTAAACATATATAGGCTTAATTTGCTGCTTCTAAAATCTAGATTCTTATCAATTTATTTATTCTCATTTTGTCTTTTGATATTGGGGTGAAAAACTACCTCATTGTTTACCTGAATGGACAAATGTGTTCTTTGTGGAACCTTATTTATTTTTAAATGTGCAAGCATTTTAAAGGTGCCCTAGAACTTCTTTTTAAAAGATGTAATATAAGTCTAAGGTGTCCCCTGAATGTGTCTGTGAAGTTTCACCTCAAAATACCCCATAGATCTTTTTAAATTGATTTTTTTAACTGCCTATTTTGGGGCATCATTAACTATGCACCGATATATAGGTTGCGGCCCCTTTAAATCTCGTGCTCCCCCGCCCCGGAGCTCACGCTTGCCTTAAACAGCAAACACAAAGTTCACACAGCTAATATAACCATCAAAATGGATCTTTACAAGATGTTCATCATGCATGCTGCGTGCATGGATTGGATCATGTGAGTATTTATTTGGATGTATTACATTTGATTCTGAATGAATTTGAGGTTTTGCTGCGTGGCTAAAGTTAACATTACACACTGTTTGAGAGATTTATAAAGAATGAAGTTGTGTTTATGAATTATACAGACTGCAAGTGTTTAAAAATGAAAATAGCGACAGTCTTGTCTCCGTGAATACAGTAAGAAACGATGGTAACTTTAACCACATTTAACAGTACATTAGCAACATGCTAACGAAACATTTAGAAAGACAATTCACAAATATCACTAAAAATATCATGTTATCATGGATCATGTCAGTTATTATTGCTTCATCTGCCATTTTTCGCTATTGTTCTTGCTTGCTTACCTAGTCTGATGATTCAGCTGTGCACATCCAGACGTTCTGCCCTTGTGTAATGCCTCGATCATGGGTTGGCATATGCAAATATTGGGGGCATACATATTAATGATCCCGACTGTTACTTAACAGTCTGTGTTATGTTGAGATTCGCCTGTTCTTCGGAGGTCTTTTAAACAAATGAGATTTATATAAGGAGGAGGAAACAATGGAGTTTGAAACTCAGTGTATGTCTTTTCCATGTACTGAACTCTTTTTATTTAACTGCCAATATAAATTCAATATTTAATTCTAGGGCACCTTTAAAGTGATCAGGTTTGTTTATGATTGTTTAAATTCATTGCTGAACCCTTCTGAGGCTCCTGGTATTCAGTGGCATTTTTACAGTTGGGCGAGACAGTTTGACTCCTTGGAGAATTTGAGGTTGCAACTCTATCTTCTGCTCATGGTATCAAATCTAAGGATCTGTTTTATGTTAAATACCACTGCATAAGGCCTGCAGGAGTGACATGTCTGACATCTGCCATAGAATCTTCTGAAGAAATTCTCTAAATAACTTATGGTACAGTTTCTGCTTCACATTCTCCAGAGAGCACATTTTATCAAAGAGTATAAAACATTTTATGCTAGCTGTCAAAATATTGATATTTAAACCTTTTAAATAATCAAATATTACTTCTTGTGGGGCAGGATTTGTTGTTAGCCTTTTCTGCTTGGGCCTCTCCCAGGGACTGTCAGTAGTATTCTGGTGTTTCTATTTTTGGCTTTAATGGGAATATATATATATATACAGTAGAAGATATAATGCTGTATGAGCAGCCACTGTAAGGCAGTGTTGAGCAAGTTCTACTGAAAACGGCATTCATATCTCCTTAAATTCTTTCTCTCTCTGCAAACTCAGTCTCTGGAGACCTTGGATCATTTTTTTCATTACATAACCAGAGAAGCATACACTGTTAAAACTAAAGGAGCCTCAAGTATCCTATTGTATTCTCACTACATGTCAGTTTCAAGCTCCTTTTAAAGCTTTTTTTAAGATGAGGCTACTGGAGGAACTGTTGACCATCTTTAGACTTCTTGCAGGAACTAACTTTAAGCAAACTTTTCCTCAGAAAACTGTCAGGTTTTCATAAGGTAACTTTTTTTTCTTAGTAAATTTCAATGACCTTAAATAAAATGCACTGTACTTCAAAAGATAAAAATCAACAGATACTGTACATTTTTTTGTGTGTGTGCATGAACAGGTAACTATGAGAGGAAATGAAATCCTCACAAAGCAAAACAGTTAAACAGTGAAGCAAACAGTGAAACCATGCAACTTTTTATATTTAGCATGGTAAAGTAAATATTCACTCCTTCGAACGATATTTGAGGACTCATTGTAAACATACCAAACAAGTATTATTTATTTATAAGTTACTTTACCTTCTACATGTTTGAATGCCACCATGGGTGGCATTCTGAGGAATCCTCACGGGAGTCTCCAGTATCTTCTCACTTTACAGTGTGGAGTGAAAACATACAGATGCAGAAGTTTTGGATTAAAATACTTTTCGTCACTTTAGAAACATCAGGTGTTTACTGCACTCTATCAGGGTGTGTTTTAAAGCCCTGGAGGCTTTTATGACATTTCCTATTCACTCTTTTCTGCAGTTATTCATCAAATACTTAAGCAATGGTTGGCATCGGGGTAAAGAAAAATGACATTGAAATGAGATCTACACCTGGTTGGCATTTAAAAAAAATCAAATGACAACTAGTAGGCCTACTTAAAATGGAAATACCACAAATACAGTCCCTGAATGAAAACCAGAAGCATAGCATGTCTGTATTTATGTAGCCTATGAATAACTTTTTGACTGTTTGAGTGAACATAGCCCCTTTCTCAAAGACACTGGCCTGTATTTTGAATGTTATGATTGTTTTCCGAGTCTGATTCAAGTGTTGCTGCTTCCTAAATCTGCTTCGGTTGAACATTTGTCTTCGCAATATTGTGTACAAAACAATACAACAATTTTGTGGCCAAAACATATAGGAGAAGGAACTACAGATGAGATTTTTTGAGCAAAAAAATGCTGGGTTCTTCGAGTCAAATAAACCCAACCGTTGGTTTAAATTTTTGAAACCCAAACGTTGGGTTTGTCCATATTTGATCCAAACATGAAACAACCCAGCATTTTTAAAGTGGTATGATCATGATCTGCAAGATTTTCTCTTTCAGTACTACCACAACACATGATGCCCTTCAAAAAAGACATAAAACGAAAGAATTGTAATTCTCTCCATTGGGCACGGGGATCATTCAGAGTTGAAAAAATCCCACAAGAATGGATTAAAAGCACAGACTGTTACTTATTTAGGATTTCTCTGGCAGATGTACAGATGGCATGGTGATGTTTTGAGTCCTGTGATTTTTATGTGAGATGTACCCACCAGCTGCACAAAACTCAACGTCAACATGAAATTGCCCATTCCAGATTATTGTATTGAATTCATCCATTTTTAATAGACCACAAGCATATTACATTAGGCGAAAAGGACACCACAAACGGTGTGTCTCATAACAGTGTTTAAAGAGAGGCTTAAAGAAGCTCCAGAAAATAATTTCACATTAATTATGTATTATTCAGGGTGGTGATTAGGTACATTGACTTTCACGGTTCTTTTTCATTGATTTTCAAGGTGTTTTTTTTTTTTTTTTTTTTTTTTAGTTCAGTTCATCTGCAGCAAACCAAATTGTATTTAGGCACCCCTGTATCGTTAACTAAACTATCTTTCCTTAAAGGGTTAGTTCACCCCAAAATGAAAATCCTCTCATTAATTACTCACCCTCCTGTCGTTCCACACCTGTAAGACCTTCATTCATCTTCAGAACACAAATTAAGATATTTTTGATGAAATCCGATGGCTCAGTGAGGCCTTCATCCCATTTTCAATGCCCAGAAAGCTACTAAATAGTTATTTAAAACAGTTCATGTGACTACAGTGGTTCAACCTTAATGTTATGAAGCGACGAGAATACTTTTTTTGTGCACTGAAAACCAAAAATAACGACTTTATTCAACAATATCCAGTGATGGGCGATTTCAAAACACTGCTTCGTGAAGCTTTACGAATCTTTTATTTCGAATCAGTGGTTCGGAGCGTGTATCAAACTGCCAAAGTCACATGATTTCAGTAAACGAGGCTTCGTTATGTCATAAGTGTTTCGAAATTTCAAAGGAAGATATTTAGAAGAATGTCAGTAACCAAATAGATCTCGTCCCCCCTTTACTAGTAGGAAAAATTAATACTATGGTACTCAATCGGCGGTGAGATCTGTTTGGTTACTTACATTATTCCAAATATCTTCCTTTGTGTTCAGCAGAACAAAGAAATTCATACAAGTTTGGAACAACATGCGGGTGAGTAAATGACAGAATTTTCCTTTTTTGGGGGGGTGAACTGTATCCCTTTAAAGATTTTAAAAACAAAACACCCAAATGTTTTGCAATATGTGATATATAATGACAGTGTTTCTATGTTTATGTTTTGCGTTCCTGACCAAAAGTGCTGCTCGAGGACCCCAGTGTTGCTATGGTTACCGCGATTTCAGTTCGCGAGCGTCTATTTACTGCATGGTGACAAAATGCGCCCTGGCTAAACTTGTAATCTAACTTTCCTGCTGCTTACGGAAATATAAGGAACTCGAATTGAAACGTATTATTATTCGCACCCTGTTTACGTATAGAATTGGCCCACATAAACAAGTTAAATAAAGTTGTTCATTGTATCCAAGTGGTATCGATCCCTCTCTGGTGGCGAACTATCGTTCCCGGTTAGATAGAGCTGTATAGTCAATCAGCCCGCATGCCAGAGCACCGCTACACCTGCCGGTATCAACGGATCACAGCAGGGCTATAACTGCACCCAAGTGAGGGAGTACGACAAAATAAAGCGGCAAAGTGTCCACCCACAGTTCCTTCACCAAATCATCTACGGCTTTAGGCATGGACGAGTCTGTTTAACAGCAAGGGAACCGGATAATCAAACTGCGCTCGCTGTGTTTATATACACAGGTAATGGATACACACCACAGACGCGGCTGCCTGCGACTCTAAAAGCCATTACGGAGGAAATAGTTGCGTTTGTTATGGTGTAAAATCCTCATTTAGGTAAGACTGAATCATCATACTGAAATACTCTTCCAGTGTGAGGTGATTGTTTGGCTGTTGACGGGTTTTATTACAGCATGTCACGTAAGATTTAACCAGATTTTACAATAGATCCTCCAGCCGGGTGCGTCTTATCTATAAAGCGATCTGTTCTCATGCACGGAAAATTTTGTTTTAATGTTAATTAAGCGTGCACCGGTGTCTTTCATTGTTGTTTCTTATACACTCTACTGGTAGATGGTTAAATGTGCGCACTTTGTAATCAGTCGTGATTTTAAAGATGAATGTGAGAGAAAGTTTGGTGGTAGTCGCTGCTCTTAAACTACACGCAGTTCAATCACACGCTGAGTATTTCCAGTCTCATCGAAACATTTGGGCTCGCGCTTGTAAATTGCCAGGGAAAAAATAAACCTGGGTGGCTGTGGTGGAAAACGTATGGCTGTAATCTGTGAATACAGTCTTCCCTCGGATGTGTGTGCTGAGATTAGGCGGCTAAAAGCAGGTGTGTGCGTCCAGCGTCTTTGTATTTGCCCGTTAGCTTCGGCTCAAGCCCGTCACCCCATCATCCTATTTGCACAAGGGCGGATATAATCCAGCAGCAGCTGCCACCTGCCTGGAGTCACGCCTCCGATCAATGGCAAGCAATGCTTTCATTCTCCTGTCTGTCTGCACATATTATTCTGTCTGCCAGACCGGGCTCTATAGGTTTATTTATTTTATACTTAATTATGTCTTCCATTACGATCTTCCAATCACTTCCATAGACACAATCATTTGATGCTATTTTTATCCCCCCCGACATAAAATCTATATACACTGTAACTAATAATATTGCATGCATTTATACATTATTCTGGTCCTCTAATTTCATTGACTGATCTGCGTTCCAATAGTGCGAAGAGAGTGCAACCTGGGACATTTTAAGGTAGGGTAGGCAATTGTTTTTATAAACACTTTTTGTTATACTGGCTGAAACTTATCCTGATAGAAATCAATAATAGAAGTGGTCTAAACATTAAGACGTGTACATATGTCTTCTGTGGAACTCAAAAAATTTTCATTCAATCATCGGTCCGAATGCAATCATGCGATGTCCTGCCATGTATTTCCGTTCCTCCACGTGCCTTGCTCACGCAGACATAACGCGTCATCAGCGTGTTACGTAAGGGATAATGTACATCCAGCTGGTTGTTATCTTAGAATAAACCCTGACAGGGTGATCAGGACCCCGACGCAAAGTGGAGGGGTCTTGCATCAGCCTGAAGGAGTTTATTCTGGGATAACAACTGGCTTGGATGTACATTATCACGCTTATTACACGGCTACTTGCCATATAAGTAAATAATTAGACACAAAATATTGATCTGAGTTTAAATGTTTTATTAGCTCTTTAAACGCAAAGCTTCCACGGATAGAGCAGTTGCTAGTGCGGCAAATTCAAACTAGACGGACGTTTAAAGGTGCCGTAGAACGTCTTTTTAAAAGATGTAATATAAGGTGTTCCCTGAATGTGTCTGTGAAGTTTCAGCTCAAAATCCCCCATAGATTTGTTTTTTATAAATTTTTTTAACTGCCTATTTTGGGGCATCATTAAATATGAGCCGATTTAGGCTGCGGCCCCTTTAAATGCTCACGCTCCCCACCCGCGGAGCTCGCGCTTGCCTTTAACAGCATAATCAGTTCACACAGCTAATATAACCCTCAAAATGGATCTTTACAAAGTGTTCGTCATGCAGCATGTCTAATCACGTAAGTATGGTATTTATTTGGATGTTTACATTTGATTCTGAATGAGTTTGAGGCTGTGCACTGTGGCTAAAGCTACACACTGTTGGAGAGATTTATAAAGTATTAAGTTTTTTTTTAATGAATTACACAGACTGCAATTGTTTAAAAAATGAAAATAACGACAGTCTTGTCTCCGTGAATACAGTAAGAAACGATGGTAACTTTAACCACATTTAACAGTACATTAGCAACATGCTAACAAAACATTTAGAAAGACAATTTACAAATATCACTAAAACTATCATGATATCATGGATCATGTCAATTATTATTGCTCCATCTGCCATTTTTTGCTGTTGTCCTTGCTTGCTTACCTAGTCTGATGATTCAGCTGTGCACATCCAGACGTGCTGCCCTTGTCTAATGCTTGAACGGGCTGGCATATGCAAATATTGGGGGCGTACACCCCGACTGTTACGTAACATGTTATGTTGAGATTCGCCTGTTCGTCGGAGGTCTTTTAAACAAATGAGATTTATATAAGAAGGAGGAATCAATGGTGTTTGAGAATCACTGTATGTCATTTCCATGTACTGAACTCTTGTTATTCAACTATGCCAAGATAAATTCAATTTTTAATTCTAGGGCACCTTTAAGGGATACGGTACATACCACTTATTAAACGGCATTTTGCCACATAAATAATTATGGGGATAAGAGATATTGATCTGAGATGAAACTGTTTTAAAATCGTACCTGCTTGTTATCTTATAATCCAACAGTCTACAAAACAATAGTCGCAAAATGGCAGCAGCTGCGTTTGTATGAAACGAAAGAGCGAGTCCGTGATACCGGATGACATAATTAAATAACTGTACACAAAATACTGATTTGACTGATGAGTTTTAATATTTTATTAGCTTACCAAACGCAAAACTTTGATGAAGAAAAAACGGTTCTAGCAAGCGTATAGTGCTGCTAGATGCGTTTCTATACCAACACTATCAACTCCGAAATGAATCTGGCGGTACAAGAGCTCTGTAAGTTGTTCACGCTCATTATTATTGTAATGTTTTGTGCTTTGAGACATGAGGTTATTTACCACCGTCTCTCATCTTGTGACGCTTTGCAGACTCTGCTGTCTGTGCATTCATGTGTTTTGAAGGAGGCGTGGCTTTGGCAGGTACTCTGAAGGGATGCTTTCAAACCTAGCTTGCTTTGCAAGCCTCTCCAAAATTGCCTACCCTACCTTTTAACTGTTTATTTCACTTTGATTGTTTGTGTTCAAAGCAGTTCAGACCAAAGTATAGGAGCATTGCAAATAGAACACTAGTACTGTTTGGTTACTAGTAGGCGTGCATAATTCTATTTACCGAAGTTGTGGTTATGGGCATCACTACCGCTAAAATATCAGTGTTCATGCTGCTAAAAATGAACATTCCGATTGTTTATTGCGTCTGTACACAATACATTATATCAAATATTAACAAGAGTAAGCATGGGCTTTATGCCACTGTAGCCAATTACAACTGACTGGGCCGTCTGACCAATCAGAGCAGAGTCGAGAAATTAGGTGATGTGCAATGAGAAAACGTAAGTGTTCTTTGACCTTGGATGCATTTTAACCTATTGTAGGAGACCTCCAAAACAAAATTAGAAACCTTTAAAATAGCATAATAGGGGCACTTTAATTATAGGCTACTAAATTTTTCTGTATATTCCAGATCCAGGTTTATATTTGTCTCCAATTATGTCTCCCTCTTTCCTTTGATTTTATGCAAATTTACACCATTCATTTCCAGCAGATTTGTCCAGTTACTTTTTCAAATTCATGATTTTTATAATTGTTTGTTTTGGTTTGAATATTGCTTAAAACATTTGGGTTCACTTTATTTAAGCACACTTGCTATTATCACCTGCAGAGCCAAGGCTAAATTTCTTTTCATTTCAGAACATTACCAGGCTGTTTCAGAAATGATAATTGTCACAACCAGGCAAAAACAACTATTATGGGCTGTTGATTGCACATTGTGACAGGCGGGGCATCAAGCAAGGAGTTTAACACCTTTATTTGTTGACACTGACAGATATATGTTCACACTCTTTTGCATAAAACTATAATTCATTGAGAGCGCTCTATGAAAGGTGTTATGTCAGGTAACCAAACATGCTCTTAATTTGGTGACATGTAAATGAACTTAAATATTCTGCCATCATTTACTCGCCTTCACGTCTTTAGAAACCCATTTCTTTCTTTCCTGGAACACAAAAGGAGTTATTTATAGCAGAATGTCCTTCTGCTCTCTTCCATATAATGAAAGTAAACGGTGGCCACAGCTGTTCCTCACATAAAGTTATCGTATGGCTTCAGAGGACTTGATATATAGCATGCAAGTCATATGGACCACATTTATAACACTTTTATGGTGCTTATTTTAAGAACAGCTCTGACATTATGCTGTTCTTTTGCTTTGATATTATAAGGGGAAAAGGAAAGACTTGCAAAGTTCTTTAAAGTTCCCCAATTATTCTATTTTAAATAATTAGTTTACTTCAGAATTGAAATTTCCTGATAATTTACTCACCCCCATGTCATCATCCAAGATGTCTGTCTTTCTTTCTTCAGTTGAAAAGAAATAAAGGTTTTTGAGGAAAACATTCCAGGATTTTTCCCCATATAGTGGACTTACCAACGTGTCCCAAATTGCAGTTAAAATGCAGCTTCAAAGGGCCCTACATGATGCCAGATGAGGAATAAGGGTCTTATCTACCAAAATAATCGATCATTTTCTAATGACCGATTTTTTTTATTTATTTTTTTACCACAAATGCTCATCTTGCATTAGCTCTGCGATACGCCACGCATGACGCAATCACGTTGGATAGGTCACGTGTGACGTAGGTGGAAGTACCGTATTCTCATCTTCTCCCCCAACTTCAAAATCGTCTGTTTTACCTTTTTTTTGTAAAGGCCGTTTTGCTTAGTCTTTGCACATTCGCTTTGTAGACACTAGTTTGGAACTTCTGCCTATATCACGCATGACCTTTACAACGTGATTGTGTCATGCGTGGTGCATCACAGAGCTAGTGCAAGATGAGCATTTGTGGTTAAAGTTAAATTTTAGAAAATGACAGATTGTTTAGCTAGGTAAGACCCTTATTTCTTTGGCTTTAACCCCACTGAAGTTCACTATTTGGAGAAAAATCCTGGAATGTTTTCCTCAAAAACCTCAATTTCTTTTTGACTGAAGACAGACAGACATAAATATCTTGGATGACATGGGGGTGAGTAAATTATCAGGAAAATTTAATTCTGAAGTAAACTTACTAATCCTTTAAAGGTTCCTGATTTTGTTTTGGATGTCTCCTACAATAGATTCACATGCATCAAAAGCCAAAAAAAAAAAACACACATTTTCTCATAATATACATTGCACATTTCTCAGAGAGTCTGAAAACGTTTGTTAAAAGATTGTCTCTAAACCCTCCCCCTTTTTTTAGTGAGCCTGCTTTGCTCTGATTGGTCAAATGTCCCAGTCTGTTGTGATTGGTCGACTGCTTGCAGCATGTGCTGGAAACTAATTGTCTATTACCATATCTGAATTTTAGCTCCAGAGTTTTCCTCAGCCCTTTATACACAGTGATACGATGGTGTTGGTTTTTCCATTTAAAGGTGCCGTCGAATTGAAAATTGAATTTACCTTGGCATAGTCAAATAACAAGAGTTCAGTACATGGAAATGACATACAGTGAGTCTCAAACTCCATTGTTTCCTCCTCCTTTATATCAATCTCATTTGTTTAAAAGACCGAAGAACGGACGAATCTCAACATAATACCGACTGTTACGTAACAGTCGGGGTGTATGCCCCCTATACTTGCATATGCCAGCCCGTGTTCAAGGCATTACACAAGGGCAGCCAGTATTAACGTCTGGATGTGCACAGCTGAATCAGACTAGGTAAGCAAGCAAGAACAATAGCGAAAAATGGCAGATGGAGCAATTAAGCAATTAAAGGGCCAGCAGCATGAATCGGTGCATAGTTAATGATGCCCCCAAAAAAAATATTTAAAAATATCTATGGGATATTTTGAGCTGAAACTTCACAGACACATTCAGAGGACACCTTAGATTTATATTACATCTACATAAAAACGTTCGATGGCACCTTTAAATTTAAGCACGAGTCAATGAAGACCATTGGCTGGCATTATGCAAATTTGTTTCATTGTTACGTATGTATGTAACAAAGTGAGGCTAGACCTGTTTTGGCAGTTCAGAATCAGTTCTTTGTTTTAAGAGATAATATTATTTGTCATGCACTTTGATCTTTAAAACTTTGCAGACTTAAACAGCCTTATTACACACTGCATGAAAGGGAATATTTAAAAAAAGCATATTAGGGCACTTTATTTTATGGTGAATTAACGCATTAATGTAACAACTGTGGGTTTTCACTTTTTACAGTGCAGATTAGTTTTTGTTTAGTAGCAACTGAGTCATCCGTCACCATCTAAAATGCTGTCTTTTTCTCTTAGAAATTACAACATAGCAATGTGGCAAAGAATTGTGTCTTAAAAGTTTAGGCATTCAATATGCAGTTTGTGAATGGACACTGCGGGAAGTCGTCTACCCTGTGGTGTTTCTGAACCTGAAGAAGGCAGAAATATAATTTCCCTGTCAAATCCTGAGCTTTTAAAAGCAGCTAATTTAGAGCTTTGTAGATCAATATCAGTAATACTGTAAGATAATGTGACTGTTCCCTCGGCAGCAAAATACTCACAATAATCAGCTTTTCCTTTGTGCGGTGCTGCTGTATTCTGAGCATTTTGTCAAGGGGGTTGACAGTCTAATTGGAGCGGATTGTGTTAATCAAGTAAAGGAATGACTTTGCCATTATGGAACGTTAAGAGATATCTGATGTGCTCCAGAAATTATTGATCTGCGATAAGAATAGTTCTCAATTGCTTCTTTCTGCAATGTTGAGAGGACTTTACAAGTCATCCTTCTCTAAAGCAAAGAATTCGGATTAGCCTTGGATAAATGGCATTGCTTTCAAGAACTGAAAATGTGGTCTTCATGGGATAACTTATGCTTTTAGATGAAAAATAGGGGGGGAAATGCTATTTGAAGTAGCTGATTACAGAATGTTGTTTTAATAAAAAAGCAGTGATATTCTATATCAGCAAATTTGTAGAAAGATTAGTTTAAAACATATTAGTCAAACATATATTTATATTTACAGTCTATTTTTTATTTATTTTTTTAGTTTTTTTGGAACTGATTTAATCTTATTCAGTGTTTGATCTTAAACATTGCTGTTTACTCTTCTGTCATATTATTACAGCAAAACCGTGTGAGAGTGTGTGTTATTGCGGTTATAAGCATGACATGGTGCAGTCAGGCTTGAAACGAATCTGAGCCATGCTACTGTGATTATAGCGTCAACTGAAGTATAGGCTGACCAATGGGAACAATGAACTGAAACTACCCATTTCATGATGATTATAGCGATGGTGGCAAAAACAACTGGAAGCTTAAAATCAATTATGCATGAAAATGCTGTCATCCACGCCGACTCTGGAAAGCTTGTGATCCACCACCTAGTGATTTTTGTGCGTAAGGAAAAATCTAAGCAATACTTAATCATTCTTAATGATTCTGAAAGGTTTTGCAGAGAGAGTTTGCCCAAACATGACAATTCTGCCAAACCTGGATGGCTTTTTTTTTCTTGCATGGAGCACAAAAGGAGATATTTATCAGAACGTCCAAGCTGCTCTTTATTTCCAATGAAAGTAGATGCAGAGCAGGGATGCCTTGGATGTATAATTCCTTTTGTGCCCCATGCGAGGAAGAGAAAAGATGACAGAATTTTCATTATAGCGGTGAACTCTCGCTTTAATATCATCAGGGCCCCTAGATAAGAATTACGCTTTTGTAATCAATCTGAAACCCGAGCAAGCTGAGAGGGTAGAGCACAGAGATCTGAATCAAAGCAATTGGAGAATATTAGAGCAGGGAACAACACAAGCTTTTAATGTGATATGAAAGCTAAATGTTCTTTGTGCTGATTGATTTTTAATGTTCCCAACACCCGGCATTTCCTTCGCTTTCTTCGCAAATGCAAGAGTGACTTTCTGGCATTTTATGAACCGTTTTTATTCGCGGGCAACACCACAAAGGCGACTTTTTACACAAGAAATCTATTTTTTTTGTTTTGTTTTCTGTGTTCTTGATCTTGTCAATTGCTTGTTTGCAATTTCGTATCACCGAACCGTGTATTATATGTTTTCGAAGTGTATGGAAATAACGGGTGAATTTCTAAGCAGTTTCTTTGGCTTTTCTGATCAATCTTTTACCCTACGCAGCCATTGTGTTTGTAAGGCTTGCCTGATCTACACCCTCAATTCCTCAGAAGTAATCTTCTTTTGAATGCCAGCTGACCATTGATCTGTGTATACCCTCAAACCTATCTCAGGTCTTTCAGGGGCTTTTTTCCTCAGTCTCTTTGTATTTAACCTTCCTCATATCAAATGCCACAACGTAGTGAGTTTTTCTTATTGATCACAGTGGATCTTTTTTTTATTCTTATGAAGAGCAATGCTGTTATGTAGTTGTAAAGCTTTACATATCTGGAGGAATTAAATGACTGATTAATTTGAAGCTAATCGCAAGAGTTGAATCTTAACTGGACAGTATTGACGGTGATCTCTCTTATTTTCAGATGAAAGAGAAGATGTTCAAAAGAAAACCTTCACGAAATGGATAAACTCACAGTTTGCTAAGGTAATGTGACTAGAGTATTGTTTTATCATGTGTTGAAGTAACACTGAATCACGTTTAACGGCAAATTAAACAACGCTTTATCAGTCTGATTCAGACAGTCTTTATATTGCGATTTTCTGTTGTTGCAGTCTGAAAAAGCGTGTTATAGGTGTATAAACTGAAATGGTGTTATTCATCCACCTACTACATGGTGGGTGGACGAGGAAACATAAGGTAGACAAGCTGGATTTCAAGGTTAAAAGTTAAGATTCACACTTGCACATAGTCTTGATCTTAAGGTTAAAAGTTAAGATTCACACTCGTATTAAAATATTGTCTCTAACCTTCATCTATGTCAGGATGTGAGCATGAATGTTTGATTGTGTACTTTAGATTTGTATGTTTTGACGTTTAACGCTTCAAGGTAAGGCATTTCAAAGCAGAGGTTTTTGCATTTTCTTTGTAACTCTGTTAGCGTCCTTATACAGTATGTTAACAGAGGAAGGACATCAGTTCTTTGTCCTTCAAACCGAGAGAGATGTTTGAAGAGATGTTGAAGTTTGATGTTTGAGAGATGTAGAGAGATGTTTAAAAAGAGCTGTAGGGAAAAAGAAAAACTCAGAGAATGTCTATTTTTGTCATCTCAAAGAACCAAAACTAAAGGTCTTATCTTGTCATTCTCCTTTATTTTGGATAATGTACACTCTCAAATACTCCACTTTTAAATAATGGGTATGCTTCATAGACAGTTCAGTTCTGCATATGAGTATATTAAAGGCCTAAACACATGTTCCCAAAGACCCTCAGCCTTCATTTTTAAAGCTCTGTTTAATCTCTAGGCAAGGAGACCCCCTGTCGATGACCTCTTTACCGATCTGTGTGATGGCCGGCGTCTTCTTGAACTCCTGGAGGTTCTGGTTGGCCATGAACTAGTGGGTCCATCTTTAAATTTGGAACATTTTCATTACAAAAGTAGTGCCTTAAAGGGATAGTTCACCCAAAAATGAAAATGATCCCATGATTTAATCACCCTAGCCATCCTAACTATCTTCTTTCAGACGAACACAATCAGAGATATATTTAAAAATATCCTGTTTTTTTTTTTCTAGCTTTATAATGGTAGTGAAAGGGGGGGCCAGATTTTGAAGCCCAAAGAAATTCATCCATCCATTATAAAAATAACCCATATGGCTCTGCAGGGTTAATAAAAAGGCCTTTTGAAGCAAAGAGATGTGTTTTTGTACGAAATAAATTCCAATAACTAGCTTCCGGCAGACAACTGTACGCATATTGCGCAAGTCGACTTGCGCCAAATGAGTAACCCCGGACACAATGTATGATGCAGGATGTAGGAGTACCGTAAGCCTAGACGCCTCTCGCGGTTCCTCCGACGAAATCCTCTGACATTTCTCTTTAAAATGTATCGTTTTAGACTTCTAATTCATGACCAGTGTTTGTTTATTTTTGCTCTATCCTCTGAGCTTCCGCGATCATCATTACGTCATGCGTCAGGTCAAAGGTTACTCTTCTGCTGCAAATCAATGTGTACAGCTATTTATGCCCAAAGCTAGTTATTATTGTTAATTTTTAAATATGAAATATAAATATATATAAAGTTTTAAATATAATTATATATATAATAATTTAATAATAATAATTTTTCATACAAAAACCCATCGCTTTAGAACAGGGGTGTCCAATCCTGCTCCTGGAGGGCCACTGTCCTAAGTGCTCGAAAAAGAAAAAGGGTGGGACTTGTTTTTGTCCGTCAGGAATTGATTGGATTGTTGTGGTCTGCAACTGCCATGATGTCATGTGATTGACAGGTTGTCCCGCCCTCTCGTCAGTAAATACGTCATCAGAGAAGAGATGCAAGAGGGAGGGAAATACATTCATTTAAAAAAAACAAACAACAAAAGGATGTGAATAAATACTGAGATATTCCATTAAAAAAAAGGAAGAAGATATGTCAATTCTGATTTCATGGTGACTTTAAGAACAAACTTATTTAGGCTATATGTGTATGTGTTATATACAGTTACCATGATAATGACTCAATTAGTGTAAGTAAATGATGACAGAACTTTCATATTTGGGTGAACTATTCGTTTAATTGGCTCTGCTGGGTTGTATTCTGAGACACTTTTCATTGTTCTATTTTTATCAAGGAAAAAATACTCCTGGTTTCAAAGCATTTGGACAAGGATGAGTGCATTCATTTGCAATGGATGCTCCAAGTTCAGTTCTGATATATTCCCCATTTGCAGGTTAAAGAACGTGGTTTCACTCGAGTGCACTCCCTCAACAATGTTAACAGAGCCCTGCAGATCCTTCAGAAGAACAATGTGAGTTAATTGGTTCAACTGGCTGTTTTACTATTCACAGCTATTGGAATTTCAATGTTTCGGTTGAGCTTTTTTAATAAATGCAAGACAAAATTATGCAGAAGCAAATTTTACAGTTTGATAAGGTAATGGCAATTATCCATTTCACTGACATAAAAGCTTCTCTGCTTGATAAAACGTAGTGAAACATCCAGACAGATTGAAAATGTGTTTGAAGAACCAAATAAAAGCCAAGTAAGATTGCAAAATATAACATCTGGTTGCAGTAATTTTCCAGCAAATATCAAACTGTTGATATCAGTGATGTGACTGAAATATCTGAACATAGTCAACATAAAATCAAAAACCCTGTTAACTGTCTTAATAGTGGTTGAATTATGTGCAGTTAAGGTTATTGCATTCAAATTTGTTCCATTTCTAGGTTGATCTGGTGAACATTGGAGGAGCTGACATTGTAGATGGCAATCATAAACTGACCCTGGGGCTCATCTGGAGCATCATTCTCCACTGGCAGGTATGAGAGTTCAATACAGAGAAATCAGACCCACAATCTTTCTGGTTTGCCTTCAAGGGCAGTAGCACACTATAGGACCTTTATCATCCATTATGTTGATCCATCAAAGATATTATATGTAGCACGTTTGCAGTGGACTGTCATGTGCTTATCTGTACAGGAACTCGTTTCCTCTGTTTTTCTGTTCATCTGATAAGGTGGCACTACTGTGGTTTATGTTCAGAGCTGCTGATGTCATCTTCCTTAAGCTTATGTTGGAGGTGGTTACAGCAAAAAGGGCCTTTAAGACTCCGTAACATTTCAGCTTTGAAACTGGTTCAAAAAGGACAGTGATGGTATCAGATGGTAAAATTACAGTGTGAAATTATTAACATATATATACACTACGGTGCTGACTGATTAACATTCACAAAGCTTGGAATTTTTGTCATACTCCTAGGTATTTCAAAGATTACCATGGTGTTATAATGGTACATGTCCAAAAAAAACATGGTAATACCATGGTAATCTTTGATATACAATACTGTTCAAAAGCTCGCAGTCATTAATTTTTTTTTTTTTAGCAAGGATGTATTGCATTGTTCAAAAGTGACAGTAAAGTGAAAAAAGAAAAAGCAGCACAAGTGTTTTCAACATTGATAATAATAAATAATAAAATAATAAAATAAATAATAAAAAATAAAATAATAAATGTTCCTTGAGCATCAAATCAGCATATTAGAATGATTTCTGAAGGATCATGTGACACTGAAGACTGGAGTAATGATGCTGAAAATTTTGCTTTGCCATCACGGGAATAAATTTTTAAATATTGTTAAATAGAAAACTGTTATATATACCATATTCCTCTACTACTTTTAGGTATTTGTATTATATTTGAAGGTGTGAAATGTTATTACCAAGGTACAGTACATGTCCAAAGACCATATAGTTTTACTATTGTGTGTCAGAAACATAGTATTACCATATTTTCATGTCCAAATACCATATAACATTGGTTATTTTTGAGTGTTATCACATGAAGTTGCAATCATAAAGTCTGTCTCTAAATAGCAGCTTTATCATGTCATGTTTGCTATATTTGTCACTGTTCTGATAAATATGTTTACATCCTCTCCTTTTACCATGCAGGTTAAGGATGTGATGAAAGATGTCATGGCAGACTTACAGCAGACCAACAGTGAAAAGATTCTGTTAAGTTGGGTCAGGCAGTCCACTAAAAACTACAAAGACATCAATGTGGTCAACTTCTCCAGCAGCTGGACGGATGGACTTGCCTTCAATGCTCTCATTCACAGTCACAGGTGCTGTTATTTTATGGGTGCTTTTTTTGAAAATCACAGAACTCACTTTTTTCACATCTAATGATGAATGTTTTATATTCATTGGTCATAAACTGCATGGTTGAATACTAGCTTGGCCTGAAGCAATTTCTGAAGCTGATTATGGCTTATTGTTTTTCTATTTTTCCGTGTAGTTCATTTGGGTAATGAACCAGCTGTTTCGATCTGCTTTTAGCTATTTCAAGCATGTGCACAGAAAAATAATTTGTTATTAACTATCTTATATTAATTATATCATCTGCTTTTTGCCAGGCCGGAGCTGTTTAACTGGAGTATTGTGGAGCAACAGGATAATGCCATTGAGAGACTGGATCATGCCTTCAATGTTGCGGAGAAGAGTTTAGGCATCGACCGTCTGTTGGACCCTGAGGGTATGACCTCCTCCTTTCTTCTTCTTGTTCACATTAGCCTTTGAAGTTGTTCTGAGTAATACAGACATGGCTTTTTTAGTTTAGTTTTTTGGATGAGAGGAAATGTCTTGTTACATCAACATCTAAAACAGAATTTCATCACATAATTTATGCCATGGGGGTTTAACTCATAGTTGAGGTTGTACAACTTATATCTTGTTCTCTATGTACATATCCAAAGGAAAGAAAAATTATGGCAGAGATCTAATATACAGTTTATATACTGATGTTTCTTTCCTATTGATAAGTCCATGAAGAAAATGTATAGTGTGCATATATATAGACCTATTTTGTGTTAATGACGTTTTTGTGTGCGCAGCCTACCTGGTGGCAGAAAATGACAGTTTATATCTCACAATTCTTAGAAGGAAAAACAGAATTGTTAGATATACTCATTGTTCTGTATTTTTTCCTCAGAATTGCAAGTTTATATCCCACAATTCTGACTTTTTTTCCTCAGAATTGTGACATAAACTCACAATTGCGAGTTATAAAGTCTGAATTGGGAGATATAAACATGCAAATGCAATAAAAAAGTCAGAATTGTGAGATAAAAAGTTATAGGCTGTTTAAAAGTTATCTATGTAAAATGTTATATATTTCAATATTATTTCATGCTGTAACTGCCTATGTGAATATATATATATATATATATAGTAGACTAATAATTACAGGTTTCATCAGTCCAGTCTGTGACTTGCAACATAAACGTTTGCATTTAGCTTCAAATGGCGTCTTGAACAATTGTCTTCATTTTTATAGAATACTATATTTTTTGTGTTCCAATTCTAACATGAAAAAGCACAACAAAACCTTTTTCTCTTATTCTGTGGATTTTGCCCATTTCCTCCACTTGTTACCACTATTTTTCTGCCACCACTATGCAAGCTCAGCTGCAAGTTATGTAACTGTGACGTCTGCTCCAAATTGGTCTTCAGTGGTACGAAAGTATTCAGACCCCCTTAAATTATTCACTCTTTGTTATATTGCAGCCATTTGCTAAAATCATTTTAAGTTCATTTTTTTCCTCATTAATGTACACACAGCACCCCATATTGACAGAAAAACACAGAATTGTTGACATTTTTGCAGATTTATTAAAAAAGAAAAACTGAAATATCACATGGTCCTAAGTATTCAGATCCTTTGCTCAGTATTTAGTAGAAGCACCCTTTGATCTAATACAGCCATGAGTCTTTTTGGGAAAGATTCAACAAGTTTTTCACACCTGGATTTGAGGATCCTCTGCCATTCCTCTTTGCAGATCTTCTCCAGTTCTGTCAGGTTGGATGGTAAACGTTGGTGGACAGTCATTTTTAGGTCTCTCCAGAGATGCTCAATTGGGTTTAAGTCAGGGCTCTGGCTGGGCCATTCAAGAACAGTCACGGATTTGTTGTGAAGCCACTCCTTTGTTATTTTAGCTGTGTGCTTAGGGTCATTGTCTTGTTGGAAGGTAAACCTTCGGCCCAGTCTGAGGTCCTGAGCACTCTGGAGAAGGTTTTCGTTTTGTACTTGGCCATATTCATCTTTCCCTCAGTTGCAAGTTGCAACCAGTTGTCCTGTCCCTGCAGCTGAAAAACACCCCCACAGCATGATGCTGCCACCACCATGCTTCACTGTTGGGACTGTATTGGACAGGTGATGAGCAGTGCCTGGTTTTCTCCACACATACCGCTTATAATTAAGGCCAAAAAGTTCTATCTTGGTCTCATCAGACCAGAGAATCTTATTTCTCACCATCTTGGAGTCCTTCAGGTGTTTTTTTAGCAAACTCCATGCGGGCTTTCATGTGTCTTGCACTGAGAGGCTTCCGTCGGGCCACTCTGCCATAAAGCCCCAACTGGTGGAGGGCTGCAGTGATGGTTGACTTTCTACATCTTTATCCCATCTCCCAACTGCATCTCTGGAGCTCAGCCACAGTGATCTTTGGGTTCTTCTTTACCTCTCTCACCAAGGCTCTTCTCCCCCGATAGCTCAGTTTGGCCGGACAGCCAGCTCTAGGAAGGGTTCTGGTCATCCCAAATGTCTTCCATTTAAGGATTATGGAGGCCACTGTGCTCAGATCTGTGCCTTGCCACAATTCTGTCTCTGAGCTCCTCAGGCAGTTCCTTTGACCTCATGATTCTCATTTGCTCTGACATGCACTGTGAGCTGTAAGGTCTTATATAGACAGGTGTGTGGCTTTCCTAATCAAGTCCAATCAGTATAATCAAACACATCTGGACTCAAATGAAGGTGTAGAACCATCTCAAGGATGACCAGAAGAAATGGATAACACCTCAGTTAAATATGAGTGTCACAGCAAAGGGTCTGAATGCTTAGGACCATGTGATATTTCAGTTTTTCTTTTTTAATAAATCTGCAAAAATGTCAACAATTCTGTGTTTTTCTGTCAATATGGGGTGCTGTGTGTACATTAATGAGGAAAAAAATGAACTTAAATGATTTTAGCAAATGGCTGCAATATAAGTGAGTGAAAAATTTAAGGAGGTCTGAATACTTCGAATACTGTGACACTGAAGACAGGATAATAATACTGAAAATTCAGCTTTGTCATCACAGTTATTTAAAATTGTAACAATATTTCAAAATATTACTGTTTTTACAGTATTTTTGATCAAATAAATGCAGCTTTGGTGAGCATAAGACATTTTACATGAACATTTTAAAA
Organism: Chanodichthys erythropterus; assembly: GCF_024489055.1. Lineage (NCBI taxonomy): Eukaryota > Metazoa > Chordata > Actinopteri > Cypriniformes > Xenocyprididae > Chanodichthys > Chanodichthys erythropterus. Next base: position 11,174,837 of record NC_090232.1, on the reverse strand, counting down.
GTCTTATCAACCCCAAGTTTTTGAAGAATAGCATGCATTCAATTTATTTACATGCATTCTTTTAAATGGAAAGCAAATGTTTGCATGGGTCTTCTGCTTCTCACATTTATCTAATGTCTGCTTTAGGAGGTTATTATGCAATTTAGTCATTTCTTAACTTCTTTTCTTCTTCACAGATGTTGCTACAACTCATCCTGATAAGAAATCCATCATTATGTACGTCACCTCCCTGTTCCAAGTGCTGCCCCATGGCGTGAGTAAGGAGGCAATACAAGAGGTGGAGACCCTCCCTCGAGCTACAGTAGCCAAGGAGGAGCACTTCCTCTTTCAAACCCAACAGCGTTACTCCCAGCAGGTCAGAGAAACACACAGTCATAGATACACGAGAGTTTAGAACGGTATGTTGTAATCATAATGCATGGAACCATTATCTCTGGCGCCACATACGTCTAATATGAAAGCATTAGACTTCTCTGGTTTCAAAAAGGTTTTTAGACGTTCTCAGGATGTAGAATGCACATCTAGCTTGTCAACACACTTTGCCAGCTGACATTGAATTATGTTTTGCAATTTGTGATCTAATTTTGCTGCTCTGCATTCCAACGTCCTCATCGTCCTTCTCACTGCCATATCCAGCTCATCGCTCCATCACTCAACTCTCCTCTGTGTTTCCATCCACCTCTGTGGCTTTTGTTTTGCTTTTTTCAGTCTTTCTTGTCTTTTGTACCTCTCTTAGATCACAGTCAGTGTGGCCCAGAGTCATGTTCGCAGCCCGTCTCCCTCCTATAAGCCTCGATTCAAAAGCTATGCCTTCACTCAAGCTGCCTACGTCAAGACGCCTGAACAGCAGAGGAAGTTTCTCACCACACAGGTTTGTTTCTGCTGACTGCTGGCTCCTCATGTTGCCAGGCATTGCAGCTGTGTCTACAACTTCCTCTGACTGATAACAGTGGTGTCCAGTTTTGGGGAAAGTTTCTTTAAAAGTAATGCATTACAATATTGCATTACTCCCTAAAAAAAGTAGCTAATTGCATTAGTTACTTTTAATGGAAAGTAATGCATTACGTTACTTTTGCGTTACTTTTGCTAATGTTTGCTGGGCTGTTTGTTTGTTTGCTTTGTTGTTTTTTTTACATTTAAAGGCCCTTTCACACCAAAAGCTAAATGAATAAGCCTCAGGCTGAAGGAAATTCAAATTCATGCCTGTATTACATGAAAAGCTAATGGAAGCTTGTTTCCGCCACAGAATAAAACAATATAAAAGATAATTGAGACTTTTGTCTCACAATTCTGACTTTTTTCTCACAATTACAAGTTTACATTTCGCATTTCTGATTTTTTCTCAGAATTGCAAGATACGAAATGCGAGTTATAAATTTAGAATTGCTGGATATAAACTCGCAATTGCAAGAAATAAATAAATAAACTCACAATTCTGATTTTCTTTTTTCCCGCAATTCTGACTTTGACTCGCAATTGGCAGTTTATATTACAAAATTCTGAGAAAAAAGTAAGACATGTTAGATAAAAAGTCACAATTACCTTTTTTTTTATATATATAACTTAATACATAACTTAAATGAAAAGTAATTTAAGTTGAAGAACTAAACTAAAACTGCACATATCAAAATTACTAAAACCTAAAATTAAAAATATGAATAAATACTATAATAGTATGTAAATAATACTAAAATAACACTGGTGCAAAACACTAGGGTGTTATGGGTGGCTGCCAAGGCCTTGCTATGTGGTTGCTAATGTCTTCTGATTGCTGTTTAGTATATCACTATGGTGTTCTGGGTAGTTGCCAGGTGGTTAGTAACCCCATAGATATTTTGGTTACTAAGATATGACTTAAGTCTCTCCTTTAATGTCAATGTATGAGACCATTTTTCTCGTGGTCCATCATGGTCCAGTGTTGTTTAGAAATAGTAATAGCATACCTCTCCTCAACAAGATGCATGATTTGAGGGTTTTATTGTCCAACAGCGCAAATGGTATGAAGTTATGCACCAAAATACTTATGGTTAGGAATTTGTTTGAATATGAGCAACACCACAAGCACCACTAATAAACCAAGTTCTAAATCATAACTTGCCACCATGAAGCCTTTCACAATCTTCGAATTCAATCTGAAACCACCCTGATATTATCAGTCAGCTAGTGCATTTCATTCAAACAGAGGGTATTTCCCAAAGCAGGAAAAGAAAATTAGAAGTCTAACTTTAACTTTAAAGATCACCCAGCTTTTGAGGATGAAACAGCCAGAAGTACTCTAGGGGCTTTAGCAACAAGTGTATGTGTATGTGTATATATCCATGATTAGCCAACCACTCCTACCGCCTCATTGCCAAAACGCTCTTTAGGCAAGTCTTAATTTAAAGACAGACAACTCGATATCTTATTATTATTATTATTTTTAATTCCATGCCATCATCTAACCCATTTGTCTCCTGTCTATCTGCCTGCAGTCTCCAGACAAGCCCGATGAACTGCGACCGTCCCCCAGTCCCCTGCCACAGGGGCTAAATGAGCTGGAAAGCTACCAGAGTGCCCTGGAGGAGGTCCTGACCTGGCTGCTCTCTGCGGAGGACGGCTTGCAAGCACAGCCTCCCATCTCTTCTTTTGTCGAAGAAGTCAAAGAGCAGTTTCACACCCATGAGGTAATTCACCCGTTTGTCTTTTGAAGCTTTTGAGGTGAAAGTAGATGAGCGTGTTGATGATTCTGCTGGCCTCAGGTGATATTTTTCTCAGTATGTTTTATGTTTCCCATTTCAATGTATGTTACTACACTAGAAAAATGATTAAGGTTTGTTAGCGTACTTACTAGAATATGTAGCTGGATTTAGGTTGAAATGCCAAAATCAAACTTTAAATTTGAGCTTGTAATTTAATCATAATGTCCTAAATATATCTTCCATTGAAATTCCCAATCATTTAGTCCACTTAAACACCACCTCTTATTTAAAATCAACTGCAAAAATTGAATGTGTGTCACAATTTGGAAGAAACAACCTGTCAATGCTTTACTTACATTGCTACTTTAATGTTCTTAATGCTCCCTTTGGATGTCGGAAGGATCAGTTTTAAAGATATGGGCACATGAACATTAGGGCTGGGACAATATATCATTGGATCGCGAACTGAGAAATGATTCTAGATTGATTTTGATATTTTCTGCATGTATTACGATTCTCTCTTGAATAGATTCTGAGCTTAGTTTTAACAGCAGATGGCTCTGTGTGCTTTATGGTGTGTTCATTTGGTCTGGACCAAAGAAGAAAAAAAAAAAACATTTAGTCCTGGTCCGATTCGCGTTCAGATTGGCAATTTTATCACCGAACCAAAAGATACCGAACCTTAAGGCATAGGGATACATTCACAACTGGATTTTATGATGTATTGCCTATTTTGAGACGGAACTTACCTTACCGAACATCCGAAACAATACTGTGTGCTGAGGTAAATGCACTCGTTGTGTGTGCGTAGCCTGCATATGATGGTATTTCAGCCAGCTGGTAACTCGTGAAGAGCTTATAAAATGTGTAAAGTAGTCAAAACAGCGGCGGGAATCCATCCGTCACACACAAATGATCTGCTGCGTGGAGACGCGCGTCTGATGCCTGTGATGGGCAAACTCGCGACTATGACAAGAAAAACCGACATGCGTGAGAATTCTGTCCTTTTTAGGGTCTTAGGCTCTTCCTGTTTTTGATTCGTTTACATGTCTTGCGTTCATATATCATTCGAACCACACCAGAGTTCGTTTGGAAGCGGACCGAGACCCATCTTTTCAGCGGTCTCGATCCGCTTGTTTGGTGCGCACCAGGGTTCGGATGGCAGCGTTCACATTTGTTCAAATGAAATGCACTAACCGAACAATCGCATCAGGGTTCGTTTTAATCGAACCAAACATGACAAGTGTGAACGCACCCTTAGAAACAGGCGCACTCTGCTTCCTTCCAGTTCCATTACACACACCACTTGAACCTTCTATAAAATAATCATTCATAAAGTTCGAAAAGGTTGAAATGAATTACAAGGGTGTTTGCAGTTGGCTGTTTACATTAATCTCATGTCATAAAAGCATTCTGAGGTGCAAATACATTCTCAGACTCAGCCGGACGCATGAGCGCTCTTCTTCGTGAGCATGCAGTTAAAAACTAGCCTAGAGTGCCATCTGCTGTTAAAAACTAAGCTTAGAATCGATTTTCGATGCATTTGGAAAATATCAGAATCGATCTGTCCCAGCCTTAATGAACATCAACACAATGTTGTATCGGTGGTAAACTCTTTGGAGGTTTCCAAATTCCCAAGTGTAAATTAAAGAAATCATAGGGGAAGTTACGCTGCATTCACACGGGCGTCAGCGTCAACGCTTGACGGAGGGCGTGTCTGAAGCTTGTGTTGACGCGACTGTTATAGTGATAACAGCCAATCACATTACTTTCTGGTGTTGCACAAACGCAATTGGCTAGCAACTGCTCTAGGGTATTTGCATAGGGCGATCTGATTGGATGACGCCTGCGTTGGCGCTTGAAAAGCTGAGAAATCTTCAACTTCTGGCGCTTGCAACGCGAGTGAAGCGACGCGACGGAACCCACAATTCAGTTCGGCAATGCATGACGTCACCCATTCAAAGTAAATGAGAAGCATTAACACCGGTGCCCCGTGTGAATGCAGCGTTATGGCTGCACTAGCTATAGTTGGTAGTAAATTGGTATTGGTCAACATTTAAATGTTGACTGTACAATTTAGTTTAGCATTTTACTGTTTAGCATTTTGTGTCATTGACATTGACAACAAATAATAATAATTTACATAAGAATTCATTGTTTTTATGCTGACTTAATAAATAAATGTAGTTTTGTTGCTGCAGGAGAGAAGATTTTCAAAAATGACCAGCCTACAATATAAATCTCACACTATGCTACATCATCACCAAATATTTGATCAAAGACTATAGAATAACACAAGACGTGTCACTCGTATTGTTTTGAATGGGAGAAAGTGTAACGCGCAATATGGAGGAATAAGTCCCGCCTTCTAATTAAGAGCCAATCACCAATTGGTAAAGTCATCGCGTCACTGCAGTGGCCGTTAGAAGCACCGGTTTCTATAGAAACACTCAGACGCGCGTCTCTCATTTCAGAGTCATTTAGGTCTGCGCATGCGCATTAGCTTGATCCAGCATAAAAATGCAGTATTTTTGTCATGATTAGAGCATTTGGAAAAAAAAATTATGAGACAGTTGTTGTCAGATTTCATAGGTGATTTCAAATATGAAATTTAATCGAAAGCTTGGCAAACAGCTTTGGAGCTGCATGATGCCCAAGAGGCGTTTCAAAGATGGCCGCCGAGTGAAATTACTTGTCTTAAAGGGACTTTGATTTGATTCAATCTTTTTGTCAACTTGTTTTCTTTCAATTAGGACAGGCCTCATTGATCTGAGCTTATATTGGTCAGAAATGACTGACCATTGAAAATGAATGGGGGAGTCGAAAATCAGAGAAATAATTAGTGTTCAGGAGCGTGTTCATCATGTTCACATATGCACAAGTGGGATTGCAAAAATAAAGGCCTCAGACCTGTGCATGTGTGGATACAGGCATGCTCGTGCATCTGCGCGCGCACACGTTTGTGTACACAAACTATTTTGAGCATTACAGGCTTTAATTTTCACAGAGGTGAACTTTATCCTCAAATCAGTGAGACTTGGATCAATGAGGCCTACGATCAATCAGTTTCAAAAATAACACAAAGCCTGTCTTAACTGAAATAAATCTGAAAGAACAAGTTGACAAAAAGACTGAATCCAATAATTGGTGATTAAAATAGCGCAACAAGTGATTTATACGTTTTTGTTTTTTTTAGTAGGCCGGTCATGTTTGACTTTGTGCCATTTTGTAATAAATAAAACCAAATATAAAACCAAATATAAAACCATGTAATAAATAAAACCATTTCAAAACAAATTTCCTGGTTACAACATTAAAGCACACTAATGTGATTAAACAGTGCAATTTCTTTTTTTCATATTTTATGTAAAATTGATAAAATTATCCAAAAATAATGCTGAGGTACATAAGCTCAGTTAAAAAAGGCCTACTGTTGATCAGTTCCAAAAATAAATACAAAACCCGTCCTAATTGAAAGAAAACAAGCTGATTCAAATTCAAAAGATTGAATCCAATGGTGATAAGGTAGCATAACAAGAGATTTATAAGCAATTTTTTGCCGGCCGGTCATTTTTGACTGGGAACATCACAAGTGTTAGAGGGTTTTCAACACAGCACAAGGGTTAACAAAAGGTTCAATCATTATTGGTGGAAAAAGAGAGAAAGAACCATAAAATTGGCACTTTTCTCCAAAAGTGGCACAAAAATAACTTGAATCCACAATGATGATGTCAAAGCACACATGTAGGACCTTTCCAGAAGGACAAGTGTACAGCCATTATGTTAATCTACTAGTTCAGAGCAAACATTTGGAGGACTACACCCTAAAAAAGACAATGTTGTCATGCCCCTATGTCTTTTTAGCATCAGCAGACTATAGCGATGTGCCTCTAGAGGTGAAGATGTTCTAAAGCTAGCTGTATTTGATGTGATTTCATAAGCTTTAGCTACCATTTGGCAGCTCTGGATTCCTACCTAAGCTCAGAGTCTTATGATACAACCTTTGCACAAGATTGAAGGGCATGCAGAGAAATAGAAGTCCAGACTATCTATTTACAGCTCTTATTGAGGCATTAGTTGATTAAATAAGTGTCTTTAAAAGATAACATTATTCAACAATAAAACATTAGTTTTGTCTAACTTAAAAATAAACAGTGTTGGGTAATTTACTGTAAAAACTTAATTACTAGCTACTAATTACATCTTCTACAGTGTAATTAGATTACTGTACTAATTACTCTCTCTAAAAAGTATTGCATTACTTATTACTAATTACTTTCAGTCCCATATCAATCTTGACCAGTTGAACAATACAAGGACAGACATGTTCTTTTAATTCTTTCAAATAAATAATATAAAACTGTATAAATTATTCTTGAGCTGACCAAAGTAAAGAGAACATACATTTTAACATTAGACATTATATGTTAATGATAAATTCACTGTTTTTAATATAGAATTGAACTATAATCTATACAGTATTTAATGCAATTACATCAGAAGTAACTAATTAAATTACAGAAAAGTAGAGTAGTCCCTTACTTTACTTTTTCATTAAAAAAGTAATTAAATTAGAGTAATTAATTACTTAATGTATTACACCCAGCACTGCATGCAATGCAACTGCAATGTTCTTCTTCATGCACTAAAAACTACTCATAAATTTCAAACTTTATTGGTCTATAAATTGAAATCTAAGTCTATATCGTCTCAGAAATACACTTCAGTTGACACTTCCATGGTACGTTTATTCCATATCTGACATCTGGTCAATAAAAGAGTGATGTTTTATATTTATATGAGACGTATAGGAACGGCTCTAAATTCGGACAGGTGATTAATTTCTTCAAACTAACTTTGAACCCAAGGGGTGAAGGATACTGTCTGAAAGTTTTAGGACTAAGATATATTATCCATGAAGTTGTGGGTTGTTGTTATTATCCAGATCTGCATATGCCCCCTGTGTTTACCGTCTCTGAATAAATTCGATTTCTCCATTCATGACAGATGGTACTTATGAGTGTTTCCCCTCAGTTTCATATTCCAACATCTTTTAGAATGGTTGATCTGGGAGTCAAAGAATCAAACTGTGCCTTGCGTAGGTGTGAATTGAAAAGTTATCTGGGGACATTTAATGACTGAAAGAATGGTATAATATGAGTAAAGGTGTCAAGGATGAAAGCAGATGCTGAGGGTTTTAGATGACAGTGCAAAGAAACAATTAGAAGTTAAAATAATTACTTTAACTCCATACTTTGTCCATCAAAGATGTTCATTGCACTGTACTTCACAGTACCACTGCCCTGTATACATATATGTATATGTGTGTTTGGGTCCAGGGCTACATGGTGGAGTTAACGTCTCATCAGGGCAGCGTGGGCCGGGTTCTGAAAGCAGGAAGTGTGTTATTGTCTGGAGGGCAGCTGACTGATGATGAAGAGAGGGAGGTGCGGGAACAGATGAATCTGCTCAACTCTCGCTGGGAACATCTGCGTGTATCCAGCATGGAACGACAGAGCAGGTGGTCACATGTTTGCATGATAAGCCTTTATTTAGCCAGAAATATTAACAGAAAAACCAATTCTTATGCTATTTACAAATCCTTATATAACTGAGGTTTTGGAACATTTCTAGGCTTCATGAAGTTTTGATGGACCTGCAGCACCAGCAGCTGAAGCAGCTCTCTGACTGGCTGGACACAACCGAAACTCGGATTAAAAGAATGGGCACACAGCCTTTAGGACCTGAACTTGATGACATAAAGCGTCAAATTGAAGAGCAAAAAGTATGTCCTGGAATTTATTTGTGGTTAGTTTTAAAGTTTTTAATGTTGTTTATATGTCTGTGTGGTGTTTTTAATATGCTTTGACACAAACCATGTGCAAATTCATAAGTTAACACAACTGCTGAGTACAAATGTGTACATTTAGCAATATAGCAGGTGAATTATGCATATGATGTATATTACAATGTTATGATGAACTATATACCTTTTTCCACTGATGTTATAAGTTGTTCAAAGTATTTCTAATGATACTGATTTTTAGAAGGCAGACTGAGATGGCGAACGGGAACATGGTTTGTGTAACATTAGCAACACAGTTTTAGCTGTTTGATAACGTAGTCAAGGAAAAGGCTAATCATGTTAATTACTGTTATGTGTCTAACGTTGTAGAGAGTGATACATAAAATGCATTACCATTCTGATACATCGACTTTGTAGATAACCGTGTATAACTCGACTTCTTCTGAATCAGTTTCTGGTTCAAACATATATTGCTGAATTAAACCAGTATTTCCACTTGGCATTGTGCGGATTTTAATACAGTAAAATAGACAGATTGGAACAGGTATTCTGCGCTTGTGTGATTGAGTGGAGGCGGGGCTAATTTGCATATTCATGCACCTACATATAATAAATGAAGCAAAGTTATTAGGCATGAAGACATTTAGGAAAAATCAGGAAAAAGGAAAAAAACGTTGATTAAAGGAACACTCCACTTTTTTTGAAAATAGGCTCATTTTCCAACTCCCCTAGAGTTAAACAGTTGATTTTTACCGTTTTCGAATGCGTAATATCATTGCACTGCTGCAGCCATGGAACGGCAGCAAAGTTCCTTGATTATTACGTCTGAATGAGAGTATAGTTCCTAGCCATATCAGCCTAGAAAATCACAACTTTTTATTTTCCGTCGGTCTTAGTACACGATTTAACTACAGAAGAGTCAAGTTTTAAATAGGAAAAATATCAAAACTCTTTGGTCCTTTTAAAGCGCGATGCTAACGGTCTAATCAGATTCAATGAACTATGCTAAGCTATGCTAAAAGTGGTACCGCCAGAACCAGAGATCGGCTGAATGGATTCGAAAACGGTAAAACTCAACTGTTTAACTCTAGGGGAGTTGGAAAATGAGCCTATTTTCAAAAAAAGTGGAGTGTTCCTTTAAAGATTAGTTTTGAGTGCTAAAATTATTGACTACAGGGGGACTTAAAAAAAAGAAGAAGGTAAAGACATAATTGTTCCTACAGCTTTTACAGGAAGATCTGGAACTTGAGCAAGTGAGAGTAAACTCTCTGACTCATATGGTGGTGGTAGTAGATGAGAACAGTGGTGATGGTGCCACCGCAGCCTTGGAGGAAAAACTGCAGGTAAATGTTATATTTTGCATGCACAACTTGATTTTCTCAGTCTTCGGATCAAACTATTAAAGGTCCCGTTTTCGTGTTTTTTTTGAAGCTTTGATTGTGTTTATAGTGTGCAATATAACATGTGTTCATGTTTCGTATGTAAAAAAAGACAGTATTTTTCACATAATTTACTTATCTGTATACCGCTGTTTCCACTGTCATAAAAACGGGCTGATGACTTCCTTGTTCTATGAAGTCCCTCCTTCAGAAATACGTAAAGAGTTCTGATTGTGCCAGCGGTTCCTGTGTTGTGATTCGACAGCAGCTTAGCGAACCTTGCCCGGAAAGGTCACGCCTCTTTCCATAACGTGGAGATGCACGCGCTCAGTGTTATTGTAAACATGTCTTTAATTATACCCTATCAATTTGAGCCGGAATCAGACCCGGTGATTGGACTGCGGGATGAAAATAACAGCGTTTCGACGACATGGCGACAAACACACTCTACAAACGCAACTCGTGTGTATTCCTGTGGGCGGAGGTTAGTCAAAACACTGTTTTAGTGGCGTCATTAAAGAAGGAAGTAGAGGGATGTAGTCCAAACTGACCGTTCGATGTAGGCGACTTCTGTTAAATAAAATATCTCGCTTGGCATTGAACTTTGAGCTTTAAAATTTTACAGATTTTATTTATACTCTAACAACAACATTACACACTAACTAAAGTTTGAAACATGGGATCACGAAGAACGGGACCTTTAAAAACCAAACTCTTTCTCTAAAGGCTTAGTTCACCCAAAAATGAAATTTGTCATTAATTACTCGTAAGACCTTCATTCATCTTCGTCGGTACGCCGACTCAGTATTGGCCAACGCTGTTCACGTGAGGAGCATGACGCATGCGTGTGATACTGAAGCAGAAGCCGGCCAATACTGAGTCAGCGCTCTGACGTAGAACCCGGAAGAGCTGCACTGTCTATGCAACATAAACAGCGTAGGAGACTGGCAGGGAAGAGACAAAATTGTTGAATAAAGTCGTTATTTTGGTTTTGTTTTTGCACACAAAAATTGTTCTAGTCGCTTCATGACATTAAGGTTGAACCACTGTAGTCATGTTGACTATTTTGACAATGTCTTTACTACTTCTCTGGACCTTGAATGTGGTAATTACGTTACTTTAAAAAAGTTCTCGAATTTCATCAAAAATATCTTAATTTGTAATTTATGAAAAAAGGTCTTTCAGATTTGGAACAACATGAGGGTGAGTAATTAATGACAGAAATGTTTGGATGAACTGACCCTTTAACTAACTATTGCCTTGAAGTCTGACTGGTTGATTGGACTATAACTTTGGTATAATTTTTTATTAACTTTGATCAGTCTTCCATAACACCCCTATGTTACATACATAGAATCTTGGGGAACGCTGGGCAGCGATCTGTAAATGGACTGAAGAGCGCTGGATCCTCCTTCAAAAGATCCTGCTGAGCTGGCAAAATTTCTCTGAGGAGCAGGTACTGAATCCTTCTAGAGCGTGCTGGAAAAGCTTTTACAATGCACTTAGCTGCTCTGAAAATGCCTTTTGAATCCTGCCTGTTAAATGACTATAATGAGAGCATGTCTGGGGAAACATAAAGGCTTTGAAGACCTCTTTTCTCAAGAGAATCAGTACGATAACATCACCAGTGCTCAAAAGAAACAGGAAAAGCAGCAGTGCAGAACACATCTCACAATCTCCCTTTAATCCGTTGTCATTGTTTTATAGCTGCTGTTTGATTCTTGGCTGACTCAAAAGGAGGAGTTAGTTCAGTCTATCCAAAGAAGTGGCACAAATGACCCAAATGAAGTAGCCGCTAACCTGAGGAAACTCGCTGTAAGTGGCCGCACATAATCCAAAATCACTGAAACATTAAAGTCAAGCCTACTTTGCTTGATTTTATCCATCAGGACTTGATGGTTAATCATGCATTTTGATTTTTTCATCATTGAATATGCTGCATGACATGTAAAACATCACTTTACAAAAGTAAAATAGGTTTTGAGTGCCATGTCATGTTGAAATCCTTTTTAATGGGTTTGAAATCAGGCCTTTTTAATAATGCAACACAATTTCCATCTAGCATTAAATTATGGAAGCTAGTTTCTGACATGAAATAAAACATAAAAAAGGTTTTTATCTCACAATTCTGACTTTTTTTTTCATGCAATTGCGTCAGAATTGCGAGATATAAAGTCAGATTTGTGTTTATATCTTGCAATTCTGACTTTATAAGATGCAATTAACTCGCAATAGAACTCACAATTGTGAGTTTATATCTCGGAATTCTGAGAAAAAAGTCAGAATTGTGAGATTTAAAATCAGAATTGCGTGATAACTCGCAATATTCAATTCTGACTTTAAAATTTGCAACTGCGAGTTTAAATCTCACAATTCTAAGAAATTGCATTTTATAACTTAACAATTGATGGCTGAATTTCGTTCCTTAGATTTTAAAAGCAGACCTGGAGTTGAAGAGGCAAACCATGGATAAGCTTTGCTCCCTCGTTCAAGATCTGCTGACCAACATTAAGAGCAAAGAGGCTGCTGGGAAACTAGAGGCGAAGCTGGAGAGGTTTGCTCAGCGCTGGGACAAATTGGTACAGTCTCTTCAGCTCACCAGCACCAAGGTGGTTATGCTAATGTCATTCCATTTTCTGTGTCTCATCTTTTCCGCAATACTGTTCCATCTATTTCTATTTCACTCAAAATTTGATATGGCTTCCTGCATTGCCCTGCCATCACTCAGAATAAATAAACCACTCTCGCTGTATCTCACCCTCTCTCTTTCATATGCACTCAAGAATTGTATACACTTCTATACACTTACACATGCATGTCTTACAACTTTTGTCCCTCTTAGTTTTCAACTATTGTCACCACATCCCAGTCGGAGCTCACGCACACAACCATGGCAACTGTCACCAAGGTGACCACGAACCAGAAAAAGATGGTGAAGCATACTAAGGAGGGCATGTCTACCCCTCCACCTCAGAAGAAGCGACAGATTGTCGTTGATTCAGAACTTAGGAAAAGGTGAGCTTATGGTTTCATTACAGGTCACTAAATATGAAGGACCCAATTATGTTAACAGAAATAGGAGACTTTGTGGGGGGTTTTCTTAATCAAGCTTTTTCATCTTGATTATCACTAATCGGCGGTTTATGCTTAAAAGACACCGTGACAAGCACACTTTTATTCTGTTCTGATGGATTTCCTATTGAAACAAAGTTGAGGTGGAACATATTGAAGGGCTTGTCCATTTTTTTTTTAATAGGATTTAATTACATCAGAACTATGTGCATGATTTCCTTCCTACATGCTATCTGCCAGTAAGAATAAGGGGGAAGGGGCATTTGAGACATATTTTGGATATTAAAGGGGACCTATTATGCAAAATTCACTTTTATAAGGTGTTTGAACACACATGTGTGTCCACAGTGTGTGTAAACAAGCAGCCTATAATGGTAAAAATCCAATCACTCCTTTTTATATAATCCCCATATATCATAAACAGTCTCTCCAAATGAGCGGTTCCAGATTTCCCCCTACTCTTATATAAGAAGCCCCACCCATGACTGATGACGATCTGCCCTATTAGCATAGATACTGCACTGAGAGAGCCACAGTGGCAGCAGCCTGCCGTTTTGGTTTCCTCGCTATCGCAGCTGGAGATATACAATATCTGTGTCAAAAAAAATTACAAATGTTCTGTTATCGGATGTACCAACAAACATAAGAATCTCCATAGACTCTCGACATCTTAGCCTCTTAGGAGACCATGGTTGAATTTCATTTATGAAGGAAATGTGCTGAAGAAAGTCAGTAAAGTGTTATATATTTGCACAAATCATTTTACGCTGGACTGCTTCACAAACGAGGGTCAGTTCAATGCTGGATTTGCACAAAAGATTAACATGACTGTACATGCGAGTTAATGAGTTGAATCAACTTGACTCCACAACAATGTAAGACTCGCTATTGACAATTTCTGATATTTTGGATGTGTGAGATACTCCAGTTTTGTTGTTGTTGAATATCTTTAGCGTAAGCTTTTAAAGGTCTGCCCTCTTCTTGATAGGGGGCCGGGAGCAGCAGCTCATTTACATTTAAAGGACACAAAAATGGCGTTTTTGCTCAAATAGGGACAAATTTGACAAGCTATAATAAATGATCTGTGGGGTATTTTGAGCTGAAACTTCACAGACACATTCAGGGAACACCAGAGACTTACATTAATCATATTATATTACTTATATTATGTTGTCAAAAGGGGCATATTAGGTCCCATATTAAATCTGCTAAAAGTGAATTTTGTCAACTTTTAGCAGTACTATGGTGACGGGAAGGGGACATGTTCGGTTCACTTCGTTTTGTTGTGGCCATGACATATAAACTCGTGGGTACGTTATAATATGTCTTGGCCACAAGATCATTTTGTCAAAGTAACAACATCCTTATGTCGTGGCCATGCGATGTGAAGTCGTGGCCTTGAGATATGTTGAGGGAACTAAATATTTTTCTCGTGGCCACGACTTCATTATGTAGGGATAATATAGGGAACGATAGGCCTAACTATTTCTCATGGCTACGAGTTAAAGGTGCCCTAGAATTAAAATTTTAATTTATCTTGGCATAGTTAAATAACAATAGTTTGGTACATGGAAATGACATACAGTGAGTCTCAAACTCTCGTCTTATCGTTTCATCCTTCTTATGTAAATCTCATTTGTTTAAAAGACCTCCGAAAAACAGGCGAATCTCAACATAACACTGACTGTTACGTAACAGTCGGGATCATTAATATGTACGCCCCCAATATTTGGATATGCCAGTCCATGATCAAGGCATTACACAACAGGCAGCCAGTATTAATGTCTGGATCTGTGCACAGCTGAAGCATCAGACTAGGTAAGCAAGCAAGGAAAACAGCGAAAAATGGCAGATGGGGCAATCATAACTGACATGATCCATGATATCATGATATTTTTAGTGATATTTGTAAACTGTGTTTCTAAATGTTTTGTTAGCATGTTGTTAATGTACTGTTAAATGTGGTTAAAGATAATAATAAATAAATACAATATTCACATAATCCGACGCATACATGCAGTATGCATGACGAACACTTTGTAAAGATCCATTTTGAGGGTTATATTAGCTGTGTAAACTTTGTTTATGCACTGTTTAAGGCAAGCGTGAGCTGCGGGGACGGAGAGCGCGCAATTTAAAGGCGCCGCAACCTGAATCGGCGCATTTCTAATTATGCCCCAAAATAGGCAGTTAAAAAAATTAATAAAAAAAAATCTATGGGGTATTTTGAGCTGAAACTTCACAGACACATTCAGGGGACACCTTAGACTTATATTACATCTTGTAAAAAAACATTCGATGGCACCTTTAAATATGTAAACAATCTGCGTGACCGTAGCAACCTGGAATGATCAGAAATGGATAAGATTATAATAATTATTATTTTTCATTAAGAAAAAGCACGGAATTAAGAAATCATTATATTAACATATATTGCATATTACTGTACATTACTACTGTATTGCGTGCTATATTGCCTAGATTAAGCATTAAAATGAAGTTTTAGAATAGGAATAGGCAAGAATAGGCTATGCCTTGTTGTACATTTTTAAACCCATCCAAATCTTTTAAATCCATTCACTGATCGTATATTTTTTTATATATATTTTTATATTATTACGGTATTAGTTACATTTAGCTATTCATTATAAATATGCCTATATTTGCTTTATTTTCCCCTTCATTTTACCATATCTTTTTATCTAATTAACATCCTGGTACCTCATGTTACGTAAAGTTTGTATTTTCTACTGTAAATGAGCCAATAAAGTTTTGACTTTATGACTCTACATTTCTGTAGCCTAAATGAGCGTCTGTTTTCACTTGTAGCCCCTCATGCCCGTGACAGCATTCAAATGAAGTAAAAAAAAATGTGTTAGGCTATAGCCTATTAATAGTAGCCTATGTTAAAAGAATATTTTGTTTATTATTTGTTTATAGCCTATATAAAAGCTTTGATTTTATTTTATTCTAGGCGCACAGGAATTTTACAGGAAGTTAATTTATGGTAATTTAACATTAGGCTATATATTTCATTTTATTTAGGTAAAGGCATAATAACAAAAATAACAAACTTCAATCGAATGCTGTCAATAGGCAACATCGGGAGCAATAGGCTATTAAAGGTTAATATAACCGTCTGTTCCTTAATTTCGCTCTTATTTCATCATTCTTAATTAAAATTAATATTATTGTAATATAATCCATTTCTGATAATTCCAGGTTACTATGGTTGTGCAGGTTGTTTACAGATTTAACTCGTGGCCATGAGAAATAGATGTCGTTCCCTCAACATAATGAACAAAATGATCTTGTGGCCATGACTTATCACGTGCCCACGAATTAATAATGGTCAAACTTACAAACAGATCATACTGTACAAGTCTATTGTCATAAAACCATGTTTGTTTTAGTGTGAATTGCCCATGCATTCATTTTCTGAATGAAGCATGTCTAATTATTGAAAAAAGACTTTGTCTTTGTGTGTTCCTTCATTACTTTCTCGCATGACACAACTTAAGTGAAATATTACTTTCAAGTGTTTTTATTTATCTAAATAAGACAATGAAAATAGGTTTTCTTATGATATCTCATCAAAATCAAGTGAAATTTGGCTTGTTTTTTATTCTTTAATTCTCAAGGGAATCAATGTTGTGTAAGGTTGCAGTAAAGGCTTTTTCATCTAAATAAGCACTTTTACAGCCTGTATGAGTTTAACTGCACATGTGAATTTAGAAATGATGCTGAAACACAAAGCCTGCAGTGAGAGAAAAATGCTAATCAATGATAATCAATGCCAACAACATTCAAATGACTAACAAACAAACAAGAATAACTAATTTGTTTTGCTGTTCTCTCATCAATTTCCCTGCAGATTTGATGTGGACTTCACTGAAATTCACAGTTTTATGACTCGGTCAGAGGCTGTTTTGCAAAATCCAGAGTTCTCAGTTTCCCGTAAGGAGGGCAGTGTGGCAGACCTCTATGAGAAAGTGCTGGTAGGTAATATTGACATGTTCTGTAGTGATTCAAGATATTAGACTGCAAAGTGTATTATAGTACATTACAATTGTTTTGAACTTTAAAATAATTTTAAGTGTAAGCTTTTTTTTTTTTTTTTTTCCTTCCTTAATAAAAATTAATATAATTCTTAAAATATATAATAAGTATATTCTAATTATGTAAATTAAATGTGTTGAATTGGTGTTTACTGTTTGATTCTTTCTGCCATTTTTGAGGCAATTGACAGGGAAAAGCCAGAAAAATTCAGAAAGTTGCAAGAAGCCACTCGTTCAGCCCAGGCTTTGGTGGATCAACTCAGTAGCGGTAAAAGGGATTATTTTCATATGCACATTAATTTCAGTTTGATTTCCTTGTATAATTCAAAACTTGCCCTTGTTTTCATGTAAAAACAAAAACCCACACAAATATCTCCCATCTTATTTGGAAAGCAATAATCTGCATTTTGCTGCTAATTAAAGTGATAAGATCCAGCATAATGTCAGCTTTATAAATAATAGATAGAGATGTACATCGATGGGACATTTCTTAGCTATTTTGAAAGTCTAAAGCCTTTGGCAGCTTAATTGCCTCAGCAAATGCTGTTTCAATATGCATGAGTCTCATTTATCCTAATGGATCTTTCTCTAAAGATGGTCAGAATTCCGAGGACATCGAGCAAGCGGCTCAGCAGTTACGTGCTCGATGGGTTGATTTCTGCGCTCTCCTAGCCGAAAGGCTGGCGTGGTTGGCCTACCAGACCAAAGTCCTGGCTTTCTACAATCTCTTCCAGCAACTTGAGCAGGCTGTGGTGACCGCTGAGAACTGGCTCAAGGTCCAGTCGCCGCCCGCGTGTGAGCCAGAGCCTCTGAGGATTCAGCTTGAGCGTTGCAGGGTAACCACCAGTGTCTGTCCTTGTGCATGGGGTCTTGTTCCTCTGTAGATTTGTCTTTCAATGTGTGTCTGTTCTGTGTCCATATACAGGGCACAGTCTGTCTTTTCCTGTGTCTGGCCAGGTAATGCACTTTACCCGCTGCATGTGTTCATCTGATCTCATGCAAAAATAAAATAAAATTTAAAAAAAAATGCAATGATGTAGGGGTGGGTACGGAGCCCCGCACATGACATGCAAGAAAAAGAATAAATCATGCGCACGATTTACTATTTCGTTCCCTCGATTTGCTAAATCGTGCAGAAGATTTACTATTTCGTTCCCTCGATTTGCTAAATCGTGCACAGGATTTACTATTTCATTCCCTCAATTTGCTAAATCGTGCACAAGATTTACTTTTTCGTTCCCTTGTTTTGCTAAATTGTGCGCATGATTTACTATTTCGTTCCCCTCGATTTATAAAACATGGGCATGATTTGTAAATCGAGGGAACAAAATAGTAAATTGTGCGCACAAATAAGTAAATCCTGCGCACGATTTAGCCTACTATTTTTTTTTTTTTTTTTTTTTTTTTTTTCTTCCTGCATGTCATGTGCAGGGCTCCGTATGTGGCTGATATAACCAAAATCGCATATCATGATATGACTAATTTTTTTTTCACGATAACAATATATATCACAATATAATTATTTTTGCTTTAAATAAGGTTATGTTATCGACATTTTTGTTACCATTGAAATGTGATAATTCTTGTCACCATTTTCAATACCACAAAAAAACTAATACTAGCCTAAGTAAAAAAAAAAAAAAACAACTCTCAAGCTTACTGAAGACAAGTAAACAGTGATTAAAAAAAGAACAATGAAACTAATTACAAGCATATAGGAAAATAATAGAACAAAGTCACAAATGAAATAGACCCTACCTGAAAAACTTAAAGCACTAGAAATGAGAAAAACTACATAAATTGTATAAAGTAATCAAATGTATTAAAAAACACTGCTTTGTCTTTACTGCTTAAATTAAATAAACATCTGTTCTTATTAAAGTTACAAGTGATTCAGTCAAGAGCAGTGAGAGATTTTCTCTTATTTGTTGTTTGATTAACATTAATGAAGACAAGTACATTTGGATGCTGTCACTTTAAGACCAACTGCACGGATCCAATATACTCATGCGTTTTCTTTCTCAACTGTTTGTTCAATTAAGACATAAATGACTGTTTATTTGCAAAGACATGGTCACTTTGACACATAAGTATGTCTGTTTAACCGATGAAGCCCAATTAGTCGACGAAAAGCACTCAGTTCAGTCCTCACTGCTTTATGAGCAGCGGCTTTATGTGCGCGAGTCTCTCAGACAGCACTGAGAAATAGTCTCTCTGACAGCACAAGCATATAGTGAAATGAGTTGTCTTTCGCTGCTTAATACTTAACGCATGCAAACGATAAGCTTTCGTGAAGCATAGCACAGTAACGTTACGCGACCGTAAAAATCTCTACCAGTTGACAAATTTCTACCGGTAAATCGCCCACCCCTACAATGATGCATTCATGCAGGACATTTGATCATGCCAGACAAGACAAACAACCTTCAGGGTTTTTTTTTTTTTTTCCTTGATCTTTTGAGATAAAAGAGCTTGATTTACTGCATGTCCTTCGAAAGATTCCCAACATTAGAAATATGTTTGTTTTTTTACTTGGTCTCTGAAGTTTAGACATTAACATTATAGGTGGAAAAAAATTATATGAAAAAGTTAACTTCAATCATCTAAATAATTAATATATGTCATGCAAACAGTTTATAAGTTTGAATTTTATTTAAAAGGGCCTACTTTTAAAATTGTATTAAAAAAAAAATGTAGTACATGAGAAGTTAAATGCTTAGTTGTGGGTTCTGAGTTTTGCTGACGGATCCAATATAGTTTCTGCTTTTTGCGACAGGTTCTGAAATAATTCTGTCATTTATGTCAAAAGATCAAGGAAAATCAATTTCAATCAACAATTAGTGTGTAAAATGACCGTTTTTAAGAGGACTCTGGCAGACCTGGCTGGTGAATTTTAGCTGCAGTTAGATTTTATGTAATTTAGCTGTGATTATGGTACTTACATAGGATGATTTAATTGAAAAAAGAGTGCATTTCCACTGTCTGATGGCTGTGGACTAATTTCAGTGGTGTCAACGTGGCCTGTTAGATTAATGAATATGATATAACAGGCCGAGAGACGAGTTGTGTGATTAAAAACGTTGAGTGATCAAAGCTCTGCAGGTTTAAAGTCTCTCTTTGTTCATCTGTTCTTACTACTTTTATCCACAAGTATATCTGTACCTGACAGCTTTCTATATGAACATCTTTCTTGCTTCTGTCTCTTTACCAGATCCTAGTTTCTGTAATGTGTCTTTCAGAAGAGACATGTCTCCCTAAAGACCTTGAGTGTCTGTGATGATTTGATCATTTGATGTGATTAACCCATTCATTATCTTACTATTCCCTAGCCCAGATTTACTGATTTAATGTCTCAGACACACACACGCACACAGGGTTTCAATATTTCATGTCCACGTATCTGGGGGAAAAAAGAAAACTGAGATTCTCATATGGCATCAAGCAGCAATAATATGATTTGTATAAGCTACAACGTTACTATTTTTATTGGATCAATAAAAATACCATTTTTAGTAGAGCTATTTTATTGGCAATTGGGATTTTTAAACAGCATATCATAAATAAACTCTATATCATTTAAGCAAAGAAGGTGCAATGACAGAGTTGTGGAGAGAAAACTCAAAGCAAAAGATGAGATTTTATGAAGTTTTTATTGAGTTTGTGAAGTCTGTAAAAACATTTGCCTCACGACAAAATAATATTCTCTGCATTTGAATCAGCATAGACACTTTGAAGATATGAGTAAAGTTATAAGTTCTAAATATTCATGTTTATTCCCACTTCAGATGACGAGGGCGGACAGCAAAAAGATGGGGCCATTTCCTCCTGCCAGTATTTGTGCTATTATCATGTGATTTAGTTTAAAATGTTACAAGACCTGTGCTTTATTTCATTTCACAGGATGAGATTGCTCGCCTCTCAACTCTACAACCTCAAGTGGACAAGCTGCATGAACAACTTCAGGAGCTGCGGCAGAAAGAAGAGACACCCGTTCTCTTTGATGCTGACATATCTGCCTTCCAAGAGCACTACCACAAAGTCCTCGAGGACCTGAGGGCCAGGGAAAGACAGCTTGTTCTGGGTGAGGGATGTCTAGTGCTATGCTATTTGGGTTAACGTTGAGGGAGTTTAAAAGTGGATCACTCACATACTGTACTATGACAGCATTCATAGGATTCAGACTGCAGTGTGGTCTGGTTTGATCACGTTAGCTTCTGAGCTGGCAGCATTTTCATAAATCTTTCAAATCAACGAGTGTCTCTACCCAATTTATGCTACACAGGCATCTGAAATTTTCATGGCTTTGTTCTAATTTTTACATACTCTCTGGCTTAAAGGTAAGTTTTGTCTAATGAGTTTCTACACAATCCAGAAAGATTCTTAAAACTTAGTCAATTCAAGACACCAGCATGTGTCCACCATATTTCAGTTTTTTTGTGTGTGTGCTGATTGTGTGGGCAAAATCATCAGAATTATTATAACAGAGCTGAGCGTACTTCACTATGAATACTAGCATTTTTGTCCATAACGCGTTATTCAGTGCTGTAATTTGACACTGGCGACTTCCGTGCACGGTGGGCGGAGCCAGTTAATCGATAATGAGAATTGTTGTCGATGATTTTCATTATCTATTATTAGATTATTTTCATTATCGAATAATTGTTGCAGCCCTAGTCCAATGACACATGAAGTGAATCAAAGTATTAAAGGGGCTATGTGTACAATTTTTTCATGTATTAATCACTTTTTATTGCCAATGTGTAAACAACTTGTAATGAAATTTAAAAAACAAGATCTTTGCCAACTTCATAGGTTGTCTATGAAAGCATGTAGACTCATTTTCATATGAAGGACACGGCTTGGGACGTTTTTGCCAGGAAAGTCAAAAGTATGCGATTTTGATAATCGATTAGTTGGCCGATTATTTTTTTTCTATTAATCAGATAAAAATCCTACTTTTATTTTTTTTTTTTTCAAAAAACACTGTATTGCACGTCCTGCTCAAAGCCATTACGCTAATGCATTAGCTTGAAGCTTAAAATAAAGAATTCTCATGTTTTGAACAGCTTTGATCTCGTACCTTTCCCGCAGTACCTCACTCTGTTTCCTCCACTATTTTTAGATGCATTTTTGTCCATAAAAATGCGTTATTCAGTGCTGTAATTTGACGTGATTTGAAGTCTTCCGTGCACGGTGGGCGGAGCCAACTAATCGATAATGAGAATGGTTGTCGATGATTTTCATGATCTATTATTATTGATTTTATCGAATAGTTGTTGCAGCCCTAGTTCAATGACACATGAAGTGAATATTTATACAATGTCCAGGATAATGCCGAAAGAGCTGTTCTGTACTGTAATGTCAATGTGTCATGCAAAGAAAAGGGTTTAATTCAAAATATTCCCACTAGTCACATATAGACTATAGTCTCAAATATACTTTATAATCAAACCATCATAACAGTAGCCTTTCATTTTAATTACTTCATCTGTCGACATGTTGCAGGTGAGCTTGTGTGGACCTATACATATGATCGCTACAATCAGATGCTTTCTTAACTGCAGTTTTCTCACTGCTGCAGTTTTTTTGTGTTTATTTTATTCGAGAGGAAAGCGTGCAGCACATATTAAAATACTCATCTAAATTTTGCTATCGGCAGCATGGGTGGCGTCAGGATGTTTGTTAATAGTATATTGTTGCAAAGGTATTTCTAGCTTTTTTACTTCTAAGCGAAGAAGAACGAAAAAACTTCACCGTGAGTATATTGGGACCTTGAATCACATTCAGGGTACGTTTACACAACAACGATATGCTTAAAATGGAGATGTTTTTACTTTGAGTTTTCCGCATACAGATGACACCATTGTCAAAACGATCCCCATTCACACGAATCTGTGAAAACGACTAAAAACGCTGTAGTCTGCTGGCAGGCCATTAGATGGCGATGAAACACTATAGACTGAACACGTAATACGCATGTGCATGACATCATAGTTTTCACATTCATTCATGTTTTTGTTGTTTACACGGAGACCTTGCGCTTTGAAATCCGTTTTCAAAAGTTTGCGTTGTCAGGTAACCAAAACGCCGTCATGATGTAAATAAACCAAAATGCATAAAAAGTTGAAAACTGTATCATGTAAATAGCCACTCAGTCTCTTGTACGCTATGTGTGCGCAAGTGCGAGCACAAGCAATATGTTGCTGCAGTTCACTTACTGGTGTCTCTAAAAACAAGGGTTTCTGAATTCTTCATTTAGCCTCTTAATAGTAGATTATTTGTGAAAATCAAACATGCAAGAAATGGGGCATTTGTTGGGCTTTGTAAATGATATACATTTGATTTCTGTTGGAAACTGCAGGACTTTGTTGGCAGATATTGTGTAGGTGACTGTGTTCAGACTTGTTTTGTCTTCTTTTCTTTTCTTGTATTAGTCCAGTCTAGTCTTCCACCAGCACGTTATAAGGATGTGATGGCAGCGCTGCTGGCCTGGCTGCAGCAGTGTGAGAATAAACTAGCCATCCCGTCCACAGCAGTGACAGAGTACCCCGTCATGGAGCAGAGGCTCAAAGACATCAAGGTTTGATTTTGATTTATTTTGATTTTTTTTTTTTTTTTTTGAGTTTTTCACATGAGTGGCACCAAGCAAATAGCAAAAATAATTATTGTTTTCAAACAGGTTTCCTGATGATGTTCCTGAATGATATTTAAAAAAAAAAAAATTAAATATTTAGAAATTAATACATTTATTCAGCAAAAACCTGCAAAATTATGCTGAATGGATTTAAACCACTCCCTTCAATGTAAAATGTATGGTGGCCTTAACTACTATGTGGCCTTAACTACTATGTGCTAACATCAAAAAATAAGTACAATGTACTTATTGTGTTCATATTGAATTGCAAAACACTTTTGCAGCTTTTGGGGTGGGATATGGGTAAGGTTAGGGAAAGCTTTGATGGTATGGGTAGGTTTAAGGGTAGGGTTAGGTGTAAGGGATGGGTCAACAGTGTAATTATAAATGTAATTACAGAAATTAATTACAGATGTAATTACATGCAGGTGTTTTTAAAATATAAGTACAATGTAATAACATGTATGTACACAATAAGTACATTGTATTAAATGATTAATTTTCTAAAAAACAATGGTGGTAGCCAAAACATATTTAGAAAATAAAAAAAAATTGCATAAAACTCATACATTGTTTAATTAGCAAAATACCACATATACTAGGTGAATGTGTGCATTTTTTAAATTTGAATAATAATATGAGAAAGGATGATTTTGTGTTAATATTATTGGTATTATTTGTTAAATGTTCATTGTGAACGCCTAATAATATTGGTAATATTAATAACACTAAATGAGTGCCAAAATATTTTGCAGTCAATTCAAGCATCACAGGAGCAGCATCAGGGTGACGTTGATGACCTCAATAAGATGGCCGAGCAGGTGTTCCAGAAAGCACCTCCTGAGATCTGTCAGAAGTACCGGACCGAGCTGGACAATGTGATGGTGCGCTGGAGGCGTGTGTCTGAGCAGCTGGAGGAGAACATCCAGAAGCTGCAGGATCACATGACCAAATTACAGCAGTTCCAGGCACGTGCTGAAACAATATGCTGATGAGGCTTTTCCTCAAATTACACTGGCTCTAGTTTCTCTGTAGCAGACACACTTCACCTACGCCACGCTGGGTGCTTTCCAAGTAGAATGCATTTGAATGCAGGCCACTGGAGATGTTGGCTGTGTCTCAACACCTAGCTGCCTACTCAGAGAGCTTACTATCTTTCTGAGAAAAGTATTTTGTTTAAAGGTTGCTCTTTTTTTAATCTCAGGTGACTATTCTGGGTTTCATATAAATTAAGCTCAATTGATAGCATTTGTAAATTGTAGTAATTTGTCACTTGTTTTTGTTTTTTTTGGCGGTGAGGTGCTTACAGTGGAAGTGAATGAGGCCATTTTTCAGAGGATTTAAAAGCATAAATGTGAAGCTTGGAATTTTATAAAACACTTACATTCTTTTGTTAATACATGTGTGCTATTTGAGCTGTTTATTTTATAAATGACCTTATTTAAGGTCATTTAAGGGTTTAAGGCATTTCCATGTCAACAAAGTTGTAAAATTGGTTATACTGTAACTTTACGCAGAAAAGGTTAATATTTTTTTTTCTTTTTTTTAAACACACATACTGTTTACACCTTGTGTCTCTTGTGACTTTTGAAACTGAGTATTTTAACTTTTACAGATTTACATTATGGATTTCCTTAGACTCAAACAGTAGAGAATAGCACTAGCAACACCAAGGTCATGGGTTCAATTCCCAGGCAAAAGAAGATCTTATAAAATGTAAATGTGTACCTTGAATGCAATGGAAGTTGCTTTGGATAAAAGTGTCTGCCAAGTTAATAAATGTAAATGTATGCCACAAGTGCTTTCTATTGAGCTTAAAGGGTTAGTTCACACAAAAATGAAATTTCTGTCATTAATCACTCGCCCTCATGTTGTTCCAAACCTGTAAGACTTTTGTTCATCTTCGGAACACAAATTAAGATATTTTTGATGAATTCCGAGGTGTTTTTTTTTTTTTTTTTTTTTTTAATCTCAGATAGAAAGAAATGAAATTACCACATTCAAGGTCCAGAAATCATTAAAATAGTCAACGTGACTACAGTGGTTTAATCTTAATGTTATGAAGCGACGAGAATACAAAAATAACGACTTTATTCAACAATTTCCCCTCTACCCTGTCATTCTCTTACGCAGTTTACATTGAAGACACAGTGCAGTGCTTGCATATTCTATGTCAGAATGTCGACTCAGTATTGGCCGGCTCCTGCGTCAGCATCACACACATGCATCGTGGTGCTAACGTGAACAGTGTCGGCCAATACTGAGCCGGCATTTGGACATAAACACGGAAGTGCTGCACTGCGTCAACTGCGTAGGAGAATGACAGAGAAGAAGAGAAGAAATTGTTCAATGAAGTTATTTTTGTTTAGTTTTTTCACACAGAAAGTATTCTCGTCGCTTCATAACATTAAGTTTAAACCATTGTAGTCACGTTGACTATTTTAACGATGTCTTTACTACTTTTCTGGGCCTTGAATGTGATAATTTCATTGCTTTCTATGGGAGATCAAAAAAAAACTTTTCAGAATTCATCAAAAATATCTTAATTTGTGTTCTGAAGATGAACAAAGGTTTTGCAGGTTTGGAACGACATGAGGGTGAGTAATTAATGACAGAAATTTCATTTTTGGATGAACTGACCCTATAATTTGTTTTGAACCCTGAATATTCCTTTAATGGACTTGTTATATTTAATTAAAGTAGCAACTTCAACTCAGGTGTTTATCCTGAAGTACCTTTAACAAAAATAAATTTCTATGGGTTGTGTATCATAAAAACGTACCAGAAAATGTAACTGCATATTTTGATAGAGCATCATTTTATCCAATGGTAGAATGACACAAAGACTCTCCAGAAGTGGATGGCAGAGGTGGACGTTTTCCTGAATGAGGAATGGCCAGCTCTGGGAGATGCAGAGGCTTTGGAGAAACAGTTGGAACAGTGCACGGTGAGGACAGTCTTTATTTATTTAGCAATAAAAACTAAGTTTGTGTTCCCAAACTTGGAATGAAACTCCAGATGCCATACTGATCTAGAGCAAGATGTGCTAAAATAAAAACAGTGATCTAAAAAAACTTACCATTGTATTTCACAAACATGGCCCAAAAATTAAAATTCAGAAGAGGGTGCTTTTTATGCAGAGGCAAAGCGAAGCCTAAATGAAAGCATTGGTCTGGAAGAGGAAGAACTGTTTCTCATTAAGATGAAATCTGCAAAAATATGTTGTTGGGAGACCTGCTAATATAGCCGCAGCGGCGGTTGGATAAGCCGTAAAGCCATTGGGACCTGACTCAGTAAAGACCCTGCCTTCTTTTTTCACACCGTGGCAGGAAATGATTTTTCATATAACATGTCATGAAAACTGTAGCTTAAACATGAAATTACATTTCTCAAAATGCATTTCAATATTTTTGTGCCCTATGGTAAGTTAGCTGTAATAATGGCGACAGCTTCACTTCTATCTAGTAGAATTGGGTCGATGCATTGCCATGACCTGGTTTTAGGATGGCCAAGACCATCTATTTCAAACATTCTGTTTTGATTTGCCAGGCTCTTGTGAATGACATCCACACTGTCCAACCAAGTCTGAACGGCATCAATGAGGTGGGACTGGCCTTGAAAAGGGAAGCTGAGGCACCGTTTGCCATCAAAATACAGAAGATGCTTGATGAGCTCAATGCTCAGTGGGAGCTCATTTGCAAACAGGTAATTAACATGCCACATGGGCTTACGGTGCATTATACTAATTAATTACGAAGTGAGGTGCAATTTAGTCATCTTAAAAAGCCCACGCATACCATTTTCGCACCTAGGCAATATCTATGTGAAACTTTTTGATGTTGTTAGAATATTGCCTGCAGTTTCAGGTAGATGTTAAAACAAAAATGAACTGTGGTGTTGTTGGTCCTCAGGCTTATGCAAAGAAATCAGCCCTGAAAGGAGGGCTGGATATGACTGTGAGTTTGAGGAAGGAGATGCAGGAAATGCAGGAGTGGATCACTCAGGCCGAGGAAGAGTACCTGGAACGAGACTTCCAGTACAAAACACCTGAGGAGCTCCATAAAGCTGTGGAGGAGCTGAAGGTTTGTTCTTCAGTGGAAACTTTTGTTGCTCAGAAAACGTAATAGAGTAGTCTCTTGTCAGTGATGTCTTACGTATAACAATTTGGATAAAGTAAAAGTGTAATATATATAAGTAAAATATATATATATAAACACACAGCTAAATATTACATTTTTGGTCAATTAAATTCATAAAAAATGTATGGTGGGAGAGTATTTAAATGAATCATGCAAGGTGGTTTACTAAGGTTTGCGCTGGTCAATTTACTGGTATTTGCACCATTATGTACCTCCAAAAAAAATTAAAAATAAATCATGTCTAAGACCAGACGCTAATTTGCGCTGTTCTTGGTAGATTGCATTTGTCATTTTGGAAATGATCAGGCTGCGTTCATTAATTTGCTCATCTTCAGTAGATCACGCGCATAACCTTCCACTCCCATAGGCGCTTTTTTGGATTCGCGTTCTCACGCTAATTTGCCCTGTTTAGTAAATCTGGCCTATAATTTCTACAAAGAACTGAATATGAGTCGAATAAATTGTCAAAATGTTGACATTTTTAATTGTTGGATACTGTAGGGCCATTGAGGTGTACCAAGCCAAAATCAACATTTTAAGGGGAAGACAGACATTGTTTTTCTACTTTTCATGCTGTGTTAATTTTATGTTCGATAATAGCTTATCTAACACATCTAATCTCACTAGAGAACATGGGTTTTGTGCCTTTATTTCTTTTAAGAACAGTCAAGGGACACCAATTTGTACCCCATTCATTGAAAATGCCAAGACAACAAGGTTTAAAGAAAAGAAAAACAAACATTTTTTTCTGAGGAAAAGAGTGTCAGTGAAGCTCCCCAGACAGTTTTCATGATAGCAGACGACTGACACCTAGACAACTGAGATATGTTCATTTCCTAACAGGTGCCGTCTCAGTGCACGGATGCTTTTCACCTCTGTCTGATCCTGTTGCTTTGTGCTTTTTCTGAAGTAAATGGGGCACATTTTTGCTTAACTTTCCAAGCTCAACAGTGAACAGCAGGGATCTTTCTGTCTTGTATTCTCTCTGCTCCAGTGCCAAGCTTAGCTTAACAACAAACAGAGGCTTAAGAGAATGCTGATGTTCACTAACCTAGGTGGAAACATCTGAATGCTCTCATAATCTCCTCTCCTCTCTCCCACTCAGCGGGCTCAAGAGGAAGTCCATCAAAAGGAAACAAAGGTGAAGCTACTGACGGATAAAGTCACCAATTTCATTTCAAAGGCTCCTCCCGTGGCCCATGATGCCCTGAAGGCAGAATTGGATGTTTTGACTTCTAACTACCAGCGACTGTGCAGCAGACTCGATGGAAAATGCAAGACTTTAGAGGTGAGCTTGATATTGTGCCAGTGATGGGCTTGTGCTCAGGAGTCAGATAGTGTCTAGTTCATTGACATTTATTCATTTGGCAGACACTTTCATCCAAAGCAACTTAAAGTCCTTTTAAGGTTTACATTTTATCAGTGTGTGTGCGCATTCCCTGGGAATCAATCCCGTGGCTTTGATGTTACTTGCACTTGGCTTTTTCAGTTCAAACCACGAACGTGGTTCTTCTAACATTCTATCAAATTCTCGGGACACTGGCCCAATGTGAAATGTTTGATTAAACACACACATCTGTCCATTTCTCTTGGCTGTTGTAGGAGGTGTGGGCATGCTGGTGTGAGCTGCTATCTTATTTGGATTTGGAGAATGCCTGGATGGACCTACTGGAGAAGAAACTTGATGAAACAGAAAGCCTTCAAGGAGGTGTAGAGGAAATAGAAGAAGCTTTGACTGTGAGTGTTTAAAATCTTTAAGATGAACTTCATAGATAAAATGAGACTGTTTACTAAAACAGGTAGCATTTTGAAAGCCAGGTTAATATTTTAAAGGAATATAGTTTTTGATCTGGTCCTAACAAGTGTTGTGGAATGTTACTTTTAAAAGTAATGCATTACAATATTGCATTACTCCCTAAAAAGTAACTAATTGTGTTACTTAGTTACTTTTTATGAAAAGTAAAGCATTACATTACTTTCGCGTAACTTTTTGTTACCTGGGCTGGGCTTGCTTGTTTGTTCAATAACAACAAAAAAAGTTCCTTTTTTGGCAAATGTAAAGGCCCTTTCACACCAAAAGTGAAATGAATAAGCCTCAGGCTGAAGGAAAGGCATATTTACACCTGTACAGTAGAGGGCGCAGCTTAAACAAATCTTTCAGCTGTGCTGCCATTCTGGATAAAAGAATAATAGGATACAGGAGAAGGAAGTTCAACACTCTTATTTCTAAATCTAATCTAAAGTAATTTTTATTTGATGTTTATCTGCTTACCCCCAGCGTATCCAAGATGTAGGTGACTTTGTTTCTTCAGCAGAACACAAATTATGATTTTTACCTCCAACCGCTGCCGTCTGTCAGTCTTATAATGCCAGTGGATGGGAACTCGTACAATAAGAGTCTAAAACACTTCCATAGACAAATCCAAATTAAACCCTGCGGCTCATGACAGCACACTGGTAGTCTAAGACTTGAAACGATCGGTTTGTGCGAGAAACCAAACAGTATTTATATCATTTATATCACCTCTAAAACACCACAATGTCCAACTGCATTCATCACTCGATTCGTGAGGTCTGATCGCTCTCTGACAGCGGCAGTGATGTCTCGTGCACATACTTCAATGAGCGCGAGACATCACTGCCACTGTCAGAGCGCGAACAGACATCACCAAGCGAATGCTTTCTACTGAAGAAACAGACACCTACATCTTGGATGCTCTGGGGGTAAGCAAATAAACATCAAATTTTCATTTTTGGGTGAACTCTCCCTTTAATATGGTTGAATTAGATCACTGAAGGTCAGCAGCAAAGACATTGGTTAATAAAGTGAAATTAAATACAAATAATTGTATATAAAGTATATTTGTGTAGTCTAATGTAGTTAATTATAGGTGTGCATACAATTGAGATTGCGTTTCACTGTTTTTATTAATTTTGAGGAATACTGAATACTATTTTTGTGCAAGTGAGATGAGTAAATGCATGTTCACATTTAGTCTAGAACTACAATAACCATCATGTTTAGTACAGCACACACAACACCTCTGGGACAGGAGAGCTGTCAGTCAATAAATGTGAAAAAGTAACTTGCATTACTTATTTGAAAAAGTAACTTAGATATTTTGTTGTAAATTAAAAAAGTAATGCATTACTTTACTAGTTGCTTGTAAAAGTAATGTGATTACGTAACTCAAGTTATTTGTAATGAGTTACCCCAACACTGGTCCTCACATGAGGATGTCATATTTCTTCAGAAACTTGGAATATTGTGCCTGAGTCATATGGCCTTTGTCCTTTTTATTGCTTGACAGCCTGTGGTCACTGTGAAAAGAGCTGCAAAAATAAATTTCCTTTTGTGTCACACTGTTAAAATGGGAGCGTATAGGTTTAGAATGACATGAGGGTGAGTAAATGATGACACAATTTTCATTTTGGGTTAGAGTTTGGCTTGGAAAGGTCACTCTGTCCCAGAGGAAAATAGTGTTGTTAAGAGGTTGTTCTTTTATATTGCAGGAGACTAACTTAAATGCCATTCTCATTGGAGCTTCCACTTTGCGAGTTGTGCGTTTCCCAAACTGGGGGAACTGCAGGGGGTTTGTGAGTTGATGAAGAAATAATAATTAATTAAATTTACTGGAAAATTCAAATAAATAAATGGGACTGCACAATTTATCAAAATAAAACTGAAATCACTATATTGTTTGTATTTAGATTTAAACATAGAGATAGTTTTCATATGAGATGAAATGTCAAACCGCGGTTCAAATTGCAATCACAATGGCCTTTATGACAAAATAAACACAATTTATTTTAATAAAGTTATTACAAATAAATTAGGCTACACAATTAATCGAAATAAACCTGAAGTCACAATATAGTTTCTATATAATTTTACATATAGAGATATATTGTTTTCATATGAGGTAAAATGTCAAATCACAGAAATTGCAATCACAATATATGACAAAATAAATGCAATATAATTTTTTGGTCAACATGTGCAGCCCTATATGTAGATAATATTAAAAAAAAAATCCCTCTGAGTTTGTAAAAGGGACTGCAGGGGTTTTGTGAGTTGATGAAAAGCTAATAATTGTGAAATTATGTCAGTTTATATATTGTTTTCGATATATATGTATAGTTATCATATGAGATTAAAATGTCTTATCGCAGTTCAAATAGCAGTCACACTATATGACAAAATAAACAATATAATTTTTTGGCCAAGTTGTGCAGCGCTGTATATGAATAATTTTAAAATTAAAATAAAACACATAAAAAAAAGAATTAAATATTTTATCTTTATCATACTTAAATGTCATATGACCATTAACAGACATCAGATAATATGTGAACATGCAAAGGTTTGTTAAATATAATATTAAAATATTAACTTAAATTCTCTGGGGTTACTTTAGCTAAATATTTTACATCTGAGGGTTTGGCTAACAAAAAAAGTTTGGGAACCCCTGCTGTAGACAAGGGTCTTTTACTCGGGAGACTCAGAAACAAAATTGAGAAGTTGGAGACTTTAGCAAAACATTTAGTGATTTAGCAGATGCTTCTAAATAAAATTGTTTGAAAAATGAGGAATGCTACCAGAACAGACTCCATTTGCTGCCTAGGAGAATATTCGAGATATTAAATGGATCTCATTTGTGATTTTTCTTTCTTACGAGCTAATACATGCATAGTCATACCAAAAATTAAATCTTGCAGCATCACCATGGCAAGCAAGCACCTTTTGAGTTTCATGTTGAAAACGACATCCAAATCATTGGTATTAAAGTGGTTTCTCATTCTCTACAGTCCTTAGACACAATGATTAGAGAGCATCCTGAATATAACCGCAACCAGATCCGTGAATTAGCCCAGACCCTTATGGATGGCAGAGTCCTCGATGAGCTCATACACAAAAAAGTGGAGGACTACAACACACGCTGGGATGAACTAATGCAAAGGGTAGGAACTTAAAATGATTCAGTTTTATTGTTTCAACTGAAAACGTAGATGTATTCATTGGATTTTCTCATACATTGATTTACTTCCGCTTTCTGATGTCAATAACAGGCTTTACAAAGGCGACAGCAGCTGGAGAAGAGCCTGCAGTGGGCCCAGGAGAATGACAAAACCCTACGCCTTATTCAGGACTCTCTGAACACCACTGACCGACATTTGACTGCTTACATAGCAGATGGCATAGATGCTGCACAGTTACCTCAGGAGGCACAGGTATTCATATTGTCTCACATATGGGACAAATAAACATCTATCTGTCTGTGTGTCTGTTTATCTATCTATCTATCTATCTATCTATCTATCTATCTATCTAATCTATCTATCTATCTATCTATCTATCTATCTATCTATCTATCTATCTATCTATCTATCTATCTATCTATCTATCTATCTATCTATCTATCTATCTATCTATCTATCTATCTATCTATCTATCTATCTATCTATCTATCTATCTATCTATCTATCTATCTATCTATCTATCTATCTATCTATCTATCTATCTATCTATCTATCTATCTATCTATCTATCTATCTCTAATGTAGTTAAAAAAGTAAAGAAATAAATTATCTCATTTAACAGAAAATACAAGCTGAGTTGAATGGTCATGAAGTGACTCTTGATGACATGAAGAAAAAGGCTGTTGAGGTTGACGCATCAGAGAAAGTGATTGGAGAGATTGATGCGACATATGTAAGAGTAACAGATCATATAATTTCAAGTAGCTGAATTTTTGTCTTGTTGCTAGATCATTCATGCATGAATACATTTATCAAATAATAAGTAATCAAATACCTGTTAACAAATGCCAGTTTTTGTGTGTCTGTTTAGGATAAACTATTGCAAGTTAAAGGCAAGTTCCGGCTTTTTCAAAAGCCAGCCAACTTTGATCAGAGGTTGAGGGAATGTGAGCGAGTGCTAGAAGAAGTGAAAGGGAAGCTAGCAGTGCTGAGTATTCGGAGTGTGGAGCAGGAGGTCGTACAGTCACAGTTGGAGCAGTGTATGGTGGGTAATATAGGGTGCTTGGTAATTTAATAGATTTTACCCATTTTTTTTTTTTTTATGAATACACCAATTGTTAAAGGGGACCTATTATGCCCTATTTAACAAGATGTAAAATTAGTCTCTGATGTCCCCTGAGTGTGTATGTTAAGTTTTAGCTCAAAATACCCCACAGATAATTTTTATAGCATGTTAAAATTGCCACTTTTAGTGGTTGAGCAAAAACGAGCCGTTTCAGTGCGGTCCCTTTAAATGCAAATGAGCTGCTGCACTGTCCTAAGAGGGCGGAGCTTCAAGAGCTGATTCTCCGGTGTCAGGAGTCAGTCAGGACGCACTATAATGTCAGAAACTGCAAATATATGCTGCATGGAGATAGAACAGGTATAGTTTAGTTCAATTACGGTTATAACTTATATTGCCTTCTTGTTTTTAATCCACTATATTAGTACAAGCCTGTTATACCGTCCGAATGATGGCCAAAACTATACAGATGAGTTTTATGACGTTTATTGTACTTAACACAAAAGATGAAGCGTCTGTTTTCACGCTAGAAAATAAAACACTGCAAGTGTGCATTAAAATATTATCCATAAACTCTCTCTCTTATCCTTGTATTATCACCAACAAGCATTGCGAATTACACAGAAACTCTCGTTACAACTAACAGTAAACTAATATATAAAGACCTTATGCCTTTCGCTCTGGAGACATTCTCGTCAGTGCAGCAATGGCGGACTCGCTGTAAACAACGCGCTCAGGGCGGTTCTAAGTTCAAACTTAAGCGTCAGTCAACACTGTGGGCGGGGGATGTGGCTTTTGTGACCTCACACTGCCAGGGATCTGGAAACGGCTTGTTCTGAGACACTGCTTATGATTTATGGGGATTAAAAAAAAGAGAATTGGGTGGATTTTTATCACTATAGGGTGGTTGTGTACACACACTGCCAACACACATTTATGTCCAAACACCAGGCAAAAGTGAATTTTGCATAATAGGTCCCCTTTAATGCATGAAATATTATTGTGGAGATTAACTGATTACCTTATACTGTATGAAATATATTTAACTTCTGTTTTATCAAGTTTATCAAGTTCAAATGTCTAATTTTATTCATTTCTCTATTTAATTTTAGTTTTTGTTTAGTCATAAGTTGCAGTTTAGTTTTTGTCAGGCAGCAATCTCATTTATGGGTAGTTTTAACACATTTTCTATTTCCCCCATGTTAGAAGTTCTATAAGAATCTGAGTGAAGTGAAATCAGAGGTGGAGACGGTGATAAAGACTGGAAGACAGATTGTGCAGAAGCAGCAGACAGAGCAACCCAAAGAGCTGGACGACAGGCTGACGGCTCTCAAATTTGCATACAATGATTTGGGTTCACAGGTAAGGGAGGATAAATGTAAGACAGTACCAATTTGAACATCTACTCATTGCATATTGTTGCTATTTTACATTTTAGAATAATAGTAATGTCATCAAAACCATTACACATTACACATATTAAAGTATGGGAGTTGTGTAAAAAAATTGAAAAGTATCTTTTCTAGATTATTCACACTACTGTTCAAAAAATGTGTGAATACTAACTATCTTTGAAATAGTATTGATAGTTTCTTTTATGCTGAATACTGGTTGGCTGATTTCCTTGCACAATCCGCTCCAACTCATCCATTAAGAAAAATATATACATAGTGGATTAAAATGTCTCAGAAATGTCTTCCATCAACCTTTTAACCTTTTGAGTTGTCAATGATTGGTCAGATGGTCTAATTTGTCTGTGTGCAGGTAACAGAAGGAAAGCAGGAACTGGAGAAGATTTTAAAGTTATTAAGGAAGTTTAGGAAGGAGGTAAACAGTCTGACAGAATGGCTGGCAACTACTGATGAGGAACTGACGCGCCGGTCTTCGGTGGAAGGGATGCCAAGCGATTTGGATGCAGAGTTGGCTTGGGCCAAGGTGAATGAATACACAACTGGTGTAATTTCAGCAGCATTGTTTACATCTAAAAGAGTTCACTGGTCAGTAATGGAATAGCTGATCTGAAAAATGACAATTCTGTTATCATTTACTCACCTCCATGTTCTTCCAAACCCATTAGTAGGGAAGCATGTTTCCGCCACTAAATTAAAAAATGTAATTGTGACTTTTTATCTCACAATTCTAACTCTTTTTCTCAGAATTGCAAGATTTATACTCGCAATTGCGAGTTATATAGTCAGAATTGTGAGATAAAGTCACAATTCTGACTTTTTTCTTGCAATTGCGAGGTTTTATCATGCAATTCTGACTTTATATTTTACAATTCTGACTTTTTTCCCAGAACTGCGAGATATAAACTCACAATTGCGAGGTATAAAGTCAGAATTGTGAGATATAATCTCACAATTCTGAGAAAAAATATCAGTCTTTTTTCCCTCACAACTGGACATTATAACATGCAATTGCGAGTTTATATCACGCAATTCTGACTTTATAACTCGCAATTCTGACTATATCACGCAATTCTGACTTTATAACTCGCAATTGTGAGTTTACATCTTGCAATTCTGAGGAAAAAAAATTCAGAACTGTGAGATAAAAAGTCACAATTTTTATTTTTTATTTCATGGATGGAACAAGCTTCCATGTATTAGCCTTTCTTTTCTTAGTGGAACACAAAATTAGATGTTTTTAAAAGTCTTTATGCTGTGTTTTTCAATACAATGAAATCATACAGTAAATAAATAATATTTTTGAGTGAACTATTCCTTTTAACATGGTGAGAAATGTTAAACTAGCAATGCTGCTTTGTTTTCAAGAAGGTGTGTGTTTTTAAAAAAAGACGCATTACTCCACATTTGAAATGAAATACTCAAAAACAACCGATTGAAATATCATCTTCTCCACCCAGGCGACGCAGGAGGACACTGAGCGTCATAAGCCACAGCTGAAACTAGTGAGGGAGTTGGCAGAGACCCTGAAGGGTTTACTTCGTAGCCAGGAGAATCTTATTGATGACAAGGTCAGTCTGCTCAACTGCAACTGGATCGCAGTGACGTCACGGAGCGAGCAGTGGCTGAAACTCCTGCTGGTGAGCAACCGTTCAAAGCAACCCTATGACCCTGTTCTGAGTCATTTAATTTCAGGCAAAATATTTCTTGTGCTAAATATGCCCTACAAGGGTAAATTCATTTCCTTTCAATTTCACATCTCCATATTGTTCCGTTAAATCCAGACGGCGATTTCTGGGGGGGGGCAGCAATAATGTTATGAAACTGTTAAGCACATTTATCTCCTGCTCTTCTTTATTGCCTTTTCCACTACTTGCTTTCCCCCATCATTTATCTCATCTTTTATGTTTTTGACTACATTTTCTTCTTGTTCTACTTTGTAAATAACTCTATAAATATCTTATGGACAATACATCAACAGATGAGGCTTGGCCTCGAAGGTATAATGAAACGATTAAAGAAATAGTTGACCCAAAAATGAAAATTCTGTCATAGTTTTCTAAACCACATGCCATTCTAAACCTGTATGACTTAACTTTCTTCCATGTAACACAAAAAAATTAAGAAGTCTGAGGATTTTGCTCTTTTCCATGCACTTGAAGACATCCTGATGTTTTCAAGCTATTCTCTAAGTCTTCTGAGGTCATAGATTTTTTTTTTTTCTGACATCTTTGTCAAAAAAGGATGCAAAAGCATCATAAAAGAATAATGAAATTGGTCCATGTGACTTTGCACTGTATTTCACTATATTTATTACCAGTGTTGGGGTAACACATTACAAGTAGCTTGAGTTACGTAATCAGATTACTTTTTCAAGTGACTAGTAAAGTAACGCATTACTTTTAAATTGACAATAAAATATCTGAGTTACTTTTTCAAATAAGCACAGCAGAAATGAGTAAACCCCCTCTGAACAAATACAAAAGATATATTTTCTTTATGATCCCTAATACAATTCATGGAAAGATGGCTAAATTAAAATGTATTAAAACATATACATAATAAAAACTGAGAAATATATGTCATTAATAGCCATAAAATAAGTAAATAAGCCAATTTTGTTTAAATTAAGGATTGCAGAAATGAGTACACCCTAGACTTAATTCAACAAGTGTATAATATTTTGGTACTTAGTATGCCTTCCATAATTTTGAATATACTGCTCTGACCCTTCTTGGCATGGAGTGTACAAGTTCATGACAAATTGTCACATCTGTCCTGTTTAACTCCTGGATGATGAGCTCCTTAAATGCCCTGATCTTTAATGGGAAGTGGTGCTCAACTCCTCTCTCCAGAATCCCCCACAGGCGCTCAAGAGTGTTAAGACTGAGTGTAATACATGTCCAGAGAAGGTTTTTCACCTTGGGAGAATGCATATCCTCATTGTCATGTTGAAAAAATACCCAACAATGCAGAGAATGAGGAAAGCGTAACATCTTCTGTTTGAAGTTTGTGTATTAAATTACACAGTGGTGTGGGAATTCATGACAGCATTGATAAAGCACAACTCCCTCACACCTTCAGCACTCATACATCCCTATATAAGAGCTTTACTGTGGGAACCAGGCACTTCTCACTGTACTCCTCCTCTAGCAACACCATAATATTTTGGTTGCTGTTAGATCCAAAATTATTGATTTGGACTCATGAGACCCCAGAGTATTGATTCCCAGAATCTGTATTTTGTAAATATGGGCTTTGGAAATGGCTAACTGACTTCATTGTGCTTTGGATACAGTAGGTAGTTCCAGTGACAACAACAATCATGAATGTCATTTCTGCAGGCTGCATCTTACTCTGTGAGATAAACAGTCACTCTTTTCAAAGCTTTTGCTGGCTCTGAGACACTCACTTGGTATTTCGCCTGCTCTTTGTCTAGCAAAAAAATCCCTCATCATTAAACAGTCAGTATTCCTCAGAATGAATAAAAACAGTGAAATGCAATACAAACCTGCAATAATTAAATATATTAAATTAAGCTAATGTACTATGTATTTAATCTCAACCAATGTCTTTTGCTACTACCTTCAATGATCCAATTCAACCATACTAATAAGCAAAAATGACTTTAGATAAACATCACATTTGTGATCAGCCTGAGGCTAATTCATTTCATTTTTGGTGTGAAAGGGCCTTTACATTTGCAAAAAATATAACTTTATTGCTGTTATTAAGAAACAAACAAGCAAGCCCAGCCCAGGTGAGAAAAAGTAATGTAAAAGTAATATAACACATTACTTTCCTTTAAAAGTAACTAAGTAACACAATTACTTTTTAGGGAATAATACTTTGCTTTTAAAAGTAACTTTCCCCAACACTGGTTATTACTGAGAAGGGCATGCAAAAATGATTTTCTTTTGTGTTCAGTAACAGAAAGAAAATCATACAGGTTTGGAACAAAATGACAGTGAGTATTTAATGACAGAATGTTCATTTTTGGGTCAACTATTCCTTTAATTCAATATGAAATTTCAAAACCCTTTTCCTGAACATATTTACTTGTGCTATCCACTTAAGCCAAATGTAACTCTCTGTCTGTCATGCAGGATTATCAAAGTCAAATGAAAACACTTGAGCAGAACATTTCTCAGATCAACACCTGGATGGATCGTGCTGAAGATACGCTAGACGAGATGGACAGCCAGGGCTGCGTTGAGAATGTTATAAAGGTCTTCAGTTGCACATGACAGACACTCACAATGAGCTGTTGCACTTTACAACCAACTGTTCTCCATTATTGAGGACTAGAGATTGTTTTATGCAGCCATACTTTAGCATCATATTAAATAAACAGTTATCCATCTTTCTATGGTAGTAATGTTTTTGATGGCTCATTAATTGGAAGCAATTTGCAGCAAATAAAACTCTAGATTAGGCCATTAGGGAGAACAAAACAGACAGACAGACAAAAAAAAAAAAAAAAAAGTATTTTAATTGTATAAATTGATCATTTCTATTGTCATCTATAATTATCTTTACATCATACTACCAAAATATTAATATCTGTACATTTTGTTTTTGTGCATTTTGAAATTTTAGAAAGTTTACATTTACACATATATGATACTTTGTTTTTGTTTCATATGTATTATGTTAAACATGTATTTTTGAGTGAAACCATATATTGAACAGAAAAATGTAGGGCAGGCCTTGATTTTTATTTATTTATTTATTTATTTTTTCCCTCAACATTGATTAAATATATATATAGTGTATGTATTCAAAATGTAGCACACATAATTGATGTGTTCTTATTTTCGGGTTTTATTTCAGGGTTTGCGCATAGAGCTGGAGGAGATGAAGGGGAAGGTTGAAGCGGTACAGGTTCTGGCCGAGGATCTTATAAAGAACAGAGGGGAACACTGTAAAGCTCAGGTGAAACCGAAGGTGGAACAGCTCAACCAGCGCTTTGACATCGTCGCAAAGAGGATTTTAATTGGACAGGTAGTCTCATGAAAAGCTGTATGTCTGATTTATGTGTACATGTAGATCACAAATATAGGGCCATGGTAAATTCGAATCTGATTTCTCTCCCTTTGTTGATCCGAAAATCATCAGTGACATTGTCTTATTATACCACTTAGAAAATAGATTTTTTTTTCTTTTTATACTTTTTGTTGATTTTTGATCATATTTTTTTCCAGGCCTCCTCTCAAGAGTTAGACGAGTACCACAGACAGGCTAATATATGGCTCCAGGTGCTGGACGAGGAGATTAAATTAGGTGAAAGTCTAAAAGAGGATGATTTCCTGGAGGATGCGGTAAGAAAATACTCTCAGCTGTTTCTTTGGCTAAAATTAATTTCAGTCATTGGAACCGCACTGGCAGTGAAAGGCTGAAACAGCCTCCAAGCTTTAGCGTAAAGATCTCATGACAAGAAAGATAATGAGTTTCAGGGAATGGATCTGGTTCATGAGTAACAAATGCTGGCACAGTACATCATTGCATTGCTTGGCTGCAAATTGTCTGATAGATAGACAGACAGACAGATAGATAAATAAATAGAGAGAGAGAAAGATTTGACATTTAATTTGATAGTTTTCTGTGCTTGTTCTTTCACAGGGCATAGATGAGGATGCTCTAAATGAACTGTTCTTAAAAGGAGAAAATCTCCTCAAGAGAACTCCTTCCGGGGAGAAAAGAGAGGCAGTCCGTGAGAAACACAACCTTCTCCATGACAAATATGACACACTAAAGGTAATTATTGAGTGTGCTGACATGTCAAGTACATGTTTTATTCGAAAATAAGGCCATAAGAATACATTTACAAACTCTTGACGTTAGGCTCATAGCATGTCATTGAATTTAAATGTGTGTTCAAGTACAAACCAAGGACAGCTGCATCAAATATAATATAACTGGTCGTACTATGCGATTTTGCAGTAATGAGATGTCAGGTTGATTTATACATTACAAAAAAATTATTTCTTAATCTGTTTTTCAGAAGATTTTTCTTAAAACAAGATACATTTACTATAAATTTATATAATACATTTATTTAAAGGGTTAGTTCACCCTAATATGGAAATACTCTTATTATTACTCACCCTCATGTTGTTCCACACCTTTAAGACCTTCGTTCATCTTAGGAACACAAATGAAGATCTTTTTGATAAAATCTGATGGCTCAGTGAGGCCTGCATTGCCAGCAATAACACTCCCTTATTCAATGCATAGAAAGCTACTAAAAACATATTTAAAACAGTTCATGTGACTACACTGGTTCAACCTTAATTTTATGATATGACGAGAATAATTTTTGTGCAGCAAAAAAAAAACTTAATAAACAATATCTAGTGATGGGCAATTTCAAAACACTGCTCCATGAAACTTCAAAGCTTACGAATCTTTTGTTTTGAATCAGTGGTT
The DNA here is from genome assembly GCF_024489055.1 of Chanodichthys erythropterus. NCBI lineage: Eukaryota > Metazoa > Chordata > Actinopteri > Cypriniformes > Xenocyprididae > Chanodichthys > Chanodichthys erythropterus. Next base: position 11,133,190 of record NC_090232.1, on the reverse strand, counting down.
CGGATCGTGTATCAAACTGCCAAAGTCACGCCCCCCAGTGGTGAACCATTGAAATTTCTAAATACTTATGACGTAATTAAGCCTCGTTAGAAATCACGTGACTTTCACGCTCCGAACCACTGATTCTAAACAAAAGATTTGTAAAGCTTCGAAGCTTCATGAAGCAGTGTTTTGAAATCACCCATCACTAGATATCGTTGAATATTGAAGTCTTTATTTTGTTTTTTTGGCGCACAACAAGTATTCTTGTCACTTCATAACCTTAAGGTTGAACCACTGATGTCACATGAACTGTTTTAAATGTGTTTTTAGTAGCTTTCTGGGCATTGAAAAAGGGAGTGTTCTTGCTGGCGAAGCAGGCCTCACTGAGCCATTGGGTTTTATCAAAAATATCTTAATGTGTGTTCCAAAGATGATGAAGGTCTTACGGGTTTGGATCGACATGAGGGTGAGTAATTAATGACAGAATTTTCATTTTTGGGTGAGCTAAACCTTTAATTTTTCTTACCCATTTAAAAATGTATTTTTAGATATATATATTGTGTGACAAGTACATACTTGATTCTATGCGATTTTATATAGGACATAAGGTACATTCCTGGATCAGTCCTTTATTGGTCCTGAAACAACATCCATATCATCACTCAATCAGATTTTAGGGTTAAGTATTTGAAATATTTCCAAAATTAAATATTAACTAGTAAAAACTAATAAAATAGTTAAGTCAGTGTAACTCCTATATTATGATTCAAGTCAGAGACAAGGTCAAAACTGGAATAAGAATGAGGTCACAGTAGGTTAGAAACATGGTCAAAACATAAGGTTAAAAAATAGGCAGTTTCTAGGGCAGTTACTATCAACCTATGGAGGGTTTGGTGAGTTAAACTTTGGTAAATCATGTTTTGTTTGGTGACAATTATGTGGACATACTGTATAATTTTTTTATATGTAAATGTATTGTATGTAATGAATCTTAATATGCTCATTCTGCGTTCATAGAATCTAAGAGCCCTGAGAAAGAAGAAGGCCCTTGCTCTTGCCCCGCAGTGGTATCAGTTCTGTAAGAAAACAGATGACATGATGCAGTGGCTGGACAAAATTGAGAAGACTGTAGCAGAGCTTCCAGATCCCCCCGAGGAGCCAAGAGTGAAAGTGAGAGCCAAAGTTTCTTTACTGTGTACACTACCAGTCTTAGTTAATATTTATATTCTTATACTTTAGCTTCTTCAAAATAGCCTTTTCAAAGTTCTCCTTACCAGGGATGTTTTTAAACTGTATAGAGGCTTACTATGTTTTTTTTTAGTCCCTTTGCTTCCATCTTAACAAGTTTAAGAATATTTTAGGACTGTACACTAAAAGAATTGGATGTTCTCCATCAGGCAGTGAGTTCTGAGATTGAACATCAACGTCCAAAGTTGGAGGACTTGCGTGGACTGGGCCGTGTGCTTTCAGAGGGTGGAGCTGCCAAGCTAGTGGAGCCCCGCCTCCTCCCGGTCAATAAACGCTGGGCGGAGCTGGACGTTAAATTCACTCAAGTGCGCCACAAAAGTGTAAGTAGTGGTTAAAAAATCAATAGTGGTAAAAAGAAAGTAAATATTTAAAATGCATCATTTGAAAATTTAAGTATTGGGGAAAATAGTCTGTGGTAAAATCACTGTAATGTGCATAGCCCCTAAAGGGACATGATGGAAAAAATATGTGAGGACATTTATAAATGTTTTTGTGTTCTCTTGTGAATGTTATGCGTTCCCCCGAAAACTTTACATTTGCTTGCAAAATGTATTCACTTCCCTGAGAAACTTTGTGTTCACTCTCAAAATGTTTTGCATTCCCTCAAGAAATTTTGCGTTCACTCTCAAAATGTTTTGCAATCCCTTGAGTTCTTTGTGTTCAGTTTCAAAATGTTTTGCATTCCCTCGAGTTCTTTGCGTTCAATTTCAAAATGTTTTGCGACCTCCCGAGAAACTTTGCGTTCACTCAAAATGTTTTGCATTCCCTCAAGAAATTTTGTGTTCACTCTCAAAATGTTTTGCATTCCCTTCAGAAACTTTGCGTTCACTCTCAAAATGTTTTGCATTCCCTCTAGTTCTTTGCGTTCAATTTCAAAATGTTTTGCGTTCCCCTAGAAACTTTGTATTTACTCTCAAAATTTTTGCATTCCCTCAGGTGAAAATGAGCTTTTAGCTAAATCCGGTACAATGCATGGAATGGAAACATTTATGTTAAAAATTGTACATGGTCCCTTTATAAATAAATAAAGTAAAGTAAAGTTTGCGTTCAATTTCAAAATGTTTTGTTCCCCTAGAAACTTTGCATTCACACTCAAAATGTTTTACGTTCCCTCGAGAAACTTTTTATTCACTCTCAAAATGTTTTGCATTCCCTCGAGTTCTTTGCGTTCAATTTCAAAATGTTTTGCGATCTCCCGAGAAACTTTGCGTTCACTCTCAAAATGTTTTGCATTTCCTCAAGAAATTTTGCGTTCACTCTCAAAATGTTTTGCATTCCCTTCAGAAATTTTGCGTTCACTCTCAAAATGTTTTGCATTCCCTCAAGAAACTTTGCATTCACACTTAAAATGTTTTACGTTCCCTAGAGAAACTTTTTATTCACTCTCAATTTTTTGCGTTCCCTCAAGAAATTTTGCGTTCACTCTCAAAATGTTTTGCATTCCCTTCAGAAACTTTGCGTTCACTCTCAAAATGTTTTGCAATCCCTCGAGTTCTTTGTGTTCAGTTTCAAAATGTTTTGCATTCCCTCTAGAAACTTTGTGTTCAGTCTCAAAATGTTTTGCATTCCCTTGAGTTCTTTGCGTTCAATTTCAAAATGTTTTGCGTTCCCTCTAGAAACTTTGTGTTCAGTCTCAAAATGTTTTGTGTTCCCGATGAAACTTTGCGTTCACTCTCAAAATGTTTTGCGTTCCCTCGAGTTCTTTGCGTTCAATTTCAAAATGTTTGCGCTCTCCTGAGAAACTTTGGGTTCACTCTCAAAATGTTTTGCGTTCCCTCTAGAAACTTTGCGTTCAGTCTCAAAATGTTTTGCATTCCCCCAAGAAGAGTTTTTTGCGAGTTTTTGCGGGGGAACGTAAAAGTTTCTTGAAGGAATGCAAAGGATTTGTAAGCAATTGCAAAGTTTCTCGAAATTACGCAGAACTTTTGTGAACGGACGCAAAAGCATTGAAATATATATATTTTTCCCTCCCATCTCATATTTTTTCCATCTCCATGTCGCTTTAGGGCTTCCGTAGTAAAGTACAGTCTTTAGTGTGGGATTGAAAAAAAAGTTTTTTGAGGGTTTTGAGTGTCTATAAAGCATTTTTTTTCTTTTTTTGTTCTGTTTACTGCTCTTTATTGCACAGTAACCTGTTATTTCATCAGAGTAAAATAGTCAAATTGTATGAAACGCATTGTTCTCCATCTTTGTATATGCAGGAGCTGCAGTTTTTGCTGCAGTGTATCGCTGAAAACGAGGCTCTGCTGAACTCTCCTGAGCGCTGGTCTGCAGCATTCATCAACGTTCCTCAACAAGAGAAGTGCCTTAAGGTTGTATCATAAACCATGTCTCATTTCTACAAATGATTTTTATTAGCCAATGCTTTTTTGTGTCCATGAGCTAATTCCATCTGTTATTGAATTACTCACTGTACATGAGCACAATTTGTTTTACTCACACCACTGAAACAGCATTAAAAATAATATAAATGCTTTAATCTGTTGTATTACATGTCATTTAGGAGGTTAAAGTTAATCTGGATAAACTGGAGAGTCCAGTGACGGAGGCTTTGGGCAGGGGAGCCTCTCTTCCTGAAGAGAGTTTACTGGTTCAACTGCTCAGTGCCAACTGGGAAAACCTTAAAAAGCTCTATCACGACAGACTCGCGTAAGGATGGATGACATCACACTGTTGTAATTTGCCTTATCAGTCAATAGCAAAATAATGTGTTATTTAATCGGTGAATTGTTTGTCTTTGTTAAATGCATTCTACCATATTACTTGCGCATCTATTACAGAAACATGAATGTGATCTGTATGTGCATGCATAAGAATATATTTACTTATAGTGTTTATCAGTATTTTAAATGAGCTTTTATTGTTTTATTTTGTAGTCATTTTAATTTTAGTTTAAGTTTGAGTAATTTTTTGGGCTTTTGTCATTTTATTTCTATTTAGCTTTAATTTATATTTTCCAGTTTTATTTTTTTGTCATTTTAGCACTTTAACAAACTTATATTATTTTAGTTAGTTAAAATGATCAATATTTAAAATTTTTGTTTAAGTTTTTAATATAATATTTATATTTTATTTCAGCTTTATTTCAGCTTTATTTCAATTAACAAAAACTATTTTTATCATTTTAATTAAAGAAAATACTAACAGGAGTCATATTAAATGAGCTGTCAAATAATCTAAATTAAGTAAAAGAAACCACAAAAGTGAGATTGTTTTTAAGTGCTTTATAACTAAATAATATGTGCACATTAACTTTTTACTCTAATAAATTTTGCAGTTTAAATCAGAATATTGATTTTACATTCTCACTCTTGTCTACTTGTGCTGCTGTCCAGACGCCTTGAAAAATCAAAGAAATTCAGCGTAGAGCTCAAAACACTTGACGATTGGCTCACAGATGCTGAGAGAACGATTCTGAAGTATGAACAAGACCCCATAAATAATAGAGACCACCTCAAGGTAAACATAAATTTTATCATTTAATTATAATAATATATACAAATTACATTGTGTATAATACTAAAGAAATAGTTCATCAAAAAATTAAATTTGCTGATTATTTACTCATGGCCCATGGCCATCCAAGATGTATTTGACTTTCTTTCCTCAGCCGAAGAGAATTAAGGTTTTGAAGGAAAACATTCCAGGATTTTTCTGCATCTAATGCAAGTGAATGGTGCCCAATATAGACCATTTTTGACAGTACAAAATCCATATTTAGCCAGCTTCAAAGAGCTCCACATAACCCCAGCCAAAGAATAATCTTCTCTAGCAAAACGATACATCATTTTTAGGGGGAAAATATATATATATATACCTTTTTTTAACTACAAATGCTTGCCTTGGTGCAGCTCTTCAAAGCGCGTTCACCTCTCAAGTGAAATATGCATGTTGGGAGTGGTCTACCTTGGGCACCATTCACTTTCATTAGATGGAGAAAAAATCCTGAGGAAAGAAAGTCATATACATCTTAGATGGCCTTGGGGTGAGTTTTATTTTTGGGTGAACTATTCCTTTAAGAATACTGTTAAAAATGATGATTAAGAATAAGAAATCATTATATACAGGCTTCATAGAAAGTATTATCAGATTTTTTTTAGGCAATACAGTTAGCATGTTATATCAGTGCTAGATTAGTTCTCATGTTAGATTAATTTTCAGACCATCTATACTGCGACATTCTACTTTCCCAGGAGCTCCAGGGAGATTTGGAGAAACAAGAAGCAGCAGTGAAGGGGCTCAATGCTCTTGGGACAGATCTGACTCCACAGTGCAGTAAGGACGACAGGGACCACATTAAACAGCAGCTCGCCTCTATCAACTCCCGCTGGGCCAAAGCGTCCAACCAGCTTGCTGAGATCAAGAGACGGTTAGTGAAAATTCAGGACATATTAACGCAGGCAGTTTGTGAGAGAGCTGCGCACGTTTGAATATCTTAGCATAATTGAATTTGAGCAGCAAACACCTACATAATTGCCCTCTTTTGTCCTTATTTTGAAGGAATGCATTAATATGGCTGCTGTGTGTTTTAGGTCTGCTGGGGCAAAAATTGTTCTTGCTGAGTTAAATGAAGACATGGGGGAGTTTCAGTCCTGGCTGGATGATGCAGAGGCTGTGGCTGCACTTCCTGTTGAATCAGGTCACAAGGAGCAGCTCAGTGCAACGTTAGAAAAAGTGAAGGTAAAAATCAGTTGCTTAAAAAGATGCCATTAGCTCGCACATGGGGGGAAAACATAGCTTTTAGCTCCGTATTAAAATTAAAATTCTCCCATGAGGCAAATCACCAAAAATGAGTCACAAAGAGGAGTAGATAATTAATATGTGTGTGTGAAAATCTCCAGGCCCGGGTGGTGGAACTGCCGAGCAGAAAGCAAACTCTTCATCAGATCAACAGCAAAGGCTCATCTCTCCCAGCTGATAAAGTCAAACCATTGGAGAAACATCTGAAGGTTATTAATATGCGATGGGCCAAGGTAATTCAAATCATTTCTTTCCTTCTCTACTATTTGATCTTACTTGCCCATTAAATTCAATGATTTTGTGACCTTGGCATGTTTAATGCAAGTATCATTTCTGTTAACAGCCTAATGAGGGCATTATCATTGAATAGTCAGATCCATGTAATCGTAGACATTTACAAAAATTCGCTAGAATATTAACATACCTCTAATACACTAAGGTAAATATCCTACCCCATAATATGTGTGCGTATGCATATATAAATATAAATATCTGTGTGTGTATATATGATTAATATAAGGCAGAAGTACAGAATGTCATATTTTATTATTGGCTGTTTTAACACAAAATGTTTTGCCAACTAAGAAGTACAGCACTTGGAGTTTCATCCCTCTGTCTAATGTGAGCATAAGTATTGGGACATTTTAAGTTAAAGCAAATGTAAAAGTGTAAAAGCTAATATTTAGTAAATCACTTGCAAGCAGTCACAGGGGTGAGTCTGTGACCCGCTCAATGCAGCCATTTTCAACGGTTTCTTGTTTTGGGGAGTTTCTGCATTCTGAGTCTCCTCTTCAGCTGGTGAAATGCTTGTTCAAAAGGATTTAAATCTGGAAACTTCTCCAGTCTAAGACTCAAAATTTCTTTAACAACTGAGTTGGCAGTACTAGTGTTTTGGTTCATTGTCCTGTTGCCATGTGAAGCACTTCCCAGTGAGCCTGGTGGAATTTTCTTGAACACTGGTAGGCAAGATTCTTTTGTACACTTCTGAATTCATTCTTCTGCTGCCATCATTGAATAAGTCCTCAATAAAGATGAGTGAGCCTGTTCCAGAGGCAGACATGCATGCCCGTGACATGGCACTACCTCCACCATGCTTTCCAGATGAGGTTGTATGCCTTGGATCATTTGCAGTTCCTTTTTTTTTCTCCACACTTTTTGCTTTCCCACTATGATAAAGGTTAATCTTTGTCTCATCTGTTCATAAAACTCTGTTCTAAAACTACTGGCTCATCTCTGTGTGTTTTTGCAAATTCAAATTAGCTTTCCTATTTTTGGTACTGATCAGATATTTGATCTTGCTGTGTAGCCTCTGTTATTCTGTTGGTGAAGTCCGTTGTGAACAGCAGGTTGTGAGAGCATCACCCCAGCTTTCTGGAGGTTGCTGGTGATTTTACAGTTTTTTTTTTGTTTGTTTGTTTTTTTGTTTTGTTTTTTCATAGCCCTTGTCACTTGTCTATCATCAATTGCTGTTGATTTTCTCAGCTGATCTGGTTGTTGTCGGTTGCTGAAGCTTGCCAGTGGACAAGTCAGTCTCCAGATTTCAATCCTATTGAACAAGCATTTCGCCAGCTGAAGAGAAGACTAAAGGCAGAAACTTCCCAAAACAAGCAACCATTGAAAATGGCTGCATTAAAGGCCTGGAAAAGCATTTCAAAGTGTGAAACCAAGAGTCTGGTGATGTCTATGGGTCACAGACTCACTCCTGTGATTGCTTGCAGGGGATTTACAGCTAAATATTAGCTTTTACACTTTTACATTTACTTTAAGTTAAACTGTCCCAATACTTATGCTCACAAAGTGCTGCAATTCTTAGTTGGTTAAACATTTTGTGTTGAAACAGCCAATAATAAAACCTGACATTCTGTACTTCTGCCTCATATTAATCTTTTAATCATATTTATAGATGTCTTGACACCACAGCTAACAGAGCAATTTTGTCTTTACACTTCCAATACTTATGGAGGGCTGTGTGTGTGTGCGTATATATATATTATTAGTGGTGGGCATAGATTAATTTTTTTTATCTAGATTAATCTCACTGTAATCTTGAAATTAATCTAGATTAATCTAGATTAAAATGGCTCATTTGAATTCTGCCGAAAACATTCAGAATATGTGTGCTACCCAAATAATGACTAAAAGTAATCCGCCCTTTTGTCCGACAAAGCAGTCAGGAGTTAGAATTAACCTCGGTGGAGTTAAACTTGAAAAATTGTGTGTATTTACATCTTTCTGCATTTGAAACAACATTGATTCTCATGTTCATTCATGTTTATTTGATGCTATAAATGGACTCGAAGTAAGAGATGATTGGTCTACGAGCCTCTTGAGCTGAGGCGCTACAGCAATCTGTCACGACCATGGTCACAACACATTAAAGAGCAACTAAACGTTTTTTATTGTTTGAATTTCTTAAAAACTACAAGGTTTTAAAGATGGGACTTTGTTTAATATCATAAGTAACCTGCTCTGTCTTGTCTGTCGACGTGTTGTCAGTATCCTCTTCGCTCCGTGATGCATTTATCACTGTGTGACAGCGCCATGGCTTGTCGGAAAAAGCAACAGTAACTAAGTGGGGCGGGTCTTTGCGAAGGGTCAATTCGGCTAGGTATACATCCGCACTAAACTATCAAGGTGAAAGTCATCATAGCTTGCGTAGTATAGACCCAGCTCCCAACCCAACTTTGAGATTTTTTTTTTTTTTTTTTTTGATATATAAAATTTATTTTTAAGTGTTTTCAATATACAAAAAAAATGTTGTATTGGAAATTATTTTATTATATATTATTATTATTTATCAATGCAAAAAAGAAGGTAAAAATCCTAAAAAAAAAAAATATATATATATATATATATATATATTTATTTATTTATTTTATTTATTCTGTTCTAATGTTTTTTTTTTTTTCTTCAGTAAAAAATATATCTCCGTATATCTCTTTTGATTTTCCTTTTGATGTTCTAAACAGGTTTCATAAGATTCGCCCCTGCAGTGATTTATTGAAAAGAACTGTAAATGTTTCTTTCTCTCCTGAAAAGGTGTCCACTGATCTTCCTGAGAAGCAGCGACAAATCGAGGATCTCCTGAGGGATTTGTCTTTGTACCAGGAACAGCTCTCCAAGCTCTCAATTTGGGCTTCCACTACAAAGAATCAGCTTGAGCAGTCCCCTACTGCAGTAGACCCAAAGGTAATCTCACAGACGTGAGCTAACACATATGTAGAACATACAGACCGCAGTCTTGCTGTTTTATAATACCGTTGTCTGTCTTATTTCAACTTCATGCTGTAAAAGCTATGGGTTGTATAGTGGTAAAAGTTCAGTGCTTGCAACCATCATGTTGCTGATTTGATCCCTATTAGAAACAAACATGTAGGTAATTCATTCTCAAACAAGGTGTTCAAAGATTAAGGAAACTTACAGTTTTTTAAAGTCTAATGTGACTTTTTTCAATGACCCATCTTTGGTCTGATTTTGCACAGTCTCTCATTTGTACAGAGAGACTTTTTCAGATGTCTTTCCTAGCATCCTAGCATCTGCTTCATAGTTTCATCTGCTCCCATCAAGGCACAGGTTTCGCTTCCCTAGACATGGAACTAATAGTTTCAGGAAATCATTTGTTCTTTCAGTTAATGAACTTATGAAAAATATCAGTACATATGTACTTGTGTGATTTTGAATTGTTTGTGGCTGTTTCGCTCTGATTCTGCTGTACTCAACTGATTATGATTTGCACACTGCTGCATGCTGTCAATTATATTGTTGTTTTTCTCAAAACCAAATCTTGTTTCTTGTTAGTGGTGCTTTTCAAGGCAATTATAACTATTACTCTAGCTCTTTTTCAGGGATAAGGTTATTTCAAAACCATATTTCAGCCCAAAATCAAAAGAAAGAATATTAAGGATAAATATAAATATAAATAAGAAAGAATAATTATATTTTGAAACATTTTTAGGACCATTTTTTATTTTATTCTTTGCACCCCTCTTCTCATGACATAATGTAAAATTTCTGTAATACAAACATATATATTAAGTTTTAAAGCATTTATAAAATAATGTATGATTATTTAAATAAAATATACTGTATTACAGTGCTAAGAATACGATGACTATAACCTCTGAGGATAAAGAAAGCCAGATGTCCAGATGCTTTACTGAGAATTTAGTGGTAAATGTGAAAAATAAAAAGGTTTAATTTCTTTATTCAAAATAAAATATTATTCTTTTTTTTTTTTTTTTTTAATTTTGGGGTTACCTGGACATTTTTTATTTTATTTTGTTCAAATAGATATACAGAGAGCTAGATTACTTCTTTAATGAGGGTTTGTTGTGAATTTCTTTTTCTTATTTTATTTTGTATAGATCGAGGATGATGTAAAGGAAAAGAAACCAGCAGTGGAAGCCGTTTTGGCAAAAGAGAGACCTCCATGCCATCCAGAGAAGGTGTTTAATCCACCACAATGTCATTAGATATGATCTCAGAAACACTATGACTATGATATTAGATTACTCTGCACACTTGCCAGTAGTATCTACCATCACTGTACTGTAATGCAATATATCAGACTATATCAGTCTATCAGCTTCATGGCATGCAACTTTATTTAATATAATTGTCCTGGATTAATTCCAGGGGCAGTTTGATGGTCTCAGTGCAGACTGGACATCAATTCAAGTTCTCCTTAAAGAGTGGCGAGACAAATGTCAGCTCGCAGGTATGATATCACGTAATGCATAATGATTGAAGCTATAATAATATGCTATTAAAATTCATGAACATCTCATGCTGCTTATGTGATGTTAGACATCTGAAAGTCTGAAAAAAAAGATCATTTTTTACTTTCCAGCCGTCACTTTGACTGGTAGTGCGGCAGGAGATGCAGCCCTTGATAAATTCAATAAATCCTGGACAGAGCTTGATGATTGGCTCGCTCTTTTGGATCACATGGTCCAGACTCAGAGAGTAATGGTCGGAGATCTTGACGAGATCAATGACATGACGGTGAAACTCAAGGTCAGATTATACCTCCATCTTGCAGCTTTTATTCCAAATCCACAGTAAAATACTTCGTTTACTGTCCTACAGTGGCTGTATTCTACACTTTTGTAACATTTTTGTCTACATAAAATGTTAGTTGACAGGGCACCAAATACAATTGTTTTATATAACTATTTTCCACCCTTAAAATTGCATTTGTTTCACAGTATATGTTAATAGTTAATGACATCTGTTATGTAATATTATTAATATTGTTCAATTAAATACATTTATTGAATAATTGAATTAATTCAATTGTAATATAAATTAATAATATTATAAGTGGATATAATATAATATTATGTGGGCTAACATGGTTAAAAAACATTACAATATGACTGTCATGAGACCAGAAGATGCCACAAAACCTTGCCTATAGTAAACAGTTCTGTGTTGTGACTATCTAACAGTCAACACTGCAAGACATGGAGCAAAGATGCCCACAGCTGAACAAACAAATCACTGCGGCTCAGAACCTGAAGAACAAAACCAATAACCCTGAGACACGGGCAACCATTACTGAGCGCAGTAAGTCAGCTTTGTGTCTTCCATATCCATATCCTCTTTCAATGATACTTTTTATTTGTGGTGATATGGAGGTGTCAACATTGTAGCAGCTTGGTCTTTGAAATAATGCAGAAATTAAACAATGGCTGTTGCCACGGACTCTGTCTTACCAGGCATCTCAAGGTCATATCATTATAAGACAGCACTACTGAACACAAACTACAGTATGTTGTAAGGCAAAAAGTGCATATAAAATTGTATTTGGTTAAGAGAATCAATCAATCAAGCATTAATCATCTTTCCATACGTACATTATATGAACTAAGATTGTTTTAGCCATTTTACGAGATGGTTCCTTAGAAATGTTCTGTCTTTTATTTCAAGTTGAAAAATTACAGGCACATTGGGAGGATTCCCACACCAAGCTGATGGACAGGGTCCTTCAACTGCAAAACATGTATAAAGACTCCAGCGATTGGTTGGAGGCCAGAAAAAGGGTGGAGCCCCTCATTAAGAAAGCCAATGAAAAACTAGAAAGCTGGAAGAAAGTTTCTCACAGTGTTGATGATTTAAAAGGCCAAAATGCAGATGTCAAGGTAATGTAAAATAAACACAATATTTATTTCATGACAGACCATGACTAAAAAACTGAAATAAACTAATTCAGTGTGCTTGTATTCCTTGAAAGATCTTCAGATGAATGCATGTGATTTGATTACTACAAATAAATGCTATATTATTATATTGCAGCAACTTTCTAAGGATATACAGCAGTGCCAAGCTCACATGAATGTCACCAATGAACTGGCAAACAAACTACTGACTCTTTATGCAGATGACGACACAAGCAAAGTTAAACAAATGACTGAGAGCATGAATCTGGCTTGGGCCAACATCAAAAAGCGGTGAGCTTCTGTTTAAATCTTTGATTTTTCAGTATCACCAACCAGTGGCATATAATGTTTTCAATAAAGGACGTATATAGCATGAAAATAATGCACTGATGACACAGTGAGGGTGCATAAGAGGTTTTTTCAAGTGCTTTTTAAGGTGCAATTGCATTCAGGAGAATTCTGGGCCACTTAAAGGGTTAGTTCACCCAAAAATGAAAATTATGTCATTAATGTCGTTCCAAACCCATAAGACCTTCGTTCATCTTCGGAACACAGTTTAAGGTATTTTAGATTTAGTCCGAGAGCTTTCTGTCCCTCCATTGGAAATGTATGTACGGTATACTGTCCATGTCCAGAAAGGTGATAAAAACATCATCAAAGTAGTCCATGTGACATCAGTGGGTTAGTTCGAATTTTTTGAAGCATCGAAAATACATTTTGGTCCAAAAATAACTAAAACTATGACTTTATTCAGCATTGTATTCTCTTCCGGAATCCTTTCCATTGAATTGATTCCATTGAATTGATTCCATTGAATCCTTTCATCTGTCAGCATTGGTAATGCACTTTTACGTCGTTGTTTTTGGCGATTAGGACATCCACGACATGCACACTTATGCACCATTTTAAAAAATATAGCAATACCAAAATACAAACGATGTAGAATAGATTGAATACAGCGTGCGTCTCCCTCAGACTGTAAATGAAGCTTGGGCGCACCGGATAACACGTCAGCAGCGTCTTACATCAGCAGCGTCACGGCTGAGATGTGAACCACACTCCGGAGCAGAAGGGGGCAGTAATGCAGCAATAAGCTGGATGCCAACCACCGTAAAACAGGAAAGAAGAAGTGAATGCGGAGTCGTGAACGCGAATTGACAACAGACCCGGAAGAGAATACAATGCTGAATAAAGTCATAGTTTTTGTTATTTTTGGACCAAAATGTATTTTCAGTGCTTCAAAATGTCGCGGATGTCCTAATCGCCAAAAACAACCATGGCGACGTAAAAGTGCATTACCAAAGCCGACAGATGAAAGGATTCAATGGAATCAATTCAGTGGAATCAATTAAATGGAAAGGATTCCGGAAGAGAATACAATGCTGAATAAAGTCGTAGTTTTTGTTATGTTTGGACCAAAATGTATTTTAGATGCTTCAAAATGTCGTGGATGTCCTAATCGCCAAAAACAACGATGTAAAAGTGCATTACCAAAGCCGACAGATGAAAGGATTCAATGGAATCAATTCAGTGGAATCAATTCAATGGAAAGGATTCCGGAAGAGAAGACAATGCTGAATAAAGTCGTAGTTTTTGTTATGTTTGGACCAAAATGTATTTTAGATGCTTCAACAAATTCTAACTGACCCTCTGATGTCACATGGACTACTTTGATGATGTTTTTATCACCTTTCTGGACATGGACAGTATACCGTACATACATTTCCAATGGAGGGACAGAAAGCTCTCGGACTAAATCTAAAATATCTTAAACTGTGTTCCGAAGATGAACGGAGGTCTTACGGGTTTGGAATGACATTTTTGGGTGAACTAACCCTTAAAGATACTGCGGCTTGATGTTTGAAGCATTTGTTACCATGGAATATAAGAATCCAATAATAACATTTATGTAATATTGAAGTATATTAAGGTGCTAATTTAACAACTTAATTTCTGTATAACAATGAAGTCATTACCATTTTTAGTGTAGGGGACAAGGAGGCCGATCTGGAAGCTGGACTACGGCAACTGCAGCATTTCTACTTGGACCTGGAAAAATTCCTCAATTGGCTCACTGAGGCAGAAACGACAGCCAATGTCTTACAAGATGCTACATTTAAGGAGGGACTTCTGGAAAACCCTGCCACAGTGCGGCATTTATTCGGGGAATGGCAGGTATGTAAGCAGTATTTCCAAAATGCATACATTACAGCAGTTTCCCCTCCTCTTTTAGAGCATGTACTCATTGGGGACTCGGGTAGTCAAGGAGCTCTAATTATGCTCGACCTTAGTGCAGCTTTTGATTTAAATACGAGATCATGATATTCTTATTGTGCGCTTACAGCATGTTGTGGGTCTGAGAGGTACTATTTTAAAAAGGTTTTCCTCTTATTGAAAAGGATCTTTCCTTCAAATGAGGATTGGGGAATTCTCTTCCTCTGTAGTTCATACTGACTGTGGAGTTCCTCAGGGCTCCATTTTGGGGCCTATTTTGTTTCTTTATTTTTGCTGTCCTAAGGTCTTGTCTTTAAAAGACCCGATATGTTGTATCATATTTATGCCGATGATATTCAGATTTTCTTGCCTTTTAAATCTGGAGGATCATCTTTGTTATTATGTCTTGAGGAGGTGGAGTGCTGTTAGAGCAAAATAGTCTCCAGCTAAATGCAACTAAATCTGAAGTTATCATTTTTGGGCCAAATCAGACAGTGTTTTAGGTCCATGGTCAACAAATGTGCAACCCAAGATAAGGAATCTGGGTGTAATCTTTGACTCATCCGTACCATTTGCTGAACAGATTAAGTGTGTGGTAAAAAAGTTCCTTTTTTTCAGTTGAGAACTATTGCAAAAATTAAATCTTTTTTGTCTGATGCTGATCTTGAGATAGTGATTCACACACATTTATTTCCTCCCGCTTGGATTGTTGTAACATACTTTATGATCTCACTTATTTTATTCACATTTTCTGCAAGTGGTTCACATGCCACTGTATGTATATATGTATATATGTATGTGTATATATTATATATATATATATATTATATATATATACATAATATATATATACATACATACATACATACATACATACATACATACATACATACATACATATATATATATATATATATATATAGATAGATAGATAGATAGATAGATAGATAGATAGATAGATAGATAGATAGATAGATAGATAGATAGATAGATAGATAGATAGATAGATAGATAGATAGATAGATAGATAGATAGATAGATAGATATATATATATATATATATATATATATATATATATATATATATATATATATATATATAGAGATATAGATATATATATATATAGATATATATATATATATATATATATATATATAGATATATATATATATAGATATATATATAGATATAGATATATATATATATAGATATATATATATATAGATATATATAGATATATATATATAGATATATATATATAATATATATATAATATATACACATACATATATATATATATATATATATATATATATATATATATATATATATATATATATATATATATATATATATATATATATATATATACACATACATATATACATATATACACATGCATATATACATATATACATACAGTGGCATGTGAACCATTTGCAGAAAATGTGAATAAAATAAGTGAGATCATACAAAATGCATGTTATTTTTTGTTTAGTACCGGAGTGAGATATTTTACATAAAATATGTTTGCATTTAGTTCACGAGACAAAACAATAGCTGAATTTATTAAAATGGCCCCATTCATAAGTATGTGAATGATTGATTCTCAATACTGTGTGTGGTTACCTGATGATCCACGACTGTTTTTATGTTTTGTGATGGTTTTTCATGAGTCTCTTGTTTGTCCTGAGCAGTTAAACTGAGCTCTGTTCTTCAGAAAAATCCTCCAGCTCCTGCAGATTCTTCAGTTTTCGAGGATTTTTTGCATATTTGAACCCTTTCCAGCAGTGACTGTATGATTTTGAGATTCATCTTTTCACACTGAGGACAATTAAGGGACTCAACTCAACTATTAAAAAGGTTCAAACATTCACTGATGCTCCAGAAGGAAACATGATGCATTGAGACCCAGGGGATGAAAACTTTTTGAATTCAAATATCAAGGTAAATGTACTTAATGTTTCCGGGAAACATGCAAATATCTTCTGTTGCTTCCGAAGGGCAGTACTAAATGAAAAACAATGATATTTAAATATAATAAGAAAAAAAGTGTGACATCTTCATCCTGTTCAAAAGTTTTCACCCCCCAGCTCTTAATGCATCGTGTTTCCTTCTGGAGCATCAGTTTGAGTCCCTCAATTGTCCTCAGTGTGAAAAGATGAATCTCAAAATCATTCAGTCACTGCTGGAAAGGGTTCAAATATGCAAAAATGCTTGAAAACTGATGAATCTGCAGGAGCTGGAGGATTTTTTTGAAGAACAGAGCTCAGTTTAACTGTTCAGAACAAACAAGAGACTCATGAACAACCATCACAAAACATAAAAACAGTCGTGGATCATCAGGCATCCACACACAGTATTGAGAATCAATGGTTCACATACTTATGAATGGGGTTATTTTAATAATTTTTTTACTGTATAGACCATTGGTTTATTCTGTACTGGAGAGGGCTTTATAAATAAACTAGATTTAAGACTTGCATGTAGTCCACTTCAGTCCGGGTTTTCCCTTTTCTGCTAGTCACACTCACTGGTGAGAGAAACACTGCTCCACATGTTCACTCCTTAGTGAAAAATTTGCACTTAAGTTACCAATCTGCTGTGACGTTCTTCACAAACATCTGTGCACAGATATATTAAATTTTTTTAAATTAAGCGACTATTTACTTGTACACTTTTATATAACATTCTACGCTGAAAAACTTTGGTGTAGAAAGACAATTGATAGTAAATTTCACAAATAATTACAGAGAAATAACAAGTAACACTTTGAATTAAATGTGAAATTTTGAAGTAGCAAGACTAAAATAGTATTTCGTTGTAAAACGCACACCAGTAGTATTTACAAATCCAAAAAAATAAAAAAATTCAACATGTAATGACACCCACCTACAACTTTTCTGTATTCAAATACAGATTTTATTTTGAAATATAAATATGGTTTGATTTGGTTTTATTTTTCAAGGGTTTTAGGACATAAACATTATAATGAAATGACTGGAAAATAAAAACTGTTCAACTCCATTCTCATTATTAGCTCTTTAGATTTTAATTGTTGTTTATTAGGAAGGCTGATTAAACTGACGGGTCCATTGTCCAGGTCGCCCGCTGCTCACTGGTATGGGAGATATGTGCATTTGGCAACAGTGCAGAGACGCAGTTAAATATGAAGAGGCAGACAAAGACGTGGGCTATAAAGAGAAGCCTCTGTTCTCCCAGAAAACCATCTCTGACCCAGTCCTCGCTCGCAGTGCCCACTCTCGCCTCAAACAACAGGGCCAGTGTGCCTCCACCACTGGCATTCTGCAGCTCGTTTCACGTCGCATGTAGACACATGGTCGCAGAATACATTTTCTCGCTCTCATCTTCACGATGTCCCTTTCTCCCTGGTTTTTGCCTCGCGTCAGACACGTCCACATGGTTGGGAATTAAAGGATTGTCGCTGTCGACAGTCAGACGGGCTGTTTTCGATTCATTTGATGTCGCTCATTCACTGGATATGTTGCACAGGAAGACATATCATGTTAAGGTTTGATCTTCACTGTCAGCTTCACAGTTGCTTTGTGACTTTGGATTTGTTTGGCTTGCATCATGATTTTAATGAAATTGGTTCATGCCATCTCAAACTATGGGAGCAAGCTTTTAAAATGTTGTCAGAAATAAACGTGAAAATTGTTATCGCACAATCTGTTATAAAATAATGCAGAAATCTTCTTCGTAATCATTTGTTTTCTTTTGCATTTGAATATGTCATTACATTTATAGTGATTCGTGAAATATGGTAAGAGAAATTCCATTTAAACCACATGAATTTTGAAGTATTGTTATATATATTTAAAAAGAGATACTAAAATATAAAAATGCAATATATGTAATTTATGAAAGTAGTGATAAAATTAGAAACAATAATATTTACTTTTTTGACTTGAATTCAATATTAAGATTTTATTAAGAAAATAAATAATAAAATTATTAAAATTAAATTTAAATTATATTATTTTCTTGGTACTATAATGAACTAAAACCATAAAACCTTTTTTTTTTTTTTTTTTTACCTGAAATACGATAGACATCAACTGAAATACAATAAAATATAAATACTTTATTAACATTAAAATAAATATATATTTCAAAAAGCAACAATTCTCATTTTCATTTAGGTTAACTTGATGTTCTAAAATAACTCAAACAAAAAAAAAAAACTATATAGAATTGTTTTTTAAAATGTACTAATAAAAATAAAAAAAGACTAAAACTAACTACAATTTAAAAGAAAATTACTGAAAATACACATTAAAATAATTCTAGATATTTATCACAATGATATCACAATGATATTAAAATAACACGGATTATTATATTATACTATACTATACTATTCTATATACTATACTATACTATACTATACTATACTATACTATACTATACTATACTATACTATACTATACAAGTGTTCCTGTTTGAAATAATTAGATCAAAACATGTTCCAAAACTGTCATGTCATCATGTAACAAGTATCAGGGGAAGTATAAGAATCATTTTCTTGATCTGTAATCACATAGTGAACTGGATGTCTGTGATCTCTTTTAATCCTCACAGGATCTCCAAGCAGAGATTGATGCCCACGGGGAGATGTACCATTCATTAGATGAAAATGGACAGCGTATTGTGTCAACTCTGGAAGGGACGGACAATGCTGTAGTGCTACAAAAGCGGCTTGACGACATGGGGCAGCGGTGGCATGAGTTGTGTAACAAAGTTATGAGTATAAGGTAAGACCAATTAATCATCTATATTTAAACTGGGGAAAATTCACCCTGAGCAAAAATGGGCTTTGAAAAATAATGTGATCTTATACAAGCCCCAGGCCTGTGTAATGCTATGTGCAGATCATTGCAATTATTTGACTTTATATTTAAAGTATAAGCCTGCATATTTTTAGTGCTGCCTGCTAGAACATTACTCAAACTTAGGGTTCTATCTATCTATCTATCTATCTATCTATCTATCTATCTATCTATCTATCTATCTATCTATCTATCTATCTATCTATCTATCTATCTATCTATCTATCTATCTATCTATCTATCTATCTATCTCTGTTTGTCTGTCTGTCCGTCTATCCATTTTGTCTATCTATCTATGTCTATTTAACCGTTTTATCCGTCTGTCCGTCCGTCTGTCTGTCTATTATTTTATCAAACCATTTTATCCATCAGTCCTTCCATCCATCTAACCATTTTGTCCATCTATCCGTCCATCTGTCTGTAATTTTATCTAACCATTTTATCCATCAGTCCCTTCGTCCATCTGTCTAACCAATTTATCCGTCCGTCCGTCTGTTTGTCTAACCATTTAGTCGATCTACCTATCTACCTATATCTAACCATTTTTTTTGTCTGTCCGTCTGTCGTTCTATCTATCTATCTATCTATCTATCTATCTATCTATCTATCTATCTATCTATCTATCTATCTATCTATCTATCTATCTATCTATCTATCTATCTATCTATCTATCTATCTATCTATCTATCTATCTATCTCTGTTTGTCTGTCTGTCCGTCTATCCATTTTGTCTATCTATCTATGTCTATTTAACCGTTTTATCCGTCTGTCCGTCCGTCTGTCTGTCTATTATTTTATCAAACCATTTTATCCATCAGTCCTTCCATCCATCTAACCATTTTGTCCATCTATCCGTCCATCTGTCTGTAATTTTATCTAACCATTTTATCCATCAGTCCCTTCGTCCATCTGTCTAACCAATTTATCCGTCCGTCCGTCTGTTTGTCTAACCATTTAGTCGATCTACCTATCTACCTATATCTAACCATTTTTTTTGTCTGTCCGTCTGTCGTTCTATCTATCTATCTATCTATCTATCTATCTATCTATCTATCTATCTATCTATCTATCTATCTATCTATCTATCTATCTATCTATCTATCTATCTATCTATCTATCTATCTATCTATCTATCTATCAAAATAAAATATATTTACATTCACCTAGAAACACACTAAAACACATTCTTAGCTACAGCTAAAAAACAGCTTAGCTACCACATAGCAACACCCTGGCAACTACCTAGCGACTACCTATCTTTTGCACCACTCATATTTTTAGAAAATGTAAAAAATATTTTAATTTTGCTTTCAAGTCTGCAATTTTGTCCAGTTAATAAGGCAGAATCTGTAATACTTTCACATAATGTCTTAATTCATGATGTTTGAATGCAAATTTGAGTGCCTTTACACCTAAAAAGGAACTTGTACGGCCACATTTTTCTTGATAGGGGAAAAGGCTGCTAAAAGCTTTTTTAATGTTCATGCATATTCAAATACAAGATTTAAAGATTTCTCAAATCTCTGCCTTTATCTAGCACTTTCTTTGTTAAATTTAACTGTGGTGTGACAGTATAGTGCTCTCTTGTGGTCTTTGTGATTTAGCACTTGGCAGCATCACATTTTACCATTCATACATTTCTTTAGGCCCTATCTGGATGCAGGTGTGGATCAGTGGAAACACTTGCACATGTCCTTACAAGAGCTGCTCAACTGGCTGCAACTGAAGAGGGAAGAGCTAGAACAGCAGAAACCAGTAGGGGGCGATGTGCCGACCGTGCACCAACAACTCCTTACGCACAAGGTGAGTCTAGGACGCATCCTCTTCGCCCCTCGCTGAAAGCATGAAGAATGTCGTTCAAGATGTGATTTATGCATTTTATCTTTCGTTGCGCCCAAGTGTGATCATTATCAGAGTCTGTTCTTGTTAAATATTTAAACAGATGGAGATGATATCTTGCGTAGGAGAGGTGCAAAGTCCCTTGTCTCTTTGCATGGTTGTGTGGACCAATTAACATCTGCTGATGGCCATCAGCTGTCAGGGGCCGCAGTAAACAGGATGCGGTCGTGGAGTAGTTAGTGTAGGGGAGCTCAGTGAGCGTGTTGCCTGTGACAGCTGAGTCACTCTGTCGCACTCTACAGGTGCAGTTAACTGGGAAGTAAACTGGCATGTGTGTAGGAGCTGCAAAGTCTCAGCAGAAATGTAATTGAACAAAGTTTTTGGAAACTACTGAATAAATTGACATTGCTGGGCTGTGTTTGAGCATTTGTCTGAGAAAACTTCAAATTTATTTTTGCACTCAAAACTGGAAATAAACTAAACTTGAGGAGTTTGAAAAAAGAAAATGTTATGGTATAAATTTTGCTTATCAAATATAATTCAATTCACATTTATTTGTATAATAGCACTTTTCACAATACATATCGTTTCAAGGCAGCTTTACGGAAAATGCATGTTTCTTTGTTACAATTAAGAGTAATCCGTTGTCAGGTGACTGTGTCAAAGTAATGTTCATATTGCAGAAATGCACAGTTCTAAGGTAATACAAATCACGCTGTTAGCTAACGTCATGTATTCATTTAAGCAAAAACAATAAGCATGTTAAAGCAAGCATTACATGCTACATGATAATGGTTATAATATATGGAATTTTTTTTTTTTTTTTACTGAAATTGATTTTAGTTTTAGGCATGAGGTGTCTGTTATATTAGTACCTGGTTTTCAGACGTAATTATGCAATCCATGTAATAATGTAAAAGCAGACACAAAATTAGTGCTGATCACAGTTTGTATGTGCCCTGAAAATGGCTGAAAGACCAGGAACACTAGAAAATATACACAAACAATGTAACAGCACTGTGTTAATTGCATCAGGTTGCACTGATATTTGTGAATCCAGTGCATTCTATAATGAGCCTTATTTGCATAGGAAGGAGGCATGTTTGCTCAGGAAAGAATGACAATGGCTTAATTTAAATATGCATGAGGAAGCACTATACCAGAAAAAATAGCACCTGGTTAAGTGTGACTGCAGGGGGGTGTACAGTATGTATGTAAAATGCAAGTTTCACAGGGTTTTGGCATATGTGCTAAAGTTGCACAAATGTTCACCCCTCATTGTGACATTTAGTACTGTTGGTAGCAAGTCCTTGTGCTTTCATAGGTCTTCAGAAGAGAGTTGGGTGCCAAAGAACCTGTGATCAATGGAACACTTGACAATGCTAAAACCTTCCTGGCTGAGATGCCTCGTGAGGGTCTGAAACAGAGGCCTGGACAAAAGGGTATGTAGTCTTCTGCATTTACACATATGCCCAATACAATAACTTAAAGATGCTGTAACCTGTATTTCACTTTGTTTGCTGCCCAGATGTAAGTCCTGAGGAGAGGGTTCAAAATGTGGGCCGCATATTGCGTAAAGAAGTGGAGGATGTAATGGTGCGATGGAAGAATCTGGGTGCAGCTGCTGTTGACTGGCAGCAACAGCTGGAATTGGCCATGGAGAGGCTGATGGAGCTGCAGGACGCACAGGATCAGCTGGACTTCAAGCTACGGCAGGCTGAGACCGTGAAGAATTCTTGGAAGCCTGTTGGGGAGCTGCTTGTAGATGATTTGCAAAATCACATAGACAGAGTAAAGGTTGGTATCCTTTTATCCCTTATAAAAAAGCTTTTTATATATGGACGTACGATGGCAATACCATGGTATTCTCTGAAGCAACTTGGAGTAGCATGTTTATACCACGGTATATATGATTATTATTTTTAATCCTTAAGCCTTTTGGCCAAAGGTTTTAAGGTTTTATGTATTTTCCAGGCGTTCCAGGAAGAGATAGCTCCCATTCAGGATAATGTAAATCAGGTCAACCAACTGGCCTCCACATTTAGACCACCTGACATTCAGCTTTCTCCAGATAACCTGAGCAGAATCGATGACCTCAACATGAGATGGAGGCTTCTGCAGGTATCCATTCATGTTTTTTTTTTAATTGAACTTTTTTGCAACTTTAACTTCCATAAGTATATATATTTTCAAGCGAAAGGCCATGTTTAACAAGAAATGCAGGACTTGATTTGATCTGTTGGGATTTGATTGGCCATTCCATACCAGAATGGAGTGAGTACACCAAAACGATGCCTAAATAGCTATTTGGCTGTAGGTTAACCTTAGCCTACATGGCCTTAAAGGAATAGTTCACCCAAAAATCAGTTTACCCTCAAGTTGTTCCAAGCCCATAAGACTTTCGTTAATCTTCAGAACACAAATTAAGATATTTTTGATGAAATCTGAGAGATTTCTGTCCCTCCATTGACAGCCCTATGCAACTAATAAACTTTATAAACTTTGACACTTCAAAAAGTTTATAAAGAGACCGTAAACTAATCTATATGAATTGAGCGGTTTAGTCAAACAGACATGATCACTTTATTTGATTAACATATTTAATTTAGACAATTCAGAAAATTTTGGACTGAACCACTCAGTTCATATAGATTAGTTTTACAATCCCTTTATGACCTTTTTGAAGTGTCAAAGTTGTAGTTTCATAGCTGTCTATGGAGAGACAGAAAGCTCTCAGATTTTATCAAAAAGATCTTCATTTGTGTTTTGAAGATGAATGAAAGTGTTATGGGTTTGGATGACATGAGGGTGAATAATTGACCATTTTTATTTGTGGGTGAACTAACACTTAATGACATCAGCAGAAAGAAAAGTTGTTTCAGTTATTTTAATTAAAAAAGACTACAAAGACAAACTAGTTTTCATTTGAAATAACATGCACTATTGTATAGTTCAAAATGCAATTTGGAATATCTACTAACAAAGTAGTTTTGATTTCATGTTAACTTTAATATAACATTCATTGTTTATAAATCAACTCAGGTCACAGATTTAGCTCCTGAAACAAAAAGAGACACAAAAATTCAGTTCAATCTTTGAAAAGTTTTAGAAAAGTGCACATGTCAGCAATAGATGCAACAAGCAGATCACAGAAATGATCTGTCCTTCATAGATTTGACAAAGGACACAGAAAGGCATTATTTAATAAAAAGGAGGACAAAAACATAAAAACAATCATGATGAAACATTTTGCACATTTATTGAATAGGTTTCTTTGAAATTGTTTTATTAACCATTGCTGGCATGCATTTCCTCCTTTTCCAGTGTTGTTTTTAACTAAAACTTTCAAAAGTTTGTTTCTGTTAATTGAAAAAAAAAAAAAAAAAAAAAAAAAAAAAAATTATATATATATATATATATATATATTAATATATATATATATATATATATAGTATAATATGACAGTGACAAAAATACACAACACAATTCATTATATTAAACTAAAATTAAAACTGAAAATACAAATACAAGCTCATTCAAAATGTTAGTAAATAATATAATACTATTATAATTCTGTGTTTTTTTTTAGGTCTCCGTTGAGGAACATCTGAACCAGCTGACCACAGCCTACAGAGACTTGGGGCCCCAGTCTCAGAATTTCCTTCATGGTGAGTGTGTATTTGTGGTTCTGTTTAGCAATATTATGAGTTTTGTCATGACAGAACATTTTACTTATGTGAATCATGAACTAATCCTGTGTATTTTATGTCTTACTGAACTGTTAAGTCGTTTACCGTACATGAAATGTGTCTTGAACCAAATGAAGAAATGAATAGTGAATAAAAAGGGCTTTGAAATCGAGGTAACATGAATGGGTTTTCTTTTCTGCACACAGCATCTGTTGAAAGCCCTCTTGAACGCTCTATTTCGCCCAACAATGTCCCCTACTATATCAAGTAAGTCTTCCCAAACTCAACCCACATGTTGATGTCAGGCACATTCAAGGTCCACACTGAATTAACAAATTGAATTTCAACACTATGAAAGCTCCCAGACTAAGAAATATATCACAGCTGGTGGCAGTCTACCAAAGAAAAGCGATTTTCCATGACCTTTTTCCGAACAGAGATATCACCCTGGAAAATTTGTGCAGAATAATCTGAGATGATAAATTAGGCTCTGCCAATGCATGTAGCAGCATGCATCGCATAAACTGAGAACTTCTGCTCACAGATGACTGAGTTTCAGAAATACTTTCCTTCGTATTAAACTGGGATGTTTGCCTGTTTCCATTTACCTGTTCTATACATGCAAAAATAAGCAAATAAAAATGTTGTTAGCCGATATTCAATAAAGCATTTTTTTTTTCAGTCATATGTGAGTGATTCTATAATTGGAGATATAGTTTTAATTTCAATACGTTTAGGAAAAAAACTGTTAAAAAAAAAAAAAAAACAGAAATTCTTTCTAGTATCTTATTGAAAACATTACATTTTAAAAATTCCCATCCTCCTCTCTTCCACTTTGCTTCCTGTCTACTCTTTATCATCCTATAGCAATAAAGGCAAAATAAAAGTAAAATAAAATTGATTGAATTAATAAAACTGAATTTTGATTATGGTACATAATGGAAAAAAAATACATAAACCATTTGAAAAAAGCAGAAAAAAACCCCAATGACTTTGGGCACCAAATTTACCCTCAATTATAGAATCACCCGTATACATTGGCTTATTATAATAGTTTTTTATTTTATTTAAAGAAACAGAGACAGCATACAATAAACATTAACCTCAAAGGGAGAGATGCATAGTACCGGGGTTTAGCTCAGCAGCTAATTTTCACCCGTAGTCCCAAATATAGTCATTTCATTGCTTGTGTGGTGAGGAAAAATCGATACCATCGTGAGAAATGTGCAGAATTGTCAGTTTGTGTGGTTAACTGGCATTTCTGTTCAAATTAATTAATTGAGTCAAAGTTATGACATGCTTTGTCTACTATAGATCAATCTTATTTATTTTTCAACAACCTATTTGAAACCCTCCAGCCTGTAATGCATGATATTACTTATTCAGTTGGGATAAGGTAATTCATTTATTTTCTGAAATATGTACACAAGCTTCATTTACAGTCATGGCAGCATTTATTCTCATGGCAGTGCATGAATCTGACTTCAAGTAGGAGAGAACTGACTCTTAATGATGCTGTCATAGATTATGAATGTCATTAATGCTGGTCAAGTGGAGCAGTACTTTCAGTCAGATGGCATTAGAATTTGTTATTTCCAGCTGATTGCATATGATAAGCTGCAGGACAATAAAGTGTATCACTTTATAATAACTTTAGTTAATAAATCATCAACAAACATTAATGCTTAACAGATCAGTAGTTCATTTACTGTATGAAATATACTTTATGATTCCAAGTCTCATGACATTTATATATGTCCACCAGTGATCTAAATGTTTGTTAGTGTCAGTAATGAAAGTTATCATAAAAGTTTTACCCAATGACATATTTTACCCATAAACTTTTTTATAGGGTTTTTAATCATAAACTTCATAATTCAATACCATATTACATTAAGCAAACTAAGCAAATTATTGCATAATATGTCGATCACAATTTATTTTGAATTTAGGCAAAATGTAAGCCTTGTAAAATGAGATTTGTGCACTGTGGAACCAGCTCTTGTCAGAGAATAAATAACCCATCTAGCACTCCCTACCAAGATAGTAAATACTGATCATTTTCACACTATGTGGCTGTGTCTCAAAACTTTGTAGGCTGCCTAGCAAGATATCAATTTATTTATTTTTATTTATTTATGTTTTTTTTTTTTTTTTTTTTTTGATCAGACACATTCGAATTATGTTGAATTCATTTTTTGTTTTTTTGTTTTTTGTTTTTTTTTGTGCATCACACAAGCATTTTGACCATCATAGGCAAACTTTTTTCTATCGTTTATTTGAGCATTTCTTAGTAGTGCTCTCTCTCTCTCTATATAATATTTTTATATTTTTTTCATACTGTAGACACATTCAAACATTTGATTTGAGCAATGGAAATCATCAGAACGTTCGAATGTTCGCATTTTCAACGTAAATGTCGAGTTTAACAGGCATCATTGGCAAATTCAGATGTTTATTCACCCTCATGTCGTTCCAAACCCCTAAGACCTTCATTCATCTTCTGAACACTAATTAAGATACTTTTGATGAAATCCAAGTTTTTTTTTTTTGTTTTTTTTTTATCTCCCATTGAAAGCAACGAAATTACCACATTCAAGGTCCAGAAAAGTAATAGACATTGTTAAAATAGTTAACGTGACTACAGTGGTTTAACTTTAATGTTATGAAGCGACAAGAATACATTTTTTGCGCAAAAACAAAACAAAAATAACGACTTTATTTAACAATTTCCTCTCTACCCTATCATTCTACGGCTACGCTGTTTACATCGAAGACACATTGCAGAGCTTCCATGATCTATGTCAGAACCATGGGTGTTTCCTCCGAGGAGGCAAGGGAGGCAGTGCCTCCTCAATAGGATTAGAAAATAATCCATATTATAAACATAAAACAAAACGAATATTACAAAATATATTAAAACGTGTAAACGTCAATCGTTTTTCTAAAGGAATACTGTCCAACAGTCCGCGTCTCTCGTGCCTCCTCTCAGCTCAGAAAATTAAAGTCACGTAAGAGAAGGCACTGGAGAGTTCGAGAACAGTTTGACGATTCACACACGTGTCGCTTTCGAACGTGGAATCGACTTTAGAACATTTAATTCTAGCATTTTTGGAATCAAATGTTGGATTGACTTTTTTCCCCATCACACATTTAAATCAAGCATGCTGGCTGACCATCATAGGTTAAATGTTTTTCTCTTTTGATTTAAGCTTTTTCCCCCGTATTAGCTATTATATGATTGGCAATAAATTCAGATCATCGGTTTGAGCTTTTATGTTACGGAAACGTTCGAACATTAACAACTTGTCGAATCACACAGGCACTTTCGAATGTAGAACCGATTGTTTAAGCATAAGAGACACTTTAGAACATCTCATTAAAGTATTTTAGGAATTATTATTATTTTATTGCTGCGTTCGGACATTTTAACGATTTCCATAAAATACTGGATTCGAATGCAAGCAATGTTCTAAAATGCTGTCTAGGTAGGTTGTATGCTAGGTTTTGAGGCACAGCCTGTAAGTGAGCGAGTGAGAGAGAGAGAAAGGAGTTGGAGGGGGAAGGGAGCAGGAGGAAAAGCTCCGCCTCGTCTGAGCCGCTCTGGCTGAGGGAGATCGCAGGGAAGTCGGATGCTTTTTCCCCTGTAGAGAGGGAACACCGCGGAGGTGATTCGCCCCAAACAACATTGAACGATCGGGATTTTAAAAAATTAACACGTTCGATTCGGCGACTACTAAGAGGCGAGATGAGGGAGAACTTGAGAAAGTAAGTGTAATGCACACACAAATAAATGTCGGCTTGTGCGAGTAGAGGACGCCGAAGGAGTTTTGCATTCGCCCATCTGCCGTATAGCCGCTGCTTCTTTTCCTTGCTCGTTTTCCTTACAGCCTAGCAGGTGCTTGTTCGGTTTTTACAGGGAGCCTATGCAGCCGGAGATGTCCACGTCTTAGCGACATGCCAGTTCAGCGCTTGATTTGTTTATTTTTCTAATGCCAAACACGTCGATAGTTCCTGATGCATCTGATGTGCCCTTCTTGCAGCATGCAGACTGATAAAACCTAACGTGGCGTTCGTATTGTCATTTATGTTTTGGAGGTGTATTTGATAGAAATGTAGATGTAGATAACGAGGCTTGGCCTTAAGGATCCTCCATATTCTTGCGCTTCCCATAAGTTAACATTATTTCACACAGAAGATCACTGTTTTGGTTTTAACCACATACTTACGGCTGCGTTTGCGTTCAACCATAACCAAGATCCACAATTAGAGGTGTCTGCGTGAAGCATGTTTGTGTGGGTACACTGTGCTGTTAGATGCATACATGCATGTAGGTGGGCATTCCTTTTTCTTGTCCAAACCCACATTACTGCTGTACTTCCGCTCATGCAGTGCCTTGAGATGTGCAGGTATGGAGATCTCAGTGGGAAATTTACCATCAGGCCATTGGCATGCTCTACTGAGACTACCTGAATCTAGAGGGCGCTGCCAGATACTGACTGTCTCTCAAAGCCTGTAGTGAGCTACCTGCGATGCCCTGAAATTCTGTGTATGTTAGGGGTTTTCAAACTTTTTATATCAAAGACCACACCTTCTTAAAAAAAAATAATAAATAAAAATATATATATATATATATATATATATATATATATATATATATATATATATATATATATATATATATATATATACTTATATTATTAATACTTTTATTCAGAATTAATGATACTTTTAGTGCTCTTATTTATTCCATTGTTAAATGCTGTTCTTTTCCACAATAAAATATTGTTTTCAACATTGATAATAATAAGATATGTTTCTTGAGCTCAAAATCAGCATATTAGAATGATTTCTGAAGGATCACTGAAGACTGGAGTAATGATGCTGAAAATTTCGCTTTACTATCACCAGAAAAAAATTACATAAAAAAAAAAAAAAATAGAAAACTGTTCTTTTAAACCTCTTCCAGGTTAGCTGATTAACATCCCTAACAAAAAATTACTCTAACAGTCCCATGGTAAATGGCATTGTTATTACCATGGTGCTTTTTTCTTAGTATGGTTCCATCACATAATGTTGACATTTCAGAGACACTGATGTTTTTAAACTGTTTTTAAAGTTCTTTCATACTTTCATTTTGACCCCTCTGACTTTTTCCCATTTTTTTTTTTTTTTTTTCTGGGAAAAAATGCATGAAAGTTTACTTTCATCTAATTTTTGTTGATGGTTGAAACCCTGGTCTGTGTTTTCCCCTACTAAAACACTGTAGGGTCTAGGTATAATTTATAGTTTTGAAGTTTCTCTACCTTATTAGAATTCTGCAGAGCCACTTGGTTGGCTTAAGCCCAAAATCACAAAAACATCCTGGCCCATAGCAACACTTCAAAACAAGGCATCTCAGTAGTGTAAATTGCATTTCCACTAATGGATTCATTTAGAGCCCTTGTAACAAAACAGGCGCTGTTCTGAATGTAGAAATTGAGACTCACTTCTTTTAAGATTCAAATGAAGAAGACCCAGTACAACAACTTAAATGCTCAAAGTCAAAACTACTCCCATGGTCACATGGTAGGCTCTAAACCACTGGTTCTCAACCTTTTTTTTCCAGGAGACCACTATTTTAACATTTAATATCATGAATTACCCCCAAACACACTAACATACACCCATTTTATTTACTGACAGTGATTACAAAATCAGCAGAAACACTAAAAAAAAGAACATTAACAATGACGGACAGATTTTATATGAACAAGATCATTGGTTGGGTGACTTACAACATAATGATATCTACTAACATGAACTACATGTTCAAATAAGATATTAACAAAAAGTTTTATAAAATTATAAACCTCACATTTCAGCCTTTAAACCATTTTTAAGAAACAGGATGAGTCAAAATGATAAATGATTATAGTTATATATAAAAATGTATATCATATAATATATATATATATATATATATATATATATATATATATATATATAATATATATATGAATAATTCTGATGCCTTATTATTCATGTTGTTTAGATTTTTAGAATGTACATTTGCTTAGTTTCCATCAACCAGTAAAAATTTAGGCTGCAGAAAGCCTGAATGAAAATTGTAAATTGACTCCCTGGCAGTAGGTGGCGCTTATGGAACAGCAGAAATAGAGCGGTTTCCCCACGATAATGGCTGTACACAAAGCAGCACTGTGCGTGTTAACACTAGGAATTACACGGGAACATTCATCGAAACTTTTCTTAAGGCAGCCAGTTCTCTTTAGAGATACATTCATATAATTAATTCATACTTTATTTAATTTCCCTCAGCACTTGGTTGTAAAGGTTTTAAAACCTCTCGATCATTTCCGGCATGTTTTCACACAAAACACAACCTACGCTACATGCTGTGCCTGCATGAGACTGTTGTGAACTTTGCTTAATGCTAGACCGTATTTACAGTGAGTTTTTCAAAATGATGATTTAACTAACTGTAATACTTCTCGTAACCCTGAAACTAGAGTGAGTTAGGCAACTCCTCCTTTAGCTACTCACGGTTTGAGAAACACTTATCTAAACAATGGACTATTTATTCATGTAAAATATCAGATAAATTGATTGAGTTACAAGATGAGTTTTTGGCAGAGAAAAGCCTTTTGGCGGTTTAAGCCCAGCTAGAGTTTTTAAATGTTTTCAGTCACTGCCAAATCCACATGCAACCGGAACACTATTAGCTGGCATAAGTTAGAATGTAGTGAGTTTAATTCTACTGTAATTCAAACATAGATCTCAACATGCCCACAATTCTCTGTGTAACTTGTTTAGCTTTGACACATAGACAGTTTTAGGAACTTCTGGCATAATGGTGACAATTAATAAATCCTATGAGTTAAATTGCTGGGAAAACACGAAAAGTCTAACAAAATCTGGTAAAAGCCCCTTATATCTTGTTCATTTTTCACCCAAAAATGAAAAATCTCTCATTCTTACCCTTATGTTGTTCCAAACCTGTAGGATGTTTTTCTTCCAACTGATTATTATATATAATTATTTATGTGTGTGCCACTGTGCGGGTGTATATATTAGGACTTTCAAAAATAACGCATTAATCTTCTGCAATTAAAGTCACCATGAAATCAGAATTGACTTTTGTTGCTGATGGTTAGGCACATTAGTCACGTACACAACATATGGTAGGCTATATGATAGTTCTTAAGTGGTCAAACATGTAGAGTATACATTTAAACCATTAAAATATGTAGCAAAAGAAGTTACCTTTGTTGAATTAATTTATTTCTAGAATAATTAGTGGGGCCCTCTATCTATACATCTGTATTTTTGGAACTAATGGTCACTCTTTGATTTGTTAAACACAATCCAGAATGTGCTAACACACTACTTCATCATAGAGAAAAACAACGAATGAATAAAAATAAATAATCATAAACTGACCAAAAAATAAATTAATTAAATCTAGGTAACTACATAATTCAGCAGTAAAAAGTATGCTAGCCTAAAGAAAAAAACTTTGCACAGTAATTTCATGAAATATAAATATGTAAATAAAGTTTAAAATTACTATTTGTATTCTTATGAAATGAAAAAACTATTTACATTTGAATTATATTTATATATGAATGTAAAGACAAGATTAAAAGACGTTTATTTTAAATGTACTGTGAAGCTTTTAATGGGGCAACAAGATATGATGGACACGACAAAACAAAATAGGCTATTAATATTATTTCAGTGTGCAAAACCATGATATGAAATGCTTCAAAACTGCGCATCCCAGGTGCAGAATGATGTGCTTAAAGCAATATGGAGTTACAGTTGCGCTGTGCATTGAAAAGTTCACGGCACAAAGAGAATCCCTGTGTATATCTGCATCTAACAGTTTATTGATCATTTGTTTCTTCTTACTTTTAAATTCCAGTTTTTGTGCGTGTGACGCCAATTCATAGTCCTTGTTGTTCGATCTAACAGACACCCTGTAGCCAGTATGATGACATCGTTCAGAAACAGCAATAAACTCCAGCAAGATAATGACATTTTATGCAAATCCACAGCCCTTTATCTACATATCAAGTATTATAATGGGAATATATCATATTGGAGAGTTTTACCGTACTGACTGTCATTACTGAACACGACTCGCTGTTTGAGTGCTAAACAGAGAATCATTGACAGCTGCTGCGGAGGGAAAACGAGTTTCTGTGAACTTAATTTTAACAATGTACATATTCTTCTGTCCCTCACATGAAGCTATGGAATGGTTTGATTGCTTTGAATATAGTACACAAAAACTTAATTGGTGCTAGTCTATTTCTTTTGCTCTGACTCCCATTTTTGCCGTATTAAAGTGCAATTATCAATATAAATATCGCGACAGGCGTCTAGTTAATGTATGGGAAACACTGATATATATATATATATATATATACAGTGCTCAGCGTAAAGTAACAAAAACAACTTCTGAAATGTTGACAAGACTTTTATACAACAGTTTTATATAACATCTGTTTAACTTATAACATGAAAGTAAGGTTAATATAACTTAGAGAACAAAATTGTACTTTTAGGG
Source organism: Chanodichthys erythropterus (assembly GCF_024489055.1). NCBI lineage: Eukaryota > Metazoa > Chordata > Actinopteri > Cypriniformes > Xenocyprididae > Chanodichthys > Chanodichthys erythropterus. The sequence goes on along the minus strand of NC_090232.1, from coordinate 11,099,894 downwards.
TGATGCAAAAATGAGTATAGCCCACTGAAAGTCTCTGGAGCAAAGCTAAATTTTAGACTACAAATGTCTAATTTAACAAGAATTCAACCACAGGTGAGTCGAATTATTCATTACACAGGTGTTCAGCAGACAGTTGACTATAAAAGGATGTTAAAGCTCCTTCCCATTTCATGCTGTCAGCAATGGCACCACATGGAAGAGAAATGTCACAAGACCTGAGAAAGAAAATAATTTCTTTATACCAGAAAGGTGAAGGCTACAAGAAAATCAGCAAAGCTTTACTTATCAGTCAGAATACTGTAGCCAAAGCGGAACAAAAATTTAAAAAAGATGGAACTGCAACTATCTCACGTCCAGGTTGTCCACAGAAGTTAACACCTCAACAAGAGCGTCTTCTGATGAGAAGGGTTGAGGACAATTGGCATGCAAGTTCACTGCAGTTATCTAAAGAAGTAGAAAGCCAAACCGGGGTGACTATTTCCCGTGACACAATACGGCGTACACTTCAGAGGAATGGCACGTATGGGTGCCGTCCACGAAAGAAGCCTCTCCTAAAGCCCATTTCATTGATGGCATCATGAATTCACTGATGTACTGCTCTATACTGAAAGAGAAGATGCCCTTGGTCACTGTGCACTTTTCCAACATGACAATGATCCTAAACACACATCTAAGGCCACTGTTGGATTTCTGAAGAAGAGCAGGGTGAAAGTGATTCAGTGGCTCCTGATCTGAACCCAATTGAACACCTATGGGGAATTCTGAAGAGACAAGTTGAGCATCACTCTCCATCCAGGATCCAGTCTCTAAAAGAGGTCATTCTTGAAGAGTGGAAAAAGATAGATGTTGCAAAATGTCACCAACTTGTTCATTCCATGCCTAGAAGTCTTGGTGCTGTCTTTAAAAATCATGGAGGCCATACAAAGTACTAGATGTAGTAGTTTTTGTTGTGGGGTGTACTCATTTTTGCATCACCCTTATTTGAGTAAAACTGAAAAATGTTTTTATCTAAGTTATATTATTAACTTTACTTTCATGTTATAAGATAAACAGATGTTATATTAAACTTAGTCTGTCAACATTTTGGAAATTGTTTTTGTGTTCATTGAGCTATTGTTTAAAATGTTACTTTTCAAAGGGGGTGTACTCATTTACGCTGAGCACTGTGTGTGTGTGTATATATATATATATATATATATATATATATATATATATATATATATATATATATATATATATATATATATATATATATATATATATATATATATATATATATATATATATATATAATTATAGGGAACATTGTATGGACCACTTTTGTACTTTTATGATATGTTTATGCTGTTTTTAGAGCCTAACAACCGCATTTATTATTTATTTCTGTTATACTCAAAATAATGGCCAGGCCTGGACATCCTTGTAAAATGTACATTCTTTCTTCCAAAAAATAGTCACACAGGTTTGGAAACAATATAAGTATATCATAAACGGCACGTCTAACAAATAGTTACTGTAGTATGTTATTGGTGTGGTAGTTCTGATTTAATGGATGTGTTAAATGTGCGGGGTATCTTTTGAAAAAGGCCTTTATTTGAAGAACATAATTTAGCTATTCTTGAGTTTGAGGACTAAAAAGATTTATTGTTGAATGTAAAAAGACTCAAGGCCTGTCAACCACACTTTATCATTGTGATAATCTATATTACTTTAGATGAAGGATTACACTGTCTCGAGCACTAAATATGAGTCATAAACACATTTATGAATGTTGTATAGCCTTTAGAGACTTTTGTTGGCTTTTGGTATTTATTATAAAGCATGTTTTTCAGAGAGAGGTACTGTTTATTGTAATTAATTTAGTCTTTTCTTTCAGTCACCAGACCCAAACAACATGTTGGGACCACCCAAAGATGGCAGAACTGTACCAGTCATTAGGTAGGCCTGATTCAGATCAGATGTGCATGAGTAGAGTAGAGCTGGATGATGTATTGAATATTAATAGCATGCTCATGATCATCTTACTGGTGACTTACCAAAGATGGTGCTAAAAATGTAAATGGAGGTCTTTAATATGGCATTTACTGTATATTAATTTTAGTGAAAAAATGTGTGTGTGTGTGTGTATAGATGAAGAGTTTGGTTCCAAAACGCAATAACTCCATTTTGATTAATTTGAGTAAAAAGGTGTTTTCTTTACCAAGAAAGTGGCAAGATGAAAACCACTATTTTCTGTTTAAAATTTTCACATAACATCTTTTGGTTATAAAAACATTAAAAATTAAGATCTGCATTTTGATTTTAAAAGGTTTATTATTAAAACGTATTATTTTTTTTCCCAAAATGCAATGAATCCATGACACTTTTTTTTTTTTTTTTATGCAATTAATCCATCAATATAAAAGTTATTTTTCAATTTGAAAATACACAACAAAATAAGTTGATTCACATATATGACAGTCTAAACTTTGCCAATAATTATCTTATATACACGCATTTTTACTAAAAATACATTCAGCCGTCGTTACCAAAATGAATTCAACGCGTCATCTTGTTAATGTTATAAATTATTTGTCAATACTGATTAAAGAGTATCTGGCGCCACCGCACAGTTAAATAAACACATTTGCCGAGTACATTGGTATTAAAAACGGCTTTTTAAAAAAGCCTTCAGTGTTTACAGTGTGTGGAATGGTGCGCTGTGATTGGTTGAGTGGATATATCGTGTTCTGCAGAAAAAGACTGGCGTTTGTTGCATTTTGGAAAGAAAGGGATAAAACATCACATTTTGCGTAAAATTAATAAATGACTTTTCAATACTGACCAGATACAATAATGATTTTGGCACAAACTCAATTTTTTTGAAAATGGTGTTTATCACATTTTGGAACCAAACTCTTCATATATACAGAGGACTGGAGTAATGATGCTGAAAATTCAGCTTTTCCATCATAATAATCGGAATGGAATAAATTACATTTTAAAATATGTAAAAAAAAAAAAATGTAAAACATTTTTTTTTTTTTTTTTTTTTTGATCCACTTTTATACAAAAATATATTGTTATATAAATATACATAGATAAATTGTTGAAAAGCTGAAACCTTTTTTTAGCCATATAGCCCAACCCTGCTATGGAGTAGTTACATCTCTCACATTTGCGGTAATCAGTGTTGTAGTGTAGTTGCCCTTAAGTAAAATGTCAGATTGTTAGATGAAACATTTTTGATCAATGGATTAAAAATAGAGAAACTAATTGGATGATACTAGCTTGATGTTTCTGCTGCCTATTTTTCAGATCCCAACAAATAAGATCAAAATTAGAAATTGTCAGAGGCAGAGATGAGAGGTTTTACTGTGACAGTAATGAAATGTTACATGAACAGTTTGCTAAAATGAATGTCACATTTTCTCTTGCTAAACAGCGGATCTCAACAACGTACGGTTCTCTGCATACAGGACAGCAATGAAGCTCAGACGAATGCAGAAAGCTCTCTGCTGTGAGTCCACACAATTTACTCTTTGCAATCACACAGCACTTTTTCAGCTATTCATTCTACTCATGACAATAAGCTAAAATAGTCTTTATTGAGTCTCAAACCAAGTCTCAGAGAAAATTTTGTGAAGAGGAAAGAGATTTTCTTTATCTGTCAGATTTCATAGTAAGATGTAAATAATAAAGAAAATTTTAAAAAATAATAAAGATTACTAGTTTCCCACAAATTTTATTACACAACCGGGTTTTCTAAAGCAAACAGTAGTGTTTATTACTACTACCAAACCATGAACCTGCTGAGATGAATGAAACTCCAGTTTGCGTTTTGAGGAGAGATGCGCTATAAAATAGTGCTTTTTCGTGGTTTTACTCAATTCTCATTTTGATGATATTGATTCTTAAATCCCTAGAATGGATCCTTTAGTCTATGCTGTTTTCAATCGATGCGTGAACAAAACTTCACTAAATGTGACATGATGGATCGCTGTAGCGCCTCGTTCCAAGCGGCATGTGAAACAATCATCTTTACCACTAGTTATAGCACGAAATAAGCATGAATGAACATCGGAAGGTATGTTAAAAGATAAAGTATGACTTATTAAAATGTATTATGTCTCATGTATCACTCGATCAGTATTCATATATTCAAGTATGGAAAGACATCAGTAAAACAGATTGTAAACGATGTCAGGAAAACCAGTCAATGTCCATAAACTTGTTAGTTAGCTAGAAAAATGAATTATAGAGAGGAGCTTTTTGAGAAATATATCAACTATATTACATATTCATTATATTTTTATACTTAACCCGCTCTTCTATATTTAAGATATGTTTGAATAAGTCCATAATTAAAACAAGTTTTTTTTTGACAGCCACCATTTAAATGTTTATATATTTCAAAAAAAGAACATTATTATTATAAAAACTGCCTTATAACTACTGACCACTCAGAACATCTTAGCAACCCTTTAGCGATGACCTGGGATAACCCTAGAAACAGCATAGCAACACTCTAGCCACTCAGAACACATTATCAAGTTGCTTTTTTGTGCACAGTGGATCTTCTGGGCATGTCTGCAGCCTGTGAGGCCTTTGAGCAGCACAATCTGAAACAGAATGAGCAATTCATGGACATCATGCAAGTGATCAACTGTCTGACCAGCATCTACGACCGTCTGGAGCAGCAGCACAGCAGCCTGGTCAACGTGCCTCTGTGCGTGGACATGTGTCTCAACTGGCTGCTCAACGTTTATGATACGTACGTTTAACTTTTTTTTTGTTGTTGTTGTTCCTTTGCGTTTTTGAGATGTTGTGGGATAGTTCCATGTTCGAAAGAAGGTCATATGGGGTTGGAATAACATGAGGGTGAGTAAATGATGAAAGAGTTTTAAATTCAGGGTGAACTAATCCTTTAAATATTAGAACATATGAGTCAGAGAGAATCAAGGAGTTGGACTCAATTGGTACTCAGCATGTTTCTCAGTAGGATCACACTGAGCCATAAATCATGCAGTGTTTGTGCATGGAGGTGGTAGATTCCACAGAAGACCCCTTGTCTTTCCCCCAAAGTAAACTGAGAGAAAAACGTTAGAGGTCATTTCATTCTACGCCTGCTTTTTACCTAGATTGTCTTGCAAAGCAGTGTTTTTCTCAGAAGATGGGCTGAAGAAATGCAGTCGTAAAGGCTCCCTTGGGTCCTTAAGTCTTAAATTGTCATTTTTAAATGCGAGGATGAAAAACAGGAATTGCTTTAAAGCCTAATATAAATATTAAACTTCAAAAGACCATGATTTAATTAGATACACATAAGCACTAATAAAAATACAGTATTATGTTAGACACATATGCTTGCACTGTCTCTGACTACATATATTTAAAACATTTTAAACATTGTATTTTACTGAATAATGTATTTTTATTTTGATTAAATGGAGGCATAAATGTATGACCTTCTGGGTTTACCATATTTGATGCACCATTACCATAATTGTTGCTGAATTAAAACTTTCATTTTGGATGAACTATACACAAAAGATATTGTCGCTATTTTGTATTGTGACACAATATATTTTATTACACCCCTAATATTTACTTTGTGTTTAAATTGTAATATGTTTTAGATGGTCGTAGGCATGCATGTTTTATCTCCCTAATCTTTTTGAATGAGCAACTGGAAGTAGTAAAGCATAGACATTTCAAAATAAGAGTCTCAGTATATTTCGGGCTTTAATTTTGATTTAAATTTATTTGACAAGTTTACAAAACTGTACAAGAAATAAACAAATATTCCATACAATTTAAAAAACTGTCAAGGATAAAAACACAGAGCTATTGGCTTTTTCCATTGTTAACTGCTTGGTAATTAAAAGTCAAACATTATGCATCATGGGGAGTTGGATATTATTGGTTTTTTATTTACATAATAAAATGTATCTAGCATTTAATTCAACATGAGCTCTTGTAGTTTATTTTCTGGGCTGCCCTGACCAATAACATGAAGGAAAAACTAAGAACATTATTGCATTCTATATATATATATATATATATATATATATATATATATATATATATATATATATATATATATATATATATATATATATAATTTTTTTTTTTTTTTTTTTTTTTTTTTTTTTTAAAGCAAAAACAATATATTTTTCCCAGTGTGTATGGTATAGAAACACATTTTTTGTTCCTAATCTTGACTCTTTTATCTGCGAAAAAAGATTAAAAAAGAGCAATTGTCGGTCTTGCTTTAGTCATTTTTAACCTTGTTATTTTATTTTTTTCCCTGCAGAGGACGAGCTGGCAAGATTCGTACCCTATCCTTCAAAACAGGAATAATCTGTTTGTGCAAAGCTCACCTTGAAGATAAGTACAGATGTAAGTTTCTCTGCTTATCTTATGTGCTTCCTTCTTTCTATTTTGTCTCTAAGTCATAATTAGAACCAAGATATTTGTTCAATTTACAGAAGTGTACTAGTTGTTTACATCTCTCTCAGGTGTTTGCAGTGTCTTGTAGTGTGTTGTCATTGTTTACTGGTTAATAGCACTGCTGTAAATGCTGTTGCAAAGCTTTGGAGTTTGCTCTTTTGGACTATATAGCACATAGTATAGTGCAACAGCTGGAGGTATTCCAGAAATTAAGGTTAACTTACTGTTGCATATATCCTGAACTCTTGGTTCATGGGGTTTACAACAACCCCATTAGTGGGGGCAACAAAACAACGCGATCTGAAAAACAGGTTTAATCGCTTCCGGTTCAGGGATCTCATTTATAAAGCGTGCGTACGCACAAAGCGGGGCTGGAAGCATGCGTACGCCAGTTCCCGCGCAAAGGTTGTGATCTATAAAAACAAACTTGACGGGAGCAAACTTTGAGCAAACTTTGAGCCGTGCGTATGCACATTCTGGAGACAAAGTGATATGAATTGACATAGTAGATGTGCTATTTTCGATCACTTTTCCAGTGACACGCTATTTTAATGACAGCGAGGAGCGCTGGGAGCACAATAATTCCTCTTTAAACTAAACTGCAGATGTTATGACAAAATATTTTTTCGAGAATGACTATCAGTGATGCACACTTAACTTAGATATTATGGAAGACACTGCTGGATTCGGTGGTCGAACGGTCCGTTGTCCAGTTTGAATAGGTCCAATGATAATATCTTACTGTACAGCCACAGCTGCAGGAGGTATTGATGTCGTGTTAATGATCTTCAAACAATTACCATTTCAGCTTTTTTACCATCAGACAATTGTATTTACACTGCAATAAATAAGTAGTCCAATCTGTTTCCACTAAAAATAGCCTATAAACTTCCTAAAAGATATGTTCACCTCATCAGCAAAACTGCATAAATTTTATTTGAATTGTTTAAAACTATTAAAATACTATCTGGCCAGGAAATGAATGAATCAACTCTATCCTAAAACCTTTATCTGAAGTATTTTATACAATTTTGTTTTTATGGATATTTTGATATATTTATTCTAAAACATAAAGAGGATATTGGATGATCTTTATCAGTATAATGTGTGGCACAAATGGCATTTATAGTCCATATCTAATATTTTCCAATGTCTTGTACCTTTGATGGTGTTAACCATGGTGTCACGTGGTTGGGAACGTGTATGGAAATGATATGCAGATGAGGTTATGCATAGTAAAACTAGGCGTCGTAAGCTCCATATATGGTTATTTTGGGGAGGAGACAGGGTGGAGATGCACGTACGCACAATCTTCCGCTGACTGGGATTTATAAAGGGATTTGTACGCCGGTTCTGGCATACGCATGGTTTTATAAATCTGATTTTTTTTGTGCGTACGCAGAATCTAGCTTTTGCGCGTACGTACACTTTTAGTAGGGATCCTACGCATAGTTTTATAAATGAGACCCCAGGTCTTTTGTATGTGCTTTGTTAAATATAGAGCCATTTTACTAAAGATACCTTCAAAGGAGCGATCATGACCATTGTTCATCGCATATATGCAGATAGATATCTAAAGGTTTTTTATTTTTCTTATTATTAAAATTTAGATATTTAAATCAAATAAAATGCCTACCATAAAAAGAGCTAGCTAGGTTGGCTGAATACCTGGCTGAAGTCCATAACTATAGTCGTCAGTTCGAACTACCGCTTACGTGAATGCAATGAGACCTGTTTTCCGGTTTGTTAATTTGATGTTCTGCATAAAGCCTATAACCCAAACCTTGCTTCCTCTGGGTTGACTGAACTTGCTCCAGACCGGGTTTTTGAAACCGGCATATCCAGAGTATTTTTACATTGAAAACACAGAGACATTTTGCCAAGTCACCATGGAAACAGATGCAAAAAAGTGTGCCGTACTTCATCTTTCTTTTTCTTTTGTTTAATGGTGATTTACATTGTATATCGCCACCTACTTGGAAGCCGTGCAGTCATTTTTATAATCTCATCTTCAAAGGAGGTTCTGTTCAAAAAGTTACTATGGTTACTTACTTATCCTGAAAGTTACCTCCATTTTTACCTCTGAGTTTAGGTAATCTGTATGTCGCATAACCTGCTTTCTGGAATACCCCCCTGCTCAGAAATGTATATTTACTCATGTGGCACCGCAGAGCGGCATTTACATTAATAACAAGTGTGTTAATACAGTACACAGTGATGATATAAACAGAACTGTTCCCAATGGTGAAAACTGAAGAGCATATTTTCACAAGATATACACTACCATTCTTAAGTTAGTGGTTGGTGCGACATTAAAAAAAAAAAAAAAATATATATATATATATATATATATATATATATATATATATATATATATATATATATAATGCTCACCAAGGTTCATTTATTTGAGTAAAAAAGGTAATATTGTTAAATATAACAATTTAAAATAACATTTTCTATTTTAATATATTTTAAATATTAATTTTAATTTATTTCTGTGATGGCAAAGCAGAATTTTCAGCAGCCATTGATCTTTGATGGATTCAGAGAGTAGGATTCTTTAATGAACAGAAACATAACTATGTATGACATAATAATAACATAATTACCATACTAGGTATATTATGAAAACTGTCTTTGCAGACAAGTTTAATTGATACATGCCACTGAACATCGAAAAATTGGGTGTTTCATTCATTCAGTGTGGATCTAAGGGTATTTTTATTTATATATTAATGCATAATGGTTTTGACTCTGTCTCTGTTACCTGTTTCGCTCATAATTTCCTCTTATACTCTAGTTTTATTCAGAGAGGTGGCCAGTGCCACAGGCTTCTGTGACCAGCGGCGTCTCGGCCTCCTTCTGCACGATGCCATTCAGATCCCCAGGCAGCTGGGTGAGGTGGCGTCTTTTGGAGGGAGCAATATCGAGCCCAGTGTGCGCAGCTGCTTTCAGTTTGTAAGTAAACAAGGTCTACATTCATGAACTGATAACGTTAAAGCAGCCATGTAGAATATGCACTTTTGTAGCATTTTTTTTTCTTTTCAAAACAGTGGTACATGCCACACTATTTTTGTCTCATTCAATAAGAAACTCCCTTAATTTCATATGGTCTTTAAACATTCAAATGGTCTGTAAATTCATTCCAAAGCCTGTACATTTGTGTACATTCCCTCAGTCTATTCAGTGTTTTCATCAGTTTTATTTTCTTTTGCTCTGATATGAAGGCCAATAACAAACCAGAGCTAGAAGCTTCCGTCTTCCTGGACTGGATGCGTTTAGAACCTCAGTCGATGGTTTGGCTTCCCGTCCTTCACCGTGTGGCGGCCGCTGAGACAGCAAAGCATCAGGCTAAATGCAACATTTGTAAAGAATGTCCTATTATTGGCTTCAGGTATGGACCTTTTTCTTTAGTGCTATTATTCAGAATGACTGATTTTGCCTCAGGTGCTTTAAAAGTCTCAGCACTTTTTGTGCATTATTAAGCATTGCACCAAACTTCAAGGCAGATGTTGAAAAAGAAGATCTTTGTCTGTGTTTTTAGGCTCAAAAAGCTGCAGTGTTCATTCTCTTCTATTAGAGGTTTTATTGGTGGGAGAACACAGTCTTACTTTAATTATTTTTTATATATTTGACTTTAAAGTCAACTTGATATCAAAGTGACCCTATTTGCTTTCTTCCTGCTCTTATTTGTTGGTGTATATCTTTCAAAAGAGATTTTTGGCTTAGGGTCTGGCTCTGTCTTCTTTTATAGTCTGTTGCTTGATAAGTTGTCTTATACTTATTAGTGATCAACCAATATAGATTTTTTTTTTAGAACCGATAACAATAATTTGTGTGTTTATGTGCCCGATATTTATTTACTGTTTTTGACACGATTACAACACCTGAACAAACCATTTTATTTATAACAATCAATCCCTCCTTGCTTAGAAATCAAAACAAATCTTATTTATACACAAATAAATAGTGGGGTCTGAAAGTGCAAAAAATAAAAAAAAGTGCATATAAGCTGTTTAATTGGCTAAAGAGTGAAGAATAATTCGCTGGATAATGTTAAATAACTGAATAATATTCTCTGGAATATTGGAATATAACAAACAAAACATCCTTTTTATTGCATTTCTCAACTGGTATGTTATATCAGAATTATTATTAATAATGTTTATGTCATTCTAGATGAATATCTGCTGACAAAGCGCTGTTTATCTATGCATTTACACAGAACTATACTCAAACTGCGATCGCTCGCGGAGATAATAAATAAATAATTTCCACAAAGTTGTTTACTTGGATGTTTATTAGCGAATTATAATTAGTGTTTTAAACAAGTGAATCTTGTTAAGTTATATGTACATTTATGTAACACATCTAATTTGTGTTCAGTAAAAACTAAATTACAGTAAAAACGATAATATTGTAAAACATTATTACAATTTAAAATTACTGTGTTATATTTGAATATATTTTAAAATGTACTTATTCCTGTGATGGCAAAGCTGGATTTTCAGCATCATTACTCCAGTCTTCAGTGTCACATGATCCTTCAGAAAACATTCCAATATGCTGATTTGCTGCTCAAGAATTATAATACGTTTCGTATTAATATCACAGTGGAAAACGGTTGTAATGTATGTACTAGGTGAGTAAATGCTGACAGAATGTTCTTTTGGTTGAACCTTCCCTTCAGGTAGTATGTATAAAATCAGACTGTAATATTCTAACTATTAAGAGTAGGTGAGAAGAGGGAACATCTCCACCTGGAGGATCAAGATGCAACTACACCTTTCTTGGAAATGATCTTGCATGCATGTCTCTACAGATCCATGATGATTTGAATGTTTTTCCAATGACGTTAACAGTGATCTTATTGTTTGTGTCTGATCTCAACAGATACCGAAGCTTAAAGCACTTTAACTATGATATCTGCCAAAGCTGCTTCTTTTCTGGCAGAGTGGCCAAAGGTCACAAGATGCAGTACCCTATGGTTGAATATTGCACACCGGTAGGTTTTTTTGCATCACTGTGTGCTTGGCATATACATCGTAGATTACAACATGAATTGCATTGCGTTTAGAATTTAGTTTTCGGTTGTTAATAGCTAGCAGAGACAACACATTTCAAGATTAAAGTGGAGGTTATGACTTTTTGTGTCTCTGTGTCCTTTTACTTCAGACGACGTCAGGAGAGGACGTGAGAGACTTTGCCAAGGTGTTGAAAAACAAGTTTAGGACAAAGCGCTATTTTGCCAAGCATCCTCGCATGGGTTACCTTCCTGTCCAAACCATCCTTGAAGGAGACAACATGGAGACGTGAGAACCATGATTTTTTTTTTGTGTTCACTTCATTGTGTGTATTACCATCAGCTACTGATTAAGTAGATGAATTGTCAGCTGGTAGGGACATTATTATAAAAAGCATTGTGTGAATCACACTGACTCTAGATACTATCAAGAAAGCAAAATTAAAGTACCCCTATTATGCTATTTTAAAGATTCCTAATTTTGTTTTGCAGGTCTCCTGCAATAGATTTACATACATCAAAGGTCAACAAATACTAACTTTCTCATAATATACATTGCAGCATCACCTCTTTTCTCCCCGTGTCTGAAACCGTTTGATCAAGAAACCAGTCTCTCTAAACCCCTCCTTTCTGAGAGCCTTCTCTGCTCTAATTGGTCAGATGGCCTAGTCTGTTGTGATTGGTCTAGTGCTTACAGCACGTGGCAAACGAAACACTCATTACCATATCTGAATTTCAGCTCTGGATGCTTCCTCAGCACTTGAACAGTTGTATTGTTTTTTTTGTATCAATTCCAGCACAAGTCCTTATCCTTTTGAAATGCATGCAAAGTGGATTCTTAGCGCTGAAAACGGCGTCTTCTTGACATTTCGACAACATGAAACAAACTCTTCCAGGCCTCAGATACAACTACATTGTTTGAGGGTCAAAGCAGACATTGTTTGCTGGCAGCCAATAAAGACCATAGGCTGGCATTATGCAAATTTGTTACATTGTTATGTAGGTATGTAACAGGAAGTGAGACTGGAATTGCTGACGACTCGTTTCAGCAGTTCGGAATCTATTCTTTCTTTTAGGAGACAATAACTTTATTTGGTGTGTGCTTTGATCATTAAAACTCTGAAGACCTTTTACATTCACAAACAGCTGTATTACACTGCATGAAAGGAAATATTCGAAAAAGCATAATAGGGGCACTTTAATGTGTGTAGATGCGATAATGTAGTGTCAGCCATATTTTGAAAATAGAAGACTAATTGGATAGTCAATCTTGAATATTTAGACTGGTTTAGGGTCACGTTTGCCACACACTGATCAATGTTATTTTAGTATTTTTTATATATATATATATATATATATACTATTATTATAATAGAGTTTATTCAATTTATATATATAAAAATGTAAGTATAGCTATTTTAGTCATTTTAGTATTTCAGCTTATTTTATTTGTTTATTCACAATTTTTTTCTTCTATAATTTATATATTTGTTTCAGCTTTAATTTCATTTAAGTAGTTTTTTTAATAGTTTTAAACAAACCTAGTCCTGGAAACCATGACCTATGGATTACGCCTAGTAATAGACAGACAATTTTTTGTTGAAGGGGGTGAATTCCTGACTGACTCCTAAATAAAACATTTTCACTTTCTCAAAGCCTACCTACTACCTTCTCTTATTTGTTGGCATATTGCATATATATATATATGCATATGTAAATAAATAAATAAATATATATATATATATATATATATATATATATATATATATATATATATATATATATATATATATAAATGGTACTAAATGGTCAAACAGTATAATACTGGCATGCCACTAAACAAGACAAATAAAGCTGACTCTGAACTCTTGGTAACCTTAAATTGCAGCTGCAAGAGTTTTGCTTGGATTTTTTTCTGCTTTACCATGTGATTGATCATTACTCCTGTTCACAGTAGGACTGTTTATGCTGTGGAGTTATTTTCCCCCTGTAGAGGAGCAGCTGAAAATGTGTGCAGTCTGTCAGGCTAATTGTAAAGCATTGCTAAATGCATACACACATTATTCTTACAACATTAACCCTTTTTTATTTCCTTTTTCATTTCAACCCCAACACACAACCAACATTGAACCAAACTATTTCTCAAACACATTTTTGGAAGACCATTGATTGTGATGTGTATGTTATTGGCCACTGAAAATGCTTTTAGGATTTAACTGTTGTCATATCAGTGGGTTTGTGTGTTTGGTGCTTCTTAACCATGTCACCATCATGCTTTCAGTGCATCTACTTGTCCTGTCCATCATCTCATCTTTTTTGTCTTGCAGTCCTGTTACACTGATCAACTTCTGGCCTGTTGACCATCCGTGAGTACATCTGCACACAAACACCCTCACACACAAAAAAACCATCCACACAAATCTCTTTGAGCACCCATTTGGTGATTTATCCACAGAATACAAATGAAGAAAGAAAATTCAGGATTTTTACATCACAGAGTTAAAATGTGACTTTTATTGCTAATCTGAAATTGAGTGTATTTGAAATTGAAATGTACACTTTATTGAAATTTGAAAGTCTGGTGCTCTCTTTAAATTAATGTGGAGTTTCTACAATGACATCAGTAAATTATTTTCCTATTGGATGATTCATGTAGATGGGCATCAGCGCAATGTCCAGGACCAGTGTCAAATTGGTCAGCAAATGTAAATGAATCACTTGGACAGGTGTAGATATTATATCAGATAATTTATCACTTAAAGTACATTGTTTAAATTTTCTACTGATCTGTGTGAAATTATGCACAAGTCTCCATGAAACACTCATCTTTCATCGTCACAACTGTGAGATATTTTGAAACGTCTGTTCATCCCATGGCTTCCACCATTCTTCTGCATGATTAACATGATACAGTGGTTTAGGGTATAAGGTGCTCTTTTAAACATTAATATTAATCATCCTGAAAAAAAAAATGCTTTGATGTAGCAATAAATTATATTTTAATGTTTTTTTTTTAATATTTATTTTCAGTTTAAGCATTTTATTTTTATTTATTTTTTTTACTGTATTTTAAACCAATAAATGCAGTCTGGGTGAGCATAAGAAACTTATTTCAAAAACATAAAAAAATCCTACCAACCCCAAACTTTTGAAAACTAGTATATATTTGCTTTAACCAGGAATGCAGCTCAAAGTATTGGGAAAATGTTATTTTCTTTGACCAAACTGAGCTGAATCATAAGCTGCAATAAATTATGCACATCTCAAGAGACAGCATGTCATTCTAAAATAATAGTAGAAATTAAATTCCAAATGATTGCTATTTAATATTATTGTTTAATATCTTTACATTTGATTTTATCAGAAAAGTTTCTCCAAAGTGACCCTGTTGAGTGCGTGTAGTAATGCTCAATTTATAAAATGTTGTTCCTCCATATTATCACTCTTAAAAATAAAGGTTATTTATTGACATCTATGGTTCCATGAAGAACCTTTAACATCCATGGAATTTTTCCATTGCACAAAAGATTGTTACAGTGGAAAAGATTCTTTAGATTATTAAAATGTTCTCCACACTAAAAAAAATGGTTCTTTTAAGAACTGTTCATCACTGCGAAAACCCCATTTTAGAATGTTTTTTTGAGAGTGTATAATAATGATAAATTTCGTTCTGTTCATCTGTGCTTCCTGACCTTTGGCTTTTCTGTCACTTTAAGGCCGTCATCTTCCCCACAACTCTCCCATGACGACACCCACTCACGCATTGAGCATTACGCTAGCAGGTGGGTCTTTTTTGAGCATGGTTATTTTGGTGTTACTATGTAACTGTATATTTAAGAGACCAGACTTGCATTGCATTAGAGCTGGGTAATGTGATGGTGTTTACGCAGCATTACAGATTTGTCAACCAGTAGAAATTTTGGACCATTTATAACATGGTTGATATATTTCCGTGTGTATTTTAACCAGAAATATTTCACCAATAACATCAGAATGTTGCTTGCAGAGTTTAGTAACAAGCAAAATGCGTTTGTGTTAATGTGAAGCACGTAAGCTAGAACAGCGGTGACTTACTGAAATGAATGAATGAATGCAACTGCATGATCTGTTTATGAATGAATACAGAATGATGTTGTGTTTTCACAGGCTAGCTGAAATGGAGAACCGAAATGGCTCATATATGAATGACAATGTATCACCCAATGAAAGCATGTGAGCTTGCAACTCCTTTACACTCTGCTGTACATAGTATTATACAGTAAATGAATGTAATAGTGTGTGAAAGAACCTAAAACTGATCCACTTACAAATGTCTGAACACCTGCATACATTTAAATGCTTGTGGTTGCATAAAAGCCTCCCCTTTTCAACTTAAAATGTGTGTATGAAAGTGCATTAACTTATTATAGGAAGAGTTTATTTACTTATTTGAGATTATTTACTTATCCTCATGTCATTCCAAATTAGTTTTCGATTTTCAGGGGAATATCAGCTCCTTCCACTCATACACAAAGTGGTGAAGATCAGTAATAAACCCATAATATTAAATCACAGTAAAACGATTACATGCAAATGCTCTTATACTGCAGATTTGTGGTATTTGAACAATAGGATTGTTTTTAGACCAGCTTACTTCTCACAAGCCGATTGAGCTGCTGTATTTTTCAGTTAGAGTTTAAGGCAGCAAATGTTAATTGAAATCTTGAGCAATGGATGTAATGTAGTGAACTACTGTTGATGTTGTTATTGTAGGGATGATGAGCATCTGCTGATCCAGCACTACTGCCAGAGTCTGAATCAAGGCTCTCCACTCAGCCAGCCGCAGAGCCCTGCTCAGATCCTCATCTCAATGGAGACTGAAGAGAAGGGAGAGCTTGAGAGAGTGCTCAATGATCTGGAGCAGGAAAACAGGTTTGATTGCATGACCGCGTTCTTTACAATTCAAATGATTGGTTTTAAAATGAAATGCAATGGACATAAACTGGACCGTGTTCCATCAGCATATTTCTGTCATTAAAAACTGCATTTACAGCAATTTTTTAAATCACATATTTTATTAAAAGTGCCATGCTTAAATCAGTGATTCTCAAATGGTCGGTTGCCAACTGAAAATGTTTTCAGCGAAAATGCAGCGCTTAATGCAAATGATAAAACCATATAATCATGCATCGTTAGGATGGCAAAATAAACCGGCTGATCAACTTTTACAAGAGAAGATGCTTCCTATATCTTTATATATCAACTCAACTGTATTTTGTAATATTATTCAGTTTCAACAGTAATTATACAGTAATCAACATTTGAAGTGGATCAAAAAAGTTTATCAAAGTTGGCCTAAGAAGAAGGTTTTAGGACAACTTTGATGAAAGCTTTTGATCCACTTAAAATGTTGACAACTGTACTTTTGATCAGTGGTTCTCAGATTTTTCTAACCAAGTTTATCATCCAATTCCTACCTAACACACGACTCTTCCCACACTGCTGAGTCAAGTATGTGGGCTACACATTTGAGTCTAATATTACACACGGTGAGCTATATTAAAATTGTGAATTTAGATGAGCAAGCAGAGAACTCTTATTTAAAAAGTTTTATTTTCAAAATTCAAAGTTGTTTCAAAATTATTTCAAAAATATTTTTGATATTTTTTACACTACCGTTCAAAGGTTTAAGAGTCAGTAAGGTTTCTTATGCTCAACAAGGATTTATTTGATCAAACATAGTTTAAAAACTTTTACCTGTTTAAAATACTTTTCTTTTTTAGTGTATTTTAAAATGTAACTGTAAGAGTAAATCTATTCCATGGAGTAAATTTATTCCTGTAAGCAAATTTTTGTGGAAATAACAATACATTTTTTCAGAGATCTTTGATGAATAAAAAGAATAGGGAAAGTATTTAATGCTTACTTGCTGTATAAAAGTATTATTATTATTATTATTATTATTATTATTTTGTCTTTAATTTGTAATCACCCCAAACTTTTGAATGGTAGTATATTTTGCTGGGTGGTGTGTCAACTGGGCCATAAAGCAGTTCATGAGCAGTCTGTGCTAACAGCACATGCTTATTTATTTAGCCAGAATCACCCTGTTTATTAAATGTGCAATATGTAACTTTTGTCCCTCTAACAATTTATCTGCACAATAAAATACCATAGGGCCTGTTCACACCTGGTCACTTCATGCGTGTTCTCTGATCGGATAGCTATCTGATCGTGAAAAGACCAGGTCTAAATGCCCTCCGAAACGCATTCGAAACGGATATAAATCCAATCGCTCAAACCACTTCAGGAGGTGGTCTGGGACGCATTCCAGTCAAAACTGAACAGGTCTAAATGCATCTGGTTGTTGAAACCATATATGTAAATTTAACTCCTCCCAAAAATACTAAAAAATAAACATGTTAGCGGGTGTTATAGGCTAAATAACATGTTATAGCCAGATATGACAGCACTCCCGCAGCACGCATTACCGCTGAGGATCTATTCAGCAAAACAATGCACAAACTGCCGCAAATCAAACTGAAAGTAAGCAGGCGCTCAAAGCACAATCATCTTCATTAAAAGTAATGAGACAAAATGATCTTACCAGTGCTGTGGTCACGCTCTCTCTTATTGCGGCATTTGATTTTGAAATTAGCCGATGATCAATAGAATGCAGCTCATATTTCTTGCTTTCGGTGACGTGAACTCCATGAAATCTGCATAATAGCGCGGGAATTGAAGATCGGATTTATATCCATTTTGCACAAACACATTTATGTGGCCAAGTGTAAATGCAGTCATTTTTATAAATCAGATAGCTATCCAATCAGAGAAAACGCATGAAGTGACCAGGTGTAAACAGGCCCTTAGTCACCTATTGAGTCTTCAACATTTCAAATCCCTCAGTTCTCGCATCTCCGAAAAGCCAAGCCAATGTTGATTGATTCCGGTTTTATTATAAGTTGTCATGTTCTCTTTTTGCCAGTTGACTCTCCTCTGTTAGGTTTTTTTTTTTTTTTTTTTTTTTAATGGGTGATTCTCCCAGAGGTTTGAGATGTCACTCTCACACCATACATGCATCTAAGTAGCTGGAGCAATTTTTCTCTATTTATAGATATGACAAAACACACACACGCACGCACGAGTAACGCATGTGCGCAATTTCCCCCGAAAACCATCCCGACGAGTCTAAAATATAATATAATGCACTTACCATAGTGAATAGGGGCAAAAACACGTTTTGGAAGAAGGATTGATGTATTGACTGTATGTATAAAAAAAAAAAAAAGTTGCACCTTTAAGTCGCTATTTTCAGGATTTCTTTCTGAAGTTGTTGTCATTGTTATGCAGGAAGCTGCAGGCAGAATATGATCGTCTGAAGAAGGCACACGACCACAAGGGGCTGTCGCCATTGCCCTCACCCCCACAGATGCTGCCGGTCTCGCCTCAGAGTCCACGCGACGCAGAACTGATTGCAGAGGCCAAACTACTGCGGCAGCACAAGGGACGTTTGGAAGCAAGAATGCAAATCCTAGAGGATCACAACAAACAGCTGGAATCACAGCTCAAACGCCTTAGACAGTTACTTGAGCAGGTGGGTGGTGCATATCCTTAAGATTTTATTGATGCTTATACTCACTGGCAGTGAATAAACCTTGGAAGTGTTGGTAAAGAAAAAAAAACAACCAGTTGTGTCAGCTCCTGTCTTAGGTCTAAATTTGGATTTAGAGTAAATGTTTTCAGATTGCACACTGGTCATTTATAAGGCATCTTTCAAATAGTGTTGTCAAAAGTACCGACTTCTGTACCAAGTCGGTATTGAAATTTAAAATGAAAAATGTGACGCTATCAGCATTTTCTCCCTAGCATTTTGAGCGCTTTTAAGTGGGTTCTTAAACACCTCTGACTGGCCATTGTGTTCATACGTTCAACAGATATGTCTGTGATTGGGTACAATTAGGGCTGGGCGATATATCGAATGCTTTTGTCACGCGCATTTCGTCAGTAAAGCCGGTTCCCTGATTACCGCTAAATCGCCATCACCTGCTTTCAAATGGAGCGGCATTTAATAGACAGAGCCGTAATTCACTGATAAGCCATGCAATATCGAGTTCAATATCGACGGCGATTCATCTCGATAATGAACGCGATATTGCGTGGCTTATCAGTGAACTACGGCTCTGTCTATTAAATGCCGCTCCATTTGAAAGCAGGTGATGGCGATTTAGCGGTAATCAGGGAAACGGCTTTACTGACGAAATGAGCGTGACAAAAGCATTCGATATATCGCCCAGCCCTAGGTACAATGATCAACAATGATTCAAAAACATGTTGTAAATGGATCTTTGACACTCTTCACCGAGCGTTTGAAAGCAATTGAAGATCATTGTAGCCAATCACTGACATATCTGTTGAGCGCGTGAACGCAATGGCCAATCAGGTGTTTAAGAATTTGCTCAACAGCACTCAAAATGCTAGGGGGAAATACTGGCATCATCACATTTTAAAATTTTAGTACCGAAGTCGGTACTTTTGACAACACTACTTTCAAAACTTGGTCGTGGATTGTAACACTGTTCATGTGCTTCCTTTTGATTGTCGACAGAAGAAATTAAATGCTCAGAGCATTGATATATTTTTAATGTCAATATTTGGCTTTTAATGTTTGTCATATTTGTAGTTAAATATAAAATTATTAACTTTGTGGGGAAAGTCAGTTTTAACAATATATTTCAATATATTTATGTATATTAGGGCTGCACAATAATGGCTTAACATATAATCACGATTATTTTGCTAAAAAATTATAATCCCGATTAATATACAGATATTCCAGTGAAAGATAAGTGTGTGTGTGTGTGCGTAGGCAGCGCATGGACTTCTTTAAACGAACTATGATAACTTCAATATAAAAAAATCTATATAAAAACGGTGGCTCTTAATCTGAATTCCAGTAATTCAAAATTGGAGCCCAGAGGTTGCATAAGTGCATTTATTCACTAACCATGAGCGCAAACATTATGGTTATTACATTATTACAGTTAGTCACAGAGAAGGTTCACTCGCAGATTTAGGTGCAGCAAATCGCAGACGCGGCCTCGTGAAGAAACACGTGCTGCCTGTTCGAGCAGAATTGGTCAATGGACATCGCTAAACTTCGACATGCATGTTTGTCGGTGCTCTCAGATCATCAGCGTTTTTTTGCAGCCCAGAGAGAGCTTGTGCACATGGTTGCCAGGTTGGGAAGATTAAGTAAAACACTAGACAGAAAACATATCCTTTTAAGAGAAAAGGATATGTTTGGGGGACATCTGGCAACCCCAAGCGGGAAATATGCAAAAAAGCAGAAATCTCAAAATTGTCAAAACGTTTTGAGGACAAATAACCAGCAGGCCAATATCACAACGATTAATTTTAATTAATAGAGATAGAGCAGATGTTATCACAATTAAAATACAATTTATCGTGCAGCTCTAATATATATTAAGTATATTTATAGTTGACCTTTCCCTTCAGTCATTGCAGTGCATTCTGGCATTATCTTGTCTATGATCTGTGAAGGACACATGTAAGATTTCCTTAGAATTTGGCTAAAATGAGCTGTCTTAAAAGACTTGGTCGGAAGCTCACTAGGTTTTTTTAGTGTGCTATTTTTAGAAGTTTAAAATATGGATTAGTTTTATTGGTTGGTCAGTTTGGAATTGTTATAAGAAATATTTAGGCTAAATTCAGATGCTGTCAGGATGAATAAAGAGAATGTTTATATATTTTGACAAAATCTTTCTGAAATGTTCCATCTGTTTAAAGATGTATTAATATTCTCTGCAAACGTGTGGATTGAAGGCTTTGTTTTAAAATTAAAATGTATCAAAGATTTTAAATGTAGTTTATATTTATAAATGTACCTTTTTTTCTTTCTTTGAGTTTTGAAATTGCAGTAAATGGAATCGTTTTTTTTAAAGATTTCTCAACCAAAGACTTTTACAATAATATGGAATATTGTTTATTAATGTTGATTTGTTTGAATGCAGAAATCTGTTAATTGTCCTTGCAGGACACATGATGGCATTCTCTGTTCTGTATAATAACAGCATAAATGATAAGAATGTTAAGAATACAGTCATATTCCCTGAATAATTTTAGCATAAAATACATGTACAACAAGATTTTAAAATGAATGCATATTTTTGGACTCCTTCACACCAAAATGTTGTACTCTAATCATGCAAGGGTTTGTTTTTGTTCAATTGTTCTATCAGTTTATTTGGTTTTCTGACAAGACAAGGTTTGAATAGGCCCCCCCCACCCACCCCCCATTAAAAATCAAAGCATTTGGTCTTGTGTAAAGGCCTATAGTGCATTAATGTGCTTTTTTTTTTTTTTTTTTTTCAGTTGAGTTACTTGTCCTAATTGGCAGCATAGCACATACCGGATAACTTGTAACTGATCGTTTCAAGATACATGGTTAAATTTTTACCTAGCATACTTTGTTGATCGATACGATATTGCACAACAGGTATTATTGATCCTGTTATTTTCAGGTTCCACAAAACTTTGTCCTTATTAAAGCTGAGGATAAATGCCAGGTCTTTTTGGTGGCCAAAAGAACATTTTGAGGGACCTGTCAATTTTCCTCAAGCAGCCAATTTCTTTCTGTAATTTGTTTGTGAAGTTTGTTTGATGTCAACTTCTTTGGAAGTCTGCTTCTGCTTGAATAGAGGGGAAATCAGATATTCTGTCTGCATCATGTCTTGAGGAATCAAGCGTAATGTCTCGATGCGTACTTCTGAAAAAACATTAGTTGGCTGGGGGTCTCTGCCAAATGGAATGTATATCAGATTTTTTCTTAGAAGAAATGGCTTCATGTGTTCTCTGTGGACCCTTTGAACTAAAATCTCACTAGACTCCAGCACCGCATGCTGCTTCCAGTGGCTGCTTGGCCGAAGCGAGAAGAACCAGACTAAATGAACATGTGGATAAATATATCTCCCTTTTTTCAAAGCCAACAGAAAATTGGCTTGACTTCTCTGATGTTTTTTCGTTCATAACCATCTTCAGTTTTATCCAAAAAAGATTTTTCATTACACTCACAAACAAGCCTTTGCCTACCAGTGTATGTTTTTGTTTTAATAGCATCAGTTACTTACATTTTTATCTGTTATTTGCTAATAAACATTTTCTGATGTTTAACGTATGTTCATGTGTTTCGCTTGGCAAAAATCTCAGGAAGACCAGTGAAATCACCAGAACCATCTTTCTTTTTGCAAGAGGGATGTCTGGTCTTGTGTTATGAATTGTTAATGGTAGATGGTTTAAACAAACCGCATTACACATGTGCGTAATGAGTGTAAGTAGAACTTTTATATAGTTGTGCAGTGACAAACCATTTCATCATTTAAGCAAATTATTTTTAGGTGCTGGGAAGATTTAATTGCGTTTTAATATTCATTTTAAAATACACTTGTAAATAATATATAAGCCAAGATGAGCGTGTGCAGTGGTCAAGGTCTTTGCTCAATATGCTGAATATACTACTAGACCATTAAAAGTTTGGGGTTGGTAATATTTTAAGAAAATGATACATTTATTTTGAATAAATTGATTTAAAATGACATAGACCAGTGATTCTCAACTGGTTTGCCCATGGGACCCACATTTTCCTAGTCATTAAGCCACAACCCAATTTTATTAGGAATTTGAGCTAATTCCTGATATTATATATACCTTAATAATATAATATAATAATACTATAGATATAAATCAATAATATATATGTATGTGTGTGTATGATTTATTATAACTATTATATAATAAATTAGTTTTTAAAAACTAAGCTTTTTTTATTTATTTTTTAATGGCACACACACACACAAGTACCATCCCACTGTACTTAACATACACATAAATTGTAAGAATATGGCTAATACTGATGAATAAACTACGGTAAAGCTTTTAAATATCAGTCATTAAGTAACAAGTTATGAAAATAATCAGGACGATGTGTTTTTCTCAGGCACTCTTTACATAAACTGCATCTGACAGAAGTGTCAACAGTTTTCACGCACATATTTCAAAATAAAAGTCTCGCATCAGAAAAACAGAATTACATTTGTTTTTCTTTGACTGCGCACACTTTAGAAACACTGGTATAGACTTACATCACACTTTTTTTTTTTTTTTTTCAAATAAATGCTGTTCTTTTGAACTTTCAATTCATCAAAGTTTCCACAAAAATACTGTTAGTAATAATAAGAAATCTGTCTTAAAGCACCAAATCAATATTATAATATTATTATTAATAGGTGTCTATGACAGATGCATCAAAAAAAATGACATGCAGGAAGTTTGTAACAAAACTGTTAACATTTATTTAAAATGGCAACATGGAGCTTGAATAGCTGCAGGACACCACTAGAATTGATGGAGTCCAATGATAAGATTATATCATAGAAGACCTTGTTTAACTTTTTGATTGGTGTATAGGACAAAGGAATAAATTTTTTTTTTTTTTTTTTTTTTTTTTTTTTGAAGGGTTTTTCAACGTTTCTGAAGGTATTTGAACACTGTTAACTGTCTGCTTTATTTTTATATTTTAATAATGGCATCACATCCACTATTTTGTGTGTATCCTAGTGAGGTTTTGGCTCGACTGTCTTGTTTCTAAAACCTGAATGATGCAAAAACAAAGCAACTCTGAGAGCCCATTCTCTTGTTTTATATTGCAATTATTCATGTTTTGAGCAAGTCCTTGGGGAAAGTTTTTAGATTGAAAATATATAATAGAATGTTTTGAAATAAATTTGGAAATACAGAAGAACAACCCAGTGCTGATGTCTACGTCCAGTCCCCTGCCTAATCTATATGGTTCCTTTCTACCTATGTCCTAGCCACAGACTGAGTCCAAGGTGAATGGCACTGCCCTGTCCTCACCCTCCACTGCCTCTCCGAGATCTGACACCAGCCTGGCCTCACTGCGTGTGGCCGCAAGCCAAACCACAGAGACCATGGGTAAATGTCCCTAACAACTTCAGTTTAAACCTAACTCTTCAGCATTATTCCTAAAAACAGATTTAACATGTTCTAAAACTTTAAGCAGGGCAAATAAGTAATCAGTGTTATGTCAGTCTTACATATTGACTTGTTGAAAGAAACGTTCCATCCTTAGTAGGATACTAAAATATACCAGTAAACAATATTTTTTATTGATTATTCAAATAACAGTAAACGCATTATCTTCTGTTTTGGTGTTTCTTGAATTATTCTGTGTACAAGATAGTGTTGTCAAAAATATCGATATTTCGATATGTGTCGATACTGAAATATCTGAAATGGTTCCAATACTCTGTGATACCAGCTGCGCGTTCCTACTCTCTCCTCCTTGCGTCCTTTCACTCATCTCATTCGCTCCAGTTGAATAGTCCTTGTATTGCACATAATTTTAGGTTTTGCACTTGCATCAAAAGCGAATGCACCAATGATCTATATGTGGTGCTCACACAAAGCCACCTCTGAAACAGCTTGCGACTACCAAATTGACTTCATATTCGTGGCTTATTGTGCTTAAACGGTCAAATACATATAAAATTATTTTCAAAATGCACTGCAATCTCTTGCAGAGTTATTCAGGTAAATACAGTCAGTTTTGGAGCGTAAATAGTTGAGAGAAAACACCTGTTGTGTAACAGTATATTGGATCCATGCATAAGCTCTTAAAGTGACAGCAGCCTAATAAACCTGCTGCTTTCTGTCGTGTTAATAAAAGAACAAAAGACAGAAAATCACTCACTGCTCTTGACTAACTTTTGTAACTTTAATTGTAAGCATTAATCTGAATTTTATTTTTATGATAAAGACTATCTAGAGTTGTTTTATATTTGATATATTTTACTTTCATTTCTGTAGTATTTCTTAATCAATACTACTGTTAGACCCACCTGAAAAACTTAAAGCCATGTTTATTTCATTTGTAAAAAAAAATGAAATAAAATTATGAAATAAGTTATTTGTATGGCGGTATACGTGGCACTTTTCCCTGTGGTAACGAAAATGGTATCGAATTTCAATATTTTTCAAGGTATATCAAATTTGGAAATTCCAGTATCGTGACAACACTAGTACAAGTAAAAACTAGTCATTAATACAGTCCCCTCTGTGACCACTGTTAAAATGAATTGATTAATTTCCTAATTACAATGCATGTCCGTTAACTAGTCTAAATTATGTTCAGTAACTGTACTTGTGTACTTTGTAAGACTTGGCTTGAAGCCCAGGCTGGTTTCAGCAAAAGATTTTCAGAACCGATAAAGAGGCAATTTTCTTATCTGTGCCAAACAAAAAGGAACACAGGGAGCTTTTATTTGTCTGAATACAAAAGAAGTGTTTTTTGCCCTTAACTGCTAGCCAGCATCTTATTTGTTCCAAAACAAACACAAGTTCCAAAAAAACGGGAGTGTCCTTCAGTATTTGAAGAACAAACACCAATCATTTTATGAGTGCAGTTTGATGTTTATGAATCAGATTATCTATAATGCCTTCCTGTAGTGTATTCACTGTTTTTTTTGTTTTTTTTGTTTTTTTTGATGAATCAGAATTTTTTTTTTTAATTCATCCAGACAAAAGACACTACACACATATCTGGAACTGGAATTTATACTTTACATGCCATTAGTCATATTTTTCCATTTAAATGTATTTATTGAATACCTGACACAATTTAGTGGTGTGAATACAGGTAGAGAATTTTCTGAATTTCATACAACTGTGTAAAATTACACATGTTCTAAATTAATATTTGTTTTTATATTGAAATTACACAATACTTGGGTAGTTGAGTTCAAGTGTCATCAGTGTTTTGTAGTGTGATGTACTTAATATGAAACTTTTTCACACATTTTCTAATGTTTAATTATTATTATCTTGTTTTAATGGTCTTTTATGCTCTGATCTTTTTAAATGGACCATTTAAACAAACATACTGTGTGTGTGTGTGTGTGTGTGATATATATATATATATATATATATATATATATATATATATATATATATATATATATAGGGCTGGGCAAGTTAACGCGTTTTTATCGCGTTAACGCATTAATTAATTAACGCCGACAATTAGTTTATCGCGCGTTAACGTACTTTTTATTTTGAAAGTCCGTTGCTCACTGCGTTTGAATACACATAGATAGACTACAACCGAATACAACACAAACCATGGGTCACAGGAGGGGTGGGATGTTTATCAGTAGCCTACTGGCTGCTTGGGATGAGCGTCATCACGCGTCTCAACCAATGAAAGCACTTCTTGTGTGCCTAAGAGAGCTACAGCGCGAAAAAGAAAATATCTGGTGCGGACAGAAAAATGGAAAAAGGTACCCACTGCTTATGACTCAATAAAATAATCACATTGCTAAGTGTTTTTGAACGTTTTGATTTCGTTTGGTTTAATAATTAACATTACCTTTGCGAGTCTGACTCTCACTGCGCTCGTGAATTAGCAGAACTTGACGGGGACATTCAAATGCTTAACAAACGCTTCATGTGACCAACAATTCTGTACATGTTTATGAAAGCATACTGTGTGGA
Organism: Chanodichthys erythropterus; assembly: GCF_024489055.1. Taxonomy (NCBI): domain Eukaryota; kingdom Metazoa; phylum Chordata; class Actinopteri; order Cypriniformes; family Xenocyprididae; genus Chanodichthys; species Chanodichthys erythropterus. The sequence continues at coordinate 11,072,872 of NC_090232.1, read as the reverse complement.
GATACGCAAATGAGCCCAAAATATGAATGCAACACATTTATATCTTAAACGGTTTCCTCTCATGTCATCTCAAGAAAACGCTTAATGCACTTAGACTGATATTAAAGATACCAAATTCTATTTACAAATAAAGCACATGCAGAAAAACGGATGACACCAAAATATAAACTTTCAGTATCACTTAAAATGCAAGCATTTTATAAATTTTCTTCATAATGGTTTTATAAAGGTAGCTTAGTGTGGTTGTCATTTGTTAAAATAAATATAAAAATACAGTGTGTTCGTGTCCGTCTGTCCGCTGAATTTGACCCATAATCTCTGATTCTCCTCATCTGTGATCATGGAAAAGGGGAATTACAATGACAAGTAGGCCTACTCAATATGCTCGTTTAAGCATCATTTAAACGTTTCCAACAAATAAATGAATCGACTTTTCTCAGTGTGTTAATTACATAGATTTATTTGGATATTCATACGATAATATTCATACGATGGCTGAAGCAGCAGTGAGCGTCCAGCGTGCGACACGGTAAACAGATCAACACTGTAAACGAAATTCTACAAAACTTCAGTGAAAAAAATAAAAATAAATAAAATGATCATGCGATGCGATAAAATAGCTTCTATTCCCTACAAACGATACCATTAAAAATGTTAACGTTCCACTTAATGGCAGAAACAAAACAAAAGGTAAGCAAGAATCCTATTAATTTCAGTACGAGTAATAGAGGGTGATCCTGTCAAAATGGCGGCGCCGCCCCGGCATGCAACGAGGTGTGACGTCGGTTCATATTCTCTATTGCACTTTTGTTCATACAGCAGTACTTTGAAAGAATAAAATTACGCAATACACTAATCTTGATTTCATTATTGAATTTTGCGCATGCTGCGATTAATCGCGATTAATCAGAAAAATCATGCGATTAATCGCGATTAAAATATTTAATCGTTGCCCAGCACTAACATATTATATGTTATCTGACATATTATAACCTCCTAATTAATATTTTTACCTGTATAACTGTTCATTATTGCATACAGTTATAGTTTTTGTTTAACAGGATCCAGAGCATCAATTTATTTCTAGGTTCATTCCTACCGCGACCACCATGATTCTGATACACATCATTTAAAAATGTATAAATAATGGCTTTCTTTTATAATGACTATTTTTGGAGTGTTTTGGCCTTATCGGTTTTATTTATTTATGTATTTATTACATGAGCCTAATATAACACTTTTATCAAACATTTTTAATTGATTTTTTCCATGTGACACAAGTCTCAAATAATTTTGTTTTGCTGTTTTTATTAATTTATTACCCAAAATTTAATTAATAATTATACGTTTATTATGTAAATTTTGAAATTTATTTGATATCTTCTGATAATTAGAGATCTTACTTTTATATTTGTTGTTTTCTCGGCAAAAAGAGAGAACCCCCCAAGATACATTGTTGGCTAGATCACAAAAACAAGATGTTTTATTAGTGTATACATTTTTAATTTTAAAAAAAGTTTTTGCTTATTTGCCTTTTTGATATTTGACTTTGTTCTTTTTGAATGTAAAATAGACTTTTATTGAGCTAAACCTGCTGCTTGAATGCTCTCATTTCTTCTCATTTTACATTCAGTGGCTTCAAAACTCTGAGACTACATTTCAAATCTTCATTTAAGCCTCCAAATAGAAAAACAAAATTGTGAAATTTTGAAGAAAAAAAATCCAATGTGGAATTGTGGAATTTTTTAAAAAGTTATGATACAGATCAATATAATCAAATATGTGGCGTTGACCATTTGATCCCCCTTTGTACAGATAGTCTGAGGTTTGAAGTACAAAAGTCTTCTCAAATCATACTATATAACATGATCATTGATCAAATTCATGTTAATATTCCACAAATCCACTACACTGATGTTTCAACTTGCAAAGAAATCTTTTAACATTGTGGAAACATTTTTATTTGTGTTCTCAGACTATTGGACCCTGTTGTACTCTATATGAGAGTCCTCAACATCACCTTCTATATTATCCTCTAAGTCAATAATACAGGAAGCAAACACTGTCTCTGTTTGAACATGAGATGTCATGGCGGCAGGACAACTTCCAGGGTTTTTAAGGTCAGTTCTCAGTTGTAATTGGGTCGCTGCTGTGTGTTTCAGGTGATGATGAGCTGTCCAGTCCCTCCCAGGATGCAAGCACTGGATTAGAGGACGTCATCGAGCAGCTCAACAATTCCTTCCCTCACAGCCAAGGTGAGAATCCATCTACACTGTCTGGTACAAGAAGGTCAAAAAGCTTTAAAGTGCCCCTGTTAGGCTATTTTAAAGGCTCCTAAGTTTGTTTTGGAGGTCTCCTACAATAGATTTGCATGCATCAAAGTTCAAAAAACACTGCTTTCACAAAGATTTTGCGCAGAGAGATGTCGACAGCACAAACCAAACTCTTCCTGGCCTCAGCTACAACTACAGTTTTTCAGACATTTTGATTCTTTCTTTTGGGAGGCAATTACTTTATTTATTATATACTTTGATCTTTGAAGTGTTGCAGGCCTTTTATATTCACAAACAGCTGTCTTACTCTGCGTGAAAGATAATATTTGAAGAAGCATAATATGGGCACTTTAAACTATCACTATTAATTACATGTATTTAGTAGTTTAAGGTGGCAGTTATTACAGATTGACAGTCAATTGGAGATGTCTAATACTTTAGATTATTTTAGCAATATGGAGAAAAAGATGAAAAGGTAGCAGTTTACAATAAGGTTTCATTTGTTAACATTAGTTAAAATTAACTAACAATGAACAATACTTCTATAGTTAGGCGTTAGTCAAGGGCAGGCAGTATTAACATCTGGATGTGCACAGGTGAATCATCAGACTAGGTAAGCAAGCAAGGACAATAGTTTTTAGGTGAAGTAACCCTTTAATATAAATCTCAGCATTTACTAATACATTTTAAGATCAAAAGTTGTCTGTTAACATTATTGCAACTATTTGTTAATACACAAGATCTTATTGCAAAGTACTACAGATGAATTTTGAATTTTGCGTCACCTCCAACTCACTGCTTTCCTACTCTTTGCATGATTAAGTCACTAAATGCCCCTTTGTTTCTTATGCCTCTACTTTTTCCATTGCGAATATATCTTGGGAGGCATTTTCAAATGATAAAATATGAAAATATATATTTTTAATAGACAGAATGAGCCTATAAATAATTAAACCTAAAACAACAGAGAAATTCTTGGGGAATATTGATGTACATTCTTATCTTCTTAACATAAGCGTTTCTCTTTTTAACAGTGACTCTTAACTGGATATGTGTTGTGAGCAAGCAGAGAATTGCAAATGCATAATAATAATAATAATAATAATAAACATCAGAAAAGATTTTATGGAAGCTAAACAGCTTGTTCTGGTAAATAGTGCTTGCATGCTGCAGTACACATTCTGTTTTGATTCAGTCTAACTGCCTATCTCTACTCCACCTTTACTGATTTTTCTTATTTCCTGTTTTCCTCTGTCTAAGGAGGTGGACGGCTAAACCCATGAGAGGTTAGTATTGTTACTAACCCTTTACTCATTTTACTCTTTTCTGGTCTTATCCACTTCACACTATGATTTGAAGTTTGTTCACAGGATGCGTTTTTGTTTTTGTTGTTTTAAAAAAAAAAAAAAAAAAAAACCAACGTAATATTGTGAAATATTACAACAATATAAAATATCTCTTTTTCTATTTGAATATGTTTTAAAAATGTAATTTATTCCTGAGAAGGCAAAGCTGAATTTTCAGCAGCCATTACTTCAGTCTTCAATGTCACATGATCCATAAATTTTTGCCTCTGTATCATATATATTCCTGCTTTTCAAGATACAGTTCTTTTTATATATATTTGAGCTGCACAATTCTGGATAAATTTAGAATCACAATTTTTTTTGTTTCAAATAGAGATCACGATTCTCCCACAATTCTGAATAGACAACTAAACAAAATAGCATGATTTGCTAGAGGTTCTAAATGTTAATTGCTGCAGTCTATTTAAAAATGTGTAATGAAATTGAATAAATAGGTTTTTTTTAAAAATCAGTTTGAATGAATAATTAAATGACTCACTCATAAATACTCCTTGTTTCATTACTGGATGAATCTGCGTTTTTGAATGAATCTCTTGAATGAATGATTCAATGACAAGTACATTTTTAAGTCACTTGTCGCCACCTACTGGCATAACAATGTAATTTATAGAATCTTTGTTTAACCCTTAAATGCATGACTGTTTCGCCAATCATTCTTACATATTTGGGTCTTTATCGACCCGGTTCTATATCTAACACGGAAGGATCTGTACCTGTCGCGATAATATAAAACTCCTCTGATATTAGAGTAACAATTACAGAAGAATAAAATAAATAGTATTTTTTTACCTTTTGGAGCTTGAAAGGGCTCAGTTTGTGGAATAAAGGTGAATTGCACTTATTCCATCATCTAAGATTCAATTATTGTTGTGAAGAAAAGTATACGTACACTCATACACACTTGGGTCGTTTGCAACCCTATACAATTTTTACAAAAAAATGAATAAAAAAATAGGCATTCTTTTATAATTTTATGATTTTTTTTCTTGTTATATTCTTTATAATGAATTGATTGAGGAATACCAAGAAGGTTGATGTCTAACTTTAAAAAATGAACAAGGAGTAGGGTAGTAAATGATGTCCCGGGTCACTAAAGACCCGAGGTATGCATTTAAGGCTTAAAGTTCCAACTTTCTTTCAAAGAGGTGATTTACTCTATTTTGATTGTTACCATAGACATCAGTGTTTATATCCAAACTATAAACATTTATCCAAGTACTTCTGTGATAATTTGAATATTTGTAACAGAAATAATGATACTGTGTTGTTGGAATGACTGTTCCATACCTATACATGACAACTACTTTCTAAGTGCAGATCTAAATGTTCCGTTGTGATTTTGTCAAAGGGTTAATAGACCCAGCAGAATCATTATCATTTAGGAAAAAGGTTGCGATCCTTTAATGATTAATCATGCAGCTCTAATATATATATCTTATTATTCCACATATCCCTACTGACAACAAAATAATCCCACATTTACATATTTTGACACTATCTGGCTTTTCTCTGGTCTTGATATCAAATTGGCATTTACATTTAGTGTCAGCATATGCAACAATATAAGATTGTGCAAATAAACACCCAAACTCTCAAAACGATCTGAAATTTGTCTCTGTTCCTCTACATTTAGCAGTTTTACATATAGTGTATTGTTGCATTGCTTGTTCAGACTCTGACATCAGATCTGGTTTTTCCATTTCCCACAGGTCCTAATGTGGGAAGTCTTTTCCACATGGTTGATAACATTGGACATGCCATGGAGTCGTTGGTTAATGTAATAACCGAGGAGCAGGATTTAGACTGAACATGTCTTCTCCTCATTGCATGCTTTTGTAGTGTCAACAACTGGACAGGATATGTTTACAATGGGAATATCAATAAAAATCTATTTTTCTGAAGGATCGCGGTTCCACATTGTAGATTTGATCTTTAGTAGTTTCAGTAGTTTCTTACGGAGAGTCTAGAATTGTTTATTAATAATAAAAAAAAGGTTTTTAAACTTCTATGCAATTGTACAAAAACAGAATGAAAGGTGTGTGATAACATGTAACATTGCGTGCCATGTCTTTGTACAGAGTGGAGCGCATTTTAAAAGTGTTTTATCTAAATGGGTGACTAAGTATATGCAGGGGTGCTTTATCAACTAATTTTGTTTGTAACAAAATAACAAATGCATATTAAAAGGCAAGTCCATTATCTGTGTGCGTGTTAGCGTGTGCAAAAGAGTGTACGAAACGTGTCTGTATGTTTGTTTTTCTGTATGTCAGACGGCCCATTCAACTACTGCAGTCATCATGAAAAGAAAACAGATGTCCTGATTAAAGGTGCAGTAAGCAATTTCTGAGAAACACTGTTGATATTTGAAATCAACCTAAACAAACACACCCTTCCAATCATTGCTCCGCCTCCAAAATGCACGAACACACAGTGCAAGGTTGTCAAAAGTACCAACTTCAGTACCAATTAATTTCCTCCCAATATTTAGAGCACTGTTGAGCAGACTCTTAAACACATCTGATTGGCCATCGTGTTCACGGCCTAAACATATATGTCTGTGATTGGCTACAATGATCAGCACTTCAAAATCATGTTGTACTGTAAATGGACATCTTTGATTGTCTTCACCGCTTACATAGATATACACGGGAGCGTTTGAAAGCAGTTAATCCCTAATATATCTGGTAATAGATGCTTTCAAACACTCCCGTGTATCTGTGCAAACGCTCTATGAAGAGCATTAAAGATGTCTATTTACAACATGTTTTGAAGGACTGATCATTGTAGCCAATCACAGACGTATCTGTTGAGCATATGAACACAATGGCCAATCAGAGGTGTTTAAGAATCCACTCAATAGGGGGAAATGCTGGTGTCGTTACATTTTTAAAATTTCAGTACCGACTTGGTACCGAAATCTGTACTTCTGACAAACACTAGTGAAAGGGTGGATGTCTGTTTATCACAAAAGAAGCTAAGCAAAATAAAGTTTTGCAAAACATGATGAATGAACGACAAGGAAGCACAAAAAAAGGATAAACAGTGCACGAGTATATACAAGTAGAAGTTTGTTGTTAGTCTCCAGCAGCACACACTCAAAACTAGTGTTACTTGCTCAACCTCTGCATCCTTTTTCAGGCCTTCTCGCTTGGGTCTCTCCAGCGCTGGAAAACTTTTCTAATATTAAAGTGGTTCCTGAAGTTCTTGCCTGATCATAACCCTTCTTTTTCCAGTGAGACTCCTCTGACCTTTTCTTTTTTGTAATGTCTCTCAGCCATCTCTCTTTCTACAGTCTGTCTTTAAATCTCCTTCTTGCTCTCTCTCTCTGCCCCCATCATGAGTGGACCCGCCCCCTACTGCTGATTGGCTACAAGTGTGTTGAGGCGCTCGGTCTGATCTGCTTTCAACAGGGTTTCTTAGAAATCTCTTACTGCACCTTTTAGGTTAAATACTGTCTACCTCAGAAATGCCCTCCCTCCATGCTCTGTCCATGTTTATTAATGGAGCAATAAGAATTGTAATCATATTTATGTATTAATGACAACTTCCTGGTCACATGGACAGACAGACATTCTTTTGCTAGAGACATTTTAACCCATGTACCGGAATGATAATTTATCTAGTGCTTAAATCTTATGGTGTTAGTTGTATTTCTATTATTAACACAAAATAAGAGAAAAGGACGTCCAGTCCACTTTACAGAAATTTGACAGAATTGGGGTGTTTAATCATAAAGTTTGAAATTAAAGACAAAAATCCTAACAATTAAGGTCCTTTCACAATGGACGCGATTTTGACGCGCGAATTATTCGCGCTATGGTTTTGTTTTTTTATCAGCTGTTTGTGTAATGAGTGCTTCCACACCGAACGCGAATGTGCTGCAGCGAAAAAACGACGTTTATTTTTTTCGCTTCAATGTCGATTTTTTATTTTTTTTCACATTCGAGGCGACAGAAAAGGCTTCAACCAATCAAATACAAGGAAACAAAGGTGATGTCACAGCAACAATGACGGATCATCTGATAGCTTGTGTGTCGACGCATTTACAATGTAAATCTACCTTGTAAATGTTTATTTAAACTATCTCTAGTAGTTAAACTTCTATCTGTAGTCCATAGGCATACAATTTCCCCATTGTGGGACAAATAAAGGTTTTCTTATCTTAGACAAGGTTTTCTTATCTTATTCAATCAACATTAGACTTTGACAGGTATCGCATTTCTCGCGAGATTACAGCTCCTGTGGGAGTTCATGCAAGTCGCTGTAGGGTATAGACAAGGATAACATAACCTTCTGAGGTAAAACTTGTTGATTTTTTTTTTTTTTTTATAAACTAAATTGTGTCCGTGACTATGGAAAGTGAATGTGTTGTTGTTAAGACTGGGTGCACCCAAAAACTTCTTTTCGGTCTTTGGTAAAAAATGAAAAGCTCATCTGACCAACCTTTCCAACAGGATGAAGATTATTTTGTTGAAATATATATATATATATATATATATATATATATATATATATATATATATATATATATATATATATATATATATCATTCAGCTGTCGCCGTGAATGTTTTGGAATCTTCCAGAGCACAAACGTCGCAAATTCGCGTCGCGGCTGATGTGAATGGTTTTGACGCGAACTATTCGCTTTTTCGTTTCGCTTTTCCGTCACGCGTCCAGTGTGAAAGGGCCTTTAACCTCTAATAATAACCATCTTGCAATACTGGAATGAATCATAAATGAAAGGTCATGTTTTCATTGTTCTAGTAATCTTTGACTTTCATCTGAGGTAATTTATTGTCATCGACATATAAAAATGCTTAGCACGGTTTACAGAAAACCATTGAGATGATGAAACAATACAAAATATTCCCGCTCTGCATTGTTCTTTAACACATCTGAGTTTGTTTCTGTCTTTTTATTAAACCTTTATGCTTTGTGTGAACAAATATATAGAAATAAATGATTATAATGTATATGTATGCAAAAATTATGACCGTTACAATTACAGAAGAGTTTAGCACCTTGGAGATGAGCATGTCCAGAGAACTGCATATTTATTTCTGAGATGTGCTATTTGATTCCAACTCTTGTTCTGAAATTCTACATTTTATTTGTAATCGCAAAAGGAATATTTTACCAGACAATGAAATGTAATTGTGGTTTTATTAACTTGCCACTGCAGTTGATAAAAATGAAAACGCATTATGGCCACCATTTGTCTGTTTCATTATGGATTCACAAGGTGTTGCTGCCACAAAGCAAGTAAATGATTGCTTTATCATCTGAAATATAGCTTTTATGAAATTGTATAGGAGAAATTAAATGTTAGATATTTAAAAGAAAGTCAGGCTAACTTGTGGCTTTAACAAGTATGATGGTTCATATGAAATGCACAATAAATGGGAAATAAATGAAGTAAAATAATAAAAATGCTATTTAAAATGACTTGATAAATATTTTATGAAGAATTTATGTACAATTCTAAACTGCTTAATATAACAATCTCTGAATTTATAGTTGATTTTTTTTTATTATTATTTATCAGTTAAACATATCAAATAATTTTAGATGCATGAATGGTGAGATAAGTTACACTTTATAGCCACTCGGGGCAGTGTTGAGACAGTTTATTTCCAAACCACAGGAGAGTTTCCCTGTTTTTTCCCTGGTAGTCAAGAATTTTTACTTTCCAATAATACACACAATAGAGATGATTGTTAAAACGTGACTTTTTATGAAAGAAAAAATAAAATATTGTGTAAAATTTGTCAGTCTACATATACATTTAAATTTATGTTAGTGTTGACATTGGACAAAGTAAAGCAAAAGTACATTACACAAATAAATACCATTTTACTAATCAGAAGAGTTACTCCGAGCATTGTTGTCATTAATGACCTAGTCTGTTGCTAAAAGTTTTGTGTGTTTTTTTTTTTTACCCCCACCTCAAAGAGGAAGCAGTTGAGTCATAATGCTCCCAGTTCCTCTCAAGCACATGACAAATAGACTTTGAAGATTAAAAGCTCTCAGACACAACTTGCCCCATCAGTGATGCTGTCAGTCATGTTCGTGAAGCTCAGGCTGTTGGCTCTCATATTCTTTGTGACCAAGGATGTTCAGCCCACCTATGCTGGTCAGTATTATTTGCTTCTTTATAAGTAGTGTTTTTAGGTAATATTTTGAAATTAAGCAATATATATGTATTCTGTTTTTTGTAAGAAAAAAAAAATTCAGAATTCTGAAATATAAACTCGCAATTGCGAGATAAAAAGTCGCAACTACTGTTTTTATTTTTTTATTTAGTGGCGGAAATGAGCTTCCTTAGTTAGTGTTTAATGCTGTTATGTTTGCCATTCAAAAGCGTTTCTGTAATGTTGAAGTTTTTTGTGGTTACCACTGTGCTGAAGAGTACATGCAGGTAAACACATGACAGCGCTAATGCTAGTGACAATATCTTACTTGTTCTTGCTATCACAGCTGTGGATTTTAAATGAAATAGATAAGATATATTGGTTCCAAGGCTACAACACAAGTAGTTGGAGCAAATTCGTGCACGATTATTGGAACCAGTCTATGATTGGAACACGAGTGTTTACCACCGGCATTCGCTGTGTCGTGTTAGTGGATTCATTATGTCGGACTCACCGCAGGTAACTCATAATCTGCAGTTGTTACTCCTGTCTCCTGACAAAAACATTGCATGCGGCGCCTGTGGAGTGTGGAAAGTTACTGGAGAGCGCAGCCGCGCTCGTCTCTCACAAGGAACGTCATGGCAGTGATTGACAAGCCAGAGGGCCAATCGTTTACGCAATGATCGTGTAAACGATTGGCTGATGTTTTTAAGGCCCTACCTCGTGCACAGATGATGTATTTTAATATTATTCCTTTCAGTGCACCTAATAAATAGTCTTTTATCAGTTAGTAAAGACAGTTTCAAGTAATATTGCAAAAATGTATAAAACCAAACATCCTCTTTAGCACCTTTAAGTTGCAAATTAAGTTCCTCTACTCAATGTAGTTTGTTGGTTAAACTTAATTTCATTTGAAGTTGCCATAACTCAATAAGATTGATGCAAACTGATGCATTATTATTATTATTATTTTCATTTTATTTTTTTTGATCCGTTGGATTCTTTTTAGAGTGTATGAATGTCTTTGTCTTAGGTACTTTTCAAGCAAAGCATTCATAGCTTTTAAATGGTAAAACAACAGATGTGTTCAAAATGATTAAAAAGTGTTCTAACACCGATTGTCTGCTTGTTAAAGGTTAGTGGAACATTAACATAACCTGTGGTTACACTGCTGCAGGACACCTGTTCAGACACCCACTAAAAATTAAACATTAGTTTCTTCAGAAATGTTGTTATTAAATGTAGTGTGTTTCTAACTGGGTCATGACCCACTAGTGGGTAGCAGAGGAAATAAATATGTTTGCATGTTTCTGACATGATGCACCACAACTGCCAAATGATGATAGCACTAGGGCTTTTGAATGTAAAATAAATATGTGCTCCACATGGTGTTTGTGTAAAAAAAAAAAAAAAAAAAAAAAAATCATATTTAACAAGTAAAACACTTTATAAAGCAAATATATGACATAATATAGAGAATTTAATAAAAAATTATGTATTATGACTGTGGTGATACTCTGCTTTACTTCAGAAACAAAGCTGGCTGGACCCCAGAATGTGAAGGTGACCTCCATCAATATGGGTGCAGTTGTCGAATGGACATCTCCACACAATCCCATGAGCAATGTGACATACACGGCAAGATATTTGTAAGTACACTCGAAATACATCTGAAAAGCTCAGACGTGGAAGCAACAAATGATTGCATGCCATTATAAAATACCCATCAAATGTGTTTGATTGCTATGAAAGTCAGGGAACTATTGTTCTTCTGGAATCTGATACTTCAGAGGTTTTGCAGAAGTTGAAAACAATAGGCCTATTCTTTACCTGCATTAATAACATATTTGCCTAACATACTTTGTGTTTGTCATCTGCCCTGTCCTTGCAGCCTGAGAAACAAAAATGTTTCCATCTGCATCAACACCAAAGAGCTGAAATGTGATGCAGGGAAACTGCCAGTTGCATTTGGGACCTACGTGTTTCAAGTGCGGGCAGAGGATCAGGAGCTGTTCTCTGAGTGGGTTAATGCATCCAAATGTATACTTAATATGCACAGTAAGTGTGAATCTGTATTTGCAGCTCTTAGTTTGCATTATAGGCTCTGTTGTGTTAAAGGTGCAGTAAGCAATTTCTGAGAAACGCTGTTGAAGTGCCGCAAAACACTTGTAGCCAATAAGCAGTAGGGGGCGTGTCCACTCATGATGGGGGAGAAGAGAGAGAAATTTGAAGAAAGATTGTAGAAAGAGAAATGGTTGAGAGGCATTACAAAAGAGAAAAGGTCACTGGAAAATGAAGGGTTATGATCAGACAAGAGCTTTAGGACCCGCGTTAATATTAGAAAAGCTTTCCAGTGCTGGAGAGACCTAAGCATGAAGGCCTGAAAACGCAGAGGTTGCGTTGTTTCTGTTTCATACATGAATAACATTGGTTTTGAGTGTGTGCTGCTGGCGACTAACAACAAACTCCTGCTTGTATTGCCTGTTTGTTCCTCATTCGTTCATCAACTTCAATTTGTTTTCGAATCTTTAATTTGCTTTGATTCTGCTATGAAAAAAAGACATCTACTCTTGCATTGCGTGTTCATGCCTTTTGGGGGCGGAGCATTGAAAAGAAGGGGTGTTTGTTTGGTTGATATCAAGTGTTCAACAATGATTCTCAGAAATCGCTTACTTCACCTTTAAGTCAATATAACATCCATATATATATATATAATAATTATATGAACTGCTTTGCTCCCCTGTAGGTATCATAGGACCCCCTACTGTGCGTCTTGTTGTCCAAAATAATAACTTGGATGTGCACGTCCAGCCCCCAGTGCTAAAAGTGGGCAACCTTTCTAAATTGTTTGTACAAGTGAACTACATCATCAGATATTGGACAGAAGACCTCGAAGATGCGGTATTTATACAATTATATTTTTTCTGTGTCATTCTGTACATAACTTCAGGTAAATTTTTCAGAAACTTGAATCCTCAGACATACTTGTTATACACTTAAATTATTAAGCTAAAACCATAAATTTGAAATAAACAATTGGAATAAATTATAATATATATATATTAATTTTAACTTCAAATATAAAACATTTCTCATTTTCATATAGTTGAATAACTAAAACTGAAATAAAAAATAATAAAAACTATATAGACATTAAAAACAATAACAAAAAAGCAACACAAAATTAAAATAAAATTTTTAAAGCTTTAACTAAAATTAAAAATGTAAAATAAATTAACTTCATGTATTGAATGTAATTATTGAATTATGCTTTAAAAAAACCCTGTTAAAACACTGTTAACAATTTTTTTTTTATTGACACAAAATGAATTACAAGTGAACATTTATGTTGGATTGATAAATAGACCATTTTAAGTAAGAATTTATTTTATTATGAGCAGCCCTAATAAAAAGAAAGAATCATTACATATAATGAAATGAAAATAATTTATTCTCAAATTCAAATTGTGTGTGTTCAAACTCTCCAATATATTAACGTATCAACCTTGTTGTCAAGTAGGAATATTTTAAGTGTGTGGAGTGAAGCCTCAATTACAAGCCACAAATACATAATTCATATCTGTAAAATAACCATAAGATGATCTTTGTCCCTGATAGGCAATAGAAAGGAAGGTCACTGATGCCAGTAAGGATGTTAAACTGACTATTAAAGGACTACATTCATGGAGCAGATTCTGTGCTCAGGCAAAGGTGCTTCCCAAAGGCTACACAAATCTGGAACAGTTCAGTAAAGCTGTATGTGTGTCCAGCATACCTGGTAAGTGTGGCTTCATCTATACCTGTCACTGCCCTGCAAGATAATGATAAAGCAATCAATATGAATAGAATGGGTATCAAGTAGTTTATAATATAGTTATAGTATACTATATAAAATGATATAAATGCATATAGATAATGTTTTACTGTATGATATTTTCTTTGAACAAAGTAATGCCTTCATTCAAATGTATTGTGTGTGTGTGTGTTTATCCAAAGTGACACCAGTGTTCACCAGCTGTGTGATAGCTGCTGCCATCATTCTCCCTCTGGGAATCCTGGCCGTCTGGTTCATCTATAAATTGTACAAATATCTGTACCCTAAAACCAACCTACCAGAACATCTCAAGGTATGTCTCATGCGATTCCACTACACATCATGTGTGTAATACACACAACTTTACTTTATTCGACCATAAAAATGTGCTTGTTAGTATTGTAGATGTTAGAGTATTTAATAATACTTTGAATATAGCTTTTATTTTATATTTCCCATATTCATTATAGTTCTAGGAATTAAAAGTGCTTTTGTTATTTTCTTTTTTAAACATTTCTGTTTAGCTTTAATTTATTTGGTCCCACTTTATATTAGGTGTCTTTAACTACTATGTATTTACATTTAAATGAATCATTTGATTCAATGCACTTAATGTGTACATACATGTTTGTACATTGTACTTTACATTGTATCTATTTTAAAAAATATATATTTCACACTGTTGACCCATTGCTTACACTTTAACCCATCCTTAAAACTATCCACACCACCAAACCTGTCCTAACCTTACCCGAATCCCACCTCAATAGCAAGTGTTTTGCAATACAATATTAACACAATAAATACGTCAGACTTTTTTTTTTTTTTTTATGCAAGTACATAGTAGTTAAGGCCACCTAATAATATAAAGTGGTACTATTATTTTTCAGGAATTTTAGTAGGATACTTCAATTACTCCCACTTTATATTATGTGTCTTTAACTGCTATAAACTTACATAAAAAGGATAAAATTTAGGTGTGTTCATGTTGTATTTCTAAACACTTTAGCTGCTTCTGAGTTGAGATACGGGTAAAGTTAGGGACAGGTTGGTATGGTTAGGTTTAAGGATGGGTTAAGAGGTAAGGGAAAGGTTAACGGTGTAATTATAGATGTAACAACATGCAGATATTTTTTTACATAGGCCTATATGTATATAAGTACAACTGCACGCATGAATATGACCCTTCACAATAGATAATGCTTTACAACGAATTCTGTTAAAGAGCTACATATGACAATTTATATGTTTAATAAAATACCTTACTCAACAGTTAGTAATAAAAACGCCATCTCTGCATGTTTGTACAACATTTCAAATCCCCCAGTTTTCACCAGCTCCGAAAAGCCAAGCCAATGTTGATTCTGGCTTTATTACGAGCTCTTTCGCTCTCTTGTTGCCAGCAGACTCTCCTCTGTTCGCCGTTTTTTCTAAACGGGATGATTTCCACGTGGCTGGTGCAACTTTTCTCTATTTGCAAAAATGACGAGACACGCAGGTCACACAGGTCTAAAATATAAACGCTTAAAACAGGCATACCACAGTAAATCAGGGTAAGAAAAAAAAAAAGTTTTGGAAGAAGTATTAATGATGTATTGACATTTAAATTCTATTAATTCTGAACAAAAAGAAAGTTAATACCTATAAATGTTAAAGACAAAAATAATAAAACAAAGTGGGACCCTTCAATTTAAACATATTTCAGTTATTTTATTTAATATTTATTTCAATTGCAGAAAATGGTTATATATAGCTATATGCATAGATAGATAGATAGATAGATAGATAGATAGATAGATAGATAGATAGATAGATAGATAGATAGATAGATAGATAGATAGATAGATAGATAGATAGATAGATAGATAGATAGATAGATAGATAGATAGATAGTCAGTCAACAATAACAACACTGTTTATAAACCAAAATTTTAACATTGGTTCTTTCTAGAATCTATTCGTACCAACATTTTGGAATGCTGAGGGAACCCAACATTCTCCACACCAGAAAGAACAGCATGATAAAATCAGTGCCATATCTGAGGACCATTTTTATGAAGCGCTCAGTGAGAAAAGCAAGATCTCAGAGGACAATGACTCTGGGTTGGCCTGTGATCTCCCGCCAATACAAGAGGTGGAAGAGGACTACAAACTGCTCATGAACATGCAACCTGCACCATCATTTTACCCTAATCATCTCTACCCGTTATGTTCGAATAACACACTATTGACTCATTTAAATCAATCGCACTTCGGAGGCTCCACTATCACTCGACCTTGTTACTACAATGTAACAGTCACAAGCTCTGAGCTGAAACACACTGAATGTGTTTGCTGAAGTCACCAGCAAAAAGCTGGAATGTATGTACTTAAGAATGATCTTATTTTCTGCAGCAAATATTCCCAAAAAAAAGAAAAAAGGAAAAAAAAGAGATGTATATATAGGCTATATATATATATATATATATATCATTATGCAGTGGTGCAATGGCTGTCTGTGGAATGTATATAACCTCTTGCATAAAATGTTGTTTACTCATGCTAACAATAGACTGAATGTACTTTTTTGAGAAACTGTTGTTGTCATTGTATGCCTGTAAATGGTTGTATTGTTGTTATTTTGAAATGCATTACAATAAATGAACGTGAGTTGGATTTCTCTTCCTTGAATCACACTTCTCTTTTAGCTTAATTAAAATGATAATTCTCTCAAAAGTGGAAGTTGTCATTGTTGGGTAAACTGAACAGGAGATGACAGCAAATACAATTTTTGTAGGGTCATTTTTGTTAAACATGTAGCTAATTTAGTTAAATAAATGTTTTTTTTCTTTATTTTGTTAATTTTATTTAAAATGGTAACCATAATATAAAATATTAAGTATAAAATACTATAAAATGACCAGTGAAGGGCAATTTATTTTATTTTAAATGTCTCCCACTTTACCTGAATCCCACATCCCACTCGGAAGTGTAGATACACTCACCAGTGTCATATTGCATCAACCAAAACTGTTTTATAATTTAAAGAAATAGTGTCTCTTTAATTAAAGACCATTGTCGTGCTCTCAAAAAGTGTAAACCCATTGAGCACAGTGCAACCAAATTTACCTGATGGCCCAATTTACCTACATTCACCCTATTTCCAGTTGCTCCAGCAAAGAAAAAAAATAAAAATAAATCTGTGACAGAGTTTCCACAACTTTCCGAAATATCTGGTCAGAGAGAAAGATGCCAATGTCAATTTATTTATTTATTTATTTATTTATTTTTTGACATTTACTGACAAGGTAATACAACACAATATATAACGTTCTAGTGTGTATTATTTAAAAAAAAAAAAAAAAAAAAAAAAAAAAAAAAATGAAGGTATGAAAGTATGAACACTTGGAAACTGGAAAATGCGTCATCACAGTCTGTGAAAAGGGTCCATACGACAGAAAAGATAACCAACATATTTTCAAATATCACTATAAAATAATATTCCCTATTAGTTTTGGAATTCAAACAGTAAAGAGATTGAATACCTTTAATAAATTTAATTTGCGGTCCATATTTTGGCATGGTTTTAAGAATTTTAATTTTAAATTATTTTTGGGCAACTTCAAAGTTAATTCATTATAAATTCAAATATATAGAAAATATGAAGTAGGTGAAACTAACTAACTAACTAAACTAATAAGAAGAAACAAACAAGTTCAACAGATCATTTAGTTGGACCCACTGATCTACATAAGTTACATTGTATCAGTGGTTGGACCTTTTTGATCTTCGTAAGCTTAGCGTCTCTTGTTGTCATGGTGACGGGATTGTTGACGTGAGTTCAATGAAGGATCATCAGGTAACGTTATGTTGTTTGAGTTTCTAGTAAGTTTTTTTCAAGTGCGTTTTGAATTATGAATATCGTTTCAGATAGAATTTAATTAACAAACAAACAAACAAACACCAAAACCAAAGTAGGCTATTTCAAATAAAACACTCCGTTTAATGACGACGTTGCATGTTTTACAGTGGCGTCAACTTCTCACTTCCGGTAAGTTTTTAATAACAAACGGTTCATTGGAAATTTCCCCAGTTATTTGCTATAATATAAATAATTGATTTATGTCGAAGCTCTAAAGAGAGAATTTGAAAACTATTGTTTAAAAGAGTACAAGACTAAGTATTGAATTTATGGCATGTCAACTAACGTTACCCACTCACAGGCGTAGGTTGTTTGTTATGATCAAGAGTCTCTGTAAAGTCCAGTTGGCATGGAGGTGGTTCATTCTGCCCCAGAGACTTTCTCCAGGAGTGTAAAGAAAAAAAACCTACTTCCTCTAAGCCAACTGCTGGAGGACACCAGAAAAAGCGGAAATGTCCCTCATCACCTTCTGGAAACTAGTAAGGAACACTGTTGTTGTTGTTGTTTTATTATTTATTTCTTAAACATTATAGCTTTTAACAGGCCACCAACATTACTTGTGTTTTATGAAACTGATAATCATTTGTCATTTCACATTAATGTATATAATTGTGTCTCTGTTGTCTCTCAGGGGTGTTTGCCAAACTGAAGAGTAACAGTATAGTTCAAGCCGAACCATCAGAGCTGCACTTCAGTGGCTTTGAAGTAGGAAAGGATTATAGGAAAATCCTGGTTCGTTTTTTTTTTTTTTTTTTTTACATTGTTCAGTATTCTTGCTAAAAACGAATATAATACATTTTTAGTGAGAAATGTCTATTGGAATGTTTACATGACTCATATAATGGTTATATAATGTGACTTTGTGTCATTTGCCTGAAAAAAAAAAGTATTATATTTAATTCTAAAAAACCTCAGTGGACACTCCATTTTCTGAAATGCATGACCAAATTTCCACCAATAGTACTGTGCGGTCCGTGGGAAACAAATTCTCTCATGAGTTGTAGCTGAAAGCAACATTAGAGAAGGGGAAGAATATGGGAGGAAGTGTGATGTAATGACAAACGCTGTTGTTGTTGTTTTTTCCCAAGAAACTTGTCAATGTCTCCTCTGAGGTGCTCAGTGTCCACATTTTACCCCCTCAGACAAGGCATTTCCAAATTAAGTACACCAAAAAGGTAACCATCAACCTGCTTTCAAATAGCAATTTTACAGATATGCTTTAAAATTGTACATAATCATGATTATTCAAGATTATTTCAGTTTCAGAACTCAAACAGCAAAGAGGTAAACTAAACAAAACCTGTCAAGAAATGCTTGGGCTATATTTCTTTATTATAGATATATTTTATTATTATTTTTTTTAAATAAACAATATTTTGCACTCAGAAAATGAAGCTTATTTAATGACCATTGAGATTAGGAAATTCACTCCGTGTTTTCACTACCGTGATTTTTAAAATATCAGCCAGTGCTGACTGTAGTCCCTGTTTTAACTGCAGTGCCGACTGGTTCCGGGTCTGGCTTACACTGTTACGGTGCTCTTCCGACCGGACGAGTGGCGTTACTTTTCCGATAACATCAGGATTCATGGCATGGTAAAAACATGTTATTGTCTAATATTTGCCCATGCAAATTCTGAAAGGGCTCAGAACAGTTATGATGTGTCTGTGTTTGTGTTTTTGTCAGGGAGAGGAGAACTTACTGGTTCCTGTTCATGCATATCCTGTTATCAATGATCTTCACATCCCATCTCATATTAGTCTTCCACCAGTGCCACTCGGCCAGAGGTATGCAATAATTCTCATATTACACCAATAATGTGTATACGATAACATTTTTGTTATCAAATAACTATGATATATGAATACACACACTAGTGTTCAAATGTTTGGGGTCATGTTTTTTTAGGAAATTAATATTTCAATAAGGATGCTTTACATTGATCAAAAGACTTTTACATCTTTACATTGTTGCTTTTCTTTTGAACTGCATCACGGTTTCCACAAACATATTAGACAGCACCACTGTTTTCAACATTGACGAAAAGAAGAAATGTTTCTTAAGGAACAAATCAGCATATTAGAATGATTTCTGAAGGATCATGTGACACTGAAGACTGGAGTAATGATGCTGAAAATTCAGCTTTGCCATCACAGGAATAAATTATATTTTTAAATATATTCAAATAGAACACTGTAATTTTAAATTGCAATAATATTTCACAATATTCATGTTTTTACTGTATGTTTGATCAAACAAAAGCAGCTTTGATGAACATAAGAGACTTTGGTAAGCATAATTTGACTTTCTTTTGCTTCTATAGTGCCAGTCATGTGATTCCACTAAGCTGCAGTTGTCCGATAGACTTTGAGTTCGAAGTGCACTGCCTTCAGCCCCATAAGGCCTTTACTGTAAGACCGCTGTCAGGTAACCAGTTTCCTTCACAATCGACATATCTGCTGTTAGAGAGCAATGGAAACCAGTATACATGCATAAATCCTGGTAGAACTCTAGTTGCTGATCAAATGTATACTAGACTTACTTTGTTTTTAATTTACTGTAACATAAACATAAATAACAGATGTTATCTGTATGTTAATCAGGGATCATTCCAGCAAATGGAAAGACCACGTTAAAAGTGACATTTACACCTGTGCGGTACGGTATAGCTGACATCACACTACAGCTGGTGATCTCTCAGTTCAATTCCAAACCTGTCATCTGGACAGTGACGGGTTCCTCATCTCCATATCTGCTGCTCAGGTAATACTACAGAAAAAATGAAAGATTGCAGTGCAATGCCCTAAAAACATTCATAACACCTTAGCAACCACAATAGGAACCTGCTACTTGTATATTATTTTTACAATAACATTTACATCCTAAAAGTTTTATTATTATTGAGAAAAAAAAAGAAAGTAAAATGTAGTGTAAATGTCTGATTTCAGATGCTTTTGCACAAACATTAATGGCATTTGTGTTCTCTATGCCTCAGTAAACCTGAAGGAAATGGTGATGATGATCATTTTGTTGAAGAGTGGAAGACTGCTAATGGAAAATCGTTGGCTGTTATATCCCATCATAAGCTAAAAACATCTCCCTCCCATGTAAGAAATTGTGGTAACACTTTACAGTTATGTTTCATTAGTTAACTACTTTAGTTAACATGAACTAAGAATGAACATTACTACAACATTTATTAATCTTAGTTAATGTTCATTTCAGCATTTACTAATACATTATTAAAATCAAAAGTTTGTTAATATTAGGTAATGCACTGTGAACTAACATGAACAAACAATGAACTGGATTTTTATTAACTAACATTAACAAAGATTAATAAATATGGTAACAAATATATTGTTCATTGTTCATGTTAGTTAATACATTAACTGATAATGTTAACAAATTAACCTTATTGTAATGTGTAACCAAAATTGTATTATTGTTTTTGTTTTTATTTCTATTCTGAAAAGATCTATTGAGTTTCATCTGTCGAGTATTTCAGTTGTGCTGTTTATCAGCAAAAATATTGGTCATTCAGCATGGTCTTTCTAGTTGAGCAAGGCAACCAGCACCCAAAACAGAAAGTCGTGCTTGCCTTTTCAACTGGGTCTAAATGGTTTTAGGCTGTGCAGATGCAGGAATTTGAATTAGCTGAGGTCAATTTCATTTTGGGCCATTAAAAACAGTAGCGGAGAGGTTTGTGTGAGATTGAATTACAAATTTAATTTTATTGTTTGCACTGAGCTTACTGAATTGAATTTGAATTGACCACATACCCTTTCAGCCATCAAATGTGGGAAACACACACACAGTATTAAAATCATAAGCCAGCAAACTTTTAGCTGTGGTATTGTCTGAAGTATGCAATTTCTATATTAAAAATTCAATTTTTTTATTTATATCAGCAAATTATGTTAATCAGATGCACAATCATATAGAAATTCATCATGCATACAGTCACATTATTCTGTTTTCACAGGGAAGTAAGAAAAAGACCAAACCTGATCCACAGCTGCAGGTTTCCACCACAGATGTCACCACTCATGCAGGACTGGTTAAAATGCTTCTCCAGCCACAAGACAAAATAAGATATAAGGACCTCCGGGAGGGTAAGAACACCACATTTCTCATCCAGAGAGCCTACGAGGTGCATGTTAAGAACTAAAACCGTGGAAATAAAAGTTTGGCAAAGGCAGCAACCTGCTTGCTGGAATACTGATGTATTCACCAGGCTTTTAAACTAGCATAGCTTTAAAGGGATAGTCCAACTAAAAATAAAAATTCTGTCATTAATTAATCACCCTCATGTCATTCCAAACCCGTGAGACCTTTGTTCATCTTTAGAACAGAAATTAAGATATTTTTAATGAAATCTAAGAGCTCTCTGACCCCTCCATAGACAGCAATTTAATTACCACTTTCAAGGCCCAGAAAGGTAGTAAAGATGGTAGTTAGTTAGTTAAAGAAGGTAGTTAAAATAGTCCATGTGACTGCAGTGGTTCAACCTTAATGTCATGAAGCGACGAGAATTATTTTTGTGCACAAAAACGACTTTATTCAACAATTTCTTCTCTACCGTGTCAGTCTCCTATGCTGTTTACATTGTAAACACAGTATAGCGCCTCTGACTCATTATTGGCCAGCTCCTGCATCAGCATCACACGCATGCGTCGTGGTGCTTATGTGAACAGCGTCGGCCAATACTGAGCCGGTGTTCTGATGTAGAACTTGCAAGCGATGAACGTAAACAGGGCTGACACAGGGAGAGAAGAAATTGTTTAATATATATTTTGTTTTTGGTTTTGCACACAAAAAGCTTTCCTGCAGCTCAGTGTTTAGAGCATGGCACTAGCAATGCCAAGGTCATGGGTTCGATCCCAGGGATTGCACATACTCAGATACAAATGTATAGTATAATGCAATGTAAGTCGCTTTGGATAAAAGCGTCTGCCAAATGCATAAATGTAAATGTAAAAAGTATTCTCGTTGCTTCATGACATTAAGGTTGAACCACTGTAGTCATGTTGACTATTTTAACAATGTTTCTGATACCTTTCTAGATCTTGAATGTGGTAATTTAATTGCTTTCGATGGGAGATAAAAAAAAAAAAAAAGATTTCATCAAAAATATCTTAATTTGTGTTCCAAAGATGAATGAAGGTCTTACAGGTTTGGAACGACATGAGGGTGAGTAATTTTCATTTTTGGATGAACTAACCCTTTAAAGACCAACGTTTTTCCTCCTCAAGAGACAAAGAATAAATGCCCCAATTTATTCAAAGTAAAATTATTTTGTTCTTCGATTGGGGGTAAAAAGAATTTCAAAATATACTGTTAGCGAACATCCCAACACCGCACACACTGCTGAGAGCAATGTTTAGATGAATATGTAAATACGCTGTGCACTTTTCTTCTTAACAAAATAAACACTGGTGGAGCCACAGAGTACAACGACCACAGACCTATGGTAGTTTGAAGGTGTTTACCAGTCAGAGCGAAGTTTTCCAGAAAATTCACTTTGCTGTTTCAAACTCCCAAAACAAACTCCAAACAAACTTAGTTTTGGCCTGATTTTGTTCGAAAGGACTTCACACCAGTTCATTTTTCTCTTTATTTTGCTTGAAGTATATCAGGGCCTTTTTGGTGGTCCACCAGCATCTAACTAGCACTAAAAAGCAAAAACCTGCCAGACTAATTATTGCTATAGTTTAGATAATAATAAATAGAATACCATATTCCAATTACAGTACATGCCCCTTTTGCAATATACCCAACCTGAAAATGGTCTTTTACAGTGGTGCTTTTCTTGACTTCTAAGGCCATTCTCTAGCTTACACTGTATGTAACACTTTAATTTGTGCTGCCCTCATCAGTGTCATCACTCTGTATGTAATTCTAGTCAAATCTGATCAAGGCAGTAGAGTAGTTTTTCTTTTTTTTAACCTGACTCTCAGAAACAATTCTTACCCACTGTGGTGTGTTTGATGCCAAATATGTGACATATCCTAAATAACAAAAACCTTGAATTATAGACTGACTGTTCTGGCCGAAACACATATACAGAATTCAATTTTAATAATTTAATCAGATTTCAAACCGTACATGAACGTATTTGGATTGGATTTGTAAAACAACATACAACTAATCAAATTTGAAACAATGTGACCAGAAATCACATTTAATTTAATTCAAGATACCTGTGTGTTTTATTTGTTAAAGCCATGTCTTATACCAAGGTTTCAGACCAGACAAGAGAGATGAAGGAAGCTGTGTTTTTAAAGAAGGTCCAACAAAAGGAGGAGAAAGCCAAACATATCCGCTGGTGTGTTGCTCCATGTGATTGTATAACATATATGACAGATGACATATTCTGATTTTACATACAGTCTAATATATTGAACTGGAAAACCCTTAAAACTAGTGTGTTTTATCCTTAGGCAAGTTGATCTGGGTGACGACCCATGTTCAACAGAACAGAAACTTAAAATTTTGAAGGAGCAAGATGAAGCAGTTGCTGCATACAAAGTAAGCCAGGGTATTGGTTTGATTTATATTGAACATCTTCCACTGAATACTCATATACTTTTTATTTGCATTTCAGCTAAAATACAGCGGTGAGTCAGTAGCCTTTTCAAGATCTTCAACTAAGCTTTTCTCACGACGAATTTTACGAGATGTTGGACAGGTACGTGAATGTCTTTCTTATTGACATTTTGATCTTGAAAATCATGTTTCTAGTCTGTATCTTCAGTGTAGGCTCTGTCCCAATTTGCATGCTTATATTGCAATTATGTACATCACCGATGGAGAGAAAGTACATAGTTTTGAGTAGGTAGCAAGAAAGTATGACAAGCTCATATCATAATATTGCATATTGATGCCACAGACTCACATTAGTCACATATGACAAATGAGTCAAGCATGTAAATAGCATGTAGCTGAAGTCACTATATTAAAATGTTTTAGACTCTATATTATAACAGCTCTATATTATAGTTCCCAGAATGCACTGCTGATTTCATCAGCTATGGCTCTGGCCAGCTGGAGGTCAGACATAGAGCGCTCAGACTCTTCCAGCAGGCTGCTCGTAAGGTAACATATCTCATTACTCAGCATTATTGTTGTAAATGAATGTGAATGTCATTCAACTATTATTTAACGCTTTACTGTGTTCAACTCACAATGCTGATTTATCTGTACTTGTAAATAAAATGTTGTAGTATTATAACTATGTTACATTGTGTTGTGTTTAATCGAGGTTGTTCTTCAATGTCGGATGAACAAGAGGCTTGTGTCATTAAGAGAACTTGTTCGCAAAACCAGGAGTCTGCAGGGAGACAAAGAATCAGGTTGCGATTTTATTTATATTATTTTTTTTTATTAATACTTGTATTCAGCAAGGACACATTAAATTGTTTAAAAATGAGAGTAATAAGTTTTACAGGGTTACAAATTTATTTTTATTTTTTTTTATATTTTAAAATGAAATTTATGTTCATCAAACACACTTAAAAATGTATCACTGTTTCCACAAAAAAATATTAAGCATTACTGTTTGCATCATTGATAATAATCCAGCGTTAGCGTCAGTTCTGTCAGGTCACGTCAGTCAAGTTCGCATCAGCTGACTCCCAGGTGACTTACATCTACCTATAGGAATACAACGCCTATCACAGCATCCATATACAGTATAAGCTCCTCAGTATTATCAGCAGCTATTGCATTTTTCAGGAGCAAATTACCCTCCTCCATCCCAAGCTCTTCCTGTCTTCAGTCAGGATTGGCCTTATGATTCCCCTGAATCATAATAATTCTTGAAATATGTATACATGTTAAATTATATCTATAGAATTATATCTGCATATGTTGGTTCTGTTCTGTTACCCTAAGGGGGTTTATTGCTGCTCTCCCTGCTCTTATCCATGCTAGGCTGCATGGATGCGCAGGGAGTTCTTGCCTAGAACAGAACCATACCGCCAACACAAACTCTATGCAATTATCAATCATATTTGACGATAGTGGTCCTGACAGAAATAAGAAATGTTTCGTGAGCATCAAATCAGCATATCAGAATTATTTCTGAAGGATCATTTGACACAAAGAAAAAAATCTGCTTTACCATCACAGGAATAAATTACATTTTAAAATATATTCAAATAGAAATCCGTTATTTTTAATGATTTTTAATGACTGTTTTTACTATATTTTTGATAAATTAAATGCAGCCTTGGTGAGCATAAAAGACTATTAATATATCAACAATGTAGAGACTACAATATAAAAACTATGAGTTAACTATAAACGAATAGTTTGGAAATGATATGTAAGTACTTTATTACTGTATACGTACTTAATATAAAGTGTTACCAAAAAATCTTGCATACTCCAAAATTCTGAACGGTAGTGTATAATGCTATTATGTCATTATAGATTTAACAAGACATATCACCATAATAGATATATATTTTTTTAAATATTCATCTGTTGTTTTGTTTTAGATGGGGATGAGAAGCCACACTTTTTTAAGCTGACACCAGAAAAACTTCTGCCCACTACCTTCAATACATTTATACCTGAAGACCAACCTGACGAACTTGTGAGAGACTGCTTATGGAACAATTTTGATGCAAAAAAACTAGAGTTCAATATTTTCAGTTACTGTAAATAGTATCGAAACCTCTTAAAGAGGTACATTTTGTTCAACAAATGCCAAAAAGTTTCAGTTCAACATTTGAGATCTTTTTGTGGCATTGAAGACAGTGTTGTGTTGTGGCTTTCAGGCTGTGAATGCATTGGGCTATGTTCCTGTAAGAATGCCTGAAGCAGATATGAAACTCAGGACTCCATTATTCAACCTAAAGGTACGGGAAGAAAGCGCTTTCCCCACTCCTTCATTGTCTGATAGGGAAATTTTTGTCTTGTAATTTTTCTTAAAGTTCCTGTAAATATCCACTTTTGGCTTGAAATGTCAGATGTGGTTTTGTAATACGTCTAAATTGATGAAAAATACGCGAGTGATGTTCTTATGTGAATGTGTGCGTATGGTTGAGTGGCGAGCCACAAAATAAATAAATAAGTAAAATTGAGGTGTTACAATTTATTTCAGTGGTCCACTTTAAACACTATACTAACTTTGCAACTACATGTCAACTAACTCTCATTAGAGTAATAGTAGACTGTTAAGGTTAAGGTTAGGTGTTAGGGTTTGGGTTATTAGAATAAGTTGACATGCAGTTGCAAAGTTATTTATAGTCAGTAGAATGTCTGTTGGGGGACCATCAAAAAACATTTATTAATGTTATCAGCCAGTATAATGAGAATTGTGCATGTCTATTATTAAGGTTCCCCAGCGTTACAGACTGTTGGGTTATCAGCCATTATCTGTCTATGATGCAGCAGCAACATTCGTTCCTCCTGACCTTTGTAGGACATTACGCACCGGAGCACAGGTAAACAACATGTTAATGGGCTATTTTTAGCCATAAAATAATGAATTGTTATTTGTTTGCATGAAAATTAGTTTGGAAACATCTATTGTGTTTGGTCTATTCGGCATTGTGTTGTTATAGGATGAGCTGTTGCCTGTGATGAGATGTCCATCTGTAGAGCTCAGTGAGGATGATGAAGATAAGAAACCAGAGGAAGATGATGAATCACTTCAGGATTTAGGTCCCACACTTAGTTTCAGTGCACCTGAAGCTCTTCTCAGACCGCCCAACGCCCACCCTCTTCGGATTTTTGTATGTTTTTTGAGCCACGAATATTATATGCTGAGAACGCCATGCCCAAAATATGAAAAAAGCAGGGTTACTATTGTTAGCTAAAACTAAAAATATAATCATTAACAAACAAACGTATATAAACATAAACAACCTTTTCATTACCTAAATTAAATTAAATTAAATTAAATTATGTATGCACAATAATTCTACAGCATTTATTAATCTGGTAACACTTTACAATAAGGTTCATCAGTTAAACATTAGTTAATGTATTAACTAACATGAACTAACAATGAGCAATACATTTGTTACTGTATTTACTAATGTTTGTTAATGTTAGTTAATAAAAGTACAGTTGTTCATTGTTTGTTCATGTTAGTTCACAGTGCATTAACTAATGTTAACAAGATTTTAATAATGTATTAAATGTTCAAATTAACATTAACAAAGATTAATAAATGCTGTATAAGTGCAGTTCATTATTAGTTCATGTTAACATTAGTTAACTAATGTAGTTAACTAATGTTAACTAATGAACCTGATAATTTCAACATTTACTAATAGATTTTTAAAATCCAGAGTTGTACTTGTTAACATTAGGTAATGCACTCTGAACTATCATAAACAATAAACAATTAGATTTTTACTAATTAATGTTAACAGATATAAATTATTGCTCAGTATTAGTTCATGTATGTTAATACATTAACTAATGGTAACAAAAGCACTTTATTGTAAAGTATTACCATGAAACTGAAATAAAAAATGATTAAATACTGTTTATATATATATATATATATATATATATATATATATATATATATATATATATATATATATATATATATATATATATATATATCCTGATAAAATGACAAAAACAGACAACAAAATTATTATAATTATTGAAATGAAAATGGAAAAATAAAAACTAATTCAAAATATTAATAAAAACTACAATAATGTATTAAAATTATGATACTAAATGATATAAAGAATACTAATGAGACTAAAATAAGACTGGACAAAGTAGTACATGCTGTACTTATTCACAGTTCTGATGTGTAACTCTATAGTATGGAAGAGAATTAGGGCCAAGCAATAATAAAAAAATAAAACCATCTCAAGATTAAAGTTGTTGCATTTTGAGAAAAAAAGTCTAAATAAAATGTTGAGAATAAACTCGTTAAATTTCAAGAAAAATGTTGAGATAAAATGTTGAGAATAAACTCATTAAATTATGAGAAAAAAGTCATTAGATTACGAAAACAAATTCGTTAAATTACGAATTTGTTCTCTTAATTTAACAACTTTTTTCGTGTAATTTAATGACTTTATTCTCAACATTTTATCTCGACTTTTTTTCTCGAAATTTAATGACTTTATTCTCAACATTTTATCTTGAATGTTTTCTCGTAA
Source organism: Chanodichthys erythropterus (assembly GCF_024489055.1). Taxonomy (NCBI): domain Eukaryota; kingdom Metazoa; phylum Chordata; class Actinopteri; order Cypriniformes; family Xenocyprididae; genus Chanodichthys; species Chanodichthys erythropterus. The sequence continues at coordinate 11,044,237 of NC_090232.1, read as the reverse complement.
TTTAACGAGTTTATTCTCAACATTTTATCTTGACTTTTTTCTTGAAATGTAACAAGTTTTTTCTCGTAATTTAATGAGTTTATTCTCAACATTTTATTTTGACTTTTTTTCTCGAAATTTAAAGGGTTACTTCAGGATTTAGCATTAAGCTTTGTATTAGTAGAATACCACTAGTATTTTCGAATTACCGTGCTTTCCCCCTTCATATCAGCCCGAGATGAGAGATTTATGCATTTTTATTCTGTAAAAAAGCCTCTGATGATGCAAAAATCGTCATTTTGCGTCATCGGAGGCTTTTTTGGCCAGAGGCTTAAAACTACAGCCAGTAAAAGCAGGTAGTTCCACATTTTTTCACCACGCCCATACATATGCGCGTTTGAGGTTACTCACGGACATAGATCAAAGATTTTATCAAAAGTGGGTGTCAATTATATTTTTAAGCTTAACATATTTTGTTATAGTCTGCACTACATCAGTGGTTCATCTCGCAAATTTATCGGTCTCTGCAGTCATCTCGACCAATACAGCAACAGGCTTTTGTGGTAACATTAGCATAAATAGATAAATAAACTAACTCAGTTTTACAGAACAGAGGCTTTACTTTGATAACAGTCAACTTATATGCAACTTATATGCAATTGTCTATCTAATGTTACTTTGCTAAGTTTGCAGTTTTACTGCTACCTACAACACTACATATAGGCTACTGTGTTATCAGTCTAGTATCAGCGAGTCTTACCTCTAGGCGAATACGCTTAGTACCAGATGCCCAGGCTGTTCGTCCTCTGGGAAAGTGAATATAGATGGTATCGCGGTGTCCTTCAGAATGGTTCTCTTCATTGCAAGGATATTTGGTTCGTAGTCCTCGTGCTTGAAATGGAGACTACATATTCTGCGTTTTTTTAGGTTTTCTATAATGGTGTCATCTCCAAACTTCGGGTGTTTGATGGCCCGCAGCCACTCTTTTACATCGCTCCAAATCTTTAACTTAATCGGAAAGTTACTTGTCCTTTCCTGGTTTTGGGTGTACATCCAGGTATAAAGCAATTTAGCACCATTTCGCTGTAAATGTATGAACTAACTCACGATTTATAGAATTAATATGTAACAAAGCAAGCCTAGTTGTTTGAATTTTCCTGGTAATGTAACCGATAGGCGTGGTTTGGGCGTGGCCTCGCAACGGCAGCAAAACAAGTGCATTCTGGGAATTGTTGTCTTTCATCCACATTAGTCAAAAATACATTTTCTGCCTTTTCTCAGTCTAGAAAGCTCCAAATTAAAAAATAATTTCACATTTCTACTACATAAATGACCAATTTTAAATACACGTTCATCTTTCCAGGGGTGAAGTACCCCTTTAACAACTTTAATCTTGAGATGGTTTTATTTTTTTTTATTATTGCTTGGCCCTAATCCTCTTCCGTACTGTAAGGGTTCTGTTTTTTTTTTTTTTTTAATCAGAAGTATTGAATTTTTTAATTCAGACATATCATAGACATCTTTGAATGTGGCTCAGTCTTACTTTGTTTGAATTCATCTTTTTTATTTTATTTAGAATCCTGTGCCGCACGTTTATGCCTTCAAACCAGCTCCGCTTTACCTGGAGTGTGACCTGGACTTTCATTTGTGTCCATTGCCACGATACACTGTCCCTAAGGACAATGTCGTGGGCGTGCATGCCCCTCAAGCACAGAAGAAATTTCTAGATAGAAAGGTTTGTTGAGAATTTATACACATTTTTGCACATCGTAATTTAAAACATCAATCTACGTGGTTTTATATCATATCTGGTACTTGTTTGTGTATTACTATCTGAAACAATCAGCATCCAGGACAGAATTATGTTTTATAATATTTAATTTAATGTTATTACTAAGAATACATTCATCCTGTAAACATTTGCTTGAAAATATCAAATGCAGGATATAATCAAAGGCATTATGTCGTGGAAGAAGTTTCCCTCTATGGCCTTGAGCACTTTATCCAATATTTCGACTCTAAGAAGCGACTGCGCCCCACGCATGTAAGTATTACACTCTCACATAAACATTAATTTGTTGGCTTACCTCTCATTTGCACATGCAATAAAACTAGTCCAAAATTATTTTCTATCTAGGTCTGACCCCTTCAGTACTGTCCTTCTGCCTGTGGAGGCCCCTCCAGCTCTTCAGGGTCTGCCTGACAGCATCAGAGACGAGATTCAAGCTGGAGTGTAAATATAGATTAACGCCAGCTTCAATAAACCCTCCATCTTTAATTGTTTGTGATGGCATTTACAGATTCATGCTGGTTTGATTTCTCTGGCAGGTCTGAGAGCTCAGAGCTCTGTCTCACTCCTGAGATGGTTGAAGCAGAGTTTGGTGTGTCTGAGAGATCTTCAGCTACATCTGTTAAAGGGGATCAAGATGAAGGCAATGGGTTGGTACAGTGGGTTATCAAATATAACATTTTCCCCTAAAGGTCCCCTTTAAGTAAACATAAACAGTTAACAGCAAAGTAATCAAATGCTTGTCATTAGCTTATATTAGAAACGTGCAAGTGACAGCAGCCAATAAACCGGCTACTGTCTGTGTCATTTAATGTTAATCAAACAATGAGAGAAGAAAAGAAAACGAGAGAATCATTCACTGCTCTTCACTGAATAATTATAGTAACTTTAATACGAATCAATGTATGTTTAATTCATGTGGTGAAGACTGTACAGTTCAATTTCTGTATAGTAGGCTATTATTATAGGCTAAATTATTTAATTTGTTCATTAGTTCGTTTGTGTATTTGACCTATTGTTTGTAATTTTATTTTTTGTGGTATTACTGACTGTTTCAAATCGCTGTTGTTTGTTGTTCTGAAAGAACAGATTAAGGGGTTGGGGGTCATATGGGGGTTTTATGAAACCATTGACGGAGGCCCCCCTCAAAAAGTTTTGCTTAGGGCCCCCAGAAGTCTAGGACCGGTACTGATGTCAGAATTCATAGTATTCATAAAACAGTAAGCGAAAAGTACCTAGATACACATCCACTGGACACTTTACGATCCCATGAGGCCATGGGAGAGGATTTATGAATAGCAGTGAAGGAACGGTACTAACGCCGTAGGTCACACGATAGTGACAACACGGCGAATATAGTGCATCTGAATTTAATTCGTACTACACACATTCATACTGTATTGAATGTACTTTTTTAATGGTCGAGAAGTAAGTTTCAAACCAAATGTAGTACCTACTATACAGTATGCGATTTTGGTCATTTTGAGGTTGACATATGGATGAATAGAAACATAACCTTGATCTTCTCTTTCTGCAAGTTTCAGAACTCCAGTAGCACCAGTCGCCTCTGCAGGATCAACCACAAGGTAAGCACCAGCACTTTAATCACTTAATCCATCAATTGGTGATGTAAAAGCTATAAAACAACAGTTCTTAAAACAAAAGGGCAGTTTTTGTTTGTTCTAGCTTACAGGGGAAGTTGATTCCACCATCTGGCCATGAGAACAGCAAATGATTTGATTTGTCGTGCAGGTTGCAAGATGCAGATGACAAGAGATAAAGTTTCTTCCTCTCTTTAATTTTTGGATCTCAGGGACACACGTGAGCAGCCGCTGGAGTCAACACAGAACAACAGACTGGGACCAAAAGTGCTGGGTAGATTAAAAGAATTGAAATCTACAGGCAGAGTCAGCTGTGCCTCATCATGTGACAATAAATAGCACTTTTATCTTCAGAAGAGGTAGAAAATGGTAGGTTTCTTTATGCTTTAGTAATTGTTTCATATTCTGTTAATAAGCACAACTAGAACAATGAAAAGCAGTGCCAGCTCAGATATACGTGCAGACTTTAACAAAATACAGTGACAAGCCACCAGATGGCATTAAATGCCTGACACATGAAATTCAGCAACTGTACCTTCATAAAAAGATGTTATGGTCAATATTTGTATAGGATCTTCTTTATTCATGAGTTCAATTAAAGATTTTTTTTTTTCTAAACTTATTTCCTTTATTATTCAATACGATTTCTAGTAAACCTAAACTACAAAGAAGACACTTCATCAGTCAAGGGTGTCATTTTAACAGTAGATTTACAACAAACAACTCATATGGGCATAGTTTGACTGAAACATTAATTAAAAAAAAAATTATATATATATATATATATATATATATATATATATATATATATATATATATATATATATATATATTTATTTATTTATTTATTTATTTATTTATTTATTTTTTTTTTTTTTTGGCAAGTTACCATATATAACAGCAGTCCTCTATTTGACATGAATTCCAAGTTTGTGCAAAGTATATTTTTTATTTTAATAAATTTGACATCATAACCATATGAGTTAAAATATGAAAATATTCTGGTTATTTCCAAGTTATATTGAAAAATAAAAATATCTGATTTTAAATGTAATGAGAGAAAAGAGAGAAGAAGAGGGGAAAAAAAAAAAAAAAAAAAAAAAAAAATAAAAAAATATATATATATATATATATATATATATATATATATATATATATATATATATTTATTTATTTATTTATTTATTTTAATTATTTTTATTTATTTATTTATTTATTTTTACTATTGTGACAACTTCAGCATTTGCAAGTGTTAGATTCAGTGAGACGTGAGACATTGATTATGAGGAAGAGAGCAATGATCCTTTCCAAGCTTCCATTTTACATGGTCTGGTTTGCACTCAAGCAAATGTCAGCCTGGGTCTATTCTGTCTGACAGTCTCTCATCCACAACAGTTTTTCTGCACCACTCTCACCTCCACATTCACCTCACAATAGCAAAACGCTGCTTGATTCCTCTCCCTGGGGACAAAGGGAGAAAAAGCAGCCTAATTAGCACCCTGTATTGCACGAGGTTCATGGTCGGTTGACACCTGATAACTGTCACGTCATTTGCATTACAAGCTGTTCTTGTAATGATCATTGTGATAATTCTCACCTGCTTTCCATTATCAACATCTCTCAAATCTTAGGACCTGGAAAAACACGCAACTAGATTATATCTATAAAAAAATCTCTGATTAAATGCATGAAAAGTTTTGAAACAAGTCTGATTGAATGTCTCAATACATGACAAAGATATATTTATGTAATCAGTGAGTATTCAAAAAAATAGTTAAACAATAATCGTAAAAAAATACACCCAGAGACGCTGATACCTAATTTCATTTTACATTTCAGTCTATGTTTTCCTCTCAGGAGTCAAAACTACAATGTTTGCATTTCCAACACAGCTCCTTAACTAGCCTTTAATGTTTGGTAGGTCTAATTGTTGGTCTACCTTTCCCAATGGAGAACATGCTCTGAAGTCATAGATTGTCACATTAAGGGCAAGTCTGAACAGGATTATGCCCACAATAACTGCACAGTTTGATCACTAATTTTTCCCCCAACAAACCAATCAATCCACAGTACACACGAAATGTTAGGAAAACTTCTAAAATATTTTTATTTATTACAGCACATACAAGAAGAGAACATTGTGGACTAAAATGGTGTACCCTCCTTTTTATTCTCATGTAAAAAATATACTTAAAAACCCTTAATTTTATCACATTACAGGATGTTCTGCTTTGGTATTTATGCTTGCTTAATAAAAGCAAAGCTTTGACAACAAGACAACAAGGCTTAGGACCAGTTGCTGAGAACGTGTTTGAAATTTAAACTGCATCAAAATTGAAGGATATTGTGCAAATTTACCAATGCTGAGTAAAACCCACTTACAGCATGACATCTCACAGAGAGTATAGCTGCACAATTACCCTACAGTTCTACCATTTTAGGCATCACACTACCTGAAACTGTATTCACACACTGCAATACTTCATAGCAACAGCATCAGGAACCAAAATGACCAAAAGCAGAAGATCATTTTGGTGTCCGAAATTACTTTTGAAGAAAATCCTGCATTAGTGAGGCTGAAACTGTCTGATCTGTCATTGTTTACGTGCCTTCACAAATTAGATTTAGGTCTTGTGAAATGCCAAGTCTCTGACTGACTCGTCTATAAATAGTATATGTATTAATTTGAGATCAACCAATTCCTCTCAAATGATGCCAGATTTCTCTGTAAGGGTGAATGTGCAGTCCATGATCCTGACACATACTGTGAATTTAAGTCTATTTCAGCATAGATCTATTTGTCTTTCTTATCCTCCACGACCTCAGAAAAATCCTCCTCCCTAAGAGTCTTCACTCGGGCCTCCATGTTGGTGATCCTCTGTTTGATCTTGTTCTGGCTGGCTGTCCAATCTGCCAGAAGACGAGCGAATTTGGTCTGCATCACGTCTAAATTAGTCTCCAGCGTGCAGATCTTTTCCTCCAAGTCCTTCGGGTCTGCGCCAGCAGCGGCCGCAGCCTCATCGATAAGATTGTCTTTCATCAGAATAGCCCTACCTTTCTCCTCTAGAGCCTTCTTGGCTTCTGGGTACTCAGTTAGTGCTTCCATCAAGTCATCTTTCGAGAGTGCGAACAGATCAGAGTATCCCACACTGCGGATGTTAGCAGTCCTGCGGTTTCCAGCTTTACTTCCTTTGATGCCGAGGATGCTGATCTCGCCAAAGTAAGCACCATCACTGAGCACCACAAACTGCGTGACGCCATCATCCGCCACAACAGCTAGTTTGCCTTCTTTGATGATGTACATCTCCCGCCCAATGTCGCCCTTCTTGCAGATGTAGTCGCCAGGACTGAAAACCTGCGGTTGAAGTTTAAGGACAAGCTCGACTAGAAGTCCTGCCTCGCAGTCCTGGAATATACGCACCTTCCGAAGGGTTTCCAGATGCACGTTGATGGCGATCTCCGCCTTAAGTTTATCTGGGAGGTTCTTGAGCACTTCCTTTTCATCGCAGGTCTTCTGTTCGGTCCAAAGGTAGTCAAACCACTTCACGACACGGGCCTCCAAATCTTTGGTGACCTTTCGGAACTGCATGTACTGCTTGATGGAGTCGATCTTGGCCTGGAACTCTGCGCGGGATGCATTCATGTTTGAAATCATGGCACCGACGTTACCGACGATGGTGGCGAAAATGAGCACGCCAATGAGAAAATCAGAAACAACAAATAAATACTCAATATCTCTGACAGGCGGTGGCGTCTCTCCGATTGTGGTGAGCGTGAGTGTGGACCAGTACAAGCAGTAGATGTACTTCCTGGCAAGACGACCAAACTCAGGGTCACTGATGTTGGGGTACACCCAAGTGTCTGAGCCAAAGCCGATTGTTTTTGAGATGGCAAAAAAGATGCAGCCATTCCAGTGGATGATGATAAGGATGTACAGGACGAGATTGCTGATGCGAAAGATGTTAGGGAAGTTGGTTCTGGTTTCAGTGCGGTCAAAGAACTCAAACAGTCGAGCCATTTTGAAAAGCCGGTTGAATCTTAGTTCGGGATTGTTGTAGCCCACTTTCAGCATTAATATGTCTGTCGGCATCATGGAGAAGATATCAAATTTGAATTGCGGTGACTTTTTGTAGTGTTCCAACAGCTTCTTAGATTCTCTCACCAGTAAGCCTTGCTCCAAGAAACCTGCGAAGCAATTTCAACAAGTTATGTACATTGTTTATTAGGGATGTATATGTATTCAGTCAGTCATGCTTCAATCCAGAAGGGGGCGCCCGTGGTAATACAATGCTGTTTGCTAACCGCCACAACAGGAAAAAGAGCAGAAGACGAATCACTTGAGCGCTTGTAAACAAAGTCCACTACATAGTGCGCACATGTCGAATGCGACTTTTTGCACCCATGGACAAAGGGGAATACTTTGAAAGGCTCATGCACTCAACCGTGCATGAAATAAAGCACGGAAAATTAAGTATAGGAGGGTTGGCCTTAAAGGGATAGTTCACCCAAAAATGAAAATGTGATGTTTATCTGCTTACCCCCAGCGCATCCAAGATGTAGGTGACTTTGTTTCTTCAGTAGAACACAAATGATGATTTTTAACTCCAACCGTTGCCGTCTGTCAGTCGTATAATGCTAGTGGATGGGAACTTCTACTATAAGAGTGAATAAAACTTGCATTGACAAGTCCAAATTAAACCCTGCGGCTCATGACGACACATTGATGTCCTAAGACACGAAACGATCAGTTTGTGCGATAAACAAACAGTATTTATATCATTTTTTAACTCTAATACACCACTATGTCCAACTGCGTTCAGCATTCGCTTGGTGATGTCTGATCGCGCTCTGACAGCGGCAGTGATGTCTCGCTCTCATTGAAGTATATGCGCGAGACATCACTGCCGCTGTCAGAGCGCGATCAGACCAAACGAATCGAGTGCTGAACGCAGTTGGACATAGTGATGTATTAGAGGTAAAAAATGATATAAATACTGTTCGGTTTCTTGCACAAACTGATCGTTTCGTGTCTTAGGACATCAATGTGTCGTCACGATCCGCAGGGTTTAATTTGGACTTGTCTATGCAAGTTTTATTCACTCTTATAGTAAAAGTTCCCATCCAATCCACAGCATTATTTGACTGACAGACGGCAACGGTTGGAGTTAAAAATCATCATTTGGGTTCTACTGAAGAAACAAAGTCACCTACATCTTGGATGCGCTGGGGGTAAGCAGATAAACATCAGATTTTCATTTTTGGGTGAACTATCCCTTTAAGCTTTGAATATTTAAAGCTACAGTCTGTGACTTTTGGCCCTCTAGCGGTTAATAAACAGAACCGCACGCGTCTTGCGGAAGAGCATTGTAGCTGGAGCTACTTTTCTCTGTGTATGTCTATGGTGAGTCACGCAGTTACTGTGATACTCTGCGGCGGGTCCTACCAGTCTAGTCTGAAATAGTCTGAATATAAACACTTATTATAAGTGTATCATAATGATTTAGGGTAAGACAAAAACACGGTTTGGAAAATGGATTCATGTTGTACATTCTCATTATATAATTTGTGTAAATTTTTAACACAAAAAAAGTTGCAGACAGCTGCTGTAAATATAGTGTAAGTGGAGCAAATTGTAACACTCCTAATGCACAAGTTTTATTTTTTATTATACTATTTTTTTTTTGTACTTTTATAACACAAGATGCTTTTCAGTTTTGTAGCTGATTGTGACCAAATACCTTTTGTTTTTTATCAGCCCTGAAAAAAAAAGACCTATGCGAGAGTGCGTTCTGATTACTGCTTAGTGCTTAATACACGATAGGAGGCTGTACTGTACCAATTAGGGGATTAAATGTCGCTAGGTGGAACAAACTGTGATTTGCACTACTGTCTGCTCAAAATAAATGAAAAGAAACCTAGAATTGTGGATTTGTTCCTTTGTCTGGTAATACTTTAATTTAGGGTCCAATTCTCACTATTAACTAGTTGTTTATTAGCATGTATATTACTAGGATATTGGCTGTTTATTAGTACTTATTAAAGCAGATATTTATGCCTTATTCTGCATGACCATATTCAACATCCCATAATCCTACCAATACCTAAACTTAACAACCTCCTTAAAAACTATTAATAAGCAGTAATTAGGAGTTTATTGAAGCAAAACTCATAGTTAATAGTTAGTAAATAGTGAGAATTGGACCCTAAACTAAAGTGTGACCATTTTTCCTATTTGTACAGAACCGTGACCCCAAAACCGAGGTATGTACCGAACCATGACTTCTGTGTACTGTTACACCCCTATTGTTTATAGTATGTTATTTAGCACTGGCAAATTATTTCCCTGTAGAGCAGTTGTAGCAGTTCAATGAAACATTAGTTATTGAATAAAAATAAAAAGAAATATGATTTTAGTTTACATCTTAATTTTATGTGATTTCTGTAGCATTTTAATTTATAAATAGATTAATAAATTCTGAATAATGTAATAAAATAATTCAAATACTTTTAAGTCAGCCTGCAGCCCCTTTAGCAGTTTGCTGAACCATTGCTTTAGATGGATTTTTAGTTCATTCACTCTTATAGTTAAATGTGACAGTTAACACAAACAGAGAAAATTAGAAGAATAATCTCACCTGTCCTTGATCTCACAAATGTGTCAAAGTAGTAGATAACATCTGATGAATAGTCAAGAACTATCCATAGGATGGTGTAATCATCCTGCAGCTCATTAAAACAGGCTCTGAAAAAAAAAAAAAAAAAGATCATAAAAGACAGAATTTAGCATTAAATTAGAGCTATCACCACACAACAGCACCAGAATGTTTCTGGTGTACAAAACATTATGATATCTTGCTTGCTTAGTGGGGGACACTTATTATTCATCATTATTATTGATTTGACTGCACTATTGGATGAGAACTGAACTGAGATGGATGATGACATTACTGTTTTTCTGCAGAACAGCATCAATTTAATAATCGATGATCTTTACAACGGAACTGAATCAATACTGAACTGACTTCAGCTGAACAATGACTCTATTTTCCTTGAGAGCTGCTGTACAGCTGAATTAAACTCTGTTTGCATCATTGAATCATTTTCCTGTTATCACTGTAAAGCTGCTTTGAAGCAATCTGTATTGTATAAAGCGCTATATAATAAAGGTGACTTGACTTTTATATTTATGCATATAGTTTTCTTGTTTGATAGCTGTGATATCCCCATTATTTTAGATAATATTTAATATTTAATTTATATTAATATATTTTAATAATTAGCATGCAACTTCTAATATGTAAAATTACCTGGTAATGAGCATCATTAGGTTGTAGAAGACAGGTATTGCTACAATGGTCAGCCAGTGATAGTACAAATCTGTCGCTGGATCCATAATCCAAACCTGTTTTCTAAAAAAAAACATATATACATATATACGTTTTATACATATATAAGTTCAGGACTGAACAAAGAACTACATTTAATTGCATTTAATTGGGATAAAATACTCACGGTTTCTCCTCTTCCTTCTTTTTATCATCCTTTTTATCATCTTTCTTCTCATCTTTCTTCTCATCTTTTTTCTCATCTTTCTTCTCATCTTTTTTCTCATCTTTCTTCTCATCTTTCTTCTCATCCTTTTTTGGTTCTTCTTTCTTTTCATCTTTCTTTATCTCTCTGTCGTCCTTTTTGCTGCATTAAAATGAAAATTGACATTTAGTATGTAGCAATTAGCATAATGTACTTCAACACAACATGTAATAATATTTAACTTTCCCACATACTCATCTGTATTGTTGCAGTTGTTCATATTCAGTGTTGCAAGAGGCCAATGATTTGCATTGTTGTTAAAGCTGTAAAGACAAATGTATATATTCTTATCCCTGCAATCTGATTAGAGATAAAACATTATGAAACATGCACTTCATAAAAAAAAAAAAAAATGTTGTTTTTGTTACGATTTTACCACAGTTAATTGCAGTGTGGGAAAAGTGCATTTTCCTCCGAGAAATTCCTTTACTGGTAAAAGCACGGTCTCTTACTGTCAGGCCCAGACGAAATCTACATTGGATTAACAATGGGATTTAAATGGATCTGCTAAATGGATTAAATGGATGTGTTCAACGGTGTTAAATGGAGCTGAGAGTACTACGTTCTCTTTGGTAGTTGAAAACATTATCAAATTAATCTCAATAAATGATCACGTAAGGGGAGAGAGATGTGAAGAAATTGAATGATGCATTTTCAAATTCTGTGTTAATCTTCTGCATTTTCAGATTGTGGGCCTACAGAATGTAGGCATGCTTACAGCTATATGAAATGCATTTAAGTCTGTTAAATGTGAGCAAATAAGTCTTCTGCTAGACTAGCAGTATAACAATGACCATCATCAGGAGGGGTTGGGGTTCGAATACCAAGGCCTAAGAAAGTGAGAGTGCGGCAGACAGCCTGGATTATAAGGTTACTGTCAGCACATCCTCTCTTAATGTCTTGAGAATCACATTTAATCTCACCACAGAGGGCATTACATTAGGGCTGATTATGTTTCCTCTCCAGGTATTTTTTGAACAATTGGTTTGCTGAAAATGCAGAAGTTATGCATTAATGTCTAAATTTGTTCACATCTTCTGCCAGATATAGTGATAGATGCCATTCACACTAAGTGAAAACAGCAACTTTTCTTTGCACTAAGTGTAATTAGTGATTAGAGTCAGTCATTGTTAGAACCAAATATTGGCAGATACTATTTGCAACTCAGTGTATTGTAGTATATTATAAAACAGATAACAACATATTCAGTGTAAATGATTATTAAAATCATAAATGGTTGCTGCCTAATTGGCGCATTACTTGTCCCTGTTCCTAAGGCCCTCCCCTAACCTACTCCTAACCCTACCTGATAAACACTTTATTCCCACTATGAAATATGCGTTTGGCACTTTATTTCCACTTTTCATTTTTTTTTTTTTAATAAATGCCTTTCTGAGCTGATATGCGATGATAAAAGGTAGAAGAATAAGTTCAGAAAAAGACAAAATTGAATTCAGGTCGGTCACGTCAACAGCTAACACCACCCACCTTACACTCTACGCCACTGTTATCTGTTATCAGCAGGATTTCTTTTGTAATTTTGTCAGGCTCAATCAGACAATGGTGGGTGGAGTTAGTGTAAATAGCATCTGCCAGCAAGTCGGGCTATTTGCACTTAATTAGGGCTGCCCCCTAATAGCCGACTAATTGTTAGTCTACTAGAAGAGGCTTATTTTTATTAGTCGGTTAGTCACAGAAAGAAAAAAAATTGTGGTAGACCGTAAGGGATAGATAGTTAATCTTGGGTCCTTGTGGTAATTACAGTATGTCGGGCAGGAAATCCAAACATTCGCCTATCATCCATTGACCTCAAATATGGCTTATTTGAAACATGTAAGTAGTAGCAGCTTTATATGGCCGCTCGCTCTAACTTTTAACTAGATAAATGTGTGCTGTTATTAAGCGCATATCCAAGTGTTTGTGTGGAGTGTGGAAGCTGAAATATTAGCACGCTTACTGCAAGAAATAGAGGCGCCGGCGCGATCCCTTGCATTTTTTCTGATAACAGTGGAAACATCTTAAAATACTCCATCATTTTTGGTCATACAGATAAGAGTAATACATCATTGAAAACTGCAAAGGGTCTTTACTTAATACTTTTATTTGTGTAAACTCACAGTAACAAGAAAACATTGTGCCTTTGTAAAATAAAGAAAAAAATGCAGGATGCGCTTTCTACCGTCTCAGTCTCCCTGAACTGGAGCGCGTCACAAAAATGAACCCAAACTTAGTGTATACTTGCCTCACAGACTTGAGAAACATATCTATAGAAAGCCTGAAATGTCTACTTTTAAATGAACCAATTCAAATTGAAAAGAAATACTCTCTGCTTATGTAATCTGTGTGAAAGGTGCATTTCTCTCTAAAGGCGAGTTCACTATACTGCGGAGATGGCGAGTCAGTATCGTCAACTTCATCTTTGCAGCTGACACTTACTCAGAAAACACTACTAAAATGTCTCCTTGCTATTTTTTTCCTGACACATTCATAATCATTACTTTTGCCGGTACTTTGCGGAAAGCTTTATGTGTGTGTTTTTAAGCACAGAAATAAGCTATAATATGCTATAGGCTATATTAAAATAATGTAAACGGTCATTACGCTTTCGTAATCTCCTCAGTATATATTTAAGTAGTTTGAGATCAAATATTTTTGGGAGGTCACTGTGTACATGGATTCATTTCCACTCACTTCCTCCTACGCAGCTGGTCCAGTCCTCTGTCATCCAACGATGCATCCGTTTGCATGTCTTCAGACTCCTCCGTTAATGTAACTGAATCACTGCATTCTGAAACTTTACATTTGGTAGACCTTCCTCCAAACCTCGGAATGAACTGGGACATCCTGAAAGTGAAGGTACAGTGGCTTATTAAAGTCACTTATGATGCACAAACAATTCTCAAATCTCACAACACAGCAAAAGATCAAATCACCTGCCCATTAGTCCACGGGGTGGCTGATCACTGCAAAAGAGACAAATACACACCAAATGAAATATAAGGACTTTTGAATGTGACAACTGTTCTAGATGCAAAATAATGAATGACTTGTCTATATAGGCTATGTCTGTGGTATCCCCTCTGACCTTTCTCCTCTCTCGATCCATTCAATAGCTGGCTCAGGAGTGAACGCAGATCTTTGTGAGGGGTATGACTGTTCTGTGCAGATTTTAGCCATTTTCTTTCCTAGGCCATTCACTGCAATTTGATCACATCTGGAACATTTGTGTAATCACTCCTGTAAACCGGAATACACTTCCATTAGTGAACATACGGTATGTACTTCATAGTTCTTACTCATTTTGTCACATAAACAATGTTCAAATTCATGAATAAATAGTATTACAGCTAATTTTAGTAGGGTTGAAGTGATGCATTTTCACATTGCAACACTGACATTTTTTGCCTCAAAACATTAAAAATAAATTGTTGTTCTATTTTGAGAATGGACAGAAGGATAATGGATTTTATATAAATGCTTAACAGATGAGAGTGTCTGCTCTATAAATACACTCTGCAGATTAAATGCCAAGTGGAATCAGGAGCGTCTTCCAGGAAGATAAGCTGTTTTAAGACAAAAAGGACAGGAGATTTCTGATTGAGACAGGGAGGTAAACATGATAAAACCGGGGATTCCCTTAGCCAAACATGCTAGGGTAAACTGCAAGTGCTTTAAAAAAAAAAAAAAAGTAAACAAATTTAAACCTCTCTGAATATTTATTTGCACTGTCTGTATGTAGCTATTCTGATAGAAAATTGATTTTTATTCCTTATTTTGAAAGATAAGCTGCTGTATCCCACATCCTGCTAAAAGGCCACCTGAGAGAAGATCTTTGAAGTTGAAAACTTACAAAACCAGCCAAGTTCCTTTAGATCTCACACAGCGTCTAATATATTTTACATTATACAATTTAGTTCTGAGCAGAAAGGCTATTAAGCTAAATCACAGATCTACTTGAAACACCAAAGCTGTGGACAGACTAATTGTTAAATCCATTTTAACATTCTGAGATGGAATTCTGTTCAAATTCATAACCATAACTTCTCAAGAGAGCTAACTTAAAGGGATAGTTCACCCAAAAATTGTTCCAAACCTGTATGAATTTCTTTCTTCTGCTGAACACAAAAGAAGATCTTTTGAAGAGTGTCGGTAACCGTTGATGAGCCCCATTGACCCCATATTTTTTGTTTGTTTGTTTTTTCTACAGTCAATGGGGCCCATCACCTGGTTACCAATATTCTTCAAAATATCTTCTTTTTGAGTAAATGATGACAGAATTTTTGCCACCCCGAAACCGCAAATTAAATGTAGGCTAATACAAACATGCATAAAAATGTATTTAATATATAGTTGTAATATGTACAAGTAAAAAAATAAATAAATAAACAAGTAACTACATTTCAGAACAAATTTGCCTAGTTTGAATAGTAGTTTCCAAAAGTAGTTTCAAAATAATGTCAACGCGTCAAGGTTGTCGCCAATTAAGCCCGAGTGGAACGGAGCATTGGATTTCCTTTCCTGCTCAAAGCGTTCTGTAATCACTCGGCTACAGCTCCACTCCGGGTTTTCCATTTCCCCCTCGGCACTAGCTACTAGTAGCAGTATAGAGAAACCCAGTTATGAGCAATATTGGAGCAAAAGAAAACGTGGACGCTAAAAACCGACGCTTCGACTTTCATAACAACCGATGGGACGGTATAACTGGGCTAACCAGTGGACAGCATTATTGTACAGCATCTGAAATGTTGTTTTGGTCATTCTGAAATGCCAGACCCAAAGTCTGTCGTAAAAAGTGGTTCGGTATTACCTCCCAGAATTGTCTTACTGTATTCCCAAACATCAGGCATCCGCCTCCGAACTCAAGTGACTCATGACGCTGTTTGTTGTGTTTCGTCTGCGCGCTCTGAGGCGCAACTAAGTATATTTATTATATATAAAAAAGACTCACAGTGGCTCCTAGTACTGCAGCAACTTCAATTTTTCTTATCGTATTGTATAAAAAAAAAACTTTGGATGGAAACAGCTAGTGAAGCGTCCCAGTGTTGTTATAGGCTACTGTAATATTTCAGTCAATCAAATTAGAGGACCGAAACTAATACAACAGGCAAACAAACAATAAATAAAGGAAAGCGTTGAAATAAGGTGTTCAGGGAATTCAACAAGAAATTAAGCAACTGCTTAAAAATACTACAATAGACTCGCACTAATTTTTGCCTTAGCTGCTTTACCTGTAACGTTTGATGAGAAACTGCTTAACCTGCCGATGCAAATTAATCCACAGGACTTTCTTCTTCACATCAGCGAAATCCTATTCCACAAAAACCTTCAGGTTCAGAGATATTCGCATTATTTGAACTTAAATGCAATATGAAAACACAAAAGCTGAGTCTAACTCAAAGCGTGAAGTAGTTCTCGGGTGGATCAAGGCACGTACAGTATCTTGCTCTGCCTCCACGCGCACCTGCCAAGAAAGGTGACTGTTTGACTGCGCTCGAGGAGAACATCCAGCTACTCCTCCCCACACCAAACCCGGCCAGAAATAACACCGTCACTAAGAGTAAGCTAAATTTAAGAGTCCAAAACACTTAGAACACAGTACGAGTGAGTACATAAATATCCTGTTTGTACAGCATTCTATGATCATTTGGAACCAAATCCTAATGGGATGAAATTAGAATCCTCTATGAGCCAAATGAGATCTTAGATAAACAGTATAGGCTATAAACTTTGATTCTCAGAGTCATACTGCATATTGTATAGCCCATAATAGTTATCATAACCATACTTGCTGTTTTGGAATAACAATAATGTAAAAATAATAATAATAATAAAAACTATGAAAATGTTTCTTCAAATTCCATGATGGTAGCCAATACCTGGCACTTTATCATATTACTGATCATAACAGTCCTATTGAGAACTTTTTAAAAGATTTACATTTATTGGAGCCAATTAGGTAAAGGGACAGTTCCAAACCTGTATACATTTCTTTGTTCTGTTGAATACAAAGGAATATATTTTGAAGAATGTGGGAAACTGAACAGTTCCGGGGCACTGTTGAATTTTTCCTACTATGGAAGTCAATGGTGCCCCAAAGCGGCCTGGTTTCAAACTTTTTTCAAGATATCTTCCTTTGTGTTCAGCAGAATAAAGAAATTTATACAGTTTTGGAACAACTTGAGGGTGAGTAAATGATGACAGAATTCATTTTTGGTGAACCAGTATCCCTTTAAGCCCATCTATTATTTTATGAAGAGTTCAGAGTATAGTGATTATTACTCACCACCATCAACATAAATAAATAATATGTAATCATTACAAAATGTTTATGTGTATGTACAAAATTGTTTCACTGTAACTAGTCATTATGAATCTGCATGCTTCTCTTCTTCCCGGGTGATTTATATTGTGCCCTGGAAGGTAAAGCAGTAGGTTGTTGCATGTGTTAAATAATTTGTGTAGAGCTTATTATGCCAATATAGCTTCAGTTAATGGACTTGGTGCTGTAGGGTCACAGTAGTAAATTATGATTTTTTTTTTTTTTTTTTTTTTTTGGCTGTGAATTTAAAATTCTGTTTAATCATCTTACAACGATGGCAACACATAATACTACCAACACAGTTTATGCTCTTTTGCCACCTTTAACCTTTGATAACACTTTCTGTAGTCAAGTCAAGTCAAGTCAAATTTATTTATATAGCGCTTTTACAATTGGTAATTGTTTCAAAGCAGCTTTACATATTAGAAGCACAGAAAAAAAGGGAAGTGGTTAAAACTGTACAAACAAGCGTGGTAATATGTAACATATACAAGATGGTGCTACATTAAGCCAATGTCGGCTGACTTCCAGGGGTGGAAAAAACCCCCTAGGAGAAAAACCCAGCGTGCTAGCACTGGGAAAAAAGTCCTAGGAGGGAAAAAACCCCTTGGAAGATATATATATGTAAATGTATATGGAGATCAAAATCTGAATTGTACATTTTTATTATAGAGATTAAAAATCGATTATATATAAATATATGTAAGCGGATACGGGGATTAAAAATCTGAATTATAGATGCAGCCAGAATTGGATCTTTAGGCCCATTGTCTCCTGGGCTACGTTGTAGTCAGGTCCAGACACAGGTTCTCCATCTGATCTGGATACGGCCTGGATCCAGCACCCGGCAAACCTCAGGATAAGCAGAGAGACAGATATTAGCGTAGATGCCATTCTTATTCTGATGTACAGGTATATCTAGTGTTATAGGAAATGTTCTCGGTTCCGGCCGACCTAATTATGGCAGCGTAACAATCCTTTAACGGATTTGAAAAATGTTAATGTATTGATAATGTGTTATGTGTATGCAAGAGCAAAGAGATGTGTTTTTAGTCTAGCTTTAAACTGACAGAGTGTGTCTGCTTCCCGAACAATGCTAGGAAGATTGTTCCAGAGTTTAGGTGCTAAATAGGAAAAGGATCTGCCGCCTTCAGTTGATTTTGATATTCTGGGTATTATCAACTGGCCTAAATTCTGAGATCGCAATAAACGTGGAGGACTATAATGCATTAAAATCTCACTTAGGTACTGGGGAGCTAAACCATTTAGAGCTTTATAAGTAAGTAGCAAGATTTTAAAATCTATACAATGTTTAATAGGGAGCCAATGTAATGTTGACAGACCTGGGCTAATATGGTCATACTTTCTGGTTCTAGTAAGAACTCTAGCTGCCGCATTTTGGACCAACTGTAGTTTGTTTAAAAGCCGAGCAGAACAACCACCCATTAGAGCGTTACAATAATCTAGTCTTGAGGTCATGAATGCATGAACCAACTGTTCCGCATTTGTCATTGAGAGCATATGTCGTAATTTAGATATATTTTTTAGATGGAAGAAGGCGGTTTTACAGATACTAGAAACATGACTTTCAAATGAAAGATTGGTAGATTAGTCTCCTCTACCACTGAAGTGAGTCTTAATGGCTTGTGCCATAAATCCGTAAGCATTCCTCTAGGAAACCTTGCACACTACTGCTTTACCATGGAAAGATCAAGTCCCGACCAATCCCCGGAATCTGCTTGGTTTAGGCAGACTGTTGAACAGAAGTCGTAATCTGGTTTTACCCACTAATGCTCTTTCTTGGACCCAGTGATAAGAAGCTGTCAGACACAGCTGAAGAGACGTCTATCTATCTATCTATCTATCTATCTATCTATCTATCTATCTATCTATCTATCTATCTATCTATCTATCTATCTATCTATCTATCTATCTATCTATCTATCTATCTATCTATCTGTCTGTCTGTCTGTCTGTCTGTCTGTCGTATCGTCCATCTATCGTTTATTGTTCTGTCTATCCATCCATCCAAATATCTATCTATCTATCTATCTATCTATCTATCTATCTATCTATCTGTCTGTCTGTCTGTCTGTCTGTCTGTCTGTCTGTCTGTCTGTCTGTCTGTCTGTCTGTCTGTCTATTGTCTCTGTCGATCTATTTTTTATTGTTCTGTCTATCCATCCATCCAAATATCTATCTATCTATCTATCTATCTATCTATATATCTATCTATCTGTCTGTCTGTCTGTCTGTCTGTTGTATCGTCCATCTATCGTTTATTGTTCTGTCTATGCATCCATCCAAATATCTATCTATCTATCTATCTATCTATCTATCTATCTATCTATCTATCTATCTATCTATCTATCTATCTATCTATCTATTGTCTCTGTCGATCTATTGTTTATTGTTCTGTCTATCCATCCATCCAAATATCTATCTATCTATCTATCTATATATCTATCTATCTATCTGTCTGTCTGTCTGTCTGTCTGTCTGTTGTATCGTCCATCTATCGTTTATTGTTCTGTCTATGCATCCATCCAAATATCTATCTATCTATCTATCTATCTATCTATCTATCTATCTATCTATCTATCTGTCTGTCTGTCTGTCTGTCTGTCTGTCTGTCTGTCTGTCTGTCTGTCTGTGTCTGTCTGTCTGTCGTATCGTCCATCTATCGTTTATTGTTCTGTCTATCCATCCATCCAAATATCTATCCAAATATCTATCTATCTATCTATCTATCTATCTATCTATCTATCTATCTGTCTGTCTGTCTGTCTGTCTGTCTGTCTATCTATTGTCTCTGTCCATCTATTGTTCTGTCTATCCATCCATCCATCCAAATATGTATCTATCTATCTATCTATCTATCTGTCTATCTGTCTGTCTGTCTGTCTGTCGTCCATCTATCGTTTATTGTTCTGTCTATCCATCCATCCAAATATCTATCCAAATATCTATCTATCTATCTATCTATCTATCTATCTATCTATATATCTATCTATCTGTCTGTCTGTCTGTCTGTCTGTCTGTTGTATCGTCCATCTATCGTTTATTGTTCTGTCTATGCATCCATCCAAATATCTATCTATCTATCTATCTATCTATCTATCTATCTATCTATCTATCTATCTATCTATCTATCTATCTATCTGTCTGTCTGTCTGTCTGTCTGTCTGTCTGTCTGTCTGTCTGTCTGTCTGTCTTTGTGTCTGTCTGTCTGTCTGTGTCTGTCTGTCTGTCGTATCGTCCATCTATCGTTTATTGTTCTGTCTATCCATCCATCCAAATATCTATCCAAATATCTATCTATCTATCTATCTATCTATCTATCTATCTATCTATCTATCTATCTATCTATCTATCTATCTATCTATCTATCTGTCTGTCTGTCTGTCTGTCTGTCTGTCTGTCTGTCTGTCTGTCTGTCTGTCTGTCTGTCTGTCTGTCTATCTATTGTCTCTGTCCATCTATTGTTCTGTCTATCCATCCATCCATCCATCCAAATATGTATCTATCTATCTATCTATCTATCTGTCTATCTGTCTGTCTGTCTGTCTGTCGTCCATCTATCGTTTATTGTTCTGTCTATCCATCCATCCAAATATCTATCCAAATATCTATCTATCTATCTATCTATCTATCTATCTATCTATCTATCTATCTATCTATCTATCTATCTATCTATCTATCTGTCTGTCTGTCTATCTATTGTCTCTGTCCATCTATTGTTCTGTCTATCCATCCATCCATCCATCCAAATATCTATCTATCTATCTATCTATCTATCTATCTATCTATCTATCTATCTATCTATCTATCTATCTATCTATCTATCTATCTATCTATCTGTCTGTCTGTCTGTCTGTCTATCTATTGTCTCTGTCGATCTATTGTTTATTGTTCTGTCTATCCATCCATCCATCCATCCATCCATCCATCAATCCAAATATCTATCTATCTATCTATCTATCTATCTATCTATCTATCTATCTATCTATCTATCTATCTATCTATCTATCTATCTATCTATCTGTCTGTCTGTCTGTCTGTCTGTCTGTCTGTCTGTCTGTCTGTGTCTGTCTGTCTGTCGTATCGTCCATCTATCGTTTATTGTTCTGTCTATCCATCCATCCAAATATCTATCTATCTATCTATCTATCTATCTATCTATCTATCTATCTATCTATCTATCTATCTATCTATCTATCTATCTATCTATCTATCTATCTATCTATCTATCTATCTATCTATCTATCTATCTATCTATCTATCTGTCTGTCTGTCTATCTATTGTCTCTGTCCATCTATTGTTCTGTCTATCCATCCATCCATCCAAATATG